>NC_056743.1:1709129976-1709729976 GCF_019279795.1 Protopterus annectens | reverse complement strand
GTGAGGTCCCTTATAAGATCCTCCAAAGCTAGCTATGAAAACAAAATCGCCACTGATTCTAGGGACAACCACAAAGTTTTCTATAGCTATGTCAAGAATCTCAATGGCAACACCCAGATCTGCTCTGAGTTACAGCACAACGGCATGAAAATTACAGAACCAACTGATATTGCCAACATCCTGGCAAATAGGTTCTGTGCTAACTTTACCCCCCCTCTCACCCTCTGAAGGGCCCACATCTATACAAGAAGAACGCAGAGTCCCTGTAATCACAACTACGTAGGTAAAAGCCACACTTCTCTAAAGCCAAAAACACAGCATCCATGGACCGCACAACATCCCAGGCTGCGTTTTACACAAACTTCCGAATGAACTGGCTCTCCACCTAAACACCATGTTCAATCATAGTCTCACATCAGGCTTTGTGCCCACTGAATATTGCACAGCAACAGCTATCCCACTCCACAAGGGTTGAGCCACCACTGATCCCGGGAACTATCGCCCTATTAGCCTGACGAGCCTGGTCTGTTAGGCCACAGAATGTATCATCATGGAACTCAAACAAAGACATTGGTAACCTCCAAACTCTGGACCGCACACAGTTCGGGTTTGTGAAAGGCAGATCATGCCTCTTGAACCTGATCGACTTCTTTGAGGCAGTCACTAAAGCTGTAGACAAGGGTAAGGTGGTTCACACAGCCTATCTTGACCTCGCCAAGGCTTTCGACACCATCCCCCATTCTGGAATTATAGCTAAACACACTAAACTAGGTATAAATCCCTATGTCACAAGATGGGTTGCCAATTGGTTCACTGACAGAACCCACACTGTAAAAGTTGCAGACTCCAAATCTGACTTCAAACCAGTGACAAGTGGAGTACCACAGGGTTCAGTCCTGGGACCTCTCCTGTTTGGTATCTACTTCTCTAAAGTACAGGCTAACACAGAAGGCCCTTGGCTAACGAAGTTCGCAGATGACTGCAAACTAGGATCCATACTTGAGTCCCCAAATGATGTGGACATCCTACAGAAGGGCCTCACTGAGACAGATGCCTGGTGTCAGAGCCATGGCCTCAAGCTCAATGCCAAAAAGTGCACTGTCATCCCCTTTGGTAAAAACTCTGTACCCATGAACTACTACATAGGCGGCAGTCTACTTAACACCGAATGTGTGATGAGACCTGGGGACCCAGGTGGACAGTACTCTTTCCTTTGATAATCACATTGCCACAGTAGTCAGGAAATCCTTCTACGTGGTACACCTCATCATAAAAAGGTTCTCATCTAGGAAAAAAAGAGGTAATTGTTCCCCTCTACTCAACACTCATTAGACCCATTATAGAGTACAATGCCCCTTTTGGAATGTACCTCACAAGACATCTGCAGCAGCTGGAAAGGCCACAGAAGTACCTCACAAAGAGGATTACTGGCCTCAAACAGATGCCCTACACTGACCGTCTCAAAAACTCTAACTTTACTCCGTAGCATATCGTCTTCTCCGAGGTGACTTCTGCCTAACATACAAAGCTATGTCAAACCCATAGCTGTTGGACATGCTACACCTGAAGAAATCACAATCTCTCCGAGCTACACGCTCTAGGGACCTAAACCTTGTCACCACAATAAACAGGACATGCTGGAGGGATAGATTCCTGTCCCTGAGACTTCCCATACTCTGTTACAAGCTACCCATCTATGTCAAGCAAAGTTCCTCATTAACACTCATCAAGAAAAATCTTGATAAGTGGATGGGAAATAGGAAATACGGCCCGGGGATTACTTCGGTGAGACTGCTCGACAGGGGCACAGGAAAATAACTTTCTTGGGTGGCGTAAGCCAGGGAACCCTGTTGGCTAGACTTACTTAGGCCATTGGGCCGACAGCCTAGTACCTACCTATGAACCAATGAAATGAAGTAAACTACTTCAGATTATCTGGATAAACCTAAAATAAACAGAGGAGACACAAAGGCTCAAAACATGAACATATTTTACTTAATTATTTGGATTTGTGTTGGCATACATTCTCTGAAACAGAGATGTGAGTGAGAGACTGAGTGAGAGCGGTAGTAAAGACGTTTGCATACCTCTGGACCTTTCAGCTGAAGAAATCTAGATAAAGCCTAAAATAAAGAGGGAATAAAGGCTCAAACATAGGAACATATTTTAATTACTGCTCTTATAAAATTACAAACTTGCTTAATTACCAGAATTTGCATTAGTATGAATTTTCTGAAGAAAATAATACTCAAACTCAAATGTATGCCATTATTTAGTAACTTCAATTGCCAATGACTGGCAACAAGCCAACATTTTACGAGTAAGTAACCACAACAAAGTAAATGCCTGGATATTTTTTTAAGTGTTATATTATGGATGTAAAATGCTTCCTCCAACACCATTAACATATACTACAGCAAGTTTAAAATATTAGGTGGAGGAACTATTTTACATTAAAAATATATTAAAAAATAAAATAAAACAAAAATAATGCAGTACTTAAAAAAAAAAAATAATCAAAACACAACAATTTTACAGAGAGCACATTCTCTAATTGCAATAATGCTCCCCATGGTGTGTGTTAATGTATAATTAATGCCCTTCCGGGGGTGCAGAGGCCCTCCGTCTGCAGCGTCAGGCCTCATAACACCTCTGCGCGGGTGTTAATTACACTAATACTTACATAATAACCTGACAGAGCCTACAGATAATACTATGTTACTACAAAGACAAGATTATGAAATTGCTATTACAGTATCGCATTTTTAATGTTCCTTTTAAAGTTGACATTTACCAGTGCAAGCAGTATAAGGCCTATAATGCTGGCAGATTTTTAAACCCTGCATATTCCAACACAGAGTACCACCATAAAGGGCCTGTCCAAATGTGACAGTACAGGAGTAGTATATGGTGCTAGTTCCTGAGACTGCAAAAGTTTCTATATTGGTAAAACTAGGAAATTAGAGTATTTATAAACACTAACAATTAAGAATAAAGATGGTAATAACGCATTAGTCAGGCAAGCACAAAAATGCAAAGATTTAAGTAAATTCTTTTCAACTGGATTATATTACCAATGATCTTAAAGAGATGACAAAAATACAGGGCCAGAAAATAAAGAAATGAGGGTTGAAGTACTACTGAATGTGTACTGAACCCCATGGCACCTATCAAAAAAAAATTTGCTGGGGATGTTTTATTATATAAACACTTTTCCTTCTTTTTTTTTCATTAGATCATACTATATACATCACGATAAAGCACCTTACATGTTTACCTTCGTAATACATGTAAAACCCATTTCATCCCCCATCCTTTTCACCATAACAATTTCTTTATATCATACATTCCACCATCTTCTTCTGTTATACAACAGTTCTTCACAATGTCTTTTCCATAAACACGAAATAGGAATGAATACAATTTTATCCTAATTTTCAATTTCTTTTTCACTCCAAACTTTATATTTCCAATACTACATCATGTCCAAATCAATGTTTTAAATACTTTTCTGTCATGAACATCTTTGAATAATGTCCAAAATCCTCATTTTTCCTGCACTCCAAAAAAAAAAACAATGTTGCAATGTCTCTTCAGTATTACAACCCATTACACATTCGTTGTTCTATTACTTCATATTACTTTTTACTTGCTGTCTGTCCAATAATAAACACAGCAGAAACTCGCTTCAAAAAAAGATTCAAATCTCTACCTTTTCCTTATTGCTTTCCTATGTTCAACCCCCACCCCCCCAACACACATTTTCCCCCCAAGGATCAAGGTAATAGTTTGCTTTCCTTATTTTTTTTTTCCAAATACAAAAAAAATCCCTAGTATTGTCTTTATTCAGACACTTTTTTAGTACCAAAAACAAATTTCACTGATGCCCAGAAAACAACTGGATTTATTACATTAAAACAATACTTTTGTTTTACATTACTAACCATCTCTTGTTTGACTGGATTCAGCCTTGCTCCCTGCATAACACTAAAAAAGATAACCAATAATTCAGTTTCCATACAGCTTGAAAACATGTACACACCACCTAAATATGCTAACTTCCCTAAACTATAGGCGTTTTTGACTTAACTGTGATCCTACTGTACCTAAAATTTGTTCTGTTCTGTAAATTCTCTCTCTCATCCAATGTTTGCTCTTCACTACTAAGACTAAATCATTTACATAGCTTAATATTAATGGTAGCCCTTCTTCAACTCCCGGCTACTATCCTCTAATCTTGATTTACACGTTTGTATAAATGCATTCATTACCATCGCAAACAGCCAATGGACAACCTTGCTTTGCCCCTCTTCCTTATTTTATTTTAAAATGTTCAACATTTCCCCATGATTAATTCTGTCCAATTCCTTAGCCACATCACATGCTAGTTTTCCCTCTCACCCCCCTTATCTATACCACTCTAACTTCTTTAACCATAACCATTTAATTTGCTCTTTCACCTTTAACCTCAAATTCTTTTCATGACATCCATTATTTTTCTTGATGCTCTGCATAAATATTTTAGCGTAGGTACTTCCCAATGTAAATTGCCTCCAGTTTTTCTTCCTTTCTCCCCTTTTTCCATATAAAGTTTTATAACACCCTTACAATCTCTTTTTTTATATCTTCCTCCATCCTTTCATTCTATATTTCCAGAAAAACATCTCTTCCATCATCTGACATTCCTTTATAAAACTATACCCTAATCCATCTGGACCTAGTGCGGATTCTTCTTTGCCTTTCTTTATAGCATCTTCTAACTCTTTGTCTGTGATTCTTTTTTCCATTTCTTCCACTATCTCCTTTTTCATCATCTTTAATTTCCATATACCCAATCACGTTTTTATCATACATGTCCTGTACATACCTTGCAACTATTTCCATAATTTCTTCAAGACTTACCTACCACTTTCTTCACCATCATCTTTTCCTTCTTCCATTGCTCTCTCACTAATTTTAAGTATATATTTAACTAGTTTTTATACATTATCCACCACTTTGTCAAACTGCCATAGAACAGCTTCACTGTCATATGATCTTCCCACAATTGTCCTCTAAGACCATCTGTTCCTGCAGTTTTTCTGGTCAGTCTTTCTAACCCTTTTCCTTCTTTTATTATACTTTCATTCACTCCTATTATTGTCCATAAACCCTGTGATCTGAAAACGTTGCTCCTTTAATTCCATCTTTTACTTCTTTCATATTATATGTAAACAAAATATAACCACTCCGTTTTAAGTAACCCCTCATATAAGACTATTCTTTCCATTTACCTATTCTTAAACTACCATTATTTACAACCAGTCAGCATTTTTACAGCTTACGCTACACCTTCCCTTCAACTTTCTATTAATTAATTTATTCAATTAACTCAATTAACAACTAATTTAATTTACAACTGAAGTCTCCCACCACCATAACAGACATATTTACTATGACATAATTCTGAATTACCTCATTTTTTTCTTTCACTTAGATCTGTATACACATATATTACTACTACTATTCTAAACTCTTTCAGATCAAGTTTACATCTCACACAAACACCCTCCTACCGCCACCATTATATCTAATATTGACTTCTCTATTTTACACTAATACCACAACACCTGAACGTATCTCACTCCCTACAGTGCACACCACTTTTCTTTTCCAAACCTTAAATTCCACCCTCTCCCTTTTACCTGTACATCTTATGTCAAGTAAGCAAATTACCTCTGCATCTATTTTTCATACTATTCAAGCATCATCATTCTATCACTTTTCATACTATTCACATTCAGTGATGCTATAGTTATATTAAACGGTTTCCTGTTTTTTGCTTCTTCAGTTCATCTTTTGACCTCCTTTTTCTCATTCTCACCCTTCCTCGAATAGAACCTTCTGCATTTTCTTCTAACTCATGGCTCATATCTCAATCTTCCTCAGTTTCTCATACCCCAAACATGTTTTCCATCTGTGAGTGTGTTTCTTTTTCATATATTAGTTTGTGGACTTTATCCAGTGCATCGTTTTCTAGTTTTTATCGTGTACTTCCTCATTTTCATCATTCACTTCTCCCTTTCTTGTGTAAAAACTTATTCTAGCCCAGAATTTTTCTTACTTTGTCATTTATTTGCTGATAATCGTGCCAAAACTGCTTCTCACTTCCACATTTCCTACAATATAGCTTACAGGTTTTCTTCTAGAACATCCAAGCTCCCCACACTGCTCAATACTTTTTTTTGCAAAATCCTGAATTAAATGTAATTCATCTTTACAGTAAAAAAAAAACATGCTTTTGGCTGCCCTCCGGTACTTAGCATTCCATTTTTCCCCATATATTACTGTTACATTAGGCACATGCTACAATTTATTTTCTGTTTTTAAAGTTACATAAACTTCCCATCCCCCAGTTCATACCTTTCTGTCATCCACGACTTTTCAATATAATGCACATCCTGATATAATCTTAGAAAAAAACATTTTAATTCATTCTCTTCTATCTTAGTTGTTTCAAATTGCAACTTTTAACTGTATACTTAAATTTTGATAAATATAGTGCTAAAGAAATATGTTGCTTTTCCTTTCACATTTATAACAATTTTTCTGCTAATGCAAATGTCTCAAAAGTTATTTCACAAAAAGGTACAGTTCCCGTGTGTATTAATGCCCACATACCAGGCAGAATGAATCCTAAGGGCATAACACCATTATGAAAAAACACAGTACCTGTTAAGTTGCTGCTCATACACTGTTTTTGCCCACACAACAGGCCTTTTACTCTAGCTCTTAAAAGCTCCAGTCTGTCTCCTCTGCAGCTGCACATCCTTTTCTTTCTGTTGTCTTTCACTAGAACCTGCTACTGCAAAGATCCTTCATCTGGAAACACTGCTGTCAGCCTCCCTCTGCTTACTAATCACTGTTCCATCTTTTTGGAGTCCAACAGAGAGCATACCCTTAAATTCAGTTACTCCACTGGGCAGATATGCCCTCTCTGTAGCAACACCATCAATTACAGCATCCTTCAGTCTGTCATCTCCTCACTGACAAATATTTTGTCCATTACCACATCCCAATGCATGGCCTCAAATTCTCCTGGTTCTACTACTTCTATAATTTTCTTGCAAAGTAGAGTCATCCAAACTCCCAGATGCCATGATATTCACCCCCAAAACATCTTTCTTCCTTCTAAATTATAGTTGCTTTTCTCCAGCTCATTTCCAGTCACAGTCTCCATCTTAGTGTCAATGATCACCAGTAATATCCTTCTGGCTCCACCTAGTGATCACCTCAAACAGAGTAGGGGTCTTTCATTTATATACAAAAACTATTAAAAAAAATATTTACAAACATTTACAAATATATAAATATATAGATATAAATCTGTTTAAACATATTCATAATTTCCTTTATAATCATACAAAATTTTCATCTCTATTAGGCCTCTTCCTTTTTTCATAACCTCCGTCTGATTCTACTTAACACTTGCTGCAAAAATCCATTTACCATTAAACATAAATTGCATTCATTTTTTCATTCCGTACAACCCATATAACAAAAATACCTTATCTATTCTTTTAATATATTCTTTACCTTTATTCTTATAATATCCACATGTTATCATATCCATGTTTATTTTATCCACTTTTTAGATCTTTGAAAAATGTTTTTCTTTTGCATAGTTTTTCCCATAACTTTTTTATTCTTTTACATTTCAAAAATACAAGTACTGTAGTTTCTTATTTTTGACAATATAAACATTCTATCATTTTACTTTTAAAATTGCATATTTCCTTTTACTGGCAATTTATTTAGTACTAGTACCCATAACAAATCTTGACATTCTACTTTCTGATTACACCATTTCCTTCTTGTTTTTAAAGCTTTAATTTTTAATCTGTTAGATTTTCCCATGGTTTTACATAGTAATGTTTCATCATTACATTTTTACACCATACTTTCTTTTCTCTATATCACTTTTACTTTCCACACAATATATTTTGTTGCTAAGATTTTATCTCCATTTATACACGTTCTTTTCTACCATACCCCAAAATTTATCATACTTACATTTATACAATTTTACTACTAATCTCTTTTTTCATTTATTCATTTTAACACTCTGTACAAATTTAAAACTACTCACCTCTCATCTTTTTAATTTATCCACTTTAACATTTTGTACAAATTTAATGAACCAACATACGCCACTAAACCTCCATCTTCTTTATATACAAAACTTCCTATTTTACTGGGTTTAATATAGAACTCCATATAAATGAAAAAAATATCTGCAATAATTCCTTTTCAAATACGGCTGGTAATATTAATACACTTGCTAAGTATGCTGCATCATATAAGCTTTCATATTTTTTTCTCTTTTTTCACATCATATTGCTGCTGTAAAAAACATTTTTATATATTTTCCTTAAATATCCACCATTCAGACCTCTTTACAAAATTTTCTCACAGTAACATGATCTTTCTATAACTGTATTACTAATCTAATTCTTTCCATGCTTTCTCATTTATACTTTTTATACCTTTGCCTATTTTTATTAAATATTTCTTGTTTTCCTTTATCTCCATCCATACTGCAAGATCTTGTTTCTGTTATTTTCCCTTCTGCTATAACTAAACCTTCTGAGACGATAAAATGATCTATTACAGTGTCATATCACATATATATATTGGACAGCACAGTGGTGCAGCATTAGCATTGTTGCCTCACAGCAAGAGGCTCTCTGATTCGTTTCTGCATGTCCTCTCTGCGTTTGTGTAAGCTTCCTCCGGGTGCTCCGGTTTCCTCCCACATTACAAAGACATGGATCTTGAGCGTTTTTCCCTGGGCCTCTGCTGAAAATTGGCTTTGTTCCAAGTTGGACTTTCACGGTTAACAAATGTTAGATAAATAAAAAAATAAATATCCCTTTTTGTAAGTATATGTTTTTTTGTTCCAAAGTTTTAACTTACAGCATCTTCTAACATTTTTCTTATTTCCTTTTTTCTTACACTTGTCTCTTAAACCATAATTAAATTTGCCTGTTATAATAGGTGTATATATCACTATATAGTCCAAGATCTGATGGAATAAGCACTCATTTACAGTTGCTATAGGTATATAATGTTATAATTCTATATACTTGTTCTCCCCATTTTAAAACTACAATAGTTAACCTTCATAGTTTGCTAAAGTTACATCTAATATCTTTACTGTATTTCTACAGAATATGGCTATTCCAGAACATCTCTCATTTCCCAAATTCCAGATCATCCTTCCTTCCCCACAGTTTCACTGTTTGTAATCTTTCATTTGTTAAAAATCATCTGTGTTCTAATATAATTATATCTACATCACATGTACTACACCACTCCAAAACCTATATTCTTTTTACGTTATTCTTAATGCTATTCACATCTATAGAAAGCACTTTACAATGTTCATTTTCCCTTTTTCCTTAGATTCATGGTTTCTTAAGTTCATAGCCAATTACTAAGCTAGCTTTCTTTACAGGTCATTCTAAGCCTAGCCAATTTCCTTCTGAAATATGAGACTCAAACACTAAACTTTGTGTCTGTGAGTCAAACACATTAACCATTATACCAACCCCAGTCATCAGCTGCATATATTCGTTTTTATCCATTTCCTTTCTTTTTTTCTTTTGCACTTATCCCTTTAAATTTTCTTTTTCTGTCTTTTACACTTCTACCAATACAATTTTTTCTTTTACTACCTCACAATTTATGTCCTCACTTATTTCAGAACCTTCTTTGATGTCCTCTTTTTCCTGTATATTTTTCTTCTATTTCTACTACTTTAAAATTTCTTCTTTGTTCACTTTCTTCTTTCCTTTTCCTTATTCTTATTTTCATTTTTAAAATCCATAATTATCCAATTTTGTTACATTTATAACATTTTTAACTCACATTTGTTGCATCATTTTCCATTTCACCACAAACAAATTTTCATTTGTCATAGTTACTTATCAAATGTCCTTTTTCACAAAAAAATGTTTTGGGTTGTCCCCTATATTTAAGACGTCCCTATTTTCAGCCACATTCATCATTTTCAGCATATGTATATTACAATCCCAGCCACCAGTCCATAAACCCATTTTGTCAAACTTTTGCAATAACCAGTACTTTTTTACACAAGGTTTTCAAATGTCCTTACAGAGTCATGTACAATTTGAAACAGAGGTAGAAATAAGTTTCTTTATTTGTTTCCCTGTTAAATGCTTTCATCACACAATAATTCTATAGGTTATAGTTTTTCTATTTTTCATATTCTCCAAGACAATTTTCCACGGGGGGAAAAAGTCTGGAAAGTCTGAAATAAAATGTCTCTGCTAAGAATAAATGTTCTTACCTCATTGCTTTTACACCCAAATCAGGTATTAAATTGTCCCACACTTCACACCTATTTCTCTTCTTTACATAATTACAATTTGTTGATTCATCTCCATCAAACAGATTTCTTTAAAACATTTCCTCAGAATCCAGCACACATTCTCTGGTCTGGATATTTGCTTTCTCTCTCATTTCCTTCACCACTCCACTATCTCTTCCTCTCTCCAGCTGCCTCCCTGTTTTCTGGGCCACCTATGCCCCCAGAATGGAAACAGGAAGTGCTCTTACAAAATGGGTCCCACTTGCAACAATGAAAAGCAGTCTGTTTACTGATATATACAGTACATATTATTTACATATTTACTTTACATCTATTTACAAATATCATTACATTATAACTTCAGTTTAAGCATTTCCCCACTCTTTTATCCACAACCAAAACATTATTTTCTCCAGAATCATTGTCAAAGCCATTTTCCATTGTATTTCATTTAGTCTCTCATTCCATGTAGTCCATAAAACAAAATATTATGCTGTCCATTTTCTTCACTTTTTCCAGTTTTCATGCACCATAATAACCAAATTCTATTAAGTCCATATTTATTTGCTCATAAATATTAACAAATAATAAATATTAACATGTTTACATATTTCTTTCCACAAATTAACTCTTTCACATTTCAAAAACACATGCTCAGTAGTCTCAAACTATATATTTATTGCACATTGTAGCTTGCTTTTTCTTGGATGGCATATTTGCCTTAACCAGCAATTTTCTAACAGACAATCTCCATAACAAAATCTTTAATCTTTTTATGGTTATCATCCTATGTTTTTTCTTACCTATTTCTAAATCTTTCCATGGATCAATGCAATAAAATGCTTTCATAATATTTAAGTATCATTCCTTTGTATTTTTCTCACATGTATTCATTTTTTGTTTGCATAACACAATTTTGTTTTGGTACTCATTTCTTCATTCACAATGCTTTTACTTCTTTATAAACTTCCATTCCTTCCTGCAATTATTTGTATTTATAATATGGCATCATTTCTATCACTTCTTTATTTTCTTTCATAATTCCTTTTAATACCTTATATAAAATTAAAGATGCTGCATGTACTATTGGGTTTATTAAACTCATCTCCTTGCTGTTATTTCATACATGCAATCTCTTTCTTGACTGGATTCAGTCGACAGACCCATATAAAATAAATACATAATCATCATTAGTTCCTTTTCATACTTACTAGGAATCATACAGATGTTACCAACATAAGCAATTTTCCTATTCTCATGGTGTTCAGCAAGTGTGCTTTTTTTCTATGTGAAAATCTACATGATTTCCAAAAACGTCAGATTTACTTTTTGAGTAATTACCCCATTGTTTGTATTCATCCCTTCCAAATATTATTCCTAAGATATCTATATATTTTATTTGAACTCAATACCTCCTATCACACCCTCAAAACCAAATCTTTACTTTTCTCTCTATATATATATATACATACTTAAACCAATGTTTTAACTTAAAATTTTTATTTACTTCTTCCATTTATACTTTTTTACCAATTAATACAATATTATCCACATAATTATACATTGGCAATTGTACTTCCTTCATCATTTTGCATCAACTGCTACTTGAATAATTTCCTTCACTATTACATTCATAACTAAAGAGAAAATTGCACTCCTAGCTGGGTAGCCCTGCTTTATTCCACATTCCATTTTTATTTCTTCCCCAATCCAGCCTTTTACATTTAGTTTCACATAGTTCCTTTCATAAACAAATTTTATTACTTGTAATATTTTTCCTTACATTATATGCCTGTAAAATTCCCCATAATGATTTATATTGATTACCATTGGTTTTACTTATATCCCCTATCATAACCTTAGTTTCTACATCTTTATATCAATTATTTCTATTTGCCATAATAACTCAACTTCCTTTTCTTCCAAATACATATTCTATCAATTTTTGTAACCTTTTTATTGTTCTCATAAAAATGTTCTAATCTGTATTCAATGTTATAGGTCTCCAGTTTTTCTCTCTTCTTTATTTCCTTGTTTAAATATAAATGTTATAACTCCTGCACATCTCTTTCTCTTTAATTCAAGTTTCTAACCATTCATTCACAACATCTATAAACATTTTTTGCCACTCAACTTCTTAAGACATAACATGAATTCTGCAACAGGACTGGATGGAATTGAATATGTTAATACCCTTTAGAATTTCACAGAATTCTTTCATTGTTATTTTTTGTTCTAAATACTCATTACCTTCGTTATTTTTCACCTTTATAAATCTGTTACATGTTTTCTTCTCTTTTAAAAATAACTGCAATACATATTCTTTATCTTTGTTTGTTCCTTCTTGCTGTCTTATTTGCTTACCGTTTTTAAATTCTCGTACTTATTTTACTCAAATATGGTGCTACCACTTTCTTTCCTTGTAAACAATATTTCTGTTTATATAACAAGTTAATTTTAATTTGATTCATTTTATACATTTCTCTTTTTCATAAAAGGAATTTTTCTTCTCTAATAAGTCTCTGAATCTTTCTTGACTTAATATCTTATCTCTCTCTCTTCTTCGTTATACATTCTAAAACACTTTCTTTATATTTTTCTTTAAAATTAAGCCAATCAATAGTCCAATTCTCATAAAACTCTCATATTAATATGATTTTTCCACAATTCCATAAGTTATCTTCTAAATCTTATTCCTTTTCATTAATTCTCTTTATTCCTTTTCCTGTTCTTAAATATTCATTTCCTGTACTTTAACTCAGTCACATGATCTGAAAAATCCATTTAATTCCTTTTTTATCTTTTAAACGATCAGATATTAAAAAAATAATCAATTTTTGTCCTAATTTAATTCCTTTTGTAGGTCCAGTGGTTATTCTCCCATACACTTAACCTTCCACTTCTCATAATTTCTTTAACCATTTTAACATCACAACTGCTTTTTTTTCTTAAATTGCAATTAAAATTACCCACCACTATATCGTCCATATTTACACAAACATATTCAAGAATATTTTAAACAATTTCTCTCACATTTTTTGTTACATATAAAGCTATAATTCTATATGCATATTTTTCCATTTCAAGTCTATTACCATAATTCGTCCTAGTTCCACCATGGTTACATCTAATATTTTAATGCTTTCTCAGCATAATATACGTATGCTTGAGCATTTTTCTTTCGCCATGTTCCAAACTACTGCACCGTTCCAAAGTTTTTCAGTTTGTGTTCTTTCTTCCTCGGTTAATAATCTGATATCTTCTAAAACAATATGTGCATCTACTGAAGCACACCATTGTAATATGCCTATTCGCCTCAAGATTTTTCATACTGTTCACATTTAAAGCTTATATTTTCAGCTTTTAAGAACAGGTAGTATAATACTAAAATGCTTATCCCTTTCCTTTCTTATTTTCTCTATGAATTATATTTTTGAATTTTCTTTTCCTTTCTTTAACTCTTTTTCCTTTCAAATTCTTATTTCTTACTGTGTGCCAGTCAGCTTCTTCCTCACTTGTTTCCTCTGTTTCTTTTTCCTCATTACTTTAACTTTAGATATAACCTTTTTATCAATCACATCTTTGTGTACATTTTTTGTACAACACATTCTTCTATCTCTTTCTCCTGTATAACTTTTTTCATTTTCTTACGCATTCATTTCACACTTTAGCATGAACATTACTGCTGCTTTTTTTTGCACTTTAAATCACTTTTTTTGCATTATGCCCTGTTTACCACATAAACATCTTTTATCACATTCATTGATTAAATGATGATTTTTTCCACAAAAGTAATAAGTCTTTGGTTGACACCTGTATTTCACAACATCCCCTATTACCATGAAGAATAATAATACTAGGTACATGCATAACATTATCATTTTCAGTATTACTCCACATTCCCACCCCCCAGTCCATAGTCCTCTTTCATCATATTTTTGTAGTGTCCATTATTTCTTTACATATAGTTAACAAATGTTTTCAGTTCTTTTGCTTCAACTTCAGTTCTAAACTGATTTTTTTGCCTGTCCATGAATAAATATTGTTCTTTTGTTCATACGTACCCAAACAATTTTCCATGGTCTGCCTAGTCTCAAATATCAAGTCACAAAAAGTCTCTCAATTAAAACAAATGCTCTTACCTCTTTTGCTTTGAAACCCAGAGGACTTATGACAGAGGCCCAAACCTCATACCTGTCCAAACTTTCTTTTTCTTTTTTTACTGCTCACACATACCGTATACTTCATGTTTCTTCTATTTTTTCTCCAACAGTTTGTGCATACATTTTGCTTTTGGAACTTTTTCTGGCACAGTCTCCTCTTCTTTTTCTTCTATTTTTTTCCATGATGTTGCGCCATGAAATTGCTACTCCACTTTCTGGCTCACTTTGGTTTACCACTTCTTCCAAATAATCATCCTGCAACTCCTCCCCCAAATGGAGGATTGTAATTATGCATTTTTCAGAGGTAACTGTCTCTCCTTCAAACAATCTTCCCTGAAAGTTTTCCTCTGAATCAATCTCCATTTCAACTACAATCTACTTTTTCTCCAATGTCAGTGTTTTTTCTGCACCCACATCATCAGAAAAAACTTCTGGTAGCGATTCTACCATTTTGACTACATTAACAGCAACTTTCATTCCAGTTTCAGCACAAGCTGAATTAGCCGTTTCTTCTTCCTGTTTCTCTTGACCACCTCATTGCCTGGAACAGAAACAGGAAGTATCGTGTCATACACAAATGCTTCCCCCCTACTACCAAGACTAGGGGAAGTTCCTCGATGCCCTGGCCAGATTTCCCATAGTATTATAAATGCCACCTCAGGTGGCTACTAGCCTAGTATGACTAACTGGTCAACAAAGGGAAAATAAATAAAAATTAATTAGTTCATTCATTCATTCATTCTTGAACAGAAGAGCAGTTTTTCTGTTAATATACTCTGATAAAGTTCTGGTAATAAAGAATAAAAACACTAGATCAATTTTAAGTCTCCCTGGGAAAAAATGTTTTCTGCATGGGGGGCAAGCACCCTGCACACCACAACTTATATAAAACTCTTCCATGGTCAATCTACAGTAGAAAAGGAGAAAACACTGCATGTGTACCACTAGTTCACACAGTCTAGCACACTGTGACAAACCAACTGCAGTATTACTTATAAATCTTTAAGAAACCTAAAAAAGAAATCAAAACATCATAAACGTTCCTTATTATCAGTCTTAAAGCTTGTAATTGCACTGAAAATCATTACAGCAAAAGTAATATTTTTTCAAACAATTATCTCTATAGCACCACATGCTGTGTGTGTCTGCATAGATGTTTTATAGATAGATAGACATTTGATGTAATCACATTTCATGGAAAAGAAAACAAAACACTGACACAACTGATCAAAAACACATTTCATCAACCCCCTTAAACACATTTTACAGAAAATTTCATATATACAAAACATACCTATTGAAAAAATCCTACATTAATACCACAGCACAAAGGTGGCACATCTACAGAGTTTTACAGACCAATAACGATTCTCTCCACCTCTCAAAAAATATTAAGAGAAATGCATCCATATGCAGCTGATGCAATACCTAACCTCAAATAACCTGCTCTCAGAAACACAACATGGCTTTTAGCCCCAGCACAGCACCACTACTGTTACTACATTTTTCCAATACAATAAAACAACAAAGAAACAATGGTCTGCTTTTGTCTACCATGCTCAAACTTAGCAAAGGCATCCGATACTGTCTCGCACCAGCAACTGCCTGTTCGACTCTCCCCAACAGAATTTTCACAATACTCCTTGTTGTGGTTTCTTAGTTACCTATCTGAAAGGCAACAAGCCATTAAATGGCAACAAACCTACTCATCCTTTCAACCAGTTACTACAGGTGTTTCTCAGGGCTTTATTCTAGGTCCTCTCCTATTTAATGTATTTATTAATAATGACCTCCACACACCATGCTAGTTTAGTTCAGTATGCAGACAACTCAATATTAATGCGTCTGGCCTCAACAATAATCAATCTCCGGACTTTCAAGATGATTGCTCACTGAGTTACAGCAGTATGAAAACAGAAAGTCGGAATACAGACAGCAGACTAATTTTGTGGGTAAATTTCAATAATTGGCTAGTAATGAACTGCCTGGATGCCAGCAAAAAAAAAAAAAAAAAAAAAATCAGAGAACCTGAAAGAAAATCAACCACAAAAGGTGAGGAAAAAACACTGACTGGGAAGAATTCTGCAGCTGTTCAGCAAAAAGCAATGCAAGCTCCAGCTTTGGTGCAAGACAAGACTTCCAGTAACCTGCAAGAAAAAAATAAGTCAAATATATCAAAAGCTGATTAAAATAAATGAAACACTGATGGAGTATATAAACTCAAATAAAAAGCTAGAAAAATGGAAGAAATTTTAGAGAGATATTAAGATGAGGTGATAAAATTGCAAAAATTGGATGTCGAAATGAAAGGGCTGGCTGAATAGGAGACTGCTTAAGAAGACATGTTTCAAAAATAATACAATCAGAGAACTGAGCATGCAGGGAAAACTTGAGATCTTGTGCTTTACCACAGAAGGTGGAAGGAACAAACTGTACTAATTTTATGAAAGCACAAATAAGCAACTGGCTGGTATTCCACAGAAGGAGTTGTTAACTGAAAGGGGACATTGTGTGTATGCTCCAAACTTAAGACATGAGAAAGCAACCTAGACCTTTAACAGTAAAGATGCAATCCTACCAGCAGGAGTAGTTGATACTGATAAAACTGGGACGGAAGGACAATGTACTAAAAGTGGGAGACAGCCAAGTATTTGTGGAAAAAGATTACTCACTGTACATCAGGAAGAAGCGGATTTAATTTATTCCACGATCAGGGAATGTCAAGAAGTAGGCATGAGATTCAAACTGCTGTATCTAGCTATCTTCAGACTATTCTTTCCCGGAGGGAGAAAAATAATTTTTTGATGCACAGCATGCTAAGAAAGAAAAGTTTGTCCAACAAAAAGTAAGCTGTGAAACAGGAGGAGATTCTGCTTCTTGCCCTTCTGGTAATAAAGACCACAGACAGTTGTGCCAATGAAACCTTTTCTAGTATTTGAATGCAAAATGCTTGAGACAGAAAAAAAAAAAGCACAAGAGTTGACTAGATGAACTGAGAATATGTTAGGAAGCAGAGACTGGGTTTGGGAGATGAAGACAAACAGGAATAAAATCAGTAATTCAGAAACTGATAAATAAAATTGTGATTATAAACCATTAATTACATTTGCGAAATATGACAGAAGAAAACCTTGAAATATTGGACTTTTTTGACTTTGTTAAACTGTAGGGGACTCTACAAGTCATTAATGTTTAGAGAAACACTTAGGAGAGGGGAGTGGAAAGGAGAGAGTTAACTACAAGTAGAAAAAATGTTTGCTTTTCACAGTAATACTTATAAAGTACATGATATCTGCATGTTATAAAGTAAAAGTTTTCTCAGATATTTTCAAGTGTAATGGAGATAACTAAAGTAAACTTTTTCTCATGCTTGCATAGAGGAATGACTGGATTAAGGCTCTTGGCTTTAAAAGAAACCAAATAAATAAAAAAGGACGTTGAATATATTAAAGCTGTCCTCTAGAAAATAAATAGTTGTAGAAGCAACTCTGTTTCTGGTTCTCATGTCTCCATAGAGACAATCTGATCAAAAATAATATCAGAATACTTCTTTCTTTTAATGGCTTTCTTTCAATGACTAGGAGATAATGTTTTCTGAAAGCATTCAAGTGTTTTCTCATTCTGAGAATGCAATACAGGTTAGACAAAAGCAGACAGCACTTAGAACCACAGGCTATATAATGCACCTTAGCACAGACAGCCTTCCCTTTAGGTTAACCCAAGTCTGCGAGTATGGCTGTCAGTCTGGGACAACTGTTTCTATTAGGAAGGCAATGCTTCAATATTTGAAGATGTACATAGTTTTGTGTGTTGATATTAAGTTAATAGATCCAACAAGCAGAAGTATGATGAAGCAACACAAGGCTATCATAAAACCAGCAACAGTTTATTCAGGAAACAGGCACAGGCAAAGGTATAAGAGCTTTCACAGTATTACAACTGCTTCATCAGATGCATAAAATCTATCTAATTCAATATCTGATGAAGCAGCTGTAATACTGCAAAAGCGCTTATGCCTTTGCCTATTTCCTGAATAAATTGTTGGTGGTTTTATGATAGCCTGGTGTTGCTTCATCTTACTTCTGCTTGCTGGATTTATTTTTTGGTTTGAGAAGCATTTATTCAGCACACACTGGTATCATTGGACATTTGCATTAAGTTAATAGGTTTTTGGGGTGTACTGAGGGTGTATTTTTTCCCTTTGGAGGCTTTCAATAAAACAAAGTTTTGTAAGATGTGACACAGGCTCAAATGGATATGACAAGAAACAACTGTATAAAAGGTCAACCTGCCAAATATTAGTGTGTGCATGTAACACAAAAACTGGAACTAGATACTTAAAAATCTGCTACAAATAAAGGGTGGGAATAACAACTTTTTATCATAGTGACCCTTCCAATACTATTTTAAATGTTAATGGTCTCACAGATACATACAAAAAGAAAGAGTAGTGAACTACATTAAAAAAGGAAAAGACAAGTACTTGTATTAACTGCAACAGAAGCACCAACAATGATAGGATAAAAAAAGCCAACAATGGTAGATATGAAGTACTAAGGGGCTACTGGCATGCATTTATATTCCACCTAAACCTGCTATAATAGAGCTTAAGAAAATTCTGGGAGAAATAATTAGTTTTCAACAGAGAATATTACCTATAGGTGGGGAGTGAAATCTGATTTGCAGCAGGGAAGACGTGTCTGGGGGCCCAGAATAAAAAATATAACAAAGAGGAAATTTTTGAAGAAAGTTATGAAAATATTTTGGCATGGAAGATGTAAATTCAGTAGTAGGAGTCTGCAGTGAATTTACATATTACTCCCTAAGATACAAAAACTGGGCTATGCTATACAGAATGAAACATTTCACAGGAACATGTACATTTAATTGAAAGTTTTGATATGCATCCGATAACCATTTCATATCACACGACAAAAATAGCTAAAATAAAAATGCAGGGTAATGAAATAAAATTTAGACACAGATGGATGGCTGGATGGATTAGAGAACACCAATTTATATTTCTGAAAATATAGCTAGGGAGTGGGATAAAATTAAAGTGGAGATTAAAAAAAAGGTGGAGAGAGAGAGCAGGTGGTTAAGAAGCAACAAGAATTAAGAGGGACTGACAAATGTTTAAGTACTGCAGAATAGGGAAAATCTCACAAAACAGAGGAGGACCAATTGCCGACTGCTAAACAGAAAATAAAGGATTACCTCAATAATATGCAGGAGTTTAGAATGATTGCTGTTAAACAGCTGTTTTTTTAATAATGCCAAATCAGAGACTGGGATTTTGGATGTAGATCCTTGAGGAGAATAATAATAACCATGCAGAATACTAAATTCATAAAGTAGCAGAAAGTATTCTAAGAATAAAGCCAACATGGGAACGGAGAAAGGAGATTTTGCACAGGGATGATTGCAATTAGGGATACAGACAATAGGCAAGAGGGGGGCTGGAATGTATTGGATAAAACTGTTAAAAAATCCAAAGTATTGGGAGCAAATAATTAGGGAAATGTAATAGAATAGGAAGAGGTCAAGAATATATTTGAACTGCAGGATAGAGGCTGCCTTCCCTATCAAGGATTGATAAGTGAGTATAGACAGAGAGAGAAACCGGAGATCCGAAGCGAAAGACCAGCACTGGTAGAGTTTTTAGTAGAATCTAGAACAGAAGCTGCTGTTGGAGGAATAATTAGTACAGCCTACAAAATATTGCAGGATAACTGTAAGAATTCATCAGAGAAGGTTAAAAAGGATTGGTAAGAGACTGGTTAGGCAATTCACAAAGAAACAATGGGGGATATATGTACATCTCCCAAATATGCAATAGTCTAGAAGATTTAGGATTTTTGCTTGGAAGTGTTTATTTACATATTTTTTTTATGTCAAGTAGACTCCAAAAAATTACCTCAATAATATGTATGAAGTTAGAAAGACTGCTAAGCAATTTTTTTTATAATAATGCCAGAGCACAAAAACTTAATGTACAATGACTGAGGCAAATGAAAGTAGAAAGGGCTGTCGCCAAGTTTAGGGAGCCTACAACAAGGAAGGTAACTAGAGATCTAGGTACAAGTACTAGAAATATTCCAGAAATTTTATCAAAGTCTATAAAGCAGAGAAACATGGAAATCAAGAAAAGGTACAAATGGAAATGTTTATGTAAGAATGAAATGTGCCATGATTAGAGGCAGATGAGGCTCAATTTCTAACAGGATAGGATGAGATAAAAATGGTGATGCATAACCAATCAAGGGGAAAGTCCCCAGCAATAGATGGGATTTCAGTGGAAGTTTGGCAGCTTGGAAGGAAAAAAATGATAAAGACCTGGTTGGTTTTGTTTTAACAGTGTTTTAGGAGGAGAGGCTCCAACTTCCTGGAAGAAAGTAGTGCTGGCTGTAATACCTAAACAGGGAAAAGACCCATTTCAATCCTTATCCATGACTATAATGTGCTTAAGTCTATAATGGGCAAAAGAATGGCAAAGGTGATGCCAAAATCAACAGACATGGATCAATATGGTTTTGTGGAGGACAGGCAAACATTTGACAACATTAACAAAACAATGATCCAGAGGAAAGCTGAATGTAAGAAAATTCCACTACTGGTGGTGGGTCTTGATGCAGAGAAAGCATTTGACAGAGTAAGCTGGAAGGTTATGAGCAGTGCAATGGAAGTATTTGCATTCCCCAATAAAATTATAAGGTTGATTAGGAGGATATACGATGGACTGGAGGTGAAAATTAAAGTGGACGGGTTCCTCTCTGATCTCTTGTGTTTGAGCAAAGGAACCAGGCAGGGGTGTTCAATTTCCCCTTTGTTACTTGCACTATATTTAAAACCACTGGTAAAGAAAATAAAGACACTCAAATTCAAGGATACAAGTGGTATGGCAGTCAAGAAAAGATGGTTCTATTTGCAGATGATGTTACTTTATATCTGATAAAACCAGAAAAGGACATTTCATTGTTGTGGAACATTCTGAGGGAGTTTCCAGTCTTTTCAGGATACAAAGTTAATGAAGCTAAAACAAATGCAATAGCTGTAAATTATGTTGTTAGAAAAATATGTATTAATGAACATGTTTAGTGCTTATTAGAAGCTAAAAGGGTTAACACATTTCATTCTATTTTATGTAGAGTTTAATTCTGTATGAAAATTATGAGATGCTTTTTCAAACTGCAGTATGCTTTCTGAAAATTGCAAGATGCTCTCTGACCTAGTATTTGCTAGCACAGCAAAATTCATGTTTATGCCTTTTGGAAATGTACTGAGAAGCAGGTGATTATCTGCTAGGTCAGGAAAATGAATGAATAGTGAATGAATAGAACAATACTGTTTTCTATAATGTGATTGAATATGAACAATCAGCCCTGTTCGTATTATGAGAACATGCACAGCTGTGGAAAAGAAGAGATACATCAAACAAAGACTGCTTGAAGAAATGAACTGTAATCTGTACTTGCTTTGTGCTTGAATTAGCCATAGTACCTTGAATGGTAACATTGCATAGTGAGAAGTTGTATCTGACCGGTGGTCATTAAGGCCACGTTGTTTTTCTTAGGAAGTTTTTCTTGTAAACGATGTGCCAGCAGAAAATCATGGACAAATAACTGATGTGAAATAATATTGAAAGAACTTGTGATTTATTACGTCAGCTTAGTAGGCAATACCTTGTAAGAAATGTATAAGAATAGCTTCACTTCCTGATTCTAGTTAGACAAACTCTGTATTAGCAGGTGTTTGTCTCCTTGCTGCAAGATTAATGTGCCTTAACCTGAACCTGCCATGTGTTGATCATTTTGAAGTTATTTTTCCTTTGACAGATTGGTCCTTCGGACCGGAAACTCTCACTTCGCCTCAGGTCAGATGGGCCAGGTGGCATGAAACCGTACGGGGAAGAAACCACATCGGTTCTTCTGCTTTGAAAGACCTCCGACTGAATTGTCGTTCAAAAGAGGCCAGCCACTTTTCTGATCTGCGACTGGAGGACGAGTTGGTATACGAACCAGAGACGGTCAATCACGGAGGCTCAGGGAAGGTGAGATTTACCTTTTTTCTGATTTAGATCAGGGACTTGATTGGAAATATCTGTCAGGAGATTTGTTTTGTACAAGTCAGGGACAGAAAGATTGCAGTCTTGTCATAGATCAGGGTAACAGAATAGGTAAGAAAGTTATTCTAGATAAACTGTGAAACAGAAAATCCTGGTACCATGTGAGAGTAAGAAGGGTTACGTAACATTTTTTAACAATCAGAACAATATGGGTAATAAGTGCACAAAAAGTTCCCAAAACCCACCGCTAACCGAAGATGCAAAATATATGCAATTACAGCATGCCAACAATGTTAGATACTATACAAAATAGGTTAATAAATATGAATTTAATGGCAAATTTGAAAAATCCTCGCTTATTAAACTTGTCAAACAGCTTAAAGCTGACGCAAAAGGTCAGGTAAAAAAGCAACGTCAGTTGGGGGTTCCTCAAGCACACAGGTGGATTGAGGAAGCAAACCGTAGGGAGCAAAAAAGTAATAATTCAAAAGCTATGTTTCTAGATAAAGAAGACAATAATTTGGTAATACCATCAGCCCCCTCCACCCCCCTCCACTTCCTGCACCAGAATATGAAGCAAGTGGACAAGCTGGTCCACCTCCACTATACCCGGCTGTTACCTCAAAGCAAAGACCGTATGTTAGAGATCCCATCGAGGCTAGGTCTCAAACACGTAACTTAAGAGGAGATACTGAGTTATATGAAATAAACAAAAATTCATGAGCTATGAGTAAAGAAGAGATATGTCCACTCATAGAAGTACCAAATCCGGAGGCAGGACAGGATCCGACTCTCCTAGTATATAGACCGTGGACACCGGAAGACATCCGGAAAGCCACAGAGGGAATTCCCCATCCAAAAGTTAATTTTAGAAAATTCTTAGAAGACTTACAGGGCATGAGGTTAAGTTACCATTTAAATGGAGAAGTAGAAAAAGTAGTCAGACAAATCGTAGGTCCAGATTGGCACATGATCAGTGGCAACTGGAATCCCCGTTACGCAGAACACAAGCCACTCCCACATAGCAACGCAGAACTGGATAACAGAGTGAAAGGTCTAACAGACCGAATCTCTGAGAAATGGAAGCCTAGGGCAGACTGTACTTGCATTAATCAATGCATCCAACAGAAAGGTGAGACTGTTGACAGATAT
Source organism: Protopterus annectens (assembly GCF_019279795.1). NCBI lineage: Eukaryota > Metazoa > Chordata > Ceratodontiformes > Protopteridae > Protopterus > Protopterus annectens. Next base: position 1,709,706,224 of record NC_056743.1, on the reverse strand, counting down.
TATGCTAGATTATTAGAGTGTTTTAATAACCATTGTGGAATGCAGGTACCTGAAGATCAAACGCATGATTCCCCATATGAGCAACAATTAAAGAATGCATTTTTGAAAGGAAGTATTTTGCCTATAAGCAGCTTTATTACAAAGCACATGTTAGACCATCGTACAAGTAGATTACAGTCACTACTTGAATATACTAGGCATGCCGAAAGGCATTTTAACAGTAAAAAGAAAAAGAAAGCCCAAGTATTTGCTGTAGAAGACGGAGCAGAAGTTTATGTAGTACAGTCCGGAAAAAAGGGCAAGAAAAATGCCCAGGGAAACAAACAATCTCAAACGATCAGAAGAGTTTGAAGAGAGAAAGAAAAGGGGTGAATGTTTTAAATGCAGAAAAAAGGGACATTTAGCAAGGGATTGCAAGCAAAACAAGAAGATAAGGAGGGTGAGGACTGACTGTATGATAGCCAAGAATCATTAGAAGGGAATAACCAAGAAAAGACAAATGCAAATGTGATAGAAGGAATAGAGAATGTGATAAAAGAAATAGACGAAATACAAGAAATCACCGATGGTGAAGAAAGTGAAATTTTGGACTTAGCATTATTGAGCCTAGAGCTCTATTTAGCAGACACAAAACCGGAAGTTACACATCTGGTATAGGGGAGGGAAGTTAAATTCCTGTGTGACTCAGGGGCTTCACGAACCCTGATACATCCTTCCAAACTACCAGAAAATTCAGAATAGTACAGTTTTGTACCTACCATAAATGTAGATGTTCGAGGATCCACATTGCTGCAGTCATAACCTGTGGGTAGTCCGCTGTCCTCGGTCGGCCCGAATACCAAAGAGTTAGGCTGGCGTCGGTCATGGCGCCCGGAGCTGACGTCAGTACGTAGTGGTACTTAAGCGCATGACCGACGCCATATCCTCAGTCTTTCTTGCCCCAGATGTCAGAAGGCCTTATAAAAAGGAAAGGCCAGAGCCACAAAGGAGAAAGTAACAATAATCCCTAAGGAACAATAACAACAACCACAACAACAACCCCAAACCATAGAGGGGAAGGAGGGAGGGAAAATAGGACTGCAGCAATGTGGATCCTCGAACATCTACATTTATGGTAGGTACAAAACTGTACTATGTTCTTCGTCTCACATTGCTGCAGTCATAACCTGTGGGTAGAATCCCAAAGCAAAGGAAAAGGGAGGCTGGCAAACTAAAAAGCATTAGGGGCTGCTAACATGCCCTGTAAGACTGCAGTGGCAAACCCAGCCCTGGACTTGGAGTAAAGAGGAAGATGGTAATGCTTAGTAAAAGTATGAACTGAACTCCAAGTAGCTGCTTCCAAAATATCCTTAGTAGCTACACCCCTCAAAAAAGCAGTAGATGTGGCAGTAGCCCTAGTGGAATGAGGTCTAATCCCAGCAGGAACATTCTTCCCATGATGAGAATAACAAAAGGCAATACAATTAGCAATCCACTTTGAAATAGTCTGCTTAGAAACAGCTTTCCCTTGTGAACTCAAAGCAAAAGAAACAAATAACTGTTGAGTCTGTCTGAACTCTTTAGTTCTGCTCAAATAGTAACGTAACTGCCTGTGTATATCCAAAGAATGCAAGATTTTTTCCCCCTTATTTTGGGGATCAGCATAAAAGGTAGGCAAATGGATAGACTGGTTCAAGGCCACATTAGAAATAACTTTTGGCATAAACGTAGGGTTAGTACATAAGGAAACTCCATCCTTATGGAAAATTAGAAATGGTTCAACTGCCATGAGAGCCTGCAATTCAGATACCCTTCTAGCAGAAGTAATGGCCAACAAAAAGGCAGTCTTCCAAGACAAAAACTTCAATTCCGACGTAGCTGCAGGTTCAAAAGGAGGCAAAGTAAGCTTCTCCAACACAAAATTGAGATCCCAAGAAGGAGTAGGAGCTCTACGTGGGGGTCTTATATTTTTTGCCCCTCTAAGAAATTGCTTAAACAAAGGGTGAGAAAATAAAGGAGGGTCACAATCATAGTGAGCAGAAATGGCTGCAGCATGATCCTTCACAGAGGAAAATGACAAACCCTTGTCTAGTAATTCAGTAAGGTACTGCAGTGTAAAACTCAAATTAGGTACCGAGACATCAAAGTCCTTTGTTGTGCTCCAAAGAAAAAATCTCCTCCATTTATCAGCATAAACCTTTCTAGTGCTGGTCCGCCTGGCTTCCAAAATGACATCCAAAACCCGTTGAGGAAGCTGAGAACCCACAGGCTCTAAAACAGAATTCGCCAGGCTGTTAGATGCAGGGACTGCACCCTGACATTGAGCAAATGACTGCTTGACTGGGACAACAAGTGAGGAAGCTGTGGCAAAGGCCAAGGAGGCTCCCGAATTAAACTCCTCAGCAGAGGATACCAGTGCTGTCGTGGCCAATCTGGTGCTATTAAAATCATGCAAGGCTTGTCCCGCCTGACTTTCAAGAGTACCTTGGTAAGGAGAGGCAGAGTAGGAAAAGCATAGACGTGAAGGTTGTTCCAACTGAAAGATAGAGCATCCACTTTCCAAGCTTTTGGGTGAAACATCTTTGTGCAAAATTTTGGTAGTTGTAAATTTAGAGGGGAAGCGAACAGATCTATGTCTTGAGTTCCCCAAGCCACTGTCAACTGTTTGAATACTAGAGGATCCAATTTCCACTCGTGGGGATCCACAATTTGTCTGCTCAATACATCTGCTAGGGAGTTCTGTGCCCCTGGCAGAAACCGTGCTTGAAGAGTGATGTGCAAACTCAGAGCAGTCTCCCACAATATCATAGCTTGTCTGCAAAGAGGGTAAGAATGGGTTCCCCCCTGCTTGTTGATGTACCACATGACTGTAGTGTTGTCTGTTCGTATCAACACCTGTCCTGGTTGAAGTAGGCCCTTGAAAGCCATCAGGGCAAACTGGACTGCCAACATCTCCTTCATGTTGATATGCAAATGCTGTAGTCTGGGAGGCCACATGTCTTTAATCCATTTCCCATTGAAGTGTGCTCCCCAAGCCAGGTCTGAGGCATCCGTCGTTATGATCTGACTCGCCTCTGGTCGGGTCACAGAGAGTCCCTTGTTTAGGTGACATTCCTGTGCCCACCACAAGAATTCCTTTTGGATGCAAGGTATTATCTGAATGACAGTGTCCAAATCGTGGCAGTGTTGAGTCCATACACTTTTGAGATACCATTGTAGCTTCCTCATATGCAGTTTGGCATTGGGAAGTACCAGAATGCAAGATGCCATGAACCCCAAGGCTTGAAGGACTGTCCTTGCAGTCAGCCTGGACAGTACTGATAATTGCTGGAAGTATAGATGAAGAGTTCTTTGTTTGTCCGGGGTCAGAAAAGCCATCTGAGAGGCTGTATTCAGTCTCACACCCAGAAAGCACATGTCCTGAGAGGGTACTAGACTGGACTTTGTTTCGTTCACAGAATACCCTAGGCACCTTAAAACTGCCATTACATACTGTAGATGCTGAAGTAACTTGTCTTTGTCTTGAGCAAGAATCAGGCAATCGTCCAGATAAGGATAAATTTGTATTCCCCTCAGTCTTAAGAAAGCTATTACAGGAGCCAGAACCCTTGTGAACACCCTGGGCGCAGTAGATAAACCAAAGGGCAATGCAGAGAACTGATAATGAGAAGTACCAGCCCGAAAACGCAGGAATCTCCTGCAGCTGGGCCTGATAGGAATGTGAAGATAGGCCTCTGAGATCCAGAGTTACCATCCAATGATTTTTGCCTAGCAGAGGCAGAAGTTGCTGTAATGTTAACATCTTGAACTTTGGAATGTCTAGGTATGTATTGAGAATGGACAAATCCAGAATTGGCCTCCAAGTGTTTCCTTTCTTTGGCACTAGGAATAGGCGAGAATAAAACCCTAGGCCTTCTTCTGACGGAGGTACCACCTGGATTGCCCCCATCTGTAAAAGCAAAGAAATTTGTTCTTGAGCCTCCAGCCTTTGCTGAGGAGGTACATCTGGCATTCCTTTGAACGGAGGAAAAGTGAGAAAATAAAACTTGTAGCCTTGATTTATTATGTCCAACACCCATTTGTCCTGGGTAACCAAATGCCAATTTTGTCTGAAAAGTGCCAACTTTCCTCCTAGAGGAGCTGCCAGAAAAGAAGGATCTGGCAGCTGAAGATTTATTTTTATTTATTTTACATTTGTTTACCGGGCTAGTCTAACTGGATACATGTCCATTTTCAGTAGAGGCCCGGGGAGAAAAGCTCCTAGGTAAATACAGCTAAATTAACAAATTTCTGTGAGTCAAGCATATAAACAAAATCAATACAAAAAATAAAAGCAAAAACAGACTGATTTACAGGATAAATTTTAACAATTCAAAGTAAATTGTCAGTATAGCATTCAATCTTAACAGTAGATGCAGTTCATATGGCAGAACCAAAAAAGCAAAAACATATATATATTTTTTTTTTTTTTGTGGCTTAGATACAGGTCATTGGGTCTGTTTACGAAAAAGCTGACCCCTGCCCTCACCAGAAGATTGTGCAGGAGAACTCCAAGTCCTAGGTCTGAAAGAACCCTGAGCGTGAGCCCTGCCCTTACCACGTCTAGACCTGCCCTTAGACTGAAAATCCGAAGAAGGGTAAGACCATCCTCTTGCAGGCCAATTCCTGCTAAACTTAGGGGGCTGCACTTGCAAAAATTCCTTAACCGTCTGCATAGACTTAGCTTTGTCTTCCATCTTTTTCAAAACTGACTCCACAGGGGAACCAAAAAGAACTTCAGATTGAAGAGGAGCATCCAAAATCCGAGCTTTAACATGCTCTGACAAATTTTGATCCTTAAGCCAGGCATGTCTACGAATAACTGAACCAGTAGCAGCCACCCTGGAAGAAGCCTGAAGGGCATCAAAGCCACACTGCAAGGAATGTTTACCAACTTGGTCAGAAGCATGAACCAAGTCCTGCAATTCCTTACACTCTATACCCTCAGATAGAGCATCTACCTTAGATTTTAACTGACCTAACAGAAAGTTATGATACTTCAGCATATGAAATTGGCAATTTAAAGCCCTCATAGCTAACGTAGAAGAGGTGTACACTTTTTTACCCCACCTATCCAACGCTCTAGAATCTTTATCCAAAGGAACTGGATTCTTAACCACAGAAGCCCTGACACCTTTAGGCCCTTGAATAATAGTTTCTGGGTCAGCTCTAGGACTCTTATACAAATATTTATGCGCCTCTGGAACTCTGTAATACCTGTCTGGCTTGACAGGGGCAGGGGGTAAAGAATCAGGATTAAGGGAAGCTTCAGAAAAAACATCCTGAACCACATCTAAAACAGGGGGAATAGCCAAAGGTCTATGTTGTGGCAAAAACAAAAATTCCCTAAGCCTCTTACGGGAATCCGAAAAATCCTGACCTTCCCACTTGAAATGCTCCCTCATGGAATGCAAGGTTTCAGAAAAGGAAAAATCCTCTGGAGGAGAAGCAGAAGGACAGGAATCCTCTGCATCCGAATCTGAATAGGGAGGAAAATCCTGAATATCCTCAGCTGAGGACTCAGAGTAATCAGAGGAATGCTCCATACCCTCTAAATCTGTCTCCACCCTAGGCCTCTTCTCTGGAGGGGGCATAGAACCCCTGATCGAAGTAATCAAATCCTCTGCCATTTTCAACATATGTTTTTTAGGAACAGAGCCCGAAGAACTAGAGCTATGGCCCGTACCAGAAAGACCAGGTCTAGCCTTAGCAGGGCCTTTTGAGACTGAAGTAGAAGGCCTAATAACCTTTTGTAAGGATGGAACCACAGAAACTTGATTAGCACCCTCGGCCTGGCCTAACTCCTGAGAGGCCAACTCCTGTAACAGTAAAGGTTCCCCCTGGGATTCAGCCGAGACCTCGGCTGGATCCACAGATTCAACCGTAGATTCCATAGAACCGGCGTCCGCAACGGACGACTCATCCGGTTTTGACCTTAAAGATTTATCTTTTCGCTTTTTTGCAGTAGCGGGAGTCGGAGGATCCGACGGCATGTTGTAGTTACACCGCTTACCGAAAACCAATCTAGCACAGTCTAATCTGCGTTTAATGGTGCGCTTATTAAATCTAGCGCAAAAGCGACACCCGACTACGTCGTGCTCAGGCCCCAAGCAAGGAATACAGAGAGAATGGTAGTCCCTATGAGGTATCTGTTTCCCACAAGAAATACAATTATTAACTTTTTCTGACATCCGGATTAACTGAGGCAAGAAAAGACAAAAATTTTCCCCAACGGGGTACTTAGCCCAACTTGGTCTTCGGTCTGAAACTCGAAAATTGAAAATTTCAGAACGCCGAACGGCACTTGCAAACGCTGCTTCTGCTTCGGACCACGCGGCAAGAAAGACTGGGGATATGGCGTCGGTCATGCGCTTAAGTACCACTACGTACTGACGTCAGCTCCGGGCGCCATGACCGACGCCAGCCTAACTCTTTGGTATTCGGGCCGACCGAGGACAGCGGACTACCCACAGGTTAAGACTGCAGCAATGTGAGACGAAGAACATCACTTGATTACATATTAGTGAAAGCAGCTAATGGACAGCTGTATCGGGAGCCACTCTCCAATAACATAGCAATAACTGACCCTGTTTCAGGGATGACCCAGAAAAGCAAAATTGTTGTTTCTGCAAAATGCCCAGTGAACCTTTTGGACAGAGATCTTATGCAGATATTTGGCATAGCAGTAGTAACGACTATGCAGGGTATGGAAGCACAGCGACAAATGGATACTTTTGTGGTGCGACTGGAGTGTGAAACATTTTATTGGTACAGCCAGGACTTAGTTATGACTGGTCCAGGGGCAGCAACCGAAGAACTGATGAACGTAGCCATCAGTAAGTCCCCCTCCCTTGACACTGATAAACAGCGTTTGCTGCACTGTACTCTGTATTACTGTAGCACACCAGGACCTGATAAGGAATATGAGCAAGAACTGTTTAGAAACCATGCAAACAGATTAGTATTACGTAATCTGTACTGGGACACAGAAGGGAACAGTGTAGTTAGCTGTTCATTGCCGCAGGAATTCTTTGCACTCTATAAATCTAATCGATTAACACATGTTAATTTAACTAAAGACAAGAATGTGAAATGGGCAGATCTTGGAGAAAAAGTCACCAAGTGGGAAAAACAGAGTTAGAATTGTCAGAACAGGGAGTACAAAAGCAGAAGTTAAATTGGATAACGCAGACACACCCAGCTGTACACTTGCAGTCTAGCGAGGACAGCGGATTAGCACTCTTACTAGAAGAGGAAGAAAAAGCTTTATGGAGCATACCAGAAACTCTCTGGTCAACAGGGAAATCAGATGTAGGACTAATTCGTACAGCAGGACCAGTTACTATTACGCCAAAATCAGCATTCAGACCTCAAAAGAGACAGTATCCCTTAAGGAAGGATGCAGAAATAGGAATCAAACCTATAATAGCAGCTTTACTTAAGGAAGGAGTACTGGTAGAAACTCCCGATTCACCATGTAACACACCCTTATTTCCTGTTAGGAAAGCAAACTGAGAATTGCGTATGGTCCCAGACTTACAAGCTGTAAATGACGCAGTAATACCTAGAGCACCTACAGTGCCAGATCCACACACCCTATTGAATGATTTAAAGCCTCAACAGAAGTATTTTTCAGTGGTAGATATTAGCAATGCATTCTTTTCGATACCGATACACCCTGACAGCCAACATTGGTTTGCATTTCAGGGGAAAAGGTATACATACACGCGACTACCACAGGGGTATTATGAAAGCCCAACAATATTTGCACAGGAGATGGCAAGCAACTTGGCAGGATTTAGCCCACCAAGAGGCAGCCAAATTTTACTTTATGTAGACGACATCCTGCTGGCAGCCCCCACCCAGCAAGAATGCAGAGAAGATACCATAGCATTACTACAATTTTTAGCCACTGAAGGACATAAAGTAAAAACAAATTGCAGCTTTGGAGAAAGCAGGTTCAATACCTGGGATATGCAATATCCAAAGAAGGCAGAACATTAGATGTAAGATAGGAAAATAGCAATTTTACAAGCACCCAAACTGACTACCAAGAAGGAAATGATGTCCTTCCTAGGCACGACTAATTTCTGTCGGAGTTGGATTCCAAACTATGCCTTGGAGTCTGCTCCATTGACCAACTTGATATACAAGAAGCCTATGGCAGCACAAGATTTATTACAATGGACACCAGAAGCAGAATCAGCTTTCTGCAAACTGAAACAACTGATAGCATCCTCATTAGTTTTAGGATTACCAAACTATCATAAGCGTTTTTTCCAAACTGTAGATTGTAAACAAGGTTACATGACATCAGTATTAACACAGCAGCATGGGGATAAGCAACGCCCCATAGCTTATTATTCATCACAGCTGGACCCTGTGGCGCGATCCCTGCCCCACTGTGTACAAGCAGTAGTTGCAGCTGCAATGGCAGTACAGGCTTCGGCCTCAGTAGTGTTGTTCCACCCTCTCACATTGAGAGTGCCTCATGCAGTCGCAATTATTTTACTGCATGAAAAAGTAGCATATCTTTCTCCTGCTAGACATCTTTCCTGTTTGACTATACTCTTGAGCAAACCTCATATGACAATTGAATGATGTACAACTTTAAACCCATCTACCTTGCTCCCGACCCCTGCGGATGGCACACCACACAGCTGCCTGCAGGAGATTGAGCAAAAGACACTGCCTAGAAAAGATCCAATAGATGTTCCCTTGGATGATGCCGAGGTGACATATTACGTGGACAGCTCATGCAGAAGGGGTCCTACAGGACAGAATCTAGTGGGTATGCAGTAGTTTCTGATACTCAGATTTTAGAAGCAAAGTTTTTACCACACAACTTATCTGCACAAGCAGCAGAATTGATTGCTTTGACAAGGGCATGTACCCTGGCAAAGGGTAAATGTGTGAACAGTTTTACTGACAGCCAGTACGCTTTTCTACTGTACATGTTTTTGCACAACAGTGGAAAAATAGAGGAATGATAACATCTACTGGTAAACCGATTAATCATGCGCAATTTATTTTAGATTTGTTAGAATCTATTCAGTTACCTCAGAAAGTAGCTATTTGTAAATGCGTAGCTCATACCAAGCAACAGGATAGGATTTCAAAAGGTAATGCGAGAGCTGATACAGCTGCAAAGCAGGCAGCTTCAGAAGTATTTCTTTTGGGTGAGGAATTACAACCCTCTGAGATTTTAGATTTAGAAATGTTAAAAACGATGCAGACACTTACTACAAATGTAGAAAAACAGAAATGGATAAAACAAGGAGCAATTCTTGAGAAAGGTCTGTACATCTCCAAAGGAGGAAAACCAATGTTGCCGTCTAACTTGTTTAGATATGCAGCTTTGTTGAGCCATGGGTAGTGCCATGTCTCAACAGGGGGGATGGTACAGTTAGTGAACCGAGTGTTCACTGCATATGGATTTACAAACTACACAAAAACTTTTTGTGCAGCATGCCATGTTTGTAACAGACATCATGCACAAGGGGCATTGAAGCCTAAGCAAGGGAGTTTCCCAACACCACCGTACCTGTTCCATACTATCTGTATGGATTTCATAGAACTAAACAAATATGAAAATAAGAAATATTGTCTTGTCATTATAGATATGTTTTCCAAATGGGTGGAAGCTTTTCTGACCAAAAATCCAGATGCAGCTACTGTTGCAAAAGTCCTGGTTAAAGAAATTATTCCTAGATTTGGCATACTGGAAAAGATCTACAGTGACAATGGCACACACTTTGTAAATCAAACCATACAACAGTTGTCGATATTTCGGAACTTCTTTAAAGAACCATTGTGCATACCACCCCCAATCTGCAGGATTAGTAGAGAGGCATAATGGAGTTTTGAAAAACAAACTTAGGAAATTGATTAGTGAGACACAGAAGAACTGGGTGCACTGCCTGCCTCTGGCATTGTTGAGCATGAGAACTGTTCCAAATGCAAAGGGGTTAACTCCTTTTGAAATACTGTTTGGGAGGGCATATTGTATACTTCAGTGGAAACCTCTCATGCCTGCAGACCAGGAGGCTGACAGTTCACTTGCAGGATATATGAGATGACTTTTAAGTAATAAACAACTTTTGCAGTTAAATTCGGTTTCAGATAAAGAACAAACCAGACCATCGGAAGCAGCAGTAGTCCCAGGCACGTGGGTCTGGGTGAAGGTTATCAAGAAAAAGAACTGGACCACACCAAAGTGGGAAGGGCCGTACCAAGTGCTACAGTCAACACCCACTGCAGTCAAGATCACAGAGCGAGCATCCTGGAATCATCTGACACACGGTAAATTGGTTAAAAACTTTGAACTGGACAAAAAACTTGTTACTGTTACACAAGAACAAAATGACCAGATACAGAGCAAATAGAAATGCTGAACAACCTCAGAAGTATTGCATGATCATTCTGTTGGCCATACTGAGAACATTAATCTTTTTGTTGTGGCCTTTCCTTTTTCCAGCCACATGAGCTGAACTGAATAAACGTGAATCATTCATAGACTGGCATCCGAACTTTAACACTTACCAAGCAATTAAATATGTGTATGCTGAAATTTTAATGTTTTGAATTACTGGATCTGCACAGCTATACCAACAGCATACGGGGGATTATTAATGACTGCTGTCTCCTAGGGGTCAATGAGACCTGGGAAAATTAGCTTTTTGATACTACAACTGTAAAATCACAAGACAAAATAGCATTGTACCTGCCTGTTACACAAAAGGGAATTGTATGTTTTTACAAAAATGATACTGTTCAGGTAGGTTGGAGTAATTGTAATGTGACTGTTCCTTACAAATGTTATACCAAGGCCAATAATGCAGGTTATATCTGTGATGCAACCTATGACTCATATCTTGAGTCAATCCATAAGACTACTGATGAGATACAACGTAATCCTGTTCTTTTAAAACAACTATTATTGATAAGAAAATGTTTCATGCAGGGCAAGTGTATATTAATACTAAAGTAGAGAATTGTTATTTTGTTTGTGGGAAAAAGGCATACAAATAGTTACCTGAGAACTGGTCCGGCAGTTGTTTTTTGGGTTACCTGGTTCCGGCCATACGACACACTGCAGAGAGATCACCAAGAAAACCGGAAATCCAATCAGAAGGCCTGAAAATCCAGTGGGATGAATCAAAGCAGGCTGGAGAAACCATAATTCCATGAAAAACAAAGATAAACTGACACACATGGACTTGAGTGACACTATTATATCGTGGCAGGTATAGCCCCTGCATATGGCACAGTGAAATCGAGTTGGGAGCTGAGAAAACTGTCCAAACTTCTTGAAATAATGAGTAATGCAACTTTTTCTGCTCTCGAATTAATGACTGATGAACTGAACGCTATGAGAACTGTGGTGCTTCAAAACCGCATGGCTCTTGACTTCACCCTAGCGGTGAAAGGTGGTACGTGCGCTTTAATAAAAGAGGAGTGCTGTTCGTATATTCTTGACAACCAGCATGAGATAAACAACCATCTTGAGGTGATTCAGCAAGTGTCGGCCATGACCAAACCAGGCCCAAACCCACTGACGGACTTTTTCCAGAATTTGTTTGGGGGTGTCCTAATGAACATCCTGATTGCCATTTGTGTGGGATTACTCCTATTAGGAGTGTGCGTTTGTTGTGGTATTCCCTGCATGAAAAGATTGATCAAAGATTTTATAGACATGTCAGTTTCTGAGACTTTATATCAAAGTACTGAAATTGAAGAACTGTTGAAAAATGAAACACTTTCATAAGTTTAAACTGAATGACTCTCTTAACTGCAAATTCTGAACAGAAAGAAAGAGGTTAGGAGAAGAAGCAATTGTTTATGCTTTTGAAAATAGAATAAAAAGTATTAACAGAGGGGAAATGTTAGTAAAATATGTATTAATGAATATGTTTAGTGCTTATTAGAAGCTAAAAGGGTTAACACATTTCATTCTATTCTATGTACAGCTTAATTCTGTATGAAATTATAAGATGCTTTTTCAAACTGCAGTATGCTTTCTGAAAATTGCAAGATGCTCTCTGACCTAGTATTTGCTAGCACAGCAAAATTCATGTTTATGCCTTTTGGAAATGTACTGAGAAACATGTGATTATCTGCCAGGTCAGGAAAATGAATGAATAGTGAATGAATAGAACAATACTGTTTTCTATAACGTGACTGAATATGAACAATCAGCCCTGTTCATGTTATGAGATCATGCACAGCTGCGGAAAAGAAGAGATACATCAAAGACTGCTTGAAGAAATGAACTGTAATCTGTACTTGCTTTGTGCTCGAATTAGCCATAGTACCTTGAATGGTAACATTGCATAGTGAGAAGATGTATCTGACCGGTGGTCATCAAGGCCACCTTGTTTTTCTTAGGAAGTTTTTCTTGTAAACTTGATGTGCCAGCAGAAAATCATGGACAAACAGCTGCTGTGAAATAATATTGAAAGAACTTGTGATTTATTACGTCAGCTTAGTAAGCAATACCTTGTAAGAAATGTATAAGAATAGCTTCACTTCCTGATTCTAGTTAGACAAACTCTGTATTAGCACGTTTTTGTCTCCTTGCTGCAAGATTAAAGTGTCTTAACCTGAACCTGTCGTGTGTTGATCATTTTGAAGTTATTTTTCCTTTGACATATGTACACACACAAATTGGTTCAGCAATATCCATATTTATGGAGATATGAGAAAAAGAAGTACTTAGAAGTACGGATTTAAAAGCTGGTGTGGCAGCCAAGGATATGGGGGAACACAATAAACAAAAGATTATACAAAAATTGAGAAATTGGAAGATCTGTTACATGGATATGGATAGCAAGATATATGCAGTTAAACTGTTCTTAGTCCCTTTAGTTTTATACACAGGTCAGGCATATTTTTATGAACTAGAGTAGTTGTGGCAAGCAATTAATAAAGAGCTGGGAGGGGAAGACCGTAACAGTCAAGTGGGAGAAGCAGATTCTTTCAACTCAATAAGGGGGTTTGGGATTATCCGATTTGAAGGGGTACTTTAGAGTTACATAGTTAAGGCTTCTATACAAGCAGAAACCTGCAATTCAACATGGAAAAGGATGATGACAAAACAGCAGGAAGCTCAAGAAACAAAGAGAATGGGATTTTGGGTGCAGATCCTTCAGGAGAATAACAATACCCATGCAGATTACTTTCACAAAGTAGCAGAAAGTACACTAAGAACTACGCAAGCAAGGGAATGGATAAATGAAATTCTGCCCATAGGATGACTGCAATTATGGATACAGACAATAGGAGGCTGGAATTTATTGGTGAAAACTGGTTAAAGAACCAAGATATTGAGAGCAAATAATTAGAAAGAGAAATGTAAAAACTGGGAAGAGGCCAAGAATTTAGCTGGACTGCAAGATAAGAGACTACCTTTCCTATCAAGGATTGATATTGCAATATAGGCATAGAGAAAGAAACAGGGGGATCCTAAGTGAAAGACCAACACAGGTAGAGTTTTTATAGAATCTAGAACAGCATACAAAATATGATAACTATAAGAATATTCCAGAAAATAAAGAAACCAAGGTCAAGATCCACACAGAAAAGTTTGAGCGCTTTCGTCTCTCTAATGGAAACTTCATCAGAAGGAATAACGGAACTTTAAACGAACAGTTGACAAACCTGAAAAAACTGACCATGGACTATTGCAAGCTACAACAGGAGAGTAGCTACCTCAGTGAATGTGTCCGCACTGAAAGGATTCCAAAGGACCTTAGACTTTGGAAGTTTCCAACGGGCCTGGTAAGAGACTCATTACTACATCTAGAGCTCTTGGAACTGTTTAATAAAAATGGTTGTGAACTTTTAAAATGTTTAATCAGGGACAACGATCGAAAAATGGCTAACCTACTAAACAAAATTAATATAGTAGATGAAAACATTTAAAAGGACTTATTGTTCGAATGTAAAAAAGTTGACTATTTTAAAATGTTTGAAAAAAATTGATTGTGCAATGACAGAATTGAAGCAAAGGAAAATGCATAAATTGAGGAGGGATGAAAAGGAATATGGGGAGAATAGAACCTATCCATTACCGCCTAAGGGGCAGGAAGGGGTACATAGTCATGTTGAACATGATATGTCTAACATGAATTGTGTTAACAACTGTGAGGCAAGGGCAGGTTCCCTAGTCCCTTTAGAGAACCCCCCCAAGGAGATCTGAGAGACTGAGGAACCAGGGGAGGGGAGAGAACACTACAACTACAGATACAACTACCAATACCCCATACATACCAGGGGGAACAAATATTAGAGAGTGAATGCAGCACCAGTGTAGTTATTTTGCAGAAAACAAGTGGGGACTTTAAAGTCTACAATTATAGTTGTGTTGAAGTTAATGGCCAGATAGCAGATTTGTTTCAAAAACGTTTAACTTTTGTACCAGGCAAAAAAGCTTCTGTAGACCAAACTATAACTGACCTTAAGCTTTTCACTAGGAAGTTGAATTTCAAATTTTTTTTAAGGGTCTGAACTACAATATTAATAACAGTCCAGTTATAAAAAATCAAGTACATTTAATCACACCTTGCACCCCACAGTGTCAACCTTTGAAAATTATGTGAGAAAGACATTAGGGAAGTGTTCAAAAAAGGGGGAAATAGACGGGTTAACAACTTGAGCAACACAGAGATGATGTTACTTAGGGAAATATCTCAAAATTCAGAGATATGGATCATGAAACCTGACAAAGGCAGGGGCCTGGTCATCATGAACTACGATACATATACCAATAAAATGTTTAATCATCTATTTGAGGACACATTGTGAAATCAGTTTAAATGAGAAAAATATTTGCTACAACAAAGTAGATATCATGCTAGACTTATGGTTACTTATGAACCAGCAAATTAAGCTAGAACATCACTATATGTCAGTAAAACATCCTAAAATACCCACAATCTTCGGGATTCCCAAGATTCATAAAGACCTAATTGATCCCCCTGCTTAGATCAACTGGTGATGTTTGAGCATCAAAAACTTTCCCCATAGCGAAATCTATAGATGGCCAACTAAAGGGTACATTAGTTGACTCCTCTTGGATACTCAAAGATTAGTGGGATTTCTTGTCTAAAATCAATAAAAAGATGTACACTGACAACTTGATTTTTATGACAACAGACATCAGGGACTTATTTTCAGTCATACCACATGAAACGGGCTAGACTGGTTTTACCAATCTTTGTCAGTATTCTACACTCAGTCACAATAGTATTCTGACATTAAGAACATAGATGGAATTGGTGTTAGATACAAACATCATAACTTTTGAACAACAGTTATACAAGCAGGTGAAGGGTGTGGCAATGGGGCAGCTTGTGCCCCCATTTTTGCCAACATAGTACTGACATTTTGGGGGGGAGAGCATATTTAACAGTTCCTTTGCAAAGGACTGGACATTTGATGGGCGGTTCCTCAACATCATAATTTTTTGGAAGAAAGACAAGAGGGAACTTAACTTTTTAGAATTTTTGAAAACTAGTACTGATTTTCTGGAATTTACCCATTCCATCACTGAATCCACTGTCCATTAACTGGACATTACTATCAAAAAAGATTCAGTTAAACAACACTTTACTTCCACTATATACAGAAATCCCATGTATTCATATAGTCTTTTACATTTCGCTGTCACCCCCTTCATCAAAAGAAGGCATTAGTAAAAGGACAGGGACCAAGACCAGCTAGGATGATTTCTGAATATGACAAATTCATCATACAAATTGACAGCTCAAAAGACATATTAGAAAAGAGGGGTTATCCTGTGGGTTATGTTGACAATATTTTTCAGAAGGTAATAAATAAAAGGTTGAGTGGACATTTTTTACCCCTCCTTGGTACAGGGGGAGGAATTCAAAATGACCTAAGACAGGACAGCAGTAACACTTTTAAAAGGTCAGCTATATTTAAAGGACAACCACAGCCACAGACTCAAAATTTTTTTTTTCATTTCATCATGGTTTGGTGTTTCCTACATTTTAACAGCACTCTGGGACTATTTATAGCATTGTAGATATTTTATACACAATTTCTGACTCTGACCACATGGGGTCTGGCATCTTTAAATAATTCTGACTGTTTAGTCTGCCTCTAAGTATCCCAGAATGCATTGTTTGTCTCCAAAAATTTGCATCAGATCTGCCACGTTTTCCCTAAAGCTCCTGTCAGTGCACTGATTTACTGCTGTGTTATAGTCACCTACTTTTGGTTAAAATTTTATCCTTTTTCAATGACTACTTCAAACACAAGCAGTGCAAATGCTACAGAACAGAACCAAAAAGTGCATTTTATTGCTCTTTCTTCTTAGAAATGCTAACTTGATTTCTTTTGTGAAGGCTGAAATCTAGTTCTTCAAAGTATCTCCCCTCCCCCTTCACACCTACCTTCCCTAGCTGTCAAAGAGCTAAGTAATTTGACCCATTATCTGCATGTGATTGACAACTCACAGCAGGTGACCAGACTAATTTACTGTTTTCTTGTCAGCCTTTCCTTCCTTACAGTGGGAGACTTGTTTTGTTGCACTCCTATCAAATTTAGAACCAAGTTCCACAGCACTGGGAATAATCACTGTTTTGCAAAGCATCAAACTCCCACTTATTTTTTCTTCCTGTTTGGTTAAATAGCTAACAAATGATGCACTACAAACATAAAATATTTCACATACTTACATGACAGCACCCACATGCTTTTTTTAAGTGGTAATTTAAGAAAATTATGGTATTGCATGCTACTTGTAATCTGATGTAGTGTTGTCGATTAATTCTGACAGCTTCTTATGTAAAACATGTAATTAATGTCTACGCATGGTCATTGCAAACTTATGTTCTTAGTTTTTGCAGTTGTTACTGTGCTTCTGCCTGTACTTTGTTACATATCGGTAGGGCTCTTCAGAAAAGTGAGATTATAGTTTGACATTTTTGCTAGGTTAAGAGTGAGCTGGGTAAGGCAGCTCCGACATCGCAATGTGGGAGGTCCACTGGCTCTTCTATACAGCATGCAAATCAGGTGGGGGATTACATCACTTTGGGGGAGGAAATGCCCGGTAGCTAGAGCAAGAGCTCTGGCAGATGTGACCATCACTTCAGAGCCAGCTAGAGGATTTTCAACTTGGTTTTCAAAGTGAAAGTAAATCAGTACAGAAAGGTAGGAAGTCTAACAGGGAAAACAGTGGAGTGGATTAGTTTTTAAAGCTGCATGGGTGATTTTGAGGCTGTATCAATGAAAAGGGACTAAAAGAGACAGCAGGTTGGGCAATCTGCTTTAATATCCTGTTGTTGTCCTTTAAATTCAATCAGCAATTTTATAACATTAACAACATTATTCAGCTAGGGGTACCACCTGTCCCTCTTTGCGAGGGACAGTCCCACTTTGGGCAATTGTGTCCTGCGAAAAACCTAAAAAATGACAAACGTCCTGAGATTTTTAAGACAAAATATATTTCTTAAATTTTCATTAATAGTTGCATAAAACAGTTATTTTGTATCTGGAACACATAAATACTATATGAAATAGCATAAGCAACTCAAATGCTCAACAATAAGCTTTTATTTTGGCAAAAAGGTGAAGTTCTGTCCTTTGCACTGGCCGTAGGTATGTTTTATCCTGCAAAATCTCATTTCTGAAAAAAATGTCCCACTTTGGGCATTTGAAAAGGTGGCAACCCTATATTCAGCACAACTGGAACATTTTTAGTATTAACTTAGAAAAGCCACAACTTGTAGGACCAGTCCCTCATATTGTATACAAGAGAGATTGCAGCATAAAAACATGCTAGAAAGACACAAACATGACCTAGGCAGAGGGATAGGGATGGTAAAATGTGGTTACTGCCTACAATGCCAATACATCCTTGAAGCCAAAGACATTTTGATTCTCAATTATGGGAGACATACTATAAGAGGGAAAATGTCTTATAACAGCAAAGCCGTGGCTTATTTGGCCCTATGCTCACAATGTCCTAGTTTCTACACTGGCAAAACCAAAAATGCATTGAGGAGCAGAATATATCAACATTATTATGATATAAACAAGAAAGACTGTAAAAATGCATTAGCAGCACACATTATTGCCAATTAAGGACACGGACTTAAATGTATCATTATAGAGCAGGTAAATATTGGAGAAAGAGGGGGAACCCTTAATGATTTCTTGGAATTATCAGAACTCAAATGGCAAATAACAGCAAATGCATCAGAAGGTCCAGGACTTAACAGCACTGTGTCAATTAGTTCTGTCTTAAGATTGAAGGCACACTTTTCTTTATAAAGAAAGTTTTAAAATATAGGATGGCTGTTAATTAGGTAGATGTTACAAATATTGTGGCCGAAAGTCATGCATGCATTCTAGGGTTTATGCATCGCAATTTATTATGCACTTTAAAATACTTTTTAAACATTAATTTTGCTATATTTTTATTTTATACTGGTCTTGGGCATGGATGCTGTAAGAACCTCATTTTACTAACTGTTTCAGCTGAAACTTCTTTGTCATGTATATAAGGGATGTTGGGTAAAAGGTTGCTTCATTCCGATGAAATGTCCATTAGAGAGACGAAAGCACTCAAAATAAACTTTTCTGTGTGGATCTTAACCTTGGTTTCTTTATTTTCTGGAATATCAGTCTGTGTGGCGTTGTGTTTCTATAACTATAAGAATCAAATCAGAGGTAGTAAGAAAGGACTGGAATGACAGACTGGTTAAGCAATTAACAAAAAAAAAAATGGGGGGATATATGTATGTCTTTCCAATATGCAACAAAGTCTAGAAGAGTTAGGATCTCTGCTTGTAAGTCTTTACATAGATATTTTTATACCACAAGTAGATTCCAAAGAATTTTTCCTCAGGTAGACAGCAAATGTAGGTGGTGTGACAGGAAAGAAAGAGGTAAATGGGAACATATTTTCTGTGAGTTTAATGAGTTGGCAAACTTTAAAAGTTCCCTGCAGACTGCTCTGTTAGATACTGTAACTAAAGAAAACAGTTTTTTTTCAGCTATAATACAAAAATAAGAATTGCCTTGATATAGTAAGACCTTGCTGAGTCTAATTATGGTGGTTGCCAAAAAAAGCAATTACTACAAAATGGAAATAAAGGTCTAAACCAACTTTACTAGAAGTAGTGAATACAGTAATAAAGAGAAAACAACTAGAACTGGGATCTTTAGAAAATGGTAAAAGCAAATTACATATGAAAAAATGGGAATTGTGGAAACAATACATGAACAGGAGGAAAGAGGCTTAAAAGAAGGCAGGATTTGAAAGAGCTACGTAATGTTTTACTGACAATGACTGGAGAGATAAGTGATGTATAAAGTTTGCAACTACAATTATGTCAATATTGTTTGTTTTCATTTATACAAATGTACTCTTGCCTATGTCATATGTGATAATTAAAGATGTTTCTTGCTTAAAAAAAAAAAAAAGAAAAAATCAAATCGGCTCAAAGACATTACCCAAAAATCTTTCTCCCCTGTGGAAACCTGGCTCAAAGAATCAAACCTCCTACTTAACCCCCCCCCCAAAAAAAATTAAGTTACTGCTTTTTACCTCAAAAATTTGCCAAAAGCAATGTTTTATCATAAAGTCAGCAAATAATCCAGTCAATGAAACTTTAACTCACAGTAAACTTCTAAGCCTTATACTAGAGGACAATCTCAAATATGACCAGAATATACTGCACACACCATTAAATTTACACACCAGAAACTAGGCTCCCTTTGTAGGATCAATGGATTCTGTACAGATACTGCAAGAAAAACTCTAGCTACCACCTTCTTACTGTCAACTCTCTTATATGCCACTCCTACCCTAACAAACTTAAACGATACTCAAAGAAAGAAACATGGCTCCTGCTAAAATAAATTAGCACATTTTGCTACCAGTCTCCCTTATAGGACCCACCATTGTCATAGCTTAAAGCAATTAAACTGGCCTGAACTATACAACTATGTTACATATTCACAACAAACTACAGAGCACACACACTCATCATTCAGAAAAATGCCCTGTATTACAAAACTTATTACTACCCTACTGTCCAGCAAGGGACCTCCACTGTAGTAACAAATTCTTATCCCAAACAAGTCAAACAATGTTGCTGGAGACTCATTCTACTCAATGCATTGCTAAACTCAGGAATAGTATCCCCACACAAATAAAACTCTCCAACAAATGCAATAGTTTTAAAGCGCTGCTTTAACATCTCAACCAATCCTGGTCCTGCACATGTTCATCACAAGGTTAAGACTTTGTGTTCACAGTACAATACTCTCCAAATACTCTCCTTAAAACAGAAGACTCTCAACCTCTCATTTACATGACAACATATTTTTTATAAATAACTGCTGCTTGTACATTCCACTAAGTTGCATGTGGGCTTTCTCTTTAGTAAAATCTTGTATGTACAAATGTAACTACTGTTTGTGTATAAATGTCAACAGAAATGTAACTACTTTTTAACTGGAGCTTATTATAATGCAATGTAAGGAAATGGAGCTTTTCCCTGGGGCCTCCCCTGAAAATGGGGATTACCCGGTCCTACTTTCCTGAGAAACAAAAATAAATAAATAAAACCTCAAAAAACTTTTTTTTGCGGGGGGGGGGGGGCTGCACCCACCTTACTAAAATATACTAACTCCACAGTCATACAACCACTGAGAAGAGAGAAAGCTCCTCACACACTGAATCACTGATGCACAAAGTTTTAAAGTTGGAAGGACAACCTAATATTGGACATACGGTAAAAATACTCAACACTAATTTGTATTGGTGACTTCCAAGATGGCTGCACACTAATCAACAGCTTAATTTCAGCTTTTCCAGTCTGAAAACAGAAACTGACAAACAGCAGCCAGTGACATTGTCAGCTTGAGTAAAAATCAGTAACTAACTACTTAGTACATTGCCTGGATGCTAGCAAAGAAGAAACCAAGATAGCCTGAAAGAACATCAACTAAAAAAAGAGAAGTGAAAATACTGACAAGGAAGAACCCTGCAGCTGTTAAGCAAAAAACATTTAAAGCTCCAGCTCTTTTGCAAGACGTGGCTTCCAGTAACCTAGAGGAAAAATAAGCAGCCAAATGTGCTCAGAGCGGATTAAAAATACATGAAACACTGAAGGAGTATATCAACTCAAGTAAGGAAAGGCTGGAAAATTTGAAGGAACTTTAAATGGATACTCAAATGAGCTGATTAAACTGCAAAACTCAGAGGCTGAAATAAAGAAAAGGCTGATAAGAGTATGAGACTGCTCAAAAAGAGATGTTTAAAAAATGTTATAATTAGAGTGTAGCACACAAGGAAGATCTAAGATTTTCTGCTGTACTAGAGGAACTAGAAGGAACACACTGTATTAATTTTATGAAGGCACAAATAAGCAACTAGACTGGTATTCCATAACGAGAACTGTTAACTGAAAGGACATACCATGTGCATGCTCCAAATCTGGTCATGACGAAGAGTGAAGATCTTCATTATTATTAAAGATGCAAACTTACCAGCAGAAAGAGTTGCTCTCGGCAAAACTGTGACAAAAGGCAAAAGTATTAAAAGATGGTGACAGTAGTGTATTTGTGAAAAAGGATTATTCACTGCACACAAGGCAGAAGAGAAACAAATTTAATCCAGCAATCAGAGAATGTCGAGAGGCAGGTGTTAGATTCAAGCTGCTGTATACACCTGTCTTCAAAATATTTTTTTCCTTGAAGAACAGTCATTTTTTTTTATATATAACAGGCTAAGGAGGAAAAGCAAAAGCTTAACCAACAAAAACTGAGACATGAAGTAGGAGGAAACTGCTTCTCATTCTTCTGATAAAGCATATGGAAAGACTTTGCCAGTTAAACCTTTTAAACTACTTCAAAGAAAAAGCCTTCAGAAAGAGAGAAAAGCACAGAAATTGACCAAAAAAAATCAAGAGTACCTTGGAAATTAACCAAAATCTTGAGTTGGGAATGGAGATGAACAGGACGAAAACTAGCAACATAGAAAGTAGTGAATAAATGAGAGACTGGAAAGCAGCAATTGCATCCGTGAAATATTGCTGTGTAAGTGGAAAGAGTGAACTTTTGTTGACTTTATTAAGCTTGTGGGGAACTGAAAATGATTTGCCTCTGAGGGGAGGGGAAGAAGGAAAAAGGTAACCAAGTAAAACAATTTCTGTTCTTAACATTATTTCTATGAAACTTCTCAATATAAATTGCATATTTTATAGTAAAATATTTTAATTGTATATGATAAAGATACTAAAGTAAATAAATGTTTTTTCTTCCTTTTCTCTTTCTTCTTTTTTTGGCATTATGGAATGCAGGCATTAGTGCAAAAACAGAAAAGCGAGACAAAAGCTTGTTTAAGTTACTAGGTGTTAACCTTGGGTTGCTAAGGTGAGGGCTGGGGAATAAAAGTACACAGATCATAATATATGTAGAACTGTTATGCTTTCTTTCACATAGGTGAATGTCTGGATTAAGACCCTTGGCTTAATCTAACAAATTTTAAGTGGAAGCAAGTAAATATGAGAACACTGAAAATAATGTTTTACTTTAGCACAGTACTAGACTTTTTCTTTTTTCTCTGACATTTCCATGGAGATGAATACTATGGCAATAAAAGATAAAACACTGGTATCTTCAAGGCTAAAAGTTGATGATTTCTGAAAGCATGCACACTTTTTCACATTTGTGGGATGGGTAAAGATAAAAAAAAAAAAAACAGACTCCAATTAGTGTAAGTAGAAAGACAAGAAATAACATGCCTCAATTTCAAATTAATTAGGGCCTGGGTTAGCAGATGTCTATTTGGCACAAACAGTCCTATTAGGAGAGTTAAGCTTCATTATTTGAATATGTACATAGTTATGTACATTTCTATTAAGTTAACAGGTTATGAGGTTGTTCTGGGGGTGTGTTTGCTTTTCTGCTTGAAGCTTTTTATTAAAACACAGTCTTGTAAAATGTGACAGAAGTTCCAGTACTGATAAGAAAAAACTGTGTAAAAGATTAACCTGACAAACATTAATGGGTGTAAGTATCATAAAAGCTGGAAATGGACATCTAAAAAAGCTGTCACACATAAGTGGAAATGACTCCTGACCATAATCGTGACACTTTCCATATTATCTTGGAATGAGAATGGTCAAAGGTGTATACAAAAAAGGAGAGAGTACTTAGTTTTATTAAGAAATGCAAAGTGAAAATAGCAATGCTACAGGAGACGCATTTGAAAATAAATGGCCATGTGAATTTGATAAAGGAAGGATTTCAGGATGGATATTCTGCAGAATATTAGGGACAAGGAAAAGAGGAATACATACATTAATCACTAAAGGAGCTCCAGCAGACACACAAGACAAAAAAAGATAACAATGGCAAATTTATGATAGCGAGATCCTACAGGCAAGGGATGAGGACCACAATGGTACATATTTATATTCCTTTAAAAACTGCTATTATGGAGCTTAAAAAAAATTAGGAGAAATGATCAGCTTTTAATAAGGAATATTACTTACAGGTAGGGGCTGTGATTTGATTTGCAACAATGAGGATGTATCTGGGGAGCCTAGAAGGGAAAATTTAACAAAAGAGGGCAGATTTTGGAAGAATTTTATGAATATATTTGGTATGAAAGATGTGAATTCAGTAGTAGGAACTAGAAGAGATTCTACATATTTACCACAGTATAATAACTGGGCTAGACTAGACTGAAATACTGTTTCACAGAAACATGTGCATTTAATTGAGAACATTGGCACACATGCAATAATTATTTCAGATCATGTACCAATAACTACTAAAATAAAAATGCAGGACAAGAGAGATAAGCAGAGACAATGGAGCTTTCCCAGCTTCCTATTAAAAAAGAGGAATTTAATGAATGAGTAGTAGAAATTGATCAGATGTTATTAGAGAAGACAGAAAGTACTCCAGAAGTTACTGCTAATCAGTGGGATAAAATGAAAGTATAGTACGGAAATGGGAATAAAATTAAAGAAAACAAGATCTGGCTAAAAAGCAATAAAAATTATTTAGAGGGGCTGAAAAAAGTTAAACTATTACAAAATAAGGGGAATCCACATAAAGCAAGGCACAAATGCAGGAGAGTATACAGAGAAAGAGGTTGTCGAAGAAGAAGTGGGATTGTCAAAGAGATGAAGAAAGTAGACAAGAGTATAAGGAGATGAGGTGCATGGCAAAGAGAGAGGTGGTGAAGACTAAGGATAAGGCGTATCTAGAGTTGTATAAAAGGTTGGACACTAAGGAGGGAGAAATGGACCTGTACTGATTGGCTAGATAGAGGGACCGAGCTAGTAAAGATGTGCAGCAGGTAAGGGTGATAAAGGAAAGAAGGAAACGTACTCACAAGCGAGGAGAGTGTGTTGAGCAGGTGGAAAGAGTACTTTGAGAGGTTGATGAATGAAGAGAATGAGTGGGAGAGAAGGTTGGATGATATGCAGATAGTGAATCATGAAGTGCAGTGGATTAGCAAGGAGGAAGTAAGGTTAGCTATGAAGAGGATGAACGGAAAGGTTGTTGGTCCAGATGACATACCTATGGAAGCATGGAGGTGTTTAGGTGAAATGGCAGTGGAGTTTTTAACTAGCTTGATTAATGAAATCTTGGAAAGTGAGAGGATGCCTGAGGAATGGAGAAAGAGTGTTTTGGTAGTGATTTTTAAGAATAAGGGTGATGTGCACAGCTGTAGTAACTATAGAAAGATTAAACTGATCAGTCACAGCATGAAGTTATGGGAAAGAGTAGTGGAAGCTAGGTTAAGAAGGGAAGTGATGATTAGTGATCAGCAGTATGGTTTCATGCCAGGAAAGAGCACTACAGATGCGATGTTTGCTCTGAGAGTGTTGATGGAGAAGTACAGAGAAGGTCAGAAGGAGTTGCATTGTGTCTTTGTGGATTTAGAGAAAGCATATGACAGGATGCCTAGAGAGGAGTTGTGGTATTGTACGAGGAAGTTGGGAGTGTCAGAGAAGTATGTAAGAGTGGTACAGGATATGTACGAGGGTAGTGTGACAGCGGTGAGGTCTGCGGAGGGAGTGACGGATGTGTTTGAGGTGGGATACATCAAGGATCAGCTCTGAGCCCTTTCTTATTTGCAATGGTGATTGACAGGTTGACAGACGAGATCAGACAGGAGTCCCCGTGGACTATGATGTTTGCAGATGACATTGTGATCTGTAGTGAGAGTAGGTAACAGGTGGAGGAGAACCTGGAGAGGTAGAGATATGCTCTAGAGAGAAGAAGAATGAAGGTCAGCAGGACTAAGACAGAATGTGTGTGTGAATGAGAGGGAGGACAGAGGAATGGTGAGGATGCAGGGAGTAGAGGTGACAAAGGTGAATGAGTTTAAGTACTTGGGATCAACAGTTCAGAGTAATGGTGGGTGTGGAAGAGAGGTGAAGAAGAGAGTACAGGCAGGATGGAGTGAGTGGAGAAGAGTGTCAGGAGTGATTTGTGACAGACGAATACCAGTCAGAGTGAAAGGGAAGGTCTATAAGAGGGTAGTGAGACCAGCTATGTTATATGGGTTAGAGACAGTGGCACTGACAAAAAGGCAGGAGTCAGAGCTTGATGTGGCAGAGTTGCAGATGTTAAGATTTGCACTGGGTGTGACGAGGATGGACATAATTAGGAATAAGTATATTAGAGGGTCAGCCCAGGTTGGAAGGTTTGGAGACAAAGCCAGAGAGGCAAGATTATGTTGGTTTGGACATGTGCTGAGGAGGGATGCAGAGTATTATTGAGAAAAAGATGCTAAGGATAAAGCTACCAGGTAACAGGAAAAGAGGAAGGCCTAAGATAAGGTTTATGGATGTGGTGAGAGAGGACATGTAGGCGGTTGTGGTGTGACAGAGCAAGATGCAGAGGACAGGAAGAAATGGAAACATTTGTTCTGCTGTGGCGACCCCTAATGGGAGCAGCCGAAAGAAGAAGACGACGACAGAGAAAATAAGGGAGCATATGTGGATAATATGCATAGAAAAGACTGCTTTTAAGCAACTGTTTTTTGACAATAACTCCAGAGCATAAAAACCTTTGGCACAATGACTTAGGTGACAAATTAGAAAGGGTTGTTGCCAAACTTAGGGAGCCTACAATAGAAAAAAAAATGGGAGACCCTGCAGCGGTATTACAAATATTTTGGAATTTTATGAAAATTTGTATAAAGCAGAGAAGTGGGGAGATCAGGAAATAGCACAGATGGAAGTATTTATGGAAGACTTGAAATATGCCAAAGTCAGAGGCAGATGAGGCTCAAAAAATAACAGTTAAGATAGGAAGAGAAGAGATGCAAATGTTGATGTATCATAACCAATCTGCTGGAATGTCTCCAGGAATAGATGGTATGCCAGTGGACGTCTAGAAGCTAGGAGGGAAGAAAGTGATAAAGAGCTGGAAGGTTTTGTTTAACAGTATCTTAAAAGGAGAGGAGGCACCAACATCCTGGAAGAAAGCTGTGGCAGCTGTAATACCTAAAGGCAGTAAAGACCTAACCAGATCCAGCTTCATGTAGGCCCATTTAAATTTTAAACCATAACTATAATGTTTTATGTCTATAAAGACTAACAGAATGGCATGTAAGCCCAGTCTGAAGTGCACTGGATAAGGTCACTGTAACAACACTTTTCTGATGCACTGCAGCAGTGGGTAGGACACTGTGGGGCCAAAACATGTTAAAATCACCTGTTAAGTATCACTGCAGTTTCCTAATGTGCACTCTCACTAGGGGCACCACTAGAATGAAGAAATGATGTAACCCACTCGGAAAATCACACACATAAAAATGACCCTGCTGTGGAAGGATTGTGGCAGAAACAGTATTTTCACCAGTGTTGTTATATAAGTCTGCGAGTGACCCCACCAAAAAAGACTCATTTTATGGGTACTAGATCAGATTTTGCTATTTAAAAACAGACCCATGTACTGGAAGCAATTCAGTGTACACAGTAAAGCCTTCTCTGTCTCCTCAAAGGAAGCTGTTTGAATGAGACAATATGAAATAACTGAAGCCAGGCACTCTGCAACCTAGATATAACAGATTTGGAAACACCATGCTGGGATCCAAACTAGCCATTTTACATTACAAAGGTTTTTTTTCTGCACTCTTGTAGCAGAAGTGTGCTGATCTAAACTTATCTGAGATGAGGATTGCTGGTGACAGGCTTATTGTGTGCTTTCTTGATTTGTAGTTAGCTTAATGCCTGGCTCCTTTTTGCTTGCATACAAGCTTCATGTTTGCATGGGTTTTGGCTTAATTGCTAAGAGCTGCTCACCGTTTGGCAACTACGCCCGAAAGTTCCACTGAATCTGCTTACATCTAAACCAATCCTCTGCTAAAAAAGACCAAAAAAAGTATTTACTTAGCACTTCTGCTGGTAATTGTCACTACATTCTATTAGTTTCCTATGTTACCTGTTGTATTTGCAGGACTTTAAATTAAAAAAATATATACTGTTCTACTGTTGCTATAAGTATGTATTACACTGTATCACATAGCCAGAGCTGTTGTATCTAGACTGTGCATTCTTCTTACATTTGGGCTCCAAACCAACCATTTTACATTTAGAATGTTTTTTTTTTCTGAATTCAAGTGGCAGAAGTGTGCTGATCTAAACCTGAGGGTGGGACTGCTGGTAGAGTGCTCATTGTGTGCTTTCCTGATTGGTAATTAGCTTAAAACCTATTCCATTTTGCCTGCATATTAAGCCTTGCGATTGCTCAAAGTTGTTTTCCACTCAGTGGCAGTTAGCAATGTCCTGTATAGATGCAAATGCCTTGAAAATACAATTTCCCTAGAATAACTGTCACTGAAACCATACCCAGCCCCTTAAGTTGAATGCTGAGCAGCATCGTTCTGTTGGTTAACCTTAGACTAACAAACTATCATTCCCACTTACAGTGTCTGTGCTACCAGCACAGTCGAGTCTAAGTAACCTTTTTCTTCTGCTGATAAAACCCGTAGTAAGAACCTGATATCATGGGTTGGCACTTTTCTACCATTTCTGTAGCCAGCATGATGGATATGGGCATCCTGAGGAAATGTAGCAATTGTCTCATGTATAATGACAACCACTTAATCCTGAAACAAACAAATACTATACAAGAAAGATGTAGTTATACTACAAAAATGGGGGCAAGACTTTCTCATACAGATAAATCGAATGCCAAACAGGTTGTCAGCACAGACACACATCACTTCCCACACTAAATATGGATTTGACACACAAACCCACATATGCAGAGGCACTCACTAATAACTTTACAAAAACTCAGAGGTCTCCCAAACACTGCCTTCAGAAAACACATATACAAACACCACAGCAAAAATCTGCCACAACACACACTACACATACCAGTGTCTCAAAAAAACAAGCCCATAAGGTTAAATACCACAAACCTAACATACTGGTCAAGGAGACTCCATACTGAGAAACATGGATGTTCCCCTCGCCAGGCTGTATACGGAAAACACTACGGCTAGCTAGCTGTTAAGTGCCAGGATCTGACAGATTACATAAGCACTCAAAGTCACTCAGCCACAAGTACCAGTATGATTCTGTCACAGTCCATGTGGGTGTGAATGACCTCAGATGCAACTCCCAGGATTACATGGAGACAGACATGACTGACCTCTCAGACTGTGCATCACTGGCAGGTGCAAGCCTTGCCTTGAGCAGCATTCTACCTTCACCAAGGATGATGCTACAATATAAACAAAAAATGACTTAGCTTTTGGTGTCAGTCCAAGGTTATCCAATATTTGCCAGACTGGGAGGACAGTACAGGCCAAACTGTTTTGCTAGAGATTATCCGCACCTACCTCCTCTACTGCTCTACACTTTCTGATACTGACAAAGACTTTAGCCACCCCTATTATGCTGTTTTTTAGGCAGTGTCATAGTACCTAACCTCCCAACGTAACAAAATCTTCTCTTGATAAGCTCAAGGTACTGCTGCTCAATGCTAGGAGTCTAAACAAGAAACTGCACTCCCTAGAAACACTCCTCACCTTGGAATATGCTGATGTCTGTGTAGTCACTGAGACATGGTTAAAAGCCATGAAAAGCACCCCAGCTATTCAAGGCTACAACACCTTCCATACGTTCAGACCACCAAATGAGCAAGAAAGAACAAGAGGAGGAGGTGTATCCATCTTCATAAAGGATAAGTGGACTTCAAGACTGGTCAAACAGTACAATTCTCTCAAGCTACTACTACAACTGCAACTAACCACAGGCAAAATCTCCTATCACATCATCACTACCTACAAGTCCCCGAACATAAACCAATAAAACATACTACACACCTGGACTTACTGGAAGTAGTCATTACCCAGTGTAATACTTTACTCATGAATGACTAACCAACTTACCGCTGACTGGGGAACACACACTACCACTATCACGGAGGCAAAGAGGTTCTTGGATTTTGTTAATGCAAATGCTCTGGAACAGCTGGATGGCACATCCAGTAGGTGCCAGAGTCATGGATTTAAACTAAATGCAAAAAAAAAATGCAGAATTACTCCCTTTGGAAAACAAATACTGCAGCTAATTGCAATACAGACAATGCCTCCCCAATAGTAGATGCAGACCCAGTGGTACATGATTTGAGTACTCAGGTTGATAGCAATCTGAACTTCGACAACCACGTGTCCACAGTGGTGAGAAAGTCTCTCTACATGGCACAACTCATAATGGCATGGCGGCCAGATCAAAGGACATTATAATTCCACTGTACCCTGCACTCAACAGACAAATAATTGAGTACAATGAACCCTTTTGCATGTACCTCACCAGACATCTGCAATAGCTGCTGTGATCACAGAGGTTTTGCATCAGTAAAATACAGCGTTTAAAAAACAAGTCTTATGCAAAAAGACTAAAAGCCCTATCACTGTATTTAGCCTCCTACAGACTACCAAGAAACGATCTGTGCCTGGCCTACAGGGCAGTCTCTGAGTCGGCCCTGATAGAAATGTTACACATTTGTAAATCAAACTGCATGAAGGTCACTTGCTCCAGGGATCTTAACCTAACATATGACATAAATAATGTTGGAGAGAGAGAGATGAGTCTCTCAGACTACCCATTCTCTGGAAAAAGCTTCTCATTCAAGTGAAGCAAAGCCATTCCCTAACCCTCTTCAAGCACAATCTAGATCAATGGATGGTAATTTTACTCCTGGGGTGGTGCCCATGTCTCTTATAGACAGAGGCAGTCGGTGTTGGATACCATAGCACAGGCTCATACCTCTGTGACCTTCATTCACCTTGCTATTGAAAACTGGGAAACTCTGGTTAAATATGGCTAGGATTATAAGGGCTCTTGGGTCATTAGCCTAGTAATCTCCTGTGAATCTAAGGAAATGTATGCCCATCATGGCTATGGGTGTAAAAAGGTAGGCATCCTTTACACCAGGGGTGACCATATAAGCTGGGAAGAGGAGGAGCCAGAAGAGCAGAAAACCTAATAGTGCTCTTGGAATATCAAAAATGAGTCTCCATGTTCCTTCCATTGCTGAAATTATGATTAGTATGAAGTAAAATAAACTGTGCCCTCTTTTTCAACTGGTGCTTCTCTCTATGGCTCCCTGTGACAAAAGTTCTTATAAGCAGCAGGAAGACTTTTTCTTCCTATGTTCTTCTCTACCATGCCCCATGACTGCTGACCATCAAGCATCCCCCAAAATGTACTTCAACCTATCAGCTCTTCAGTGGTGGCAGTCTCCAGAAAGTACAGTTGTGTACACCTACCATAAATGTAGATGTTCGAGTGTATTCACTGTTGCAGTCATTACACTTGGGTTATCCTGCTGGCAGGCTACCCTCAGTCGGCCTGAATTCCAAAGTCTAGGTCCGGCGTTGGTTGCTGTTGCCTCTTCCCTGATGTCAGTGCGCTAGGGGTATAAAAGATGCAGCTGACGCCATTTTCTTCAGTTTTTCTTGCCCCAGATGTTAGGTGCCCCCAAAAGGGTAGGCTAAAAATATGCCAATAAAACATGCATGCACAAAATATATTATACCTTCATCTATAAGCAAATACACCACAGAGGTTGTATAGATCAGAGAAGTGCAGATAAGTTCCAGCAAAGATATGGGGAATGGTGGGTGGGTAACCTGGACTGCAACAGTGAATACACTCGAACATCTACATTTATGGTAAGTGTACACAACTGTACTATGTTCTTCGTGTTTCACTGTTGCAGCCATTACACTTGGGTTGAATCCAAAAGCTATGGTTGGGAGGCTGGAGCTAAATAGCATTAGGAGCGGCTATGAGGCCCTGCAGAACTACAGTGGGAAAGCCTGCCCTGGATTTAGAGTAGAGTGGTAAGTGACAGTGCTTTGTAAAAGTGTGCACGGAACTCCAGGTAGCAGCCTCCAAAATGTCTTTGGTTGGTACTCCCCTGAGGAAGGCTGTTGAAGTGGCTGCTGCTCTAGTTGAATGTGGCCTAATGCCCTTAGGCACTGGCTTGCCATGCTGTGAATAGCAGAAACGAATGCAGTGGCCTATCCACTTTGAAATAGTCTGCTTTGAGACGGCCTTTCCTTGTGGTCCTGCAGTATATGCCACTAGAAGTTGCTGTGTCTTTCTGAAAGCTTTGGTTCTGTTCAAGTAGAAGCATAGCTGTCTGTGTATGTCCAAAGAATGCAGAATTCTCTCCCCCTTATTCTGTGGGTTTGGATAAAAATTAGGCAGATGAATAGTTTCTTGTGAATTCCGGTAGTCGGATGGCTATCCGACGGCATCGTGTAATTAAATCTTCTGCCAAAATAGTGAAATGCAAAATTGTAACGGCACTTAATAGTGCGCTGGTTAAATCTAGCACAAATCCAACAACTAGCAACGTCGTGGTCAGGGCCTAGGCAAGGAATACAGTAAAAATGAAAGTTCTTATGAGGTATTTGCTTCCCACAAGAAATACAATTATTAATTTTTTCTGACATCTGTCTGGAGCAAGAAAAGAGTTTTCCCCAACGGGGTACTTAGCTTTTAATGAAGACTTCGGATCTGAAATTCGAACACGAAAATCTCAGGAGTCAGCCGACCGGCACTTGCAAACTGCTTCTGCTTCGGGCACCGCGCGGCAAGAAAGACTGAAGAAAATGGCGTCGGCTGCATCTTTTATACCCCTGGCGCACTGACGTCAGGGAAGAGGCGACAACAACAGACGCCGGACCTAGACTTTGGAATTCAGGGCGACTGAAGGTAGCCTGCCAGCAGGATAACACAAGTGTAATGACTGCAACAGTGAAACACGAAGAACATCCATGGAGTCAACAGCTGTCTGGAGGGGCCTTCATTCAGGTAGTCCTGAGAGATGCTTGTGTTCTCACCAACATTCCAGCTATCAATTTTAATATCCTAGCCTTAAAAATGGATGAGCTACTCGAATCACCATGGAGACCCAAAATCCACCTCCCTCAAGACAGCAAGCACCCATGAATTTACCAGTGACAGCCACTATCAGACAGTGGCTTGAAAGCCTCCCCCCAGGACACCTATACTGCAGTGGTAGGCATCCTATAGGTTTACAGAAAAGTACTTAGGCGAGCTCACCTTCTGGGCCATTTTAAACCAAGGCAATTTCCCTAAAAGGTGAGAATCAAACCCTGTACCTGTGTTTGGGAGGTAAACACCTTAACCATTATGCCAATTCCCCTCCTCTACCCTTTCAGGATGGGAATACCAATCCTTCCTTGCCAGCTCAATCCAGCATCCAAGCTAATTAAACTCATGCTGCCTGGGGCACATTCAGTACTATAGACCTCTGTGCCACACCAGATTTATTCGGCCCCTGAGGACTTTAAGGGTACCCAAAAGTTTATCTTGCATAGAAAATGTAGCATTTATCCCTATCTAAAGGTTGGAAGTACCCATTTATCTTGAGCAATGTTAATTACCCACCCCCAGCACATCAAGAACAGGCCTATCTGACCATCTATCTTTTGTTTAGGGGCAGTGAGGAAATGTAAGGTGTGAAGTTCGGGAGGTAAAAGGAGGGAATTTGAAATCACAGTTATTCCTTCTTTGGATCATGGCCCCATGGGCCCCCATAGGATCACAGGAGGCTACTGCGGCCCTTACAAGACTAGCCAAGAGTTCATCCCCAAAAGAAACTTCAGTCAGCAACCTGTCACCCCTGTTTATGAGGGACACAGGCGGAACCCCTGGGACAAATTTGTGGTTCCCCAACCACTCATCAAGGTTACGCTTGAAGAGGGTCAGCAAGGTACTCTGCTTGACGTGTACGGGCAACCTAATGCAAACATGGGGCAGCCTCTGGGAGACAAACCCGTCTCTCCAGCAGGCTTTGTTGATATCACATATTAGACTTAGGCCTTTCAAGTGGGTAATGCGTGATAAGTTAGACTTACGAATATGGAGCATCTCTAGGAAGACAGTGTCTGAGATTGCCTTGTAGATGATACACAGATCACCTCTGAGCAATTTGTACACCAAGTAGAGTGATAGTGATTTGACGAAACAAAATGCAAAAATGTTCCGACAGAGAAGCAACGTTCCTGCTAAAACAATAAAATTCAATAACACCAGTCTCAAACAGGAACGTACGAGTTTGGCAATACTTGAAAAGCTTCTAATCACACTGTCTTAGTTAGAACGAATGGCAGCTCAAAGCAGTAGCATGCAAAAAGCATATATCTCGCAAGAAAGAGTAAAACGGAACGTTCTTTATTGCACACAGTTAGCGCTTTCACCAAGACGGCTTCATCAGACTGTAACCATACAGCAAACAGACAGTCTTTTTATACCATGTTCAACTGACACCAAAGCATTATTCAATAAAACAATTAACCTGTACAGACCTTCAAATTACTATACATCATAAAAACTTCTTAAAACATCCATATAAATACTTCATGAATCATATATATGAGAATATTAAAACAAAAGTATATATCTTATTACTTTAAAATTTCAAATTCCTACCTAGCCTCCTTTTCAAAATTGCTTGTAAACTATCATTAAGTCCAGGGTAATGGTCTGCTCTGCATCGTATGATCCATCTGAGCTCTACTTCAAGTGTATAATTCTCCAGGTCTCCCCCTCTTAAGGTGGTGTTAATATTCTGTATAAAGTGTGCGAGTCCCCTGCCATCTTCTGATGTTTAGCTAAAGCATTAGTAACATCTCCTACTCTCATCTTGTAAATGTGCTCTCTGATTCTCTCTCTGAGCTGCCTATTGGTCTTGCCAATATAAAATGCTGAGCAGGAGATGCATGTAGCAAGATATATCACATTCACTGATCTGCAATCAGTGCCTGTCAAAAAGGAAAAAACTTTTCCTGTGACAGGCTGTGTAAAACTATTGTTACTGTTAATATAACAGCATTGATTGCAACTATTACAAGGTATAGTGTTCATGGTAGATGTTATATGTCTCTTCCTTTGACCATGGCATAATATTTTCTTCAAATTATTCTTATTTTTGTACCTAAATCTCGGTCTTACTCCTACAACATTACTAATCTCATCATCTACTCCCAAAATTCCCCAATGTTTCTCTACAATAGCTTTAATACAATGCACATCACTCGTAAAATAAATAGGTATACTAAATGGAATCTTCTTATTTATTTGTAGTTCTTTATTGACATCTAGACTAACACTGCTTTGTTTACTAGAAAAATATGGCCGTGCCCTAGTATGTCTCATACTGTTGGTTGAAGACATTATCCTATCAATTTCATCTTCACAATAAGACCTACTCAACAGTTTTAACTTTAAACCTGATGTTTCCTCCTTGAAACCAATTTCTGTGGGGTTAAGAAGGAGGCTAGGTAGGAATTTGAAATTTTAAAGTAATAAGATATATACTTTTGTTTTAATATTCTCATATATTATTTATATATATATATGATTCATGAAGTATTTATATGATTCATAGGTTCATACTAGGCTATCTGCCCGAGGGCATTTACAAGCCTAGCCCATAGTTTTGTGGCTTACGCCACCCCTTTAGTATGGGGAACTATACCCATTATTTTGCTGTGCCTCTGTTGAGCAGTGACACTGAGGTAATCCCTGGGGTATATCTGCGATCTCCCATCCATTGGTCAAGATTTCTCTTGAACAAGGCCAGCGAGGTGCTCTGCCTCACATATACCGGGATTTTATTCCACAGCATAGGGAGTCTTTGGGTGATGAATCTATCCCTCCAGCACGTCCTATTAATAGCCGTGTCGAGGTTTAAGTCTCCCGCCCTTGTGGCTCTGACGGATCTAGATTTTTGAGGTGAAGCATATTCATCAAATCTGGGTTTGACATGGCCTTGTATGTTAGGCAAAGGTCACCTCTGAGCAAGCGGTGGCGACTGAATAGAGCTGGAGTTCTTTCAGTCGGGCAGCATAGGACAGATGTTTGAGACCCTTTATCCTTTTGGTGAGGAACTTTTGTGGCCTCTCCAGCTGCTGCAAGTGTCGGGTCAGATACATTCCGAATGGGGCATTGTACTCAATCATTGGTCTGATGAGTGATGAGTATAGGGAGACTATGACCTCCCTTGATCTAGATGAGAATCCCTTCATGATAAGGTGGGCAATGTAGAAGGTCTTCCTAACTACTTTAGCTACATGGGTGTCGAATGACAGACTACTATCAACCTGGGTCCCCAGGTCCCTGATAACTTCTTCTGTACTCAGTGGATTGCCACCTATTTGGTAGCTAGGGGTAACCTTGTTTTTCCCGAAGGGTATGACTATGCATTTTTGGCATTTAACTTTAGGCCATGGCTCTGGCACCAGTTATCCGTTTCTGTGAGACCCTTCTGAAGGATATCTGTGTCAGATGTGTTTTCTACTATGGCGCCCAGTTTGCAGTCATCTGCAAACTTTGTCAGCCATAACCCTCCTGTGTTTGCTTGTACTTCGGAAAAGTAGATGCCAAACAAGAGTGGGCCCAGGACTGAGCCCTGTGGTACACCACTTGTGACAGGCTTTGAGTCTGACATGGCGCCAGCAACTCTGACCCTGTGGGTTCTGTCACTCAGCCAGTTTGCAACCCATCTTGTGATGTATGGGTTAACATTTAAGCTGATGAGTTTTTCAATGATACCCGAGTGGGGTATTGTATCAGAGGCCTTCGCCAGATCGAGGTAGGCTGTATGGACTGCCTTTCCCTCATCAATGGCTTTGGTGACTGTTTCGAAAAAGTCAACCAAGTTTAGAAGGCATGATCTGCCTTTGACAAAGCCAAACTGGGATGGATCCAAAGTCTGCAAATTCCCTATGTCTTTATTTATGAGGTCCATTATGATCCTCTCCATGGCTTTGCAGATAAGGCTTGTCAAGCTAATGGGCGGTAATTTCCAGGGTCGGTGGAGGCACCGCCTTTGTGAAGTGGGACCACAGTTGCAGTGCGCCACTCCTGGAGTGCGTATCCAGAGGTAAGACTATGATTAAACAGCTGTCCTAGCTGTGGGTTTAATTCCTCGTTGAGTTCGTGGAGCACACAGCCGGGGACACCATCAGGTCCCATGGATGCTGTGTTTTTGCTTTGGAGAGAGCAGTTCTCACTTGGGCGTTGGAGATGTTTGGGGGCTGCAATCGCTTGGTATAGATATCTCTCCTTTTGGGGGGGGAGAAGTTTGCACTGAACCTGTCAGCCAGTATGTTGGCAATGTCTGTAGGATCAGTAATCTTCACATCATTTTGAACTAGTTCTGAGCATATCTGGGAGTTTCCTCCCAGATTTCTAACATAGCTAAAGAAGGCCTTATGATTGTCTTTTGAGTCTTTAGCTATTTTTCTCTCAAAATTTGCTTTGGATGATTTTATGAGAGCTCTTAGTTTTTTACTTATAGTGATCAAGGGTGTCTTACCTTTTAAGGATTTTGCTCTATCTTGTAGTAGCTTCCTCCTGGATGTTTTAAGAAGTTTTTATGATGTTGTATAGTAATTTGAAGGTCTGTACAGATTAATTGTTTTATTGAATAATGCTTTGGTGTCAACTGAACATGGTATAAAAAGACTGTCTGTTTGCTGTATGGTTACAGTCTGATGAAGCCATCTTGGTGAAAGCGCTAACTGTGTGCAATAAAGAACGTTCCGTTTTACTCTTTCTTGTGAGATATATGCTTTTTGCATGCTACTGCTTTGAGCTGCCATTCGTTCTAACTAAGACAGTGTGATTAGAAGCTTTTCAAATATTGCCAAACTCGTACGTTCCTGTTTATGAGACTGGTGATAGTGATTTGAGCCTGTCCGCATAGGACAGGGGTTGGAGGCCATATATTCTCTTTGTGAGGTACTTCTGTGGCCTTTCCAATTGGTGCAGATGTTTGAAAAGGGACATACCAAACAGGGCATTATACTCTATTATTAACCTAAGGAGGGAGGAGTACAGAGAGGTAATAACCTTTTCTGACCACTGCCACTACATGATGGTCGAATGTGAGATTGCTATCAACCTGAGTACCTAGGTCACTCATCGCGGCTTGTGTGCTTAGGGGGGTGCCGTTGATGTGGCAACTAGTAAGGGCACTGTTTTTCCCAAATGGTATGATGATACATTTTTTTGTGTTTAACTTAAGGCCATGACTTTGGCACTAGTCATTTGTTGCTGTGTAACCCTCTTGCAGTATGTTAATATCATTTTGGGAGTCAATGACAGCACCCCAATTTACAATCATCTGCAAACTTGGTCAGCCACAGGCCTTTTGTCTTTGCCTGGACGACTGAGAAGTAGATGTCAGAACAGTTTGAGTCCCAGGACAGATCCCTGGGGAACACCACTAGTGACAGGTCTGCTGTCAGAGGTGGAGACACCTATTTTGACCCTGTGGATACTATCGGTAAGCCAGTTGGCCACCCACCTGATAAGATAGGGATTTATGCCAAATTGTACTAGCATTTTGATGATGCCCGAGTCGGGTATTGTGTCAAAAGCTTTGGCCAAGACAAGGTAAGCTGTATGTACCAACTTTCCATCATCCAGGGACTTGGTGACAGTCTTAAAAAGTTAACCAGGTTCAACAGGCAAAATCTGCCCTTGACGAATCTGAACTCGGTGGGGTCAAGTGCTTGGAGATTGCCTATGTCCTTGTTTATAAGATCCATAATAATATTCTCCACAGCTTTACAGATCAGAGTTGTCAAGCTAATGGGCCAATAGTTACCATGGTCAGTAGTGGCACCACCTTTCTGCAAGGGGATGACAATGGCAGTTCTCCATCTTGCTGGAATGAAACCGATACTTAGGCTGTGGTTGAATAGGGTGCTCAATGCCAAAGCTAGTTCTTGCTGGTGCAGAATACAGCCTGGGATACTATAAAGACCCATTTAAGATGTGTTCTTTGCCTTGGATAGGGCCTTTAACACTTGACCTACGGAGATATGAGGTGTGGGACAAGTACAAGGGATGTCAAATGGGCCTTTAGGGAGGCTGAAGTTGGTGCTGAACCTGCTAGCAGGCTGGCTAAGTCAACAGGATCGGTGTAAGTGGAACCATTAATTACTAATTCGGAACAAACCTGGGCTTTGCCATGGAGGCTCCTGAAATAACTGAAGATGGCTTTGTGGTTTCTCTTGGTTTCAGAAGCTAGTTTTGATTCATTATTGACTTTGGAGGTTTTCACTAGTGATCTAATTTGCTTACTTAGTTTTTCCAATTTAGAACTTGTTCCTTTTACCCTTGGACAACAGTGTCTTCCTTTTGTTGTAAAGCCTGTTGATAGATGATGCCCACCAGACAAGTTTGTGTTTCCTTGAAGAGCAGGTTTTAGTTCTGTTGAGTCCATGCAGTTGTACAGGTGCTTGTACAATGCACTGGTGTACTGTTCAGCATAGGTGTCTCCATCCTCTCAGTGGGGAGTGGTGGTATGAAGCTACTAATACCCTCCCTTAGGAGGTTGTAGTCAGCTATTGAGAAGTTTTTTTAGCCGTGTTACAGCTGCGGGGTTGGGCAGGATAGAAACTTCAAACAACACAGACTGATTATCTGATCTCACCGGGGAAGAACATACCATGGGTTTGGTGCAGAGGTCACCCATGTTGGTGAGAACCAAGAACAGAATGTTATCTCCCCTTGCTAGGGATGAGACAAGCTGGTCTAATGCATTAGAATTGATGAAGTCAAGGAATCTCTGGGTGAGTGCATTAGTGCATGAGTAGTTTACCCAGTCTATGTTGGGGTAGTTGAAGTGATCAAGGTGTTGGGGGTTACCTTGATGGAGTCAAGTATATCCAGGTAAGAGGAGTGGGTGTCCTGAGTCATAGAGGGGGGTCTACAGCTGGCTATAACTTGGATGAGTGTCTTGTCAACTGTCAGATGCACCTGGAGTAGTTCCAGTGTGTCATGCTGGCAAACCAGTCTGGAAGTGTGCTTGTCTTTAACGAAGATAAGAGACTCTACCACTCTTAGTCTTCCCAACCTCATTCTGGGGTTGGAATATGTGGAATGAGGTATAGCCTGGTAAGGCAGGGGTGCTCTCCACAGCCCCGAACCAAGTTTCCATGACCGCACACACATCAGCATCTTCCAGCGTGAGTGCATTTTTCAGCTTAAGGCTCCTAGCATTAAGCAGCATGACCTTCAATTTGGTTTTTGACAGATACTTTTATGTTGGGAAATTTGTCTTTGGGACACTGCCTAAAAAGGCACAATGAGGGAGGCAAGAGCCTTGGCCAGCGGTGACCGTTGGAGGCCATCTCTGGCAAAGCATCAAGGCCTGTCGTCCCAGGCAGACAGATACTAAATCCCCTTAGAATAACACCAGATATTGTGGTATTGTGGTATCATTGTGGTATCATTATTGGTGAAAGTCAGATGCTGCTTAGGGCTACGGTCATACCTGCCCGAGACACACACTCTGACAGTTCAATCATGTCTCTTTTCATATAGTCCAGGGAGGCAAGTCTCAAGTCACTCACACCAATATGGACAATGACAGAGACATACTTGTACTTGTTGTGGACAGAATTAAGTGAACATATGATGTGGCAGATTCTGGCACCTGACAGACAACTGACCGTGACCTTCTCCTTGTCAAGCCTGGTGAGGAGGACACTGGTGTGTCTCACAACTGAGTCGCCAATGACCAGTATGTTTGGTTTATTGTTGTGCCTCATGCGCTGTGTTGGTTTATTGTTATTTATGCTTTATGGGTTGTGTTTGGGACACACTGGTGTGTTGTCTGCTGTATGTGATGTGTTTGGTGTTGTGTGTGGAGTGTTTGTGAGTGTGTTTTGGAGGTGTCTGCTGTTTAGGTAAGTTTCTATTGAGGACCTCTGCATAGGTGTGTGTGTTGTGCTTGGCTATGCAATGCAGGTGGAGTGGTGAGTGTGCTGGCAATCACCTCTTTGTCAGGAGTGCTGACTGTGGCACAAGACAGCATGGATTCCAGGTTACGGATGTAGATGCATTTCTCGCAAGTAGAGGAATTATGGGCTAGGAAAAGAGGGCTGTCAGTGAACATCAGGTAGCTGCTACACTGTCTCAATATGCCCATGTCGACCAGTGTGCTTGCCACTTCATCATGAAGCAGCATTTATCTATTAACTGTTTCTCTCTGCCATGCCTTGGAAAAGGTAGCCAACTGTTTGTGCGGGTAGCTTCTTTTATAGAAGCTGAAAAATTAAAAAGCTACCTGGCAGACTGCATAGTCTTTCCTTTCTCCTCCAGTCTTGTTAACACCTTCTCCAGAAGGGGTGTGAAGAGAAGCTCCTTATCCATATAAGCATTAAATTGTTTTGCTTTCACATGGTCTGATAGGGGCCATGTCCTCAGCCAGGCATGTCTCCTTAAAAACAACCTCACAGAATGTTGTTGCATAAGATATATCTGCAGCAGTACAGCCAAATCAATGCAGTACTTAGCCTGTGCAATGAGACTGCATAATTCAAGTACTTTTCCTTTCAAGTCCTTTTTTTTTCAATCACCTCTCCAGCTACTTCAGCACAGGTTGAGGTAAGCCATTCTGGTATTTCAGCATGCGAGTCTGGTAATTGAGGGCTCCAAAGACAAGATAGCATAAGTGAAACTGTTCTTCTCAAATCTGCAGAAACGTTTGCTTTCCTTGTCAATAGGAAGTCCACTCCTACCACAGTTTAGCCCTTACTAGAATCAATGGACACCAAAGTTGATTAGCCAAAGGCTTAAGGAACTTGTGAAAATCACTGACCCTGTAAAAAAGTGGCCAGGTTTATTTAAAAGCAGAGGCTTGGGTATATAGCTCCAGTGATGCATTAGCAAAAGCGTTGTCCAATGTTTTCATGAGTGGAGACATGTCTAGAAAGGCTTGTGTTGAGGTAGGCAGGAATCTGATCTACATAGGTCAATTCATATACCTCAGAACCCCAGGTATCAGACTCCATAGGGGCAAAGACTTCATTTTCAGAGAAGAGGACCAAAAGCACTGAAGGCTCATTAGCAGTTATCTATTTGGCGGTCAGACATTCCATAAAGTTCTGGGAAAAAAATGAAAACTTCTGGGATGAGGAAA
The DNA here is from genome assembly GCF_019279795.1 of Protopterus annectens. NCBI lineage: Eukaryota > Metazoa > Chordata > Ceratodontiformes > Protopteridae > Protopterus > Protopterus annectens. Next base: position 1,709,664,701 of record NC_056743.1, on the reverse strand, counting down.
GGGGAAAAAAGGCTAGCGCAGCACAGGGTGACGTAAGCCAGTGGATGTCCATTGTGGTTTGGACAGTATGCAGTTGTCCAAGATCTTGCTCCAAGCACCATTCACATCTTTGCATACTAAAAATAAAAGGATGTAACCTCATTAAATACCATGTGGGTAAAGTAAATGAATGTCTATAGAGAGGCCTCCAGACTGACCAACAACAGGATCAATTCAGCTTGGGAGGAAATGTCTACATCCCAGAGTACAACACCCTCTGGTGGGATCACTTCAGAGGCCTAGGCAGAATCAGATGACACATGCAGGGGCAGAAAGGTGCCTGTTCAAACTCTGATGTCCTAAAGTCCAATGAGGTCTTCAAACTGATGGACAGTCACTGGATTCCAGACAGTTCTCAATAGGATGCTTCTGCGAGTATTAACACATTTTCAGTGGGTCATCAGCTGTGGGTCAAACTGATGTCATTCGAAGTAAAAGACCTTGCACATGATTTCTTCTCAGATAAATATTTCATGAGAGATTTAATTCTCTCCTTGATTGCCCTCTGGTTTAACCTAACACAATGAGAACAATTAGGCATGTTGTATCCAGGCCTTACACAGTGTGTCTATTTACTGTGGAGATCTTTATTGAAGGATTAATTTCCCACACTCAACACAATTCATTTCTCTTCAGAATATGCCATCTATTCATGATGCCCAATTGGTAAAACAGGCTAGCATATGAGGAAAATAGAAATGAGTGATTTTCTCAAACAGAATACTTGTCAAAATTCTGGCTTCCAGGCTGCACTAATGGATTGACAATACAAAACACAATAAATCTTGGCTGAACTGCATCGAGAATCAACCAGAAATACCCCTCATAAAACAAACATCCTGATGCCCAAATGAGAGGATGTCTAGCCAGCCTTGGGGGGGGTGGGTGTAAAAGGCACTGAAAGCCAGGCTAGCAACTGGGCTTTTTGTGGCAGGAGGTCCCAAAAGTCATTACTGCACACAGTAAATAATACAGTAACACTGCATACAACCTAGTGATCCTTTACCACAAAAAAAAAAAAAAAAAAAAAACACAGCTAGCTGACAGCCTTACTAAGAAGGAAATGTTCATTATTGTTCTTCTGAAGATGATTCAGGAATGTGACATGCTATAAATTTCTCTGCAAAATGTTTTTCTTTTCTGCTACAGAGGCAGAACAGACTGTAAAATCTGCTTATACTTGCTTTGCTTGTGGGACTCTTAACCAGCATGTCATCTGTTGTAAAGGTGACTTTTACTGTAGCATGTTTTCTACTTGCTTTATGACTGTACTGTAGTTGTTGACCGACAACCACATTTTTTTGCTATAAATTAGACTATGAACTGTACATGTGCATTTCAATGCCATCTGTGTATCATGAATGTTCAAAAGAACCATCTGCATGTATACCAAAATAACTAGTTCTACTTTTTTTTATCTTTTCTAGAGGGAATACCTACTTTTGCAATGATCCCATTATATGAACATCTGCTGTTAAAGTGAGTATGTTAACAGCATTGTACCATGCTCATTTTAAGTATCCTTACAGCAGTACATTCACAATACAAAAAGGTTTTGTGGTTGGGTGACAACTACTGCATATTATGCAACAAAGTCTAGGTAGAACCAGTCTTACTCCTTGACTAATTGTCCAACTTGCAATATTTAATAAAAGAACTAGACAAACAAAAGTGGCAGCTTAATACATATTTAAAGTTTTTCAGAAAAAAGGCTGCAGTTATTTGGAAATGTTCTTGTAGTGACTGCCCTGACCTGTACATTAGTAGTATTCCTAAGGGAGTCTTTAAAAAAAAGTGATACAATACGCTACTCATTTTAGACAGTCAATGTTGATACTTAACCGGCCTTCTTTGTCTACCTTACCAAGACGAATATACTGCTCAGGCTGTTGTATGCATCTAGCTCTGAAAACTTAGTATCTCTTCTTCACTTTCACAGATTCACAGATTAGTACTAAGCTAACTGCCATTGCAAGCCATTTTAAGCTTAGCCAATTATCCTTTGTGAGACTCAAACCCTGCACCTTGTGTTTGTAAGGCAAACACCTTAACCATTAGGCCACCCTCCCAACCCACTTTAACCACAGATGTGGGAAATAACTTGCTGGATGGATTCATCTGATTAAATTCATTTTCAGCAAAGCAGACTGGTTCTAGTTCAACAAATGGGTTACACCACAAAACTAATGACAGTGGAGGATGACAGATAAAACTAATACCAGAAGATGCATGGTCGACTACACAAAGACCAGCACTACAAGTCTAAAATAATAAACAACAGTACCATTCACTCCCCTGCGTAAGTCAGAACCTCCCACATATCCAGGAAATTACAGATTCACAAGTCTGACCAGCCTCATATACAAAGCTATGGAAAGACTTATGTAATTAATCAACTAAGACACAGCGAACCTCCAACATTGGACCCATTTCAGTTTAGATTCATCAAGTGCAAATCATGCTTATTCAACCTGGTGGATTTTTCTTTTTGAAAAGGTCATCAAAGCTATGGATGAAGGCAAAATGGTACACACTGTATGCCTTGACCTGCCCAAAACTTCTGACACAATTTGCCACTCAGGCACAGTGGGAAACTTAAACAAATAGGAATAAACTACTATATGTCACCCACTGGACTGTCAACTGGTTCACAGATAGGATGTAGGAAATTATTTTTCGTTAAAACCTTGCTAAGCTTAGCAGGAGGGAAGAACAGTGCCGCCTGGGCAAAAAGGGGACAATCAGAATGGCATTCAGCCTGCTCTCCTTGCTTCTCTGATATCACAGAGACTGAAGGTATAGGAGAAAGTGTACAGAAATAGACCTGTCCATCGCAGGGAGACTGCATCTATTTTCCAGGCTACTGGAAATGCTGTCCTGCAGCAATACACTCTCACCTAACTGATTTCTCAGGAATTAAAGCATTCTACTTCTGGCACACTGCATCTGTTAACCAGATGCAGAAAGCTTTCCGCAACATCCATTTTATTGGTCTATCAATATGCTCAGCTTGTCTGTCAAGACTTTCTTTTAAGAAAGGATGTAAGCCACCTTAAAGGTCAAGCCTGACTACAGGGCTATGTCCTATGCTTCCATACGTAACGTGCAGAAGGGACTGCTCATGTACCACATAACAGCAGTCTTTTAAGTAAAGATTTGGAGGGTCTCATGTACCCACATCTCTAGGAATTCCTTGAGTACTAAAGTCGTAATTTCTCATATTTGTTTGTTTCTCACATTCCTGTAGCATGTGCCCTGGACTTTTAGAGTTCAAGACAGGCCACCCAAGCAAAGTCTGTGGTAAAAGTCTGAAAGTCAACGTGGTCTGACAGGCGCTCCTAAACGAAGCTGTATCTGCATTTTTTTTACCAAGAAATACTTAACTTTATAGGTTCATAGGTAGGTACTAGGCTATCGGCCCCTAGGGGCCTATACAAGCACAGCCAAAAAGGTACCCTGGCTTTTGCCACCCAAGAAAATTATTTTCCTGCGCCACTGTCGAGCAGAGCCACAGAGGTGATCCCCGGGGTGAATTTCCTATTTCCCATCCAATCATCAAGATTTTTCTTGAAGAGTGCTAATGAGGAGCTTTGTTTGATATCGATAGGTAGTTTATTCCAGAGTATGGGAATTCTCTGGGACAGGAATCTATCCCTCCGGCATGTTCTGTTTATTGTGATGACAAGGTTTAGGTCCCTAGAGCGTGTAGCACGGAGGGATTGGGATTTCTTTAAGTGGAGCATGTCCAACAGCTCTGGGTTAGACACAGCTTTGTATGTTAGGCAGAGATCACCTCTGAGTAGGCGATATGTGACTGAGTAAAGCTGGAGTTTTTTGAGACGGTCTGCATAGGGCATCTGTTTGAGGATGGTAATCCTCTTTGTGAGGTATTTCTGCAGCCTTTCCAGTTGTTGATGTCTTCTGAGGTACATACCAAAAGGGGTGTTGTATTCTATAATGGATCTAATGAGTGATGAGTAGAGGAGAACAATGACCTCTTTTTCTCTGGATGAGAAACCTTTTGTGATGAGGTGTGCCACGTAGAAGGATTTCCTGACTACTATGGCGATGTGATTATCAAAGGAAAGACTACTGTCCACCTGTGTCCCAAGGTCTCGTATCACACTTTCTGTGTTAAGTGTACTACCGCCTATGTTGTATTTCATGGGTGCAGAGTTTTTACCAAAGGGGATGACAATGCACTTTTTGGCATTGAGCTTGAGGCCATGGCTTTGACACCAGGCATCTGTCTCAGTGAGGCCCTTTTGTAGGATGTCCACATCATTAGGAGTTTTGATTATGGCTCCTAGTTTGCAGTCATCTGCGAACTTCGTTAGCCAAAGACCTTCTGTGTTAGCCTGTACTTCAGAGAAGTAGATACCAAACAGAAGAGGGACCCAGGACTGAACCCTGTGGTACTCCACTTGTCACTGGTCTGAAGTCGGATTTGGAGTCTGCTACTTTCACAGTGTGGGTTCTGTCAGTGAGCCAGTTGGCAACCCATCTTGTGACATAGGGATTTACACCTAGTTTAGTGAGTTTATCTATAATTCCAGAGTGGGGGATGGTGTCGAAAGCCTTGGCAAGATCTAGATAAGCTGTGTGAATCACCTTACCCTTGTCTACGGCTTTGGTGACTGCTTCAAAGAAGTCTATCAGGTTTAGGAGACATGATCTGCCTTTTACAAACCCAAACTTGGTGGGATCCAGAGTCTGGAGATTACCAATGTCTTTGTTTATAAGTTCCATGATGATACGTTCCATGGCCTTGCAGACCAGGCTCATCAGGCTAATGGGGTGGTAGTTCCCGGAGTCTGTGGTGGCTCCCCCATTGTGGAGTGGGATAACCGTCTCTGTGCGCCATTCAGCAGGCATAAAGCCTGAAGTGAGGCTATGATTGAACATGGTACTTAGGTGGGGTGCCAGTTCATTTTGTAGTTCGTGTAGAACGCAGCCTGGGATGTTGTCTGGTCCCATGGCTTTGGAAAGTGTGTTTTTTACCTGTGAGGTCGTGATTACAGGAACTTTGCATTCTTCTGGTATAGAGATGGGCTCTTTAGGGGGTGAGAGGGGGGTAAAGTTAGCACTGAACCTATCTGCCAGGATGCTGGCAATATCAGTTGGGTCTGTATACTTAGTGCCATTGTGCTGTAACTCAGAGCAGATCTGAGTGTTGCCACTGAGATTCTTGACATAGCTATAGAATGCTTTGTGGTTGTCTTTAGAATCAGTGACTATTTTATTTTTGTAACTAGCTTGCTTTGGAGGATTTTATCAGGGATCGCAGCTTCTTACTGAGGCTGACCAGGAGGAGCTCCTTCACTCATGGGATTTTAGTCTCTTTTTTGCAACAGTTTCTTCCTTCTGTTGTACAGTTTGTTTATGCCAGGGGACCACCAGATTGGCCTCCTTTTTTTGGAGGATAGCGTCTTGGTTCTATTTGGAATAGCACGATCCATGCACTCATGTAAGTGCTTATAAAGTGCAATTGTGTAAGATTCAGTAGTCCTAACTGTATTGTCCATCTGCATGGGTGCCATGAAGTTCACCACTTCTGTCTTAAGAAGCATGAAGTTGGCTTTGGAGAAATTTTTTTACCATGGTTTCCTTAATGGGGGGTGGAGGCAGGATGTGGATATCTAGGGTAATTAGCTTATGGTCGGATCGGACCAACGAGGCGTTGACTTCAGGTGTGGAACACCGGTCACTCATGTTGGTAATGACTAGATCTAGGATATTGTTACCCCTGGTGGGGGTGTGGATAAGTTGATCCTGGGCATTGGAGTTTATGAATTCCAGAAAGCGTTGAGCGAAGGAGTTGGTACATGAGTAGTTTTCCCAGTTAATGGAGGGGTAGTTGAAATCGCCCATTAATAGGGTGTTTGGTTGAACCCTAATATTTTCCAGTACATCAAGAAAAGAGGAGTGGGAATCCTGGGGCATGGTGGGTGATCTGTAGCAAGCTACAATTTGGATTGTAGTTTTGCCCAGAGTTAGTTGCACTTGGATAACCTCGGCTGCATTATGCTAAGCAACTAGCCTGGAGGTGTGGATATCCTTAATGAATATGGACACACCTCCGCCTTTGATGTTCCGGTCCAGGTTACATGGCCGAAAAGTGTGGTATGAGTTACAGCCTGGTAGTGCAGGGGTGCTCTATGGAGCCTTGAACCAGGTCTCCATCACTGCACAGATATCGATGTTCTCCATTTTAAGGAGTGCCTCGAGTGTGTGCATTTTGAGATTTAGACTTCTAGCATTGAGAAGCATCACCCTCAAGTTTTTGCTTGCCTCTTCCTGTTACGGTGGCGAATTTGTCATTTGAACCTTGCCTAAAAAAGGCACTATAGGGGCGGGAAGAACCTTAGCCAGTATACGGAATCCCAGGGGTGACAGGTGCAGGCCATCTCTGGCAAAGCATCGTGGTCTGTCAAACATGTCATCCCAGGCAGACAGATACTGGATCCCTTTAGAATGGCACCAGAAGTTAGCCAATTATTATGGAAGGAATGATAGGCATATAGGCCTCCTTCAGTTGGAAGTGCTGACATCATCTGCTAGGTTCCCCTGCAATTTCCTCAAGTATTATGATGCTAGCATGACCATGAGAATGGATAATGCCATGTAACCCAGAATATTGAGGAATTCCCTAGCAAAAAAAGGAATCTCTCATGAGGGAACTCTCAAAAAAGGAATAAATGCACACTATTTTGTCCTACTGCAGTAATGTTGGTCTTTAGCTCGGTGCAATGCAGCACCCACAGGAAAACCACTCTTCTTGTCAAGATCAGGTATGACTCAGGGGGGTTGGGTGAAAGATCCAGTGTTTGAAATTATAAGAGTAAAATTCAAGGCTGTCTATCTCCTCCAAGGAGGCTGCCTGAACCAGATAGTCATTTAGGTATGAGTAAATGTGGATGCCCTTTACCATGATGAAGGCTATTATTCAACTCAAGCATTATGTGGAGACCCTGTGCGTAATAGACAAGCCAAGTAGAAAGGAGCCAAGACAGGAAATGTTTTCTCTAAGCTACAAATCTTAGAAACCTTATGTGGTTCATGGGTTTAGGGATATGTAAATCAGGCATCCTTCCAGTTCAAGAGTAACCCAGAAAGCCTGTGGAGAAAGTGGAAACACAAGGCCTTAAAAGACTAACAATTTGAAGATTAAGATTATGAGGAAATTGATAAGTCTTGAGAGATCCATGACAGCTTTCTGTTGCCCTCTTTCTTGGGCAGAGAGAGAGAGGAAGTTCTGAATTCTACCCTTTTTGTGGGTATCTATGACTCCTTGGGCTAGCATTAATTTTAGCAGAAATGAGATCCTGATCACTTGTCTTTTAATACTGCAGGGATGATCACCTGACCTGGGTCAGCTTTCGAAATGTAACCCGTACCCTTGCCTCAGGGTGTTTAACACCCACTAGTACTGGATTATGCCTTCCCACCATTTTACAAGCAATCTTAGCTATCCTCCTACCCTAACAAGGAACAGGAAGAAGGTCAGGGTGTTCCTTCTGGGAGTCAAAGGCCTGAAGGTCCACAAATTTTTCTTGTGGTTTAGCTTGCCACTCCTCCCTGTATCTGGACTTCTTGCCCTTACTTTCCTGCTTTTCTTTTGCCTTAGTGTAGAGACAGTGATTTAGTTGAGCAATTTTTACTGACTGGAGGTGCCTGAGAATGAAGTTGTTTTATTGATTGCATTATCTTGTCCTTTTCCTCCACAGCTGGGGATCTAAAAAGTAGCCCCTTATCCAGGGATGCAGTTAGGAGGTTCCCCTCACATGGTCTGGTAAAAGGTATGCCTACAAGCATGTCTACTGAAAACTGAGAGTGGCAGCTGCCCTACAAGATGCAAAAACTATACAACAGCCACAAAATTTATACAGTGAGTAGCAACCTTTAACTCTAGCACCGCCTGCCTCAAAGCCTGGTTCGATATGATCTAAGACTAATTTCATCCTGGCCAATACAGATCACAGGTAATTCAGTACAGGGTTATGGCAGTTCAGGGCTCACAGTGGCAAAAATATTAACCCTTTACTCATAAATCACTCAAGAATTTTACCCTTCCTATCATTGTGAGTGGGTTTTATTCACTATTGTCAGGAGTAGGGTTCCTCAAACCAAAGAAAATCCTTTGCTGGAATCCAAGAATACCACAACTGGATCAGAAAAATTATGCTTTTATTTTTAGTTTTCCTGACTTTTTAAACTGGGATGCAGCAATGATCACATCTGACCAATTTCAGTCCTGGCCCTGGATACACACCTCCCCCCCAAAAAGGAAGCAATTGTAACAGAGTTTGGTGCAGTAAAAATAGTACAAAAACTTGTGTGAATCTTTAATCCAGCATAACCTGTTAGATCTCTTGGGAGAGAGAAAGGGAATTGAACTCCAAAGATGGATTAGCAAAAGCATCCATCAGGACATCAATGACTGGAGGAACAGTTATAAGCTCTAGGCACTACAAGTCCCATGAAAGCTTTGCAGCTGAGCTGAGCATGAGAGTAATCTTTGGAGTCGCACTAAAAAGTACAGTTTTGTACCTACCATAAATGTAGATGTCCGAACTGGATAGCATCTGCAGTCATAACAACTGGGTTGTCCTGTCGTCAGGCAGCCCTTCAGTCGGCCGGATTCCAAAGTCCGGGTCCGGCTTCGGCTGATGTCGCACTTCACCCGACGTCATCTCTGTTGGTCTTCGGGTATAAAGGCATCAGCCGACGCCATTTTCCTCAGTGTTTCTTGCCCCAGATGCCAGTAGCCCTCTTGAAGGCTAAAATTTTGGATAGATGCCAATGTTTCCAAAAAGATAGAGGTAAACACAAACATAAGCATGTATGTACATATATACAAACAAATACACCATAAAAGACTCCCCACCAGCTAGCTATTAGGAGGGTAAACACCCTAGGAGTACCACAGAGGGGAAGGAGGAGGGTAATCCTGACTGCAGATGCTATCCAGTTCAGACATCTACATTTATGGTAGGTACAAAACTGTACTATGTCCTTCATGGATGCATCTGCAGTCATAACAACTGGGTAGAATACCATAGCCAACTAGGGAGGAGGATAAAGGTAAATTATGGTGTGTTTAGGATCCCTTGCAGTACAGCAGTGGCAAACCCTGCTCGGGATCTGGAATATAGAGGCAAATTGTAATGCTTGGCAAATGTATGCACGGAGGTCCAAGTAGCCGCCTCAATAATGTCTTTGGTTGCCACTCCTCGTAAGAAGGCTGTGGTAGTGGCTGTTGCCCTTGTAGAATGAGGTCTTATGTTCTGTGGAATTGGTTTTCCATGGAAGGAGTAACAGAATCGTATGCAATTTCCTATCCATTTGGAGATTGTCTGTTTGGAAATAGCTTTTCCTTCCCTTCTTGTTGCATAAGCTACGAAAAGTTGGTCAGTCTTTCTGCTATTTTTTGTTCTGTCCAAGTAGTAGCGTAGCTGTCTATGTACATCCAAGGTATGCAGTATTCTTTCCCCTCTGTTTTGTGGGTTGGGAAAGAAGGTAGGTAGGTGGATTGCCTGGTTTAAAGACACTCTGGATACCACCTTAGGCATAAATGTAGGATTAGTCCTCATGGACACACTATCTTGGTGGAAGATTAGGAAGGGTTGCACCGCCATTAAGGCCTGTAGTTCTGAAACCCTCCTTGCTGAAGTAATTGCCAGTAGGAAAGCAGTTTGCCATGACAGGTGTTGTAGGTCTGCTGTTGCTGCTGGTTCAAAGGGTGATAGTGTCAACTTTTCTAGCACAAAGTTTAAGTCCCAAGCTGGTAATGGTGGCTTCCTTGGAGGTTTTACATTCTTGATTCCTCTGAGAAACTGCCTGAGCAAAGGGTGCGAAAAACAGGTGGATCAAAGCTGTATTCTGCTGAAATAGCTGATGCATGTATCTTGATGGAGGAGTAGGACAGGCCTGAATGAAGAAGTTCGCCAGGTACTCCAGAATGTTAGGCATATCTATGTTTGACACATCTTTTCCTCTTTCAGTACTCCAAATGACAAACCTTTTCCATTTTCCAGCATAGTTCCTTCTTGTTGAAGGTCTGCGTGCTTCAAGAATAATGTCTTTAACTCTTTGGGAAAGCTCTGTGTTAGCTGCTGCTATGTGATGTTCCATGCAGTCATTTGCAACGTTTTAGGTTTCGATGCATGCTGCTGTAGTTGTTCTCAGTTAACATCATAGGCATCATTGGCCACATATTGTTCCCAGACATGCTCCTCAGTAGTGGGTACCAGTGTTGTCTTGGCCAGTTTGGAGCTATCAGGATTATCCTTGGACGTTCTTCCTTGATTTTTAGTAGTACTTTGTGTATCAAGGGAAGAGGTGGGAATGCATATGCTGTTAGGCCTTTCCAGCTGAAGGAGAGCGAATCCACTTTCCATGCTAGTGGGTGGAATGTCCTTGTGCAGAATTTTTTGAGCTGGTGATTGAGAGGTGATGCGAATAGATCTATCTGAGGCATTCCCCATTTCTTTGAGATGGTCTTGAAGATGTCCGGGTGCAGCTTCCATTCGTGGGCATCCGAAGTGGTTCTGCTTAGTATGTCTGCTAGAGTATTTTCTTTTCCCGGTACAAATATTGCCTGTAACTGGATGTTGTAGCTGAGTGCCAAGGTCCACAGCTCCAAAGTCATTCTGCATAGGGGGTATGAATGAGTGCCTCCCTGTTTGTTGATGTACCACATGACTGTGGTGTTGTCTGTCCTTATCAACTGGCCCTCTTTGAGAAATGGTTTGAACTTTTGGATTGCCAGTTTTACTGCCAGCATTTCTTTTAGGTTGATGTGCAGGTGAAGTTGATCCTGTGTCCAGAGTCCTTGCACGCATTTGTCCAGCATGTGGGCCCCCCATCCTAGGTCTGAAGCGTCTGTTGTGATGGTCTGGCTTGCTTGACATCTGCGAAAGGGTAGGCCTGGGTTTGACTGGCATGCCTGAGCCCACCATAGGAACTCCTGTTTTAAGCATGGAATTAGTGGGATTTCTGTTTCCAGGCTGTGTCTGTGTTGGGACCATAAATTCTTTAGGTACCACTGTAGTTTTCTCATATGTAGTCTGGCAAATGGGACCAAGATTATGCATGATGCCATGAAGCCCAAGGCCTGGAGTACTTTCCTTGCTGTTATCTTGTTCAGTTTTGTTAGTGCCAAGAAGTAAAGAGGGAGTTCTTTTTGTTTTTCTGTAGTTAGGAATGCCATTTGTTTTACTGTGTCCAATTCTGCGCCCAAGAAGGTCCTTGTTTGGGATGGTATCAGCCTTGACTTTTGTAAATTGACTGTGTATCCCAGTGCTGGTAGCAAGTAAATGACCCTTTGTAAATCTGTTGTCAGCTTGCTTTTGTTGTCCCCTTGTAGTAAGCAGTCGTCCAGGTATGGGTAAATCTGAATTCCCTGTAGTCTGCAATGGGCGATTACTGATGCCAGGCATTTTGTGAATACTCTGGGCGCAGTAGATAAGCCAAAGGGCAATGCTGAGAATTGATAGTGCTCTGATCCTGCAAGAAATCTGAGGTATCTTCTGCAGATTGGTCGAATGGGGACGTGCAGGTATGCCTCCTTGAGATCTAGAGTTACCAGCCAACACTCCTTGCCCAGCATGGGAAGAAGTTGCTGTAAGGTCAGCATTTTGAATTTTGGGACAATGATGTATGTATTTAAGGTGGACAGGTCGAGAATTGGTCTCCAACTTTTTCCTTTCTTGGAACTAGGAATAGTCTGGAGTAGAACCCTTTCCTTGCTCTGCTGTTGGCACTCTTTCCACAGCTCTCATGTTTGCTAACTCCATTATCTGTTGTAGAGCCTCTGTTTTTGATTTGGAGGTAGATTTGGCATTCCTCTTTTGACTGGTAAAGTGTGGAAGTGGAACCGTAGCCTTGATCTATGGTTTGTAGAATCCACTTGTCTTTTGTTATGTAGTGCCAGTTCTTTGAAAATAAGGTTAACTTTCCGCCTAAAGGAGCTGCTATTTGTTCCCTGGTAGGCGGATTTAGGTTAAGTCACTGTGGTTGTGTTGATGTAGTGGCAGAGGTTGTGTCTGTGCCTCTGTTGTTACCTTGCCACTGTCGTCCTCTGTAGGCACCTCCTCTAGATTGGTTTCTGCCTCTGGAACGTCTGTTCCTGCCCCTTTGAGATCTTGTGGAGTCAGGAAAGGACCAATTTTTGGCAGGCCAGTTCCTGCTAAACCTTGGGGTTGTACCTGCAAGAAATCTTTAACCGTTTGGACAGATTTTGCCTTTTCTTCCATTTTCTTCATAACCTGCTGGGCAGGTGTACCAAACAAACTTGTCTTATCCATAGGAGCATCTAGCAACTTAGCTTTAACATGATCCGGTAAAGCTTGCTCTTTTAGCCATGCATGCCTTCTTATCACTGTGCCAGTCATGGCTGATCTAAATGAAGCCTCCAGTGCATCACAGCCACATTTTAAGGAATGGTTACTAACCTGTTGTATGTTATTTACCATTTCTAATACATATTTCTTATCAAGAGATTCATCAGTGGTTAGCTTTTTAGTTAATTGATCAAGCATAAACTCTTGGTACTGTATCATGTGAAACTGACAGTTTAAAGCTCTAGCTGAGAGAGTAGCTGAAGTGTAGACCTTTTACCCCATCTGTCTAATGACCTTGCTTCCCTTTCAGAAGGAATAGGGTTTTTAGCTATGGTCGCGGCTACTGCCTTGGGACCCTGGGATATAGTTTCGGGGTCTGCAAGTGGGGCCTTGTAAAGGTGGTGATGAGTATCTGGCACCCTGTAAAATCTGTCTGGTTTGGCAGGGGCTGGGGGTAAAGAATCTGGAGTGGAGCAGACATCACTGAAAGCATCATCCACCACAGAGAGAACAGGAGGTATAGCTAAGGGCCTGTGCTGTGGAAGGTGCAGAAAGGTCCTAAGTCTTTTTCTGGAGTCTGAAAAATCCTGTTGCTGCCATTGGAACTGCTCTCGCATGGCATGTAAGGTTTCCCCAAAGGAGAATTCTTCTGGTGGGGAAGCAGCTGGAATGGAATCTTCAGCATCAGAATCTTCAAAATTGGAGAAAGGAGCCTCTGGCTGGTCAGTTATGTCTGATTCATCAGCAGAATCATCAGAGGACACTGGCTCAGGGGGCTCTGCCCTAGGTCTCTTCTCTGGGGCCTGAGAGGCCCTGTCTGGGTGAGATTGAGATCCTCTGATTAATGAAATTAAATCTTCTGCCAAAGTAAGCATTTGAGAACTAGAAGAGGGCCTGGTAGTGGGGGGTTTAACAGGCACTGTTTTAGTAGTCTTGGCTGCTTTAGCCCTGGCGAAGGCCTTAATGGACATGGCTGCTGGAGGCCTAGCTGCACCACGTGCTGGGGTAGAGACATCCAAGGGAATGGTGTCTGATAAATCAGTGGCAACCACCGTAGTGGATAAAATTTCTGAGGCCGATTCAAGAGTGGTAGCAGGGGCCTCAGTTGTAGAGATAGATTCAGCTGTACTTGGAGCAGTTTTCTCGGTTTCGGCCGAAACCGAGACACTCGCGGCTTGCTTAACCGTGGTTTCGGCCGAAACCGCGGACCGCGAGTGTCGGTCTTTATCTTTGCGTTTTTTGGCAGATTGGGAAGTCGGAGGATCCGGCGGCATAATGTACGCAAAATCAGAACCGAAAAACTGTTCTGCAAACTCCGACCGGCGCCTAAGCGTTCGTCGCTTGAAAGAAGCACTGGTCGTGCAGGCTGCTCCGTCGTGGGCTGGGCCTAAACAAGGCAGGCAATGAGTGGAAATCTTTATGAGGTATTTGTTTCCCACAGGTTAAACAATTATTAACTTTTTCTGACATCGGCTGAGGCAAGAAAGGTTCCCCACCGGGGTACTTAGCTTTAGAAGTCTTCGAAGTAGTATTCGGTAGAAGTAATCTCTGGATCCGACCGACCGGCACTTGCGAACAGCTTCTGCTTCGGGCGCCACGCGGCAAGAAAGACTGAGGAAAATGGCGTCGGCTGATGCCTTTATACCCGAAGACCAACAGAGATGACGTCGGGTGAAGTGCGACATCAGCCGAAGCCGGACCCGGACTTTGGAATCCGGCCGACTGAAGGGCTGCCTGACGACAGGACAACCCAGTTGTTATGACTGCAGATGCATCCATGAAGGACATCAACTCCATTTTGTGAAGGATGTCCTCAAAGGAAAGATCCTCTGGTAATGTAGAGGATGATACATCATGGCTGTGTGAATCCAAAACAGGAGGCTCTGTCCCAAATAGCTGAGCTCACCCTTTTCTTTTCTTAGAAGAGACGGCGAACACCTTGGAAATTTCCAAAACTGTCTGTTTGGACTTAGAGAAATTCACAAATTCCTAAGCCAGCTGAATAAGTTCAAATGAAGATGGTAGAGAAGAAGGGTGGGCTGAGTTGCTGCTTAGGGCAAGCTATGTTTTGGGCCTCAGTTTCTCAAAAAGGGCCTTTGATGTAGGAGTCTGCAATCAAAACCTCCAAATGGCCGCTGGAAAAATCCTTGTGAACTAATATTGAAGAGACACCACCCTCCCATTCACAGACTGCAGACAGAGAGCTTGGTGTCAGAACCCTCAAAGAGGCCTTGAAGATAACCCATACTTCCATGGGTTTTGGCAGCCTGCAAATTGGTCACATCAAAAGTTTTGGCTTAAACAATTCCAAAATCAAGAGCTGTGAAAGCACCTTACAAGATCTGGTGCCAATAAATTTAGGTAAACAGGTGGCTTCAGCTGACTCAAACTTGGTTTTCTGATGCCTCTCCTTGTATTGCTTTTCCTAATGTTTTCATTTAGGAAGCAAAATCCTGGGAGATTTGGATGATGCCATAGCGGTAAAGGACAAGACACATGACCACTAGAAGAGCTGCACTGGACAGAATTAATTGTGTGTCTACTTTTAACTCCAAGTGGGTTTGGCTTGAGCCTTTAAAACAATGAAGTTGTCACATTACAGTTCAAACAAATATTCACAGATAAGGAAACATAAGTGTTACTAAAAAAAAATAAATGGCAAGCTATTCAGGATAAATTAATCTTTACGTTACAGGCATTCATTCAGTATGACGCTTTAAACCAATCTTATGAGCCAAAATAAAGGCAACGAATACTAACTTTGTAATGTATAACAGCTTATGATATCGCAAAGCATACTGACAAGCAGGATTTTCTTCATACTGCTGTGAGCTTTCATATGAGGCAATGCAGTTCTTTCTGTGATAGGCCTCTATCACTTTGTCAAAGGTTCATTACTGGGAAAGTACAGTTGTGTACACTTACCATAAATGTAGATGTTCAAGTGTATTCACTGTTGCAGTCATCACCTGTGGGTTATCCCTGTTGTGGTAGCCCTCAGCCGGCCTGAATACTGGAGTCAATGTTTTTCTGCATCGGCTGCTGTTGCTTGACTGACGTCAGTGCTATAAAGCAAATCAGCCGACACCATTACATCAGTTTTTTGTGACCTAACCAGTCAGAAGCCCCAGGAAATATGGTAAGGGGGACCTGGTGGCAAAAAGCACCGTAAGAAGCTTATGTCACCCTAAGAAAAGAGGATATAAGGGGGGAAGGAGGGAGGAAAACCAGGACTGCAACAGTGAATACACTTGAACATCTACATTTATGGTACGTGTACACAAAGTACAGTTGTGTACCTACCATAAATGTAGATGTTCGAGTGTATTCAGTGTTGCAGTCATTACACTTGGGTTATCCTGCTGGCAGGCGACCCGCAGTCGGCCCGAGTTCCAAAGTCTTGGTCCGGCGTCGGTTGCTGTCGCCTCTTTCCTGACTTCAGTGCACCAGGGGTATAAAAGTTGCAACAGACGCCATATTCTTCAGTTTTTCTTGCCCCAGATGTCAAGTGCCCCTAGATAGGAAGGCTGGAAAGATAAAATTATGCCCAAAAATATGCACATATTACTATAAACATTTCCTTCATCTACAAGCAAATACACCACATAGGTAGTATAGAGATGAGAAGTACAGAAAAGTCCCAGTAATGAAAAAAGAGGGATGGTGGGTGGGTAACCTGGACTGCAACAGTGAATACACTCAAACATCTACATTTACGGTAGGTACACAACTGTACTATGTTCATCGTGTTTCACTGTTGCAGTCATTACACTTGGATAGAATCCCAAAGCTGAGGTTGGGTGGCTGGGTCTAAATTGGATTTGGAGAGGCTACCAAGCCCTGCAGAACTGCAGTGGCAAAGCCTGCTCTGGATTTAGAGTAGAGAGGTAAGTGGTAGTGCTTGGTGAAAGTGTGCATTGAGCTCCAGGTTGCAGCTTCTAAAATGTCTTTGGTTGGTACTCCTCTGAGGAAAGCTGCTGAAGTGGCTGCTGCTCTGGTAGAATGAAGCCTAATGCCCTTAGGCACTGATTTGCCATGCTGTGCATAACAGAAGCGGATGCAGTGTCCTATCCATTTCGAAATTGTCTGCTTTGTAATAGGCTTTCCTTGTGATTCTGCAGCATATGCTACAAACAGTTGCTCAGTTTTTCTGAAAGCTTTTGTTTTGTCCAAGCAGAATCATAGCTGTATGTGTATATCCAAAGCGTGTAGAAATCTCTCCCCTTTACTCTGGGGATTTGGGTAAAAAGTAGGCAAATGAATGGTTTGGTTTAAGGCCACATTGGAGACCACTTTTGGCATGAATGTTGGGTTTGTCCTAAGAGAAACCCTGTCCTGATGAAAAATGAGGAATGGTTCCACAGCCATTAATGCCTGTAACTCTGAGACTCTTCTTGCTGAAGTTATTGCTAGGAGCAGAGCAGTTTTCCATGACAAGAATTTTAGATAAGCTGTGCTGGCTGATTAAAAAGGAGGCAGTGTGAGTTTTTCTAAAACAAAATTGAGGTCCCAAGTAGGTACTGGTGCTCTTCTTGGGGGTCTTATATTTTTTGCCCCTCTGAGGTACTGTCGTAGTAGAGGATGTGAACAAATAGGAGGTTCCGTACTGTAATGAGCTGAAATGGCAGAGGCATGGATTTTAATAGATGAGAAAGATAAGCCTTTGTCCAGCATCTCAGTTAGGTATTGTAAAATCTGAGGCATATTAGGGACAAGTGGTTCGAGCCCTTGTGCCTGGTTCCATGCACAGAATCTCTTCCATTTTTCTGCATAAGATTTCCTAGTGCTGGGCCTCCTGGCTTCTAAAATGACATCCATAACAGCTTTAGAGAGAGGTGCAGTCTGAGTGGCTACATTATCTGCCATGCTGCCAGGTTTAAGGTTCTGAGTTGACTGTGCAGAATCTGATTGTTTTGTTGTGTCAGAAGATGAGGAATTTCAGGTAGAAGCCAAGGTGGGCCTTGAGACAAACTCTTTAGGATTGGGTACCAGTGCTGGTGTGGCCAGTCTGGGGCAATCAGGATCATTTTTGGCCTTTCTTGTCTGACTTTTAGCACCTTGATAAGAAGAGGCATCGGAGGGAAGGCATAGACTGTCAGGCCTTTCCAGCTGAATGACAGAGCATCCACTATCCATGCTTGAGAGTGATAAGTTCTTGTGCAAAATTTCTGTATTTGGTAATTTTGAGGGGAGGCAAAAAGATCTATGTCTGGGCATCCTCATTTCCTCGTTATCATGCTGAACACTTGTGGATTTAGCGTCCATTTGTGAGAATCCATGAGATTTCTGCTTAGTTCATCTGGCAGTGTATATTTTGCTCCTGGCAGGAATTGTGCCTGCAGATGTACTTGAAAGGTCAGTGCTGTGTTCCACAAAGTCATGGCTTGTCTGCATAGGGGTAGGAATGTATGCCCCCTTGCTTGTTTATGTACCACATAAAGTACAGTTTTGTACCTACCATAAATGTAGATGTCCGAACAGGATAGCATCTGCAGTCATAACAAATGGGCTGTCCTGTCGTCAGGCAGCCCTTCGGTCGGGCGGATTCCAAAGTCAGGGTCCGGCTTCGGCTGATGTCGCACTTCACCCGACGTCATCTCTGCTGGTCTTCGGGTATAAAGGCATCAGCCGACGCCATTTTCCTCAGTGTTTCTTGCCCCAGATGCCAGTTGCCCTCTTGGAAAGCTAAATTTTGGATAAATGCCAATGTTTCCAAAATAGTAGAAGGCAAATACAAAAAATAAGCATGTATGTACATATATACAAACAAATACACCATAAGAGACTCCCCCCCCCCAGCTAGCTATTAGGAGGGTAAATACCCTAGGAGTACCACAGAGGGGAAGGAGGGTGGGTAATCCTGACAGCAAATGCTATCCTGTTCAGACATCTACATTTATGGTAGGTACAAAACTGTACTATGTCCTTCAAGGATGCATCTGCAGTCATAACAAATGGGTAGAATACCATAGCCAAACTAGGGAGGAGGAAGAAGAATTATGGTGTAGTTAGGATCCCTTGCAGTACAGCAGTGGCAAACCCTGCTCGGGATCTAGAGTATAGAGGTAAATTATAATGCTTGGCAAATGTATGCACGGAGGTCCAAGTAGCCGCCTCAATAATGTCCTTGGTTGCCACTCCTCGTAAGAAAGCTGTGGTAGTGGCTGTAGCCCTTGTAGAATGAGGTCTTATGTTCTGTGGAATTGGTTTTCCATGGTAGGAGTAACAGAATCTTATGCAATTTCCTATCCATTTGGAGATTGTCTGTTTGGAAATTGCTTTTCCTTCCCTTCCTGTTGCATAGGCTACTAAAAGCTTGTCAGTTTTTCTGTTACCTTTGGTTCTGTCCAGGTAGTAGCGTAACTGTCTATGTACATCCAAGGTATGCAGCAGTCTTTCCCCCCTGTTCTGTGGATTGGGAAAGAAGGTAGGTAGGTGGATTGCCTGGTTCAAAGACACTCTGGATACCACCTTAGGCATAAATGTAGGATTAGTTCTCTTGGACACTATCTTGATGGAAGATTAGGAAGGGTTGTACTGCCATTAAGGCCTGTAGTTCCGAAACCCTCCTTGCTGAAGTAATTGCCAGTAGAAAAGCAGTTTTCCATGATAGGTGTTGAAGATCTGCTGTTGCTGCTGGTTCAAATGGAGGGAGTGTCAATTTTTCTAGCACAAAGTTCAAGTCCCATGCTGGTAATGGTGGTTTCCTAGGAGGTTTTACATTCTTGATCCCTCTGAGGAACTGCCTGAGTAGAGGATGCGAAAAGACAGGTGGATCGAAGCTGTATTCTGCTGAAATAGCTGATGCATGTATCTTGATGGAGGAATAGGACAGGCCTGTATGTAGAAGCTCTGCCAAGTACTCCAGGATGTTAGCAATATCTATGTTCGACACATCTTTTCCTCTTTCAGTACTCCAAATGACAAACCTTTTCCATTTTCCTGCATAGTTCCTTCTTGTTGAAGGTCTGCGGGCTTCAAGGATAATGTCTTTAACCCTTTGGGATAGGTCTGGGTTAGTTGCTGCTATGTGATGTTCCAGGCAGTCAGTTGCAAGGTTTTAGGTTTGGGTGCATGATGTTGTAGTTGTTCTGAGTTAACATCAAAGGCATCAGGGTATTGACCACATTCTCCCTGAGACATGCTCCTCAGCAATGGGTACCAGTGTTGTCTTGGCCAATTGGAGCTATCAGGATTATCCTTGACGTTCCTCTTTGATTTTCAGTAGTACCTTGTGCATCAAAGGAAGAGGTGGAAATGCATATGCTGTCAGGCCTTTCCAACTGAAGGATAGAGAGTCCACCTTCCATGCAAGTGGGTGGTATGTCCTTGTGCAGAATTTTTTGAGCTGGTGATTGAGTGGGAATGCGAATAGGTCTATTTGTGGCATTCCCCATTTCTTTGTGATGGCCTTGAAGATGTCGGTGTAGCATCCATTCGTGAGCATCCGAGGTGGTTCTGCTTAACATGTCTGCTAGGGTGTTTTCTTTTCCCGGCACAAATATTGCCTGTAACTGGATGTTGTAGCTCAGAGTCATATTCCAAAGGTCCAGAGTCATTCTGCATAGGGGTATGAATGAGTGCCTCCCTGTTTGTTGATGTACCACATGACTGTGGTGTTGTCTGTCCTTATCATTAAATGGCCTTCTTTGAGGAATGGTCTGAATTTCTGGATTGCTAGTTTTACTGCCAGCATTTCTTTTTGGTTTATGTGCAGGTGCAGCTGGTCTGGAGTCCACAATCCTTGTATGCATTTGTCCAATATGTGCGCCCCCCAGCCTAGGTCTGAGGCGTCCGTTGTGATGGTTTGGTTTGCTTGAAAGTTGTGGAAGGGCAAGCCTGGGTTTGACTGGCATGCTTGAGCCCACCATAGGAACTCCTGTTTCAGGCATGGGATTAGTGGGATTTCGGTTTCTAAGCTGTGCCTGTGTTGAGACCATAAATACTTTAGGTACCACTGTAGCTTTCTCATATGCAGTCTGGCATGTGGGACCAGGATTATGCATGATGCCAAGAAGCCCAAGGCCTGCAGTACTTTTCTTGCTGTTAGTTTGTTCTGCTTTGTTAATGCCAAGAAGTAAAGAGGGAGTTGTTCTTGTTTTTCTGCAGTTAGGAATGCCATTTGTTTTACTGTGTCCAATTCCGCACCCAAGAATGTTCTTGTTTGGGATGGTATCAGTCTTGACTTTTTTAAATTGACTGTGTATCCCAGGGCTTGTAGTAAGCAAATGACTCTTTGTAAATCTGTTGTCAGCTTGCTTTTGTTGTCCGCTTGTAACAGGCAGTCGTCCAGGTATGGATAAATTTGGATTCCCTGTAGCCTGCAGTGAGCGATTACTGATGCCAGGCATTTTGTGAATACTCTGGGCTCAGTAGATAAGCCAAAGGGCAATGCTGAGAATTGATAATGCTCTGATCCTGCAAGAAATCTGAGGTATCTTCTGCAATTTGGTCGTATGGGGACGTGCAGGTATGCCTCCTTGAGATCTAGAGTTACTAGCCAACACTCCTTGCCCAGCATGGGAAGAAGTTGCTGTAGGGTCAGCATTTTGAATTTTGGGACAATGATGTATGTGTTTAAGACGGACAGATTGAGAATAGGTCTCCAACTTTTCTCTTTTCTTGGTACTAGGAAGAGTCTGGAGTAGAATCCTTTGCCCTGTTCTGTTATTGGTACTCTTTCCACAGCTCTCATCTTTGTTAATTGAGCTATCTGCTTTAGAGCTTCTGTTTTTTGATTTGGAGGTAGGTCTGGCATTCCTCTTTTTACTGGTAAGGTGTGGAAGTGGAACCTGTAGCCTTGGTCTATGGTTTGCAAAATCCACTTGTCTTTTGTGATATAGTGCCAATTTTTCGAATATAAGGCTAACTTTCCGCCTAAAGGTGCTGCTATTTGCTCCCTGGTAGGCGGTGTCAGAGCCAAGTCACTGTGTTTGTCCTGTTGCAGTGGCAGTGGTTGTGTCTGTGCCTCGGTTATTGCCTTGCCACTGTCGTCCTCTGTAGGCACCTCCTCTAGATTGATTTCTGCCTCTAGAGCGTCTATTCCTGCCCCTTTGAGATTTTGAGGAGTCTGGAAAGGACCAATTTTTGGCAGGCCAGTTCCTGCTAAACCTTGGGGGCTGAACCTGTAAGAAATCCTTAACTGTTTGTACAGATTTTGCCTTTTCTTCCATTTTCTTCATTACTTGCTGAGCAGGTGTACCAAATAGACTGGCCTTATCCATAGGAGCATCTAACAGCTTTGCTTTAACATGATCCGGCAAGACCTGTTCTTTCAACCATGCATGCCTTCTTATCACTGTGCCAGTCATGGCTGATCTAAATGAAGCCTCCAGTGCATCATAGCCACATTTTAAAGAATGGTTACTAACCTGCTGAATGTTATTCACCATTTCTAAAACATATTTCTTATCTAAGGAGTCATCAGAGGACAGCTTCTTAGTTAACTGATCAAGCATAAACTCTTGGTATTGGATCATATGAAACTGACAGTTTAAAGCTCTAGCTGAGAGAGTAGCAGAGGTGTAAACTTTTTTCCCCCATCTCTCTAAGGACCTGGATTCCCTTTCAGAAGGAGTAGAGTTTTTTGCTGAGGTCGAGGCTACTGCCTTAGGCCCCTGGGATATAGTCTCAGGATCTGCAAGTGGGGCCTTGTATAGGTGGTGATGAGTGTCTGGCACCCTGTAAAATCTATCTGGTTTGGCAGGGGCTGGAGGTAAAGTATCAGGAGCAGTGCAAACATCATTAAATGCATCATCCACAACAGGCAGTACTGGAGGTATAGCTAAGGGCCTATGTTGTGGTAGGTGCAGAAAAGTCCTAAGCCTTTTTCTTGAATCTGAGAAATCTTGTCCCTGCCATTGGAATTGTTCTCTCATGGCATGTAAGGTTTCTCCAAAGGAAAATTCCTCTGGTGGAGAGGCAGATGGAATGGATTCTTCAGCATCGGAATCCTCATAAGTAGAAAAAGGAGCCTCTGGCTGGTCTGTAATGTCTGAGTCATCCGAAGATTCATCAGAGGACACTGGCTCGGGGGGCTCTGCTCTAGGTCTCTTTTCTGGGGGCTGAGAGGCCCTGTCTGGGTGAGATTGGGATCCCCTAATTAAGGATATTAAATCCTCTGCCAGAGTAAGCATTTGTGAACTAGAAGAGGGCCTGTGTGAGGGGGGCTTAACAGGCACTGATTTAACAGTTTTGGCTGCTTTAGCCCTGGCAAAGGCCTTAATAGACATGGCTGCAGGAGGCCTAGCAGCACCACGTGCTGGGGTAGAGACATCCAAAGGGATGGTGTCTGATAAATCACTAGGAACCACAGTAGTAGGCAAAACTTCAGAGGCCGATTCAGCTAAGGTAGCAGGAGCCTCAGTAGTAGTCATGGATTCGGCTGAAGATTGACCTGTTTTCTCGGTTTCGCCGAAACCGAGACACTCGCTTGCTTAACCGTGGTTTCGGCGAAACCGGACGCGAGTGTCGGTCTTTTTCTTTGCGTTTTTAACAATTTGGGTAGTCGGAGGATCCGGCGGCATAATGTCGCAAAAATCTGAGCGAAAAACTGTTCAGCAAACTCCGACCGGCGCCTAAGCGTTCGCCGGTTGAAGGAAGCACAGGCTGAACAGGCTGCTACGTCGTGGTCTGGGCCTAAGCAAGGCAGGCAGTAAGAGTGGAAATCTTTATGAGGTATTTGTTTCCCACAAGTTAAACAGTTATTGACTTTTTCTGACATCGGCTGAGGCAAGAAAGAGTCCCCAACGGGGTACTTAGCTTTTTAGAAGTCTTCGAAGTAGTATTCGGTAGTAGTATTCTCTGGATCTGACCGACCGGCACTTGCGAACAGCTTCTGCTTCGGGCGCCACGCGGCAAGAAAGACTGAGGAAAATGGCGTCGGCTGATGCCTTTATACCCGAA
Organism: Protopterus annectens; assembly: GCF_019279795.1. NCBI lineage: Eukaryota > Metazoa > Chordata > Ceratodontiformes > Protopteridae > Protopterus > Protopterus annectens. The sequence goes on along the minus strand of NC_056743.1, from coordinate 1,709,641,413 downwards.
GACCAGCAGAGATGAAGTCGGGTGAAGTGCGACATCAGCCGAAGCCGGACCCAGACTTTGGAATCCGGCCGACCGAAGGGCTGCCTGACGACAGGACAACCCATTTGTTATGACTGCAGATGCATCCTTGAAGGACATCTGTGGTATTGTCCGTCTTTATTAATAGTTGTCCTGGATGTATTAGGTCCTTGAAATCTGTCAGGGCATTCTGTACTGCTAGCATCTCTTTTTGATTGATGTGAAGATGAATTTGTTCCTTGGGCCACATGCCCTGAATACATTTTCCTGCCATATGTGCCCCCCAGGCATAATCTGATGCATTCGTTGTTATTGTCTGCCTGGCTGTGGGTAAGGTGAAAGGCTGAAGGTGTTGTGAGCCTTCCCTGAAGTGCAGGAATTCCCTTATGGGGGTATTGAGGTAGGCATCTTTTAGGTCTAGGGTCACTAACCAGGCATTTTTTTGTGAGCATAGGCAGCAGCTGCTGCAAAGTTAGCATTCTGAATTTGGGGACCACCAGGGAGGTGTCCAGAATGGATAGATTCAGGATGGGGCACCAAGTGCCCTCTTTTCTGGGAACAAGAAATAGTCTGGAATAAAAGGCTTTGCCTGTTTGATCTGCGGGAACAGGTTCTACTGCTCCCTGGGATATGAGAGTTTGGATTTGTTTCAATGCCTCTGCCCTCTGATATGGAGGCAAATCTGAGTACCCTCTTGGAATTGGGAGTTCTTTGAAAGAGAATTGTATCCCTGAAAAATGATCTTTAAGACCTACTGGTCTTTTGTTACAGAAAGGCAATTTTCTTTGCAGAGGGAGAGCCTTCCTCCTAGCTTTTGGTGAGTGAAAGGAGGGCGGGGGGGGGGGTCACTGAGAGTTTCTGCCATAGAAGGATGGCTTAGAACTCTCTGCCTTTGGGGCGAAGTGGTCCACTGTTTGGTTCTCTGCTGTCCCTGGGATAGACGCCTGGGTGGTCTGCCCCTGCAGGGCTTACCTTGCCCCTGTCTACTAGGTGCAAGAAAGGACTAATGCTTAGAGGGGAAATTCCTGCTGAACCCGGGAGGTTGAACTTGAAAGAGATCTTTTACTGTTTGCATAGATTTTGCTTTGACTTCCATCTTTTTAAGCACCTCTTCTGCTTTTACTCCAAACAAACAGTCATTATCCAAGGGTGCATCAACTAATTTAAACATGACATGATCAGGGAGAGGTTGTTCCTTCAACCATGCATGTCTCCTAATGACAGATCCTGACACTGCTACCCTGCCTGAGGCTTCTCCTGCATCATATCCATAGTGCAAAGAGTGCTTGGCCACTTGACAAGTAGAGTGCAGCAAATCTGCCAACTCTTTCGAATTGGCACAGTCAGGAAAGGTAGAAATCTTTTGTTTTAATAGTTTCAAAGTGTATTATTGATATTTTAACATATGGAACTGACAGCTGAGTGCTCCGATAGCTAAGGTTGCAGAGTTGTATACTTTTTTTTTACCTCATCTGTAGAGAGCTCTGGATTCCTTGTCAGAAGGAATGGGATTCTTTGCAGAACTAGCCTTGGCTCCATTTCGTCCCTGTATAATGACCTCCGGGTCTGCAGCAGGACTTCTGTACATATATTTGTGAGAATCTGGTACTCTGTAATACCTGTCAGGTTTGGTGGGAGGGCATCAGGGGCTAAGCTGGATTCATGGAAAACATCATCCACTACTTCTAAAATGGGGGGATAGCCAAGGGTCTGTGCTGGGGCAGGTCTAGAAACTCTTTTTCTTAGACTGAGGAAAGTCCTGAGATTCCCAGTCGAAATGTTCCCTGAGGGTGTGAAGGGTTTCCCCAAAGGAAAGGTCTTCTGGTGGGGAGGCAGAAGGAATGGATTCCTCTGCATCTGAGTCTTCATTAGCAGTAACGGGCTGTTGTTCCTCTTCAAAACCTGAATAATCAGATTCCTCAGAATCCTGTTCTGTCATTATTTCAGGAGAAGGGTCTATTTTTCATTTTAGAAAATGTGGCCCGACTACCCCTGATAAGGGAGATAAGATTCTGCACCATCTTAAGCATTTTGGGCTGGGAGTGGTGGAGCAGGAGTAAGATGGAGACTAGAGGTAGATTTTCTAGGAGTGGCCTGGCTTCTAGGTCTAAGAGTATCCATCGGTCTGAAGGAAACGGTAGTCAGATGAGAGGACGTCGTTTTTTGTCTAGAATCAGTAGCGCGAGAGGCTTCCTCTGAAGCCAGTGCCTGCGCTGTGGCTCTGGACCCAACCGAGGCAGAGGCAATCAAAGGCTCGGAAGTCGAAGAAAATTTCTGCGACATACCAGACTCCAAAAGGATCTCGGTAGAGGCCTGCATAGATATTGTACCGGGCATCAGGGGCTGCGAAACCACCTCACTGAATTCCGGAGAACTGACGACCTACTTACTGGTAGCTTTGTTGGAAGGCTTAGCCTTGTGTGATCTGTCTCTATCTTTACCTCTATGTTTTTTCAGAATGTCTACGGATTGCTGGCTGACGGATGCCATTTCGGAATGCGAAGGCAGAAGATGAAAATACCTGTCTACAATAAGACCTCTATGGCAAATGATTCTTGCGTTTAAGAGGGCACAGCACTGGCAATGGGGGACATCGTGGTCTGGGCCTAAACAAGTGACACAGTATTAATGGAAATCTCGGTGTGGGCGCTGCTTTCCACAGGCAAGACAATTGTTAACTTTTTCAGACATCGGTTAGTGCAAGAAAAAAGGATCCCCAAAAGGGTACTTAGCTTTAGACGTTTTCAGCTGAAATTCGAGCTCTGGTAGCGACCAACCGGCACACTTGCTAACTGCTTCTGCTATGGGCTCCACGGCAAGAAAGACTGATGTAATGATGTCGGCTGCCTTGCTTCGTAGGATTAACCTGACGTCAGTCAACAAGCGACAGCGACAATGCAGAAAAACACTGACTCTGGTATTCAGGCTGGCCGTGGGCTACCACAGCAGGGATAACCCACAGGTGAATACTGCAACAGTGAAACAGGAAGAACATCCTTTGTTCATTGAACCAAATACAGCGAACATTCATTTCAATTAACTTACCCAGTGAAAGAAACGAGTTGGCTATCATTGGAAATTTGCCCTTTTCCCCATTGTAGTGCAATCTCAGAATTAGTATACATAGTTGGAGGGATGTGGGGGGCACAGTCCCCCACCTGGGTGGGTTTGAAATACCGTACTTTGTGTGATGTTCAGAACATTGTCCAACTTGTTTCTTTCCCTGGGTAAGTCGTTCGTTGTAGTGAACATTCGCTGAAGTGAACATTTTCTGTACTCGGTTCTATGAATGAAGATTCACAGTAATGAACCTTCGACAAAGTGATATAGACCCCTCTGTGTTACCTGGATGTTGAGATATTTACAGAAATATGAAAATTATTACAATACAAATAAACAGCATACAAATAATATTTGACATCTGTTTATCTGCATTAGACAGAGATCAATTATCAATACAACCATGTTTGCCATCATGTATGCTTTAAGATGAACATTTCTGATACCTTGTATGTAGCATGGTTTTGGAATTATTAACGCAAATATGAACAAATGATATTTGACACCTAGAGGCGTCAGCAGGCAGTAACTGCAGAAACGTCTGGTGGTACACTCGGCTGTAATAAGTTAGGAATCCTAAATTCTTCCTCAGGGCAAACTTAAAATGGCTTTGACAGGCATCCAGATCATGTTTTGGGACAAGGCAAGAGAGACTAAAGGAGTGCAAGTCCTTATAATGAACATGTTTTCCATAGTCTATGCTATTTTTCTTTTGACAGAAGAATAAAACATCAGATTCACTTGCACATTAATCTAATACAAAACTACTAAGAAATAAAGAAGGAAAACAAGAGTTTCCCCTACGGGGTACTGATCCTCCCGGGATGCAGGCAAAATCACCAGACTGAAAACACTTCTGTATTAGTATGCAACTGACACACTGGAAAGAAAGATCTGAAGATGGCAGCATCTGAAACCTCTCTTATATCCTGACATTGGGGTGTGGGTGACTCACCAAAAAGTACAGTTTTGTACCTACCATAAATGTAGATGTTCGAGGATCCACATTGCTGCAGTCCTAACACTTGGGGTAGTCTGCTGTCCCAGTCGGCCCGAATACCAAAGTATATGGCTGACGTCGGTCAAGGCGCATTAGTCTGACGTCAGGACGTCAGGGTACAAATGCGCATGACCGACGTCATATCCTCAGTCTTTTCTTGCCCCAGATGTCAGAAGACCCTAAAAAGATAAGGCCAAAACCAAAAAACACCAAACACTCCTGCACCAAATATATATACAATATATACAAAATTACAAGAATATAACCTCACCCACACAACCACCCCTAAACAGAGAAGGGGAAGGAGGGAGGGTAAATTGGACTGCAGCAATGTGGATCCTCGAACATCTACATTTATGGTAGGTACAAAACTGTACTATGTTCTTCATTCCACATTGCTGCAGTCCTAACACTTGGGTAGAATCCCAAAGCAGAGGTAAGGGAGGCTGGCAAATCATAAAGAAGCAGGAGCTGTCAACATGCCTTGCAAAATAGCTGTGGCAAAACCAGCCCTAGATTTAGAGTAGAGAGGAAGGTGGTAATGCTTAGAGAAAGTATGCACTGAACTCCAAGTAGCTGCCTCCAAAATATCCTTAGTTGCTACCCCCCTTAGAAATGCTGTTGAAGTGGCAGTAGCCCTAGTGGAATGAGGCCTAATCCCAGCTGGAATCTCCTTGCCATGATGGGAATAACAAAATGCAATGCAAAACCCAATCCACTTAGAAATAGTTTGTTTTGACACAGGCTTGCCCTGAGAACTCAAAGCAAAAGAAACAAACAACTGCTGAGACTGCCTAAAATCCTTAGTCCTGCTTAAATAATAACGCAACTGCCTGTGTACATCTAAAGTGTGCAAAATCTTTTCCCCCTTATTTTGGGGATCTGCATAGAAAGTAGGCAAATGAATAGTTTGGTTTAAAGCCACACTAGAAACCACCTTAGGCATAAAGGAAGGATTAGTACGTAATGATACCCTATCCTTATGGAAAATCAAAAAAAGGCTCAACCGCCATAAGGGCCTGCAATTCAGAAACCCTTCTTGCAGAAGTAATGGCCAACAAAAAAAGCAGTCTTCCATGACAAGTATTTCAATTCAGCAGTAGCCGAAGGCTCAAAAGGTTGTAGAGTAAGTTTCTCCAACACAAAATTGAGATCCCAAGCAGGAGTAGGAGCTCTACGTGGGGGTCTTATATTCTTTGCCCCTCTAAGAAATTGCTTGAACAAAGGATGAGAAAACAATGGTGGGTCACAATCATAGTGAGCTGAAATTGCTGCAGCATGAATCTTAATGGAAGAGAAAGACAAACCTTTGTCCAATAACTCAGTAAGATATTGAAGAGCCACACTCAAATTAGGCTCAGAAATCACCAAATTCTTTGCTGCACTCCAAAATAAAAATCTCTTCCATTTTTCTGCATACACTTTCCTTGTACTAGGTCTTCTGGCTTCCATAATCACATTTAAAACTTGTTGAGGAAGTTGAGACCTGCTGTGTTTCAAAACAGAATATGCCAGGCTGTTAGATGAAGAGAGTGAAGCTTGACATTGAGTAGATGACCGTCCCTCTGAGACAACAGGTGCGGAATCAAAGGTAAAGGCCATGGAGGCTTCCTTACCAGACTCCTCAGTAATGGGTACCAGTGTTGCCGAGGCCAATCTGGAGCTATTAAAATCATCCTTGGCTTGTCTTGTCTGACCTTTAGGAGCACCTTTGGGAGAAGAGGCAGAGGTGGAAAGGCATACACATGAAGATTCTTCCAACTGAAGGAAAGAGCATCCACTTTCCAAGCTGTGTGATGAAACCTTTTTGTGCAAAACTTTGGCAGCTGGTGGTTTAGTGGAGAAGCGAACAGATCTATGTCTGGAGTTCCCCAAGACACTGTCAATTTCCGAAATACATGAAGATCCAGTTTCCACTCGTGGGGATCCATGATTTGTCTGCTTAACACATCTGCTAAGGAGTTCTGTGCTCCCGGCAGAAACCTTGCCTGAAGAGTTAGTTGCAAGCTGAGCGCAGTCTCCCATAAAATCATTGCTTGCCTGCATAACGGGTAAGAATGTGTTCCCCTTGTTTGTTGATGTACCACATGACAGTTGTGTTGTCTGTTAGAATCAACACCTGCCCTGGAAGAAGTAACTCCTTGAAAGCCATTAATGCAAACTGGACTGCTAACATCTCCTTCATGTTGATATGTAGATGCTGTAGTCTGGCAGGCCACTTGTCTTGTATCCACTTTCCATTCAGATGAGCTCCCCAAGCTATGTCTGAGGCATCTGTCGTTAGAATCTGACTCGCCTCTGGCCGGGTCACAGAGAGTCCCTTGTTTAGGTGACATTCCTGAGCCCACCACAAAATTCCTTTTGAATGCAAGGTATTATTTGAATGACAGTGTCCAAATCCTGGCAGTGCTGTGTCCATACATTTTGAGATACCATTGCAACTTCCTCATATGCAGTTTGGCATTGGGAAGCACCAGAATACAAGATGCCATGAACCCTAAGGCTTGAAGGACTGTCCTTGCAGTCAGCCCGGACTGAAGAGATAGTTGATGGAAGTAAAGGGAAAGATTCTTTTGTTTGTCCGGGGTTAAAAAGGCCATCTGGGTTGCTGTATTCAGTCTCACACCCAGAAAGCACATGTCTTGAGAGGGTACTAGACTGGACTTTATTTCGTTCACAGAATACCCTAGGCATCTTAGCACTGCTATCACATATTCCAAATGCTGTAAAAGGTCTTCCTTTTCCTGAGCCAGAATCAGGCAGTCGTCCAAGTAAGGATAGATTTGTATTCCTTTTAGCCCGAAGTAAGCTATCACTGGAGCCAGAACCTTTGTGAATACTCTGGGCGCAGTAGATAAGCCAAAGGGCAATGCAGAGAACTGATAATGGGAATTCCCAGCTCGAAAACGCAGATACTTCCTGCAACTTAGTCTGATAGGTACATGAAGGTAAGCCTCCTTGAGATCTAAAGTTACCATCCAGTGATCTTTGCCCAGCAGAGGTAAAAGCTGTTGTAACGTCAACATTTTGAACTTGGGAATGTCCAGATAAGTGTTGAGGAGAGATAAATCCAAAATTGGTCTCCACGTGTTCCCCTTCTTTGGTACTAGGAACAGGCGAGAATAAAATCCTAGGCCCCTTTCTGGCACCGGAACCGGCTGAATGGCCCCTATTTGGAGTAACAGAGAAATTTGCTTGTGAGCCTCTTTTCTTTGTAGAGGAGGAATGTCTGGCATGCCTTTGAAAGGAGGCAAGGTATGGAAATAAAACCTGTAACCGTGGTGAATGATATCCAATACCCATCTGTCTTGGGTAATTAAATTCCAATTTTCTTTGAAAAGAGCCAGCCTTCCTCCCAAAGGTGCTGCCAGACGAGAAAGTACTGGCAGCTGAAAAGGCAGGTCATTGGGTCTGTTTACGAAAGGACTGACCCCTGCCCTCACCAGAAGATTGAGCAGGTGAACTCCCTGTTCCAGGCCTAAAAGAACCTTGAGCTCTGCCCCTACCACGTCTAGACCTACCCCTAGACTGGGAATCATAAGCAGGATATGTCCATCCATTAGTAGGCCAATTTCTACTAAACTTCGGAGGCTGAACCTGCAAAAAATCTTTAACAGTCTGCATAGACTTAGCCTTGTCCTCAATTTTCTTTAAAACTGCTTCCACAGGCGAACCAAACAACACATCAGACTGTAACGGAGCATCCAAAATCCTTGTCTTAACATGCTCAGCTAAATTCTGATCCCTCAGCCAGGCGTGCCTACGAAGAACAGAACCAGTGGCAGCCACCCTCGAAGAGGCCTGCACAGCATCAAAACCACATTGCAAGGAATGCTTACCCACCTGTTCAGACACATGAACCAAATCCTGCAACTCTTTACACTCAATACCTTCCGCCAGAGCATCCACCTTAGACTTCAATTGTGAAAGGAGATAATTTTGATATTTTAACATGTGAAACTGGCAATTCAACGCCCTCATGGCTAAAGTGGAAGAAGTATACACTTTCTTTCCCCATCTATCCAAAGCCCTTGCCTCTTTATCAGGAGGAACAGGATTTTTAACAACAGAAGCCTTAACACCTTTAGGCCCCTGAGAAACAGTTTCGGGTCTGCCCTAGGACTCTTAAAAGATACTTATGAGCTTCAGGCACCCTATAATACCTATCGGGTTTAACTGGGGCAGGAGGCAAAGAATCAGGGTTCAGGGAAGCCTCTGCAAAAACATCTTCCACCACATCCAGAACAGGAGGTATAGCTAAAGGCCTATGCTGGGGTAAAACAAAAATTCCCTAAGCCTCTTCCTGGAATCAGAGAAATCTTGACCTTCCCATTTAAAATGCTCCCTCATGGAATGAAGAGTCTCTGAAAAGAAAAATCCTCAGGAGGAGAAGTCAAGGAGTAGAATCATCCACATCAGAATCAGAATAAGGAGGATACTCCTGCAAGTCTTCAGCGAAGACTCAGAAGCCTCGAACACTGCTCAAAACTCTCAAGCTCAGGTTCCACCCTAGGCCTCTTATCAGGAGGGGGCATAGAACCTCTAATCATAGTAATCAAATCTTCTGCCATTTTAAGCATATGTTTCTTAGGCAAAGATCCTGAAGAACTAGGAGAGACCCCCACTGAAGTTAAACCTGGCCTGCCTCTCAAAGAAGCCTTGGAAACAGAAGGGGAGGGCCTAACCACCTTAGGAAGAGAGGGGAGAACAGCCACCTGAGAAGCCCCTTCAGCCTGGCCTACCTCCTGAGAGGACACATCCTGTAACAGTAAAGTCTCTCCCTGAGATTCCAAAGAAACTTCTGGCAGAACCTCCGGCTCCACTGAGCCTTCTAAAGAACCGACGTCCGGGACTGATGGTTCTTCCAACCTAGGCCTTGCTGCTTTGTTCTTGCGCTTTTTGGACGAAGCGGGCGTCGGAGCATCCGACGGCATTTTATAATTACAACGCTTCCCAAAAACTAACCTGGCACAGTCTAACCTTCTCTTTATAGTGCGTTTGTTAAATCTAGCACAAGAGCGACATCCAACAACGTCGTGCTCAGGCCCTAAACAAGGTATACACAAGGTATGGTAATCCCTATGAGGTATCTGTTTCCCACAAGAAATACAGTTATTCACTTTTTCTGACATCCGGTTAAATACTGAGGCAAGAAAAAACCAAAATATTCCCCAACAGGGTACTTAGCCAACTTTGATTCGGTCTGAAACTCCGACTTCAGAAAATTTCAGAACGCCAACCTGCACTCGCAAAACTGCTTCTGCATCGGACCATGCGGCAAAAAAGACTGAGGATATGACGTCGGTCATGCACATTTGTACCCTGACGTCCTGACGTCAGACTAATGCGCCTTGACCGACGTCAGCCATATACTTTGGTATTCGGGCCGACTGGGACAGCGGACTACCCCAAGTGTTAGGACTGCAGCAATGTGGAATGAAGAACATCTACTAAGAGAAGGTAGTGCTCTGGAAGTTGGGCCAGGTGACTAGTTACCTTGTGGCACAATATACTACTGGGGAGGGCTGTAACACTGAATAGTACAATGAACATATATTGCATTACACCACTTTTATTACACTCTATCACATTAGTTATAATACTATATTAACACTATATTGTCATCTGTATATCATATTGCATTACATTGCATTACACTAATTCAAAACTGCTCAACCTCGTGGGGGGGGGGGGGGGGGGGCTACTTTACCTCCAAAATAGTCCGACACTCCTGGAGTTTACATTATAAAAAAAGTTTAGTGAGCCACTGACTATATTAAAGTTATCAGGAATCAATAAGAGCTACATCAATGTAATGATGTGTTCTTACTTAACATCAGAAAGTACTGCATGGATAGCACCAGATTTTTTTTTCTAGAAATAAACTTCCTGTTGCTTTAATTCCAGAATTAAAAGAAGACTGCCAAATTTCCTGAAGATCAGAAAGAAGTTCAAGTGAAAGCCTTACTTATACTGAAAAGTGGATATGATAAATCAAATCCATAAATTCCTGTTGAAGAATGGTCTCTCTCCTTTCCAAGATGTCTCCCAAACCAGCAGCAGAAGAATCCATCAGCTCATTCTAACAGTAATGCCTTCTAGATGGCCACATAGTAGCTCCATGTCTGGGAGTATCCCTCTTCTTACAGAAAGGCTGGCTTGAAGTAAAAATAAGAGGAAGTAAGTTTTCAGAACTGGTTTCATCCAGCCAAAGTATTCCTGCATCTGCATTGTTTGGTTTCTGTCCTGTGTTTTAAATCAGATATACCTGTTGCTCATGCTGCTGCAGAGAGATTGACCTACTGCCAGCTGTGATATTGAGAAAAGATAAGTATTTATTCTCATTTTTGTCTGCATTTTGATTTAATATCTCTGTAATCTGTACAACTGTACTTATTCTTCTTCGTTTGTCCCCACTCACCCTCTCTGTTCTTGTTTTGGTGTTAGTGTTGGTGACTCTGGAATTGCCCGCCCCTCCTGTAAGTCTGTATTTGAACACTCCTCCTGAGTCAATCTCATTTGCTCACTTAAACGCATACAGTGAGATCATATTCTGAGTCTAGTCTTCACTCTACATAATAGAGAGAAGATTTGAGAAGGCCAACCCACTTAGGTTCTTCCTTCCTCTTTCCTTGCACTTTACTAACAAAAAAAAAAATTAATCTGCTTTTACTGTATTTGTGTTTCCTCATACTTTATTTTGCTTTTGCCTCTTCTTAAAAGTGCTCAATTTTATTTATTCTGCTGCACTTATTGCTGCTTGGTCGTAGCCTGATTAAATTGCAACTGTTATTCCAAGTCTTTTGGTTTAAGCACTTGGGCTTCATACCAGTTTTACATTAAGAAGGTTTGTGGTCTGCACTGTTGTGGCAGGACAGGTAGCTTACATCCTTCTAAGCTGGGAATTGCTGACTGAAAGTTCAGTGTTTGCTATGCTAAAAGTGCATTAGTTCTGGTTTAAGCACTTGGGCTTCAGGCCAGTTAATCTACATTACGAAGGTTTGTGTTCTGCACTCGAGGGAGGAGAGGCTGGATTCTGCCCTTCTGAGCTGGGGATTTCTGGTAACAGGCTTATTGTGCCTGCTTATTCGAACTGCTTCTTTCTGAAATTGGTGCGCCTTGTTGCTGTAGCACAGAATCAGATTCAGGCCTGCTGAATCTAGCTTTGTTTGTATAACTTGAGGACTGATCCAGGCCATCTTGTTTAGAGAAGGTTCCCCTGCACCCTAGTAGCAGGAGTGTGCAGTTAGAACTTGCCTGATTGAAGACTGCTGGAACAGGGCTCAGTTTTGAGTTTTTTTTTCTGGTTAATTGGGTAACTTGTTTAAATCAGATTGTTCGTTTTCTATTGTTTTATATACTTTAAAAAATTGCACTTTATTCATCTGCTTTTACTTTATTTGTGTTTCTTCCTACTTTATTACTAGGGGGCATTGACTACAACTCAACTGAGATATATAAGAAGAAGAATTTTTCAATGCCATTTAAAATGTTTTTTTTTATTGCATCTGCTTTATTTTCTGAAAAAATATATATATATACTTGTTTCCCGCCTTTCTAAGCTAGTATAGTCCAGTTTTCAGGTTAGTGCTGAATTCAGGGCTGTGTTACACATCTCTGTGTTTGCCCATACCTTACTTGGATAGAAGGAAGTTTCTCTGTTCACCTGTGAGACAGGGGAGCTTTGAGCAGCCTATCTGTCCCTGGAGGAGTGGTTTCAGCCCAGATAGTAGTAGTTTATTGGCCATTTTGGGCTAATTTCTCTCTCTTTCATTTCCCTGCTATAAAAAACGCATTTCCCAGTTCTGAGCACCAGGCAGTGCCAGTTAGCTAGGGTATAACTATTCCCGGCTCCACAAAGTCTCCTCTTCAATTTTCCCTTGTAACTAGACAAACTTTCAACTTAAGCACTCGAGCCATTCATTTCTCAGCCCGGCACTTGCTCAAAACTCATAGCAAGCACTTATAAACCCTAGCACTACAAAAGGACAAGGCTCTCTATTCGATCTTACCAGCCATTCAGTAAAACAGTTTACTGTACCCTAGCCAGGCATGCCCAAAGGGCAGTTTCAGGTGTACTTCTCCAGTCCAACTGGTGAATCTGGGCATTCTGAGGCAATGTTACAACTGCTTCATATACACAGACAACCCTCTCCTCCTACCACCAAACACTAATATATGCGAGAGATGCAATTATACAGCCAAACAGGAGGCTAAGCTCTCTCAACCCAAGACTGGATCAGACAGTCAAGAGAAGGGAAATACTGGCATGAAACCACCAGTCTCACAAAGACCCATTAAACCAGCACCGGCAAAAAAACACACGTAAATACACAAAAACATACTCGGAGACTCTAAATAAAAATCTGCAAAAGCAACAGAGCCCTCCAAAGCAGACATCCAAGCAACCACCACCCCCCCCCCAAAACAAACCACGAAACACATACTTCACAAAACCAGTGTGCCACGCAATCACAGACCTCCAGGCAAAATAACATACCCAACATACTAGTAATAGGTGACTCTACAGTCAGGCACACTGACGTCCCACTCACTAGGCTGAATAAGGAGAAGGTTACTGTTAGCTGCCAGGATCCGCCACATAACACAAGCACTGAGGTCACTCTAGAACAATTACAAATATGACTCTGTCATTGTCCATGTTGGTGTGAATGACCTGAGCCATACCTCCCTGGACTACATGAAAAGAGACATGGAAGAGCTTTCTGATCATGTAGCCCAGGCCAGTATGACCCAGAGTAGCATTCTGCCCTCACCAAGAATGATACCAAGGTATAAAGAAAAAATTATCAATTTCAACAATTGGCTAAGTTTCTGGTGTCATTCAAAGGGGATACAGTGTCTGTCTGCGTGGGATGACATGCTCGACAAGCCATGTTGCTTCGCTAGAGACGTCTTGCACCTGTCACCCTTAGGCTTTCAAATACTTCCCAAGGCTCTTGCCACCCCCATCGTGCCTTTTTTAGGCAAGGCTCAAAAGACAAACCCACTGCTGTAAATAGCACAAGTAACAAAAATCTGAGGGTAATGCTACTCACTGCCAGAAGTCTAAACCTCAAAATGCACGCACTCGAGGCACTCCTCAGTACGGAGAAAATTGATATATGTGCAGTAACAGAAACCTGGTTTAAGGCTCCAGAGAGCACCCCAGCACTACCAGGCTACAACTCATACCATACATTTCGGCCACAGAACACAGACCGAAATACAAAAGGTGGGGGAGTATAAATATTCATCAAGGATACCCACACCTCCAGGTTAGTGGCACAGCACACAATGCTTCAGAGATTATCCACGTGCAACTAACAACGGGCAAAACTGCAATTCAAACTGTAGCTTGCTACAGATCACCCACCATGTCCCAGGACCCCCATTCCGCATTTCTTGAAACACTGGGTAACATAAAGGTCCTACCAAACACCCTAATATTGCGTGATTTCAACTACCCAAACATTAACTGGGAGAACTCCTCGAGTACTAACTCCCTTGCCCAACATTTCCTAGAATTTATAAACTCAAATGCCCTGGAACAACTGGTCAACACTCCCACCAGAGGTGACAACATATTGGACCCGGTCATCACCAACATGGGCGACCGGTGTTCCACACCAGAGGTCAACCCCTTGCTGGTTATATCTGACCATAAACAAATCATTTTGCATATCCACATTCCGCCCCCACCCCCGGACAAGGAAACTACTGTGAAAAACTTTTCAAAAGCAAACTTCACGTTACTTAAGATGGAGGTAGAAAGTTTCAAAGCCCCCATGCTAAAGGATAATGCTGTCCAAGCTGCAAAATCCTTTACTAATGCATTCTAAGGGCACCTACAAGAATGCATGTATCGTGCTATCCCAAGCAAAACCAATACTCACTCCTCTAAGAAAAGGAAACCAGTCTGGTGGATCCCTGCCATAAACAAGCTATACAATAGGAGGAGGAAACTAGTACAGAAAAGAGTAAAATCCCAAGAAGGGAAGACATCCCTGATCAGTATCAGCAAGAAACTATGATCCCTCATAAAATCGTCCAAGGCGAGCTTTGAAAGAAAACTTGCCAAGGACTCCAAAGATAACCATAAGGCATTCTTTAGCTATGTCAAGAATCTAAGTGGCAATGTTAAGATCTACTCGGAGTTAATGCAGAAGAGCACAAAATACACTGAACCAACCGATATTGCCAACATCCTGGCAGACAGGTTCAGTGCAAACTTCACCCCCCTCTCATCCCCAAAGGGGCCCATAACCATACCAGAAGAATGTAGAGCCCCTGAAATCACAGACACTCAGGTTAAAATAACCCTCTCTAAAGCCAAAAACACAGCATCAATGGGACTGGACGGTGTCCAAGGCTGCGTCCTACATGAGCTCAACGACGAGCTAACCCCTCACCCAAAATCACTTCAAACTCAGCCTCTCCACAGGCTACATACCCATAGAGTGGCGCACAGCATCGGTTATTCTGCTCTACAAAGGTGGAGCCACAACAGACCCCGGGAACTATCGCCCTATAAGCCTGACTAGCTTGGTCTGCAAGGCTATAGAGCGCATCATCATGGAACTCATTAACAGAGACATTGAGAACCTCCAAACACTGGACCCTACCCATTTCAGCTTTATTAAGGGCAGATCATGCCTCCTAAACCTGGTGGACTTCTTTGAGACCGTGACCAAGGCTACAGATGAAGACAGGTGGTACAGACAGCCTACCTAGACCTCACAAAGGCCTTCAACACCATTCCCCATTTTGGTACTATAGACAAGCTCACCAGCCTGAACATAAAACCCTATGTCACAAGATGGGTTGCCAATTGATTCACGGACAGAACCTACATGGTGAGAGTTGCGGAAGCTAGGTCTGACTCTAAACCGGTTACAAGTGGCATTCCCCAGGGCTCAGTCCTAGGACCCTTCCTGTTCGACAAATACTTCTCAGAGGTACAGACAAGCACAGGAGGACTATGGCTAACCAAGTTCCCAGACGACTGCAAACTAGGGGCTATAATTGACTCACTGGCCGACACAGACATCCTCCAAAAGGGTCTCACTGAGACAGATACCTGGTGTCAAAATCATGGCCTCAAGCTAAATGCCAAAAAAGTGCATAGTTATTCCCTTTGGAAATAACAAAGTAACCACAAACTACCACATAGGTGGTAGTCCCCTAAATACGGAAAAAGTACAGTTTTGTACCTACAATAAATGTAGATGTCTGATAGGAATGCATCTGCAGTCCTTACAAATGGGGTTGTCCTGTCGTCAGGCAGCCCTTCGGTCGGCCGGATTCCAAAGTCTGGGTCTGGCTTCGGCTGGTGTCGCACTTCACCCGACGTCATTGCGGCAGTTCTTCGGGTATAAAGGCATCAGCCGACGCCATTTTCCTCAGTGTTTCTTGCCCCAGATGCCAGGTGCCCTCTTGGATGGCTAAATTTGGATAAATGCCAAAGTTTCCAAATAGTAGAGAGCAAACACATAAAATAAGCATGTATGTACATATATACAAACAAATGCACCATAATAGATCCCCCCCCCAGCTAGCTGAAGGTTGGCAAATACCCTAGGAGTACCTCAGAGGGGAAGGTGGGTGGGTAATCCTGACTGCAGATGCATTCCTATCGGACATCTACATTTATGGTAGGTACAAAACTGTACTATGTCCTTCAAGGATGCATCTGCAGTCCTTACAAATGGGTAGAATACCATAGCTAAACTAGGGGAGGAGGAAAGAGAAGAGATTATGGTGTAGTTAGGATCCCTTGCAAAACAGCAGTGGCAAAACCTGCTCGGGATCTAGAGTATTAGAGGTAAATTGTAATGTTTGGCAAATGTATGCACGGAGGTCCAAGTAGCAGCCTCTATAATGTCCTTGGTAGCCACTCCTCATAAGAAAGCTGTGGTAGTGGCTGTAGCCCTTGTGGAGTGAGGCCTGATGTTCTCTGGGGTTTTCTTTCCATGGTAGGAGTAACAAAATCTAATGCAATTTCCTATCCATTTGGAGATTGTCTGTTTTGAAATTGGTTTTCCTTCCTTTCCTGTTGCATATGCTACCAGAAGCTGGTCAGTTTTTCTATTGTTTTTTGTCCTGTCCAGGTAGTAGCGTAATTGTCTATGTACATCCAAGGTATGCAAGAGTCTTTCTCCCCTGTTCTGTGGGTTGGGGAAGAATGTAGGTAGGTGGATAGCCTGATTTAAAGAGACTCTGGATACCACCTTAGGCATAAATGTAGGATTTGTTCTCATGGACACTCTATCTTGATGGAAGATCAGGAAGGGTTGCACTGCCATTAATGCCTGTAGTTCAGAGACCCTTCTTGCTGAAGTTATTGCCAGCAGGAAAGCAGTCTTCCAGGATAAGTATTGTAATTCTGCTGTTGCTGCTGGTTCGAAAGGGGGAAGTGTCAATTTTTCTAGCACAAAGTTCAAGTCCCATGCTGGCAATGGAGGTTTCCTGGGAGGTTTCACATTTTTAATTCCTCTCAGAAACTGTCTGAGCAGAGGATGAGAAAAGACAGGAGGATCCAAGCTGTATTCTGCTGAAATAGCTGATGCATGTATCTTGATGGAAGAATAGGACAGGCCTGTATGGAAGAGCTCTGCCAAATACTCCAGGATGTTGGCTATGTTCACCAGTGTCACATCTTGCCCCTTTGCAGTACTCCAAATGAGATATCTTTTCCATTTTGCTGCATAATTCTTTCTTGTTGAAGGTCTACGAGCCTCCAGGATTATGTCCTTAACCCTTTGGGATAAATTTGGGTTAATTGCTGTTATGTAATGTTCCAGGCAGTTAGCTGCAGAGTCTTCAGGTTTGGATGCAGGATGTTGTAGTTGTTCTGTGTTAACAGCAATGGGATCAGGGGGGAGTGTCCATATTTGTCCCCGAGACATGCTCCTCAGCAATGGATACCAATGTTGTCTTGGCCAGTCTGGAGCTATCAGAATGATCCTC
Source organism: Protopterus annectens (assembly GCF_019279795.1). Taxonomy (NCBI): domain Eukaryota; kingdom Metazoa; phylum Chordata; order Ceratodontiformes; family Protopteridae; genus Protopterus; species Protopterus annectens. The sequence goes on along the minus strand of NC_056743.1, from coordinate 1,709,624,366 downwards.
GGACGTTCCTCTTTGATCTTCAGAAGCACCTTGTGCATCAAAGGAAGTGGTGGGAATGCGTATGCTGTCAGGTTTTTCCAACTGAAGGATAGGGAGTCCACCTTCCAAGCAAGTGGGTGGTACGTCCTTGTGCAGAATTTCTTTAGCTGGTGATTGAGTGGGGATGCAAACAAGTCTATTTGTGGTAATCCCCATTCTCTTGTGATGGCTTTGAAGATGTCCGGATGCAGCATCCATTCGTGGGCATCTGTAGTAGTTCTGCTTAGTATGTCTGCTAGAATGTTTTCCTTCCCCAATACAAAAATTGCTTGTAACTGAATGTTGTAGCTCAGAGCCACATCCCATAGGTCCAGTGCCAGCCGGCATAGAGGATATGAATGTGTGCCTCCCTGTTTGTTGATGTACCACATAACTGTGGTGTTGTCTGTCCTTATCATCAACTGACCTTCTTGGAGAAAAGGTCTGAATGACTGGATTGCCAATTTTACTGCCATCATTTCCTTTAGATTTATGTGCAGGTGCAGCTGGTCTTGAGTCCATAGGCCTTGAATGCACTTGTCCAGCATGTGTGCCCCCCAACCGAGGTCTGAGGCATCTGTCGTGATGGTTTGTCTTGGTTGACTGTTGCAGAAGGGCAATCCTGTGTTTGATTGACAGGCCTGAGCCCACCATAGGAACTCTTGCTTCAGGCATGGGATTATTGGAATTTTGGTTTCTAGGCTGTGCTTGTGTTGGGACCACAAATTCTTGAGGTACCACTGTAGCTTTCTCATATGCAGTCTGGCATGAGGGACCAGTATTATGCAGGATGCCATGAAGCTTAGAGCTTGTAGCACTTTTCTTGCAGTTAGATGGTTCTGCTTTGTTAATGCCAAGAAATAGAGAGGTAGTTGCTCTTTCTTTTCTGCAGTTAGGAATGCCATTTGTTTTGATGTGTCCAGTTCTGCACCCAGAAAGGTTATTCTTTGGGATGGAATCAGCCTTGACTTTTTTATATTGACTGTATATCCCAGGGCTTGCAGCAGGTAAATGACTCTTTGTAAGTCTTCTGTTAGCTTGCTTTTGTTGTCCGCTTGTATCAGGCAGTCGTCCAAGTAGGGATAAATTTGAATCCCCTGAAGTCTGCAATGAGCGATTACTGATGCCAGGCATTTCGTGAACACTCTGGGCGCAGTAGATAAGCCAAAGGGCAATGCTGAGAATTGATAATGCTCTGATCCTGCAAGAAATCGGAGGTATCTTCTGCAAATTGGTCGTACGGGGACGTGCAGGTATGCCTCCTTTAGATCTACAGTTACCAGCCAAGACTCCTTGCCCAGCATGGGAAGAAGCTGCTGTAGGGTCAGCATTTTGAATTTTGGAACAATGAGGAATGTGTTTAAAGCGGACAGGTCTAGAATAGGCCTCCATTTGTTTTCTTTTCTTGGTACCAGGAAGAGTCTGGAGTAAAATCCCTTTCCTTGCTCCATAGATGGTACCTTTTCCACAGCTCTCATTCTTAATAATTGAATTATTTGCTTTAGAGCTTCTGTCCTTTGAGTAGGTGGTAGGTTTGGCATTCCTCTCTTTCCTGGTAGAGTATGGAAATGGAACCTGTAACCTTGGTCTATAGTTTTCAAAATCCATTTTTCTCTTGTGATGCAATGCCAGTTCTTTGAAAATAAGGTTAGCTTTCCGCCTAAGGGTGCTTCTAGTTGTTCCCTGGTAGGCGGTGTCACCGCCAAGTCACTGTGATTGAGTTGTTGTAGTGGTGGTGGCTGCATCCGTGCCTCGCTGGTTGTTACCTTGCCACTGGCGTCCCCTGTAGGCACCCCTGGATTGGTTTCTGCCTCTAGAGCGCCTATTCCTGCCTCTTTGTGTCTTAGAGGAGTCCGGAAAGGACCAATTCTTGGAGGGCCAGTTCCTGCTAAACCTTGGAGGTTGAACCTGTAAGAAATATTTCACTGTTTGTACAGATTTTGCCTTCTCTTCCATCTTTTTTAGTACCTGCTGTGCAGGGGAACCAAATAAATTGACCTTGTCCATGGGTGCATCCAAAAGCTTTGATTTGACATGGTCTGGTAATGCCTGTTCTTTCAACCATGCATGCCTCCTGATAACTGTGCCAATCATGGCTGATGTAAAGGAAGCCTCCAGTGCATCATAGCCACATTTTAAAGAATGGTTACTAACCTGCTGTATGTTATGTACCATTTCTTGAACATACTTTTTATCTAAAGATTCTTCAGAGGACAGCTTTTTAGTTAACTGGTCAAGCATAAACTCTTGATATTGAATCATATGAAATTGGCAGTTCAAAGCCCTAGCTGACAAAGTAGCAGAGGTGTAAACTTTTTTACCCCATCTCTAAGGACCTGGATTCCCTTTCAGAGGGAGGGGTTTTAGTAGAAGTAGCTGCTACAGCTTTAGGGCCCTGGGAGATAGTCTCTGGATCTGCAAAAGGAGCCTTGTATAAATGGTGATGAGTGTCCGGGACCCTGTAGAACCTATCGGGCTTAGCAGGAGCCGGAGGTAATGAATCAGGAGCAGTGCAAGCATCATTAAATGCATCATCTACAACAGAAAGAACTGGAGGTATAGCTAAAGGCCTATGTTGTGGCAAATGTAGAAAGGTCCTAAGCCTTTTTCTGGAGTCTGAGAAATCTTGGCCCTGCCACTGAAATTGTTCCCTCATAGCATGCAAGGTTTCCCCAAAGGAAAATTCCTCAGGCGGAGAGGCTGAAGGGATGGACTCTTCTGCATCAGAGTCTTCGTAAGGAGAATAAGTAGCCTCAGGAGGGTCTGTATGTTCTGAGTCATCAGAGGAATAGTCTGTGGATACTGGCTCAGGGGGCTCTGCTCTAGGCCTCTTTTCTGGAGGAGGGAGAGAGGCCCTGTCTGGATGAGGCTGGGATCCACGAATTAAAGAGATGAGATCCTCAGCCAAAGAAAGCATATGGGAGCTGGTGCTGGGCCTGTGAGAGGGGGGCTTGGCAGGCACTGTTTTAGATGCTTTGGCTGCTTTAGCCCTGGCAAAGGCCTTAATAGACATTGCTGCAGGAGGCCTAGCAGCTCCACGTGCAGGGGTTGAAATATCCAGGGGAATGGTGTCTGATAATTCCTGTGAAACCGCAACAGAAGGTTGGATTTCAGTAGCCGATTCTACCAGGTTAGAAGAGGCCTCGGTAGAAGGCAAGGTTTCGGCTGAAGAAAGAACCGCTTGCTCGGTTTCGGCCGAAACCGAGACACTCGCGGTTTGCTTAACCGCGGTTTCGGCCGAAACCGCGGACCACGAGAGTCGGTCCTTTTCTTTGCGTTTTTTGGTAATTTGTGTTGTCGGAGGATCCGACGGCATAATATAGGCAAAATCGGAGCCGAAAATCTGTTCAGCAAACTCCGACCGACGTCTAAGCGTCCGTCGGTTAAAAGAAGCACAGGCTAGACAAGCTGCTACGTCGTGGTCTGGGCCTAAACAATGTATGCAGTAGGAGTGGAAATCTTTATGAGGTATTTGTTTCCCACAAGATAAACAGTTATTCACTTTCTCTGACATCGGCTGAGGCAAGAAAGAGTCCCCAACGGGGTACTTAGCTTTTTAGAAGTCTTCGAAGTAATATTCGGTAGTAGTAATCTCTGGATCTGACCGATCGGCACTTGCGAACAGCTTCTGCTTCGGGCGCCACGCGGCAAGAAAGACTGAGGAAAATGGCGTCGGCTGATGCCTTTATACCCGAAGAACTGCCGCAATGACGTCGGGTGAAGTGCGACACCAGCAGAAGCCAGACCCAGACTTTGGAATCCGGCCGACCGAAGGGCTGCCTGACGACAGGACAACCCCATTTGTAAGGACTGCAGATGCATCCTTGAAGGACATCGTAACAAGGGATCTGGGGACCCAAGTAGATAGTAATCTCTCCTTTGATAATCACATTGCCAAAGTGGTTAGAAAATCCTTCTATGTGGCCCACCTAATCACAAAAGGGTTTGTATCTAGATCAAAAGAGGTCATTGTGCCCCTCTACTCATCACTCATCAGAACCATCGTAGAGTACAATGCCCCATTTGGGATGTACCTTACAAGACACCTGCAACAGCTGGAAAGACCACAGAAGTACCTCACCAAAAGGATCACTGGCCTCAAACAGATGCCCTATGCAGCTCGACTGAAGAAACTCCAGCTGTACTCAGTTGCATACCGCCTGCTCAGAGGCAATCTTTGCCTGACATACAAGGCCATGTCCAACCCAGAACTGATGGACGTGCTCCATCTAAAGAAAACCTTATCCCCTCGAGCCACACACTCTAGGGATCTAAACCTCACCACAATAATAAATAAGACGTGCTGGAGGGATAGATTGCTGTCCCAGAGACTTCCCATGCTTTGGAACAGGATTCCAGTCTACATTAGGCAGAGCTCCTCGCTAGCACTCATCAAGTGAAACCTTGACGAGTGGATGGGAAACAGAAAGTTTACCCCGGGGATCACTTCAGTGGCTCTGCTGGACAGAGGCACAGGGAACTAATCTAAGGGGGTGGCAAAAGCCAACACATTCTGGCTAGGCTTGTAAATGCCTTCGGGCAGACAGCCTAGTACCTATCTATGAACCTACTGCTGCCTCCGTGAAAACTCAGTGGAGCCTGATTTATCTTTCCTGTTAAATTATGAAAAGTGAAGAAGATGGCTGACCATTCAAAATAAACTGAAGATGTGAAATAATGGCCTTTAGGGTGACAATAGTAACACAACTAGAATAACTTTCATTCACCTACTCTAATTTTAAACTTTGTAATGTAGGGTTAGCTGTAAGATGACTGATTAATGCAAACACACATGCCTGATAACTTCTAGTGTTTTGATGCAAAAACTATTTAAAGCTAAGGTTGCACAGTTTCCTTCATACCTGTACATAAGCTAAAGTGAAATGGGAAAAAACGTGTTCTTCTCATGCTGATATTGTGTGGCTAAACATATTAAGACCATTTAAAAGTGAATCAAAATGACAGCACAAGGCTTCTGCAAAGACCTTCACATCTCTAATATTTTACCAATATGCTTGCAATGATGCAAGTATACACATAAAATATAAGAACGTAAATACCTAATGAAGGTTCTCCAAGTAGTCCTTTTCCTGGCTGTTGCACAGCTGGGTTCAACGCTCCTATCCCACTATGCGGCAAGGGTGTAAGTGGAGGTTCTCCTAGAATACCAGCTTTCTGAAATACACAACAAAACAAGTTGACAACTTACCCAACAACATAACTCAAGTGCAAACCAATGAAATTTACAGTAACAGGAAAAATGAACAGTAGAATCAACCTAAAACTGCAAACAATTTACTTCAAAAGTGTACCCAATTCAGTCAGAACCTCAGCTTCTAAGTCATAACAAATACATATTTATATAATTTTAATATGACTAATTGCAATATGCCATGGTTAGTTAAATAGGGAGAAAATTATCACCATATAAACCCACTTACTAAAATAACAGATCAGCAAGTAATGTGCCTTTGAGATGAGGAAAGAAACAAGAACAGTTTGAGAAACTGATGCTGACTTAAGCGGCAGACTCCATGCACACAAGACATGGTAGTGAAGCTCAAACTATACTCTTGAAGTACTAATGACTACCACCAACCATCCACTTCCAGACATGTTGCCAACAGTTTTCATTCAATAAGCAGTCTCACATCTGTCAAGAACTTACAATGCAACTACTCTACACAGTCTCTAGTGACTAAAAACAAAATAACCTCATAAAAATGAAAATTTTAAAATACATTTAATTCTTCAACACAGACATGTCAGCGAAAAACTTCCATCATGCTCTTGGAAAATAAAAGTTATGTCCTTACCATTACGACCGCTCCATGTTCATAGGTTCATAAATTAGTACTAGGCTAACTGCCCTTGTGAGCCATTTTAAGCCTAGCCAATTATCTCTTGTGAGACTCGAACCCTACAAGGCTAACACCTTAACCATTAGGCCAACTCCCCACTTTCCATCATTTTTAACCTGTGGGTTATCGGATCCGATATAGATCTGACACCTGTCATTTCCTAAAGACTTTAGCGCCCAGAGCCTTGACTCCTATACCCATAATGCCTAGCTCTGACACACTAATCTCAGATTAAGTTTGACACTCCCCAAACCAGTTCCACTGCTGAGCCCAAAAACCTGACACACACCAAAGACCCCCAAACAAAAGAAGTAAAACAGCTTCCATGATTCAGTCGCCCAAAAGATAAAGTTATGTCTTACCATAACGTTCCATCTGTGTTGTCAATTTTCACATCCTTGACAGTGGGCACGGTTCTGAACCTTGGAACAGACTTGGATGTTTTTCCAGCTCGTGTATACCAAAAACTCTCGAGCTCAGCCTACACAAAATGCTCTTCACCAAATTACCTCAGATCAAGTTTGCATAAACAGTGACAGACAAACACTGCCATAAGAGAGGGAGAAATGAGAGGCCTTATCTGAATCCAGAGAAGACCACCTATGTCACCCAGGGAATCCAATCCACCATAAGAAACTATAGGAAGGAGGGCAGGTATGTCAAGTATATGAGAAGATTAACAATGCAGATGGAACGTTATGTTAAGATATAACTTCTTTATCTGATGTCAAATCTTCGCATATTCCTTGACAGTGGGACAGAATCCCCAGCAACCTAAATCGTGGGAGGTCTCATGGAAGAATATTCTTGAGGACCGTCGAGCCAAAGGATGCCCTTCCCCTAGAGACTAGATCCAGTTTGTAATGAGTAACAAGTGTATGGAGAAGCTCAATAAGGAAACCTTGGAATGACACCCTGCAGACGTGGCTACTGCTCTGTTGGAGTGTTCTTTTACAGGCCTTTGAAGAGGTAATTTGCTTTTGTCATAAACAAAGGTAATACAGTCCTTAAACCACTTAGCTAGGGTAACCTTGGACATTGGTTTCCCTTTTGCCAAGTAAGAAAAGGACACAAACAATTGATCTGATTTTCTGAAATCTTTCGTCCTGTTTAAATAGAAGTGGAGTTGTCTGTGTATATCTAATAAATGGAGATACTATTCTCCTTTGTTAGTATAGTTGGGGAAGAAAACTGGGAGTTGAATAGTCTGGTTAAAGTTGGATTCAGAAATTACTTTAGGCAGAAATGAAGGATTAGCTCTGACAGCGACCCTGTTTTTATGAAAAATTATGTAAGGCGTTTTTTACAGGACAAAGCTTGAATCTCCAAAATTCTCCTGACTGAGGTGAGGGCCACCAGAAACAATGTTCTCCAAGAGAGGAATTTTAGATTGCATTTGTCTGAAGGTTCAAAGGGGGAATAAACTAAGGACTGGAGAACTAAATTTAGGTCTCAAGGTGCTAATGATTCCTTATATGGTAGCCTGAGCATCATGGATTCCTTCAAAAAGGAAAACTGAAAATTAGAGGTAGCGGCTAGATGCATTCAAATGGTAGATGCTGAGGCCCCTGCTTTGAAAAGTAATGTCAAGAAATCTAGAACCTTATCGATTTGAGCTAAATATGGATCAGTATTAGATTTAGACATCCACAGAGAAAACTTGTGCTTTTTGCTGAGATACAATTTTCTTGTGGAGAGTTTGTGACTAGCCAAAATGATTCATTGAGCTGATTAACTAAAACAGGAATGCTTGGCAATCATGGGAATTGGAAAGCCATGCGATGAGCTTGAGGTTTTGTAGCTTCAGGTGAACTAATCCAGCTGGGTAGGACAACAGGTCTGGAGTTGGATCCAGGCTTAAAGGTTTCAGAACTAGACGAGGCCAAAGAAAGGGAAACCACATTTGTTGAGGCCAAAACGGAGCAATGAGGATTATCTTGTTCTTTGACCTGATGGCTTTCTTTAGAAACTGGGATACAAGAAGGGTCAGGGGAAATGCATGGAGTAGACTGGGGGGAGAACTGTGGAGAAGAGCATCTCTCAGTGACTCCACCGGTAAGGGGGGGGGGGGGGATCAGGGCAAAGTAGTTGCTGTACTTGTTCAGAGGGGAGGCGAAATGGTCACAGCAAGGCTGGCCCCCAATGGCAAAATATCTTTTCCGCCAGGGTACCTTTTTGGGGAGGCTTAGAAAGGCCCTAGGGCCAATAGCCTAGTACCTACCTATGAACCTATGTTGGACTGACAGACCACTAGTGAGGCATTAGAATACATCTGCTCAATCGGTCTGCTATCACGTTGGAGCTTCCCAGAATGTACGTTGTAATGAGAAAGCCATCGGATGAAATCACCCATTGCCAAACTCAGAGCTTCTAGACAGAGGGGATAGGACCTGGTTTCCGCTTGTTTGAGGACGTACCAGACCACTGCCAAGTTGTCTGTTTGAATTGCAATCATCCCCGAGGGGAAGACTAGGTGAAATGCTTGCAACACTAACAGCACTGCACTCATCTAGGACACTGACATGCAAATTGGCTTCCAGAGGAGACCAAGTGCCTTGGACTGTCTTTCCCAGATAATGACCCCCCCCCCATCCGGGATGCATATGTGGTCACTATAGCCTGGGGCTGAGAGGGGACAAAGGGGCTGCCCATTAAAATCTCACTGGAGTGAAGCAACCATTGTAGATCCTACTTGCATCAGCTGGTAATAGTGATCAAATGAGGCACTGGCTGGTCCAGCATCGACAACTGAGACACTAGCAGCCACTGAAGGATTTGCATATGACATCTAGCTAATGAACTAGAGTGACAGAAGCTGCCATAGACCCTAGGGCTTGTAGAAAGAGCATTGCTGGTACATTGTTGTAAATAATCTGGCTGACTTATAGGTTCATAGGTTCATACTAGGCTATCTGCCCTAGGGCATTTATAAGCCTAGCCAGAGTTGTGTGGCTTTCACCATCCCTTAGGTTGAAGAATACTATACCCATTAGTTTGCCGTGCCTCTGTCCAGCAGTGATACAGAGATGATCCCCGGGGTAAACCTACGATCTCCCATCCACTGATCAAGATTCCTCTTGAACAGAGCCAGCGAGGTGCTCTGTCTCACATGGAACGGGATTCTGTTCCACAGCATAGGGGGTCTCTGGGTGATGAATCTGTCCCTCCAGCACGTCCTATTTATATCCGTGTTGAGGTTTAAGTCTCTTGCTCTTGTGGCTCTGGTGTATTTGGATTTTTTGAGGTGGAGCATGTCCATTAATTCCGGGTTGGACATGGCCTTGTATGTCAGGCACAGGTCACCTCTGAGCAGACGGTATGCGACTGAATAGAGCTTGGGTTTCTTCAGTCGGGCAGCATATGGCATATTTTTGAGCCCCTTTATCCTTTTGGTGAGGAACATTTGGGGTCTTTCCAATTACTGCAGGTGTCGGGTAAGATACATTCCGAATGGGGCATTGTACTCAATCATTGGTCTGATAAGTGAAGAGTACAGGGGAACAATGACCTCCCTTGATCTGGATGTGAATCCCTTCATAATCAGGTGGGCAATGTAGAAGGTGGTCCTAACCACTTTGGCAATGTGAGTGTCAAAAGAAAGGTTACTGTCAACTTGGGTCCCCAGATCCCTGATAACCTCTTCTGTGCTTAATGGATTGCCACCTATGTGGTAACTTGGGGTTACCTTGTTTTTACCAAAGGGTATGACTATACATTTTTTGGCGTTTACCTTAAGGCCATGGCTCTGGCACCAGTTATCCGTTTCTATAAGACCTCTCTGAAGGATATCTGTGTCTGATGGATTTTCAACTATGGCGCCCAGTTTGCAGTCATCTGCAAACTTTGTCAGCCACAATCCTCCTATGTTTGCCTGCACTTCTGAAAAGTAGATGCCGAACAAGAGGGGGCCCAGGACTGAGCCCTGTGGGACACCGCCAGACCGCTTGAGTCTGACATGGCACCAGGAACTCTAACCCTGTGGGTTCTGTCCTTGAGCCAGTTTGCAACCCATCTTGTGACATATGGGTTTACATTTAAGCTGGTGAGCTTTTCTATGATACCCGAATGGGGTATTGTGTCGAAAGCTTTTGCAAGGTCAAGGTAGGCTGTGTGAACTGCCTTACCCTCATCAATGGCCTTGGTGACTGTTTCAAAAAAAGTCGACCAAGTTCAAGAGGCATGATCTGCCCTTGACAAAGCCGAATTGGGTAGGATCCAATGTCTGTAGGTCCCCTATGTCTTTATTTATGAGTTCCATTATGATCCTCTCCATAGCTTTGCAGACCAGGCTTGTTAAGCTTATGGGGCGGTAATTACCAGGGTCCGTAGAATCACCGCCTTTGTGGAGTGGGACCACAGTTGCCGTCGCCACTCTTTGGCACGTATCCTGTGGTAAGGCTAAGATTAAACAGCAGCCTTATGTGTGGGTTTAGTTCCTCATTGAGTTCGTGTAGCACACAGCCGGGGACACCATCCGGTCCCATTGATGCTGTGTTTTTAGCTTTAGAGAGAGCAGCTCTCACCTGGGCATTTGAGATGATTGGGAGGCTACACTCTGCTGGGATAGATATTTCTCCTTTTGGGGGGGGAGGGAGGGGAGAAATTTTCACTGAACCTGTCTGCCAGTATGTTTGCAATGTCTGTGGGTTCAGTGATTTTTGTATCATTTTGCACTAATTCTAAGCATACCTGGGAGTTTCCACCCAGATTTCTAACATAGCTAAAGAAGGCCTTATGATTGTCTTTTGAGTCCTTGGCGATTTTTCTCTCAAAGTTGGCCTTGGATGATTTTATGAGTGATCGTAGTTTTTTACTAGTATTGATCAGAGATGTCTTCCCTTTTAGGGATTTTGCTCTATCTTGTAGTAGCTTTCTCCTCTTGTTGTAAAGTTTGTTTATGGCTGGGGTCCACCAGATCGGGCGCTTGCCTTTGGTGGAAAGGGTCTTGATTTTATTTGGGATTGCTTGATCCATGCAATCCTTGGCCTTTTATTCACTGTAGTATTTATAAGGGTAGGGATGCAATGCTCGTGATCGTGTTTATCCTTGCTCCAATGAACTCTTAACTGCTGACATGGCTCTAACTTGAACTTTTCATAGTTTACAGTAATGCTTAGATCGGAACAGTCCTTAAGAGTATAATCCTCCTCAAGAAGACACCTGGTGGGAGCGGTAAAGAGGCAGTCCTTTAGACATGGAAATACTCAGAATCCCTGCAGTCTGATTTGAGCTACCACCATTCCCATGCACTTGGTAAACACCCTGGGGGCTGTGGTGAGACCAAAGTGCAGTGCTCCGAATTGATAGTGTCTAGCTCCCAGCCAGAAGCCCAAATATCTTCTGGACCGTTTGTCCATTTCTAACTGGTAATACGCATTCTGAAGATCTACAGAACACATCCAATTGTCTTTCTCCAAAAAGGGAAGGATAGCCTGAGCTATAACCATCTGAAATTTGGTCTGCCGAACTGGTTTGCTCAGCCTGCTGTGATCCAAGATTGGTCTCCAGTCCCCTGTCTTCTCTGGCACTAAAAAGAACCTTGAGTAAATTCCAGATCCTATTTGGTCTGGAGGGACTGTTTGAATAAAGTACAGTTTTGTACCTACCATAAATGTAGATGTTAGAGTGTTCACACTGCTGCAGTCATTACACTTGGGTTATCCTGCCGTCAGGTGGTCCCGCAGTTGGCCAGAGTTCCAAAGTCTTGGTCCGGCGTCAGTTGCTGTTGCTTCTTCCCTGATGTCAGTGTGCCAGGGGTATACAAGATGCATCCGATGCCATTTTCTTCAGTTTTTCTTACCCCAGATGTCAAGTTCCCCCAAGTAGGTAGGCAATACATACTGTTAATAAAAAACATACATATATAATAAAAACAATATCTTCAGTTATGAGCAAATGCACCACAAAGGTTGTATAGGATAGAAAGGTATAGATAAGACCAGCTAGTTCAGAGGGGGTGGAGGGAGGGTAACCTGGACTGCAGCAGTGTGAACACTCAAACATCTACATTTATGGTAGGTACAAAACTGTACTATGTTCATCGTGTTACACTGCTGCAGTCATTACACTTGGGTGGAATCCCTAAGCTAAGGTTGGGTGGCTGGTCTATAAAGAGTTAGGATTGGCTATGAGGCCCTGCAGAACTGCAGTGGCAAATCCTGCTCTGGATTTAGCATAAACAGTCAAGTGGTAATGCTTGGTAAAGGTGTGCACTGAACACCAAGTTGCAGCCTCCAAAATTTCCTTGGTAGGTACTCCTCTGAGAAAGGCTGTTGAAGTGGCTGTTGCCTTGGTGGAATGTGGCCTAATGTTATTAGGGACTGATTTTCCATGCTGTGTGTAGCAGTAACGAATACAGTGTCCTATCCATTTGGATATAGTCTGCTTTGAGATAGCCTTGCCCTGTGATCCTGCAGCATATGCTACAAACAGTTGCTCAGTTTTCCTGAAAGCTTTTGTTTTGTCCAAGTAGAAGTGTAGCTGCCTGTGTATGTCCAAAGAGTGCAGAAGTTTCTCCCCTTTATTCTGGGAGTTTGGATAAAAGGTTGGCAAATGGATGGAGCTACACTAGATACCACCTTTGGCATAAAGGTAGGGTTTGTCCTTAAAGAAACCCTGTCCTGATGAAAAATTATAAAAGGTTCCACTGCCATTAATGCCTGTAGCTCTGAGACTCTTCGTGCTGAAGTTACTGCCAGGAGCAGAGCTGTTTTCCATGATAAAAGTTTAGATTGGCTGGCTCAAAAGGTGGCAGGGTCAGTTTTCCCAAAATGAAACTGAGGTCCCAAGTTGGTGTTGGCGCTCTCCGGGGCGGTCTTATGTTTTTAGCCCCTCTGAGATACTGCTTTAGCAAGGGATGAGGGAATAAAGGAGGATCCGTGTTGTAATGTGCTGAAATGGCAGAGGCGTGGATCTTAATTGATGAGAAGGATAGGCCTTTGTCCAGCATCTCAGTTAAGTATTGTAAAATCTGAGGAATGTTTGGGACAAGAGGGTCAAGGCTTTGAGCCTGGTTCCAGGCGCAGAATCTCTTCCATTTTTCTGAGTAAGCTTTCCTGGTGCTAGGCCTCCTGGCCTCCAAAATGACATCCATAACAGCTTTAGAGAGAGGTGTTGCCTGTTTGACTAATCAATCTGCCATGCAGCGAGGTTTAGGGTTTTGAGCTGACCGTGCAGGATCTGATTGTTTTGTCGAGTCAGGTGGTGTGGAATTTGAGGCAAAATCCATGGTGGGCCTTGAGCTAAGTTCTTTGGTACCAGTGCTGGCGTGGCCTGTCTGGAGCAATCAGGATCATCTGTGGTTTTTCTTGACTGGCTTTTAGGAGTACCTTTGAAAGGAGAGGTAGTGGTGGGAAGGCATACACTTTTAGACTTTTCCAGCTGAAGGAGAGAGCATCCACTTTCCATGCTTGTGTGTGATAAGTACTTGTGCATAATTTTTGTAGTTGGTAATTCAGTGGGGAGGCAAAAAGATCTATGTCTGGGCATCCCCATTTTTGCGTTACCATGCTGAAGATTTATGGATTCAATTTCCATTTGTGAGAGTCCATGATATTTCTGCTTAGATCGTCTGCCAGAGTATTTTTCTTTCCTGGCAGGAATTGTGCTTGCAGATGAACTTGATACGTTAGAGCTGTGTTCCACAAGGTCATGGCTTGCCTGCATAGGGGATAAGAATGAGTGCACCCCTTGCTTGTTTATGTACCACATTACTGTGGTGTTGTCTATCTTTAATAATAATTGTCCTGGATGCAGAAGGTCCTTGAAAGCTGTTGGGGCATTTTGAACAGCCAACATCTCTTTTTGATTGATGTGAAGATGCATCTGGTCTGTGGTCCACTTGCCCTGAATGCATTTTCCTGCCATGTGTGCTCCCCAGGTGTAATCTGAAGCATCTGTTGTTAGAGTCTGCCTGGCTGTGGGTAGGGTAAAAGGCTGACCCTTGTTTAGGTGACATGCCTGTGCCCACCATCTAAACTCCTGTTGTATGCAGGGAATCATTGGTATTACTGCTTCTAAACTGTGAGAGTGTTGAGTCCAAACATTTTTTAGGTACCACTGTAATTTCCTCATATGCAGTCTGGCATATGGTATTAGTAGTATGCAGGATGCCATGAATCCCAGGGCCTGCAGAATTTTTCTTGCAGGGAGATGGGACTTTTTTACCAGTAATTGAAAAGAATGAGTTAATTGAATTTGTTTGTCTGGTGTGAGATAAGCCATCTGGGCCATTGTATTTAAGCTGGCACCCAGGAATATAATCTGTTGTGAGGGCACTAGTTTTGACTTCTTTTCGTTTACCCTAGAGAAATTAGCAACCTTTCTACAAACGCCAGATGCTGTAGAAGAATGTCCTTTGTCTCTGCTTGAATGAGGCAGTCGCCCAGGTATGGATATATCTGAATTCCTTTTTGTCTGCAAAATGCAGTTACTGGTGCCAGGCACTTTGTAAAGACCCTGGGCGCAGTAGATAAGCCAAAGGGCTGTGCGGAGAATTGGTAGTGCATTGTACCAGCTTTGAATCTGAGGTATCTTCTGCAATTTTGTCTGATAGGGACATGCAGGTATGCCTCTTTGAGGTCCAGAGTAACAAGTCAAGCCTTCTTGCCCAGAATGGGTAGAAGCTGCTGTAATGTCAACATTTTGAATTTCGGAATATCCAGGTAAGTATTTAGAATTGAAAGGTCTAGTATGGGCCTCGAGGCCTTGTCCTTTCTGGGGACCAGGAAGAGACTTGTGTAAAATCCTTGTCCTTGTTCCTGTTGTGGTACTTTTTGAATAGCTCTCATGTCCATGAGGGCTGAAATTTGTTTTTGTGCCTCTGCCCATTGATTCTGTGGCAGGTCTGGCATTCCTTTTAGCCTTGATAAAGTATGAAAGTGGAACCTGTAACCTTGAGACACAATATTCAGAACCCATTTGTCTTGGGTGATTGTTTGCCAGTTTTGAGAAGAAAGTGCTAGTTTTCCCCCTAAGGGGGCTGCCAAAAGGGAAGTGCTTGGCGTACGAAGGGGGAAGTCATTGGGACTGTTCCTGTAAGGTTGAGACTTGTCCTCACCTCCTTTTGGGGTTGAGGTGCCCCACTGTCGTTGTCTGTTAGAGCCTTGGGGTTGAGATCTGCCTCTTGGGCGTCTGTATCTGCCTCTCTGTGGCCTGTCTGACACTGGAAAGGTCCAATTCTTTGTAGGCCAATTTCTGCTAAATCGAGGTGGCTGTACCTGTAAGAAATCCTTGACTGTTTGCATAGATTTAGCTTTAGCCTCCATTTTCTTTAACACCTCTTCTGCCTTAACACCAAACAAGGTACCATGCTGTAAAGGAGCATCCAATAATTTTGCCTAAACATGATCAGGTAAACTCTGTTCTTTTAACCAAGCATGTCTTCGAATCACAGAACCTGTAACTGCGGCTCTACAAGAGGCCTCTAAAGAATCAAAACCACATTGCAGAGTATGTTTTCCCACCTGTTCAACTGCATGCAATAAATCCTGAATTTCTTTACAGTCAGGAGCTTCTGAGCTTGCAAGCATTTTCTGTTTTAACTGAGCCATTAAATATTGTTGGTACTTAAGCATGTGAAACTGGCAATTTAAAGCTCTTACTGCTAAAGTTGCATAAGTGCAAACTTTCTTCCCCCATCTATCCAAAGCTCTGGAATCTCTGTCAGAGGGTACTGGATTTTTTGCAATGGAAGCCTTAACCCCTTTTGGACCCTGAGAAATAGTTTCTGGATCAGCAGAAGGGTTTTTATAAAGAAACTTGTGAGAGTCAGGGACTCTATAATACCTATCTGGCTTGGCTGGTGCAGGGGGCAAAGAATCAGGAGGTAAGATGGATTCAGAGAACACATCATCCACAATATCTAGCACAGGTGGAATAGCCAGGGGCCTGTGCTGAGGCAATAAAAGGAAATCCCTGAGCCTTTTCTTGGATTCTGAATAATCCTGACTTTCCCAATGGAAGTGCTCCCTCATGGTATTTGTGTTTTTCCGGAATTGCGGTCGTCGGTTGACCCGACGGCATAGTATAATTGAACCTTCAGCCAAAGTAGTGCAAAGCAAAATCAAAACGTCTTTTTATAGTGCGTTTGTTAAATCTAGCACATAACCGACAACTAGTGACGTCGTGATCAGGGCCTAGGCATGGAATACAGTAAGAGTGGAAGTCCTTATGAGGTATTTGCTTCCCACAAGAAATACAATTATTAACTTTTTCTGACATCGGTCTGAGGCAAGAAAAAAGTTTCCCCAACGGGGTACTTAGCTTTATTGAAGACTTTGGATCTGAAATTAGACTTCAAAAATCTCAGGAGTCGGCCGACCGGCACTTGCGAACTGCTTCTGCTTCGGGCACCGCGCGGCAAGAAAGACTGAAGAAAATGGCGTCGGATGCATCTTATATACTCCTGGTGCACTGACATCAGGGAAGCAGCGATGGCAACCGACGCCGGACCAAGACTTTGGAACTCTGGCCAACTGTGGGACCACCTGACGGCAGGATAACCCAAGTGTAATGACTGCAGCAGTGTAACACGATGAACATCTTTTTGGTTGCGCAGTTTTTGAACTTCTAAAACTGCTGCTTCCCTGTGACTGGGTGGAACGCCCGTGATTTTGGTCGTAGGCTTTAGATGAATTATAAAGGAAATGCTGTTCTGGTCATAATCCTCCCCACTGCCTCCAGAGGACAGCAATCAGGCCTCCTTTCAGGAGCGCAGACAGGCGTTCCCAGAGAAAGAATCCCTAGAACCCTTATTTTGCGGGCCACCTCTGCCTCTTCCATAATTACCTCCACCTCTGCCCCGGAAGAAGTCATTGTCACATGAGTCCTGGAAAGGTCCTTCAGATTTTTTTAAACCATAGCCTCCCACTCTGCTGGTTCCTGGAATAAAGGCACTATGAAGTGGAAAAGCGTATGCCTATGGCAGAAACAGTCTTCCCATCTTTCTCATACCTGGCTAGAATCTCTAACTTTGGGACCGAAGAGGGATGTTCTGCCAAACAGAGCACTGACAAAAGAATACTTAAACGGCTCCGTGAACTCACATAAGTGCATCCAGGTGTGTTTCCGGATGACTACGTCTGAACCTGCAGCACTTGTCATCCTTTCGGCAGCATATGCAATTTGCCTCATGGACGAGTTGGATATCTATTCTACAGTTGCGAGCTGAGAAGTTACTTCGTCTGGGACTCCTCTAGCTACTGCTCTTGAAAGGGTATCAAAGTTCTTTTATCAGATCCCTTTGCAATCTGGTGAAATGTGCATGTAATTCAAGGACCTAAATGCAAAGGTCGATGAGGTATATATACATGCTTCTGTAATCTATCCACAGCCCTATATTTCTTATTGGGGGATGTGTATAGTAGGACTTTTGTTGGCAAGTTCCTTCTTTGTGGCTGCCACTACCACCATGGCGTCTATTGGAATTCCCTTCACTCAGTGTGGTGAATCCTGAGGGGCTGACAATATGCGGTCTGGTCTTTCAGGGATCGGCTCAACAGCATCAGGCAACGTCCAAGCCCGCTGAGCAATTAACTTGATGAGATTTGTCAGCAGGTGGAGAAATCCAAGAGGTGGAGGGTTGGGCATGGAAAGCTTCAAGATATACCGATTCCTCTGAGGAAGGCTGGATGGAAGTCCAGCCATCCCTCTGTTTCAGGATTTCTAAGATGTTTCCAAAGGAATCATCGGGGGAGACTTGGGGGAATCTTCCTCTTCATCAAAATCAGCATCTTCCATGAACGAGTCCTTAGGGGAGTCCAAGTGCTTCCTCTTACACTTTCTCCTCGCACAGACCTCTTCGGTGGGGTGCTCCAGAGAGGTATCCAAAGAGGACATGACCACAGTCGTTAAATCTTGAGCCTTCTGTACCCTCTGTCCCACGGAAGAGGCTGGAGGAAGCTCTGGTCAAGGGGAAAGACAAGATGTCGACGGGCTAGGCAATGACTGACTGCCCACAATGAACAATACCCTTCTCCAAGGAGGGATGGGAGCCCAAAACAGAAAACGAATAGGGCATTTTTCTGTCCCACTTCAGACACTTCTTAAAACCCTAGGTGCCTTTAGCTGGCTTGTCTGCCATAACTAAGAAACACACACACATGCACACAAGGAGTCTATAAGGACTAGGCAGAGAAAAAGAAACTAAACTAATCTATATTAACTTATATATATATATATATATATACACACACATATATACACAAACTTTTTTTTTGCAAGAACTACACATACAAAGAAAGGGTTAAGAAAGTACCAACAATGGTACATAAGGTTGCCTGAAGGTAAAGGTACCAAAGGAGGCTGCGCACACACTAACAGCTAAAAGGGAAGAAGCGCGAAAAAGAAACTAAAAAATGTTGGAAAAGAAGCAAAAGAAGAAAAAACGTACATAAAAGAAACTGTTTTTCTCGAGAGCTTATAGGTGACATGTCTGACACGAAGCGGCAAATGAGATCTGGGGTAATTTGGTGATCAGAATTATGGGTGGGGCTGAGCTTGGGAGTTTTTGGTATGCACAAGCTGGAATATCCCACTGTCAAGGAATATGTGAAGACCGACAACATCAGATAACATAATACAGGAGGGGGCAGATGGGTGGGATGGTTGAACTGGACAAAAAGAGGCAACATGGATCTGTCATTATGTAAAGTACATAACTTTCATATCCAATGTTGTCTTTTCCATCCAGGTTTAACTTGTAGGACAGAGCTCTGAGCCACATTAAACCCCAGAGAGAGAGAAACTAGGACAGCACATTCGGCAATGTGGTGGAACCTAACGAGGCTCTAGACCTTAACTGAATGCCTAGCCTGTAGTGAGCTAAAAAGGTATGAGAACTCACCCAAGTAGCAGTAGCACAAACGTCATCCATAGGTGCTTTCAAAAGGAAGGCCATAGAGTTATCCATAGCTCTAGCAGAATGACCATTTGGCTTGCAAGGCAAAGCCTTCCCTTTCAAACTGTATACAAATCAAATGCACTCAGTCAGCCACTTAAAACTAGACTTAGATACCAGCTTTCCCAACCAGGCTTTAGAAAAAGAAACAAAAGTACAGTTGTGTACCTACCATAAATGTAGATGTTCAAGTGTATTCACTGTTGCAGTCATTACACTTGGGTTATCCTGCTGGCAGGTGACCCGCAGTCAGCCCGAGTTCCAAAGTCTTGGTCCGGCGTCGGTTGCTGTCACCTATTCCCGGACGTCAGTGCATCAAGGGTATAAAAGTTGCAACAGACGCCATTTTCTTCAGTTTTTCTTGCCCCAGATGTCAGGTGCCCCCAGATAGGAAGGCTTAAAAGATAAAAATATGCCAAACAACCATGCATGTATTACTATAAACATTTCCTTCATCTACAAGCAAATACACCACATAGGTTGCATAGAGTTGAGAAGTACAGAATAGTCCCAGCAAAGAGGGGGATGGTGGGTGGGTAACCTGGACTGCAACAGTGAATACACTCCAACATCTACATTTATGGTAGGTACACAACTGTACTATGTTCATCGTGTTTCACTGATGCAGTCATTACACTTGGGTAGAATCCGAAAGCTGAGGTTGGGTGGCTGGGTCTAGATTGGATTTGGCGAGGCTAACAAGCCCTGCAGAACTGCAGTGGCAAAGGCAGCTCTGGATTTGGAGTAGAGAGGTAGGTGGCAGTGCTTGGTAAAAGTGTGCACTGAGCTCCAGGTTGCAGCTTCTAATATGTCTTTGGTTGGTACCCCTCTGAGTAAAGCTGCTGCTCTGGTAGAATGAGGCCTAATGCACTTAGGTACAGATTTGCCATGTTGTGCATAACAGAATAGGATGCAGTATCCTACCCATTTGGAGATCGTCTGCTTTGTAATAGGTTTTCCTTGTGATTCTGCAGCATATTCTACAAAGAGTTGCTCAGTTTATCTGAAAGCTTTTGTTTTGTCCAAGTAAAATCGTAGCTGCCTGTGTATATCCAAAGCGTGCAGAAGTCTTTCCCTTTATTCTGGGGATTTGGGTTGAAAGTAGGCAAATGAATGGTTTGGTTTAAGGCCATATTGAAGCCCACTTTAGGCATGAATGTTGGGTTTGTCCTAAGAGAAACCCTGTCCTGATGAAAAATGAGGAAAGGTTCCACAGCCATCAATGCCTGTATCTCTGAGACTCTTATTGCTGAAGTTATTGCTAGGAGCAGAGCAGTTTTCCATGACAAGAATTTTAGATCAACTGTGCTGGCTGGTTCAAATGGAGGCAGTGTTAGTTTTTCTAAAACAAATTGAGGTCCCAAGTAGGTACTGGTGCTCTCCTAGGGGGTCTTATATTCTTTGCCCCTCTGAGGTACTGTTATAGTAGAGGATGTGAAAAAATAGGAGGATCCGTATTGTAATGAGCTGAAATGGCAGAGGCATGGATTTTAATAGATGAAAAGGATATGCCTTTGTCCAACATCTCAGTCAGGTATTGCAAAATCTGAGGTAAATTAGGGACCAGTGGGTCGAGCCCTTGTGCCTGGTTCCAAGCACAGAATCTCTTCCAGTTTTCTGCATAAGATTTCCTAGTGCTGGGTCTCCTGGCTTCCAAAATTACATCCATAATAGCTTTAGAGAGAGGTGCAGTCTGAGTGGCTACATTATCTGCCATGCTGCCAGGTTTAAGGTTCTGAGTTGACTGTGCAGAATCTGATTGTTTTGCTGTGTCAGAAGATGAGGGTTTGAGGTAGAGGCCAAGGTGGGCCTTGGGACAAAGTCTTTAGGATTGGGTACCAGTGCAGGAGTGGCCCAGTCTGGTGCAATCAGGATCATTTTTGGTCTCTCTTGTCTGACTTTTAGAAGCACCTTGGTGAGAAAAGGCATCGGAGGGAAGGCATAGACTGTCAGGTTTTTCCAGCTGAATGATAGAGCATCCACTTTCCATGCTTGAGAGTGATAAGTCCTTGTGCAAAATTTCTGCATTTGGCAATTGTGAAGGGAGGCAAAAAGATCTATGGGCGTCCCCATTCCCTTGTTATCATGTTGAACACTTGTGGATTTAGCTTCCATTCGTGAGGATCCATGGGATTTCTGCTTAGTTCGTCTGCCACTGTATTTTTGTTCCTGTCAGGAATTGGGCATGCAGATGTACCTGATAGATCAGTGCTGTGTTCCACAAAGTCATGGCTTGTCTGCATAGGGGGTAGGAATGTGTGCCCCCTTGCTTGTTTATGTACCACACAACTGTGGTATCGTCCATCTTTATTAATAGTTGTCCTGGATGTATTAGGTCCTTGAAGGTTGTCAGGGCATTCTGTACAGCTAGCATCTCTTTTTGATTGATGTGAAGATGCATTTGTTCCTTGGGCCACGTGCCCTGAATACATTTTCCTGCCATATGTGCTCCCCAGGCATAATCTGATGCATCCGTTGTTATCGTCTGCCTGGCTGTAGGTAACGTGAAAGGCTGTCCCTTGTTGTGGTGACAGGCCTGGGACCACCATTGAAACTCCTGTTGTAGGCAGAGAATCAAGGTTATGATTGTCTCTAGGCTGTGACAATGCTGAGGCCAAACACTTTTTAGATACCATTGTAGTTTCCTCATATGCAGTTTTGCATATGGAATTAGTAGAATGCAAGATGCCATGAAACCCAGGGTCTTCAGAATTTTTCTTGCAGGGAGCTGGGTCTTTGTTGCCATCATTTGAAAGTAATGAGTCAGTTGCCTTTGTTTGTCTGGCGTGAGATAAGCCATCTGGGCAGTTGTATTTAAACTTGCACCCAGGAATATTATCTCTCTTGAGAGGGCACTAGTTTTGATTTCTTTCCGTTTACTGTGTACACTTGGCAAATTAGCAATCTTTTTACAAATGCCAGGTGCTTTAGAAGAATGTCCTTGCTCTCTGCTTGAATAAGGCAGTCATCCAAGTAGGGATATATTTGAATTCCTTTTTGTCTGCAAAATGCAATTACTGGTGCCAGGTATTTTGTGAAGACCCTGGGCGCAGTAGATAAGCCAAAGAGCAGTGCAGAGAATTGGTAATGCATTGAGCCTGCTATAAATCTGAGGTATCTTCTGCACGATTGTCTGATTGGGACGTTTAGGTATGCCTCCTTGAGATCCAAAGTAACTAGCCAAGCCTCCTTGCCCAGCATGGGCAGAAGTTGTTGTAGTGTTAACACTTTGAATTTTGGAACATCCAGGAAAGTATTTAGGATTGACAGGTCCAGTATTGGTCGCCAGGCTTTGTCTTTTCTGGGTACTAAGAAAAGTCGTGAATAAAATCCTTGGCCCTGTTCTTCTTGTGGAACTTTTTAAATAGCTCCCATATCCATAAGAGCAGCAATCTGTTTTTGTGCCTCTGCCCATTGGTTTTGCGGCAGGTTTGACATACCTTTTCGTTTTGGAAGCGTGTGGAAGTGGAACCTCTACCCCTGAGAAACTATATTCAGCACCCATTGGTCTTGGGTGATCATGTGCCAATTTTTTAAGAAAAGTGCTAGCTTTCCCCCTAGGGGTGCTGTCAACTGGTAAGAGCTTGGCATTTGCAGAGGGAAGTCATTGTGACTGATTCCTATAAGGTTGTGATTTGTCTTCTCCTCCTTTGGGGACTGATGCACCCCATTGTTTAGGTCTGTAGGAGCCTTGGGGCTGAGATTTGCCTCTTGGGTGTCTGTATCTGCCTCTTTGTGGCCTGTCTGACACTGGAAAGGACCAATTTTTTGAAGGCCAGTTTCTGCTAAATCTAGGTGGTTGAACCTGTAAGAAATCTTTCACAGTTTGCATTGACTTTGCTTTATCCTCCATTTTCTTTAACACCAAACAAAGTTATCATGCTGTAGTGGAGCATCCAATAATTTTACTTTAACATGGTCAGGTAAACTTTGTTCTTTCAACCAAGCATATCTTCGAATAACTGAGCCTGTAACTGCAGCTCTACAAGAAGCCTCTAATGAATCAAAACCACATTGCAGTGTATGCTTCCCCACTTGTTCAACTGCATGCAATAAATCCTGCATTTCTTTACTGTCAGGACTTTCTATATTTGTAACCATTTTCTGCTTTAACAATGACATGAGATACTGTCGATATTTAAGCATGTGAAACTGACAGTTTAAAGCTCTTACAGCTAAAGTAGCAGAAGTGTAAACCTTTTTCCCCCATCTGTCCAGAGCTCTGGAATCCCTATCTGAGGGGACAGGATTTTTGGCAGTGGAAGCTTTAACCCCTTTAGGACCCTGAGAAATTGTTTCTGGGTCTGCAGCGGGGTTTTTGTAAAGAAATTTATGAGAGTCAGGGACCTTGTAGTACCTGTCTGGGTTTACTGGTGCAGGGGGTAAAGAATCTGGAGACAGACTGGATTCAGAAAAAACATCATCTACAATATCAAGCACAGGGGGGATAGCCAGGGGCCTGTGCTGAGGCAATAAAAGGAAATCTCTGAGCCTTTTCTTGGATTCAGAGTAATCCTGGCTCTCCCAATGGAAATGCTCCCTCATGGTGTGCAGGGTTTCCCCAAAAGAGTAATCCTCAGGCGGTGAGGCTGAAGGAACGGACTCTTCAGCATCAGAGTCCTCATAGGAAGGGAGAGAATAGCCCTGGTCAGAAGAAGGATCAGAGGAAATGGAAACTTGATCAGAGGAATCATAATCAGTGTCTTGCCTAGGCATTTTGTCAGGAGGGGGATGGGAGCCCCTGATTAAAGTAATAAGGTCTTCGGCCATTTTAAGCATCTGTTTCTTTGGCATTGATGACTGCTCTGGAGAATGCTGCACTTGTTTCCTTGTCTTTAATGGTGTTTTTGACTTTGCCTTTGCTGCTGTAGTAGCTTTAATTGTAAGCTGTGAAGGTCTGAAAACATCCTCAGAAGCCGGTGCCTGCTCAGACGCTCCGGACCCATCTGAGGATATAGTTTCCGTAGGCCCAATACCTTGAGTTTCCACAGGCCTTGGTGTCTCCACATGGCTGTCGGTTATGGCCTGTGGCTCTGAGGTAGCGGGTGTCAGAGGCCGCGGAAGCGCTTCACTGAGAACCGGCGACTGGCCTAGAAGAGGCTTCGTCGTCGGTTTTGGACCTCGGATGTCTGTCTTTTTCTTTGTCTTTGCGTTTTTTATACATTCCGGTTGTCGGTTGTTCCGACGGCATTATGTAATTAAATCTTCGTCCAAAATAATGTAAAGCAAAATCAAACTGACGTTTAATAGTGTGTTTATTGAATCTAGCACAAAACCGACAACTAGTAACGTCGTGGTCAGGGCCTAGGCAAGGAATACAGTAAGAGTGAAAGTCTTTATGAGGTATTTGCTTCCCACAAGAAATACAATTATTAACTTTTACTGACATCGGTCTGGAGCAAGAAAAAGTTTCCCCAACGGGGTACTTAGCTTTATTGAAGACTTCGGTTCTGAAATTCAATTTTGAAAATCTCAGGAGTCGGCCGACCGGCACTTGCGAACTGTTTTTGCTTTGGGTATCGCACGACAAGAAAGACTGAAGAAAATGGCGTTGGTTGCAACTTTTATACCCCTGGCGCACTGACGTCAGGGAAGAGGCAACAGCAACCGACACCGGACCAAGACTTTGGAACTTGGGCCGAGTGCGGGTCGCCTGCCAGCAGGATAACCCAAGTGTAATGACTGCAACAGTGAAACACGATGAACATCAGCAGACTGGATTTTCTGAAGTTCTTGGTCCTATAAAAAAAAAATATATATCTCAAATGCCTATGAATGTCGAGACAATGAAGGAAAAAACACTGGTAAGTGAATTGGCTGTGGAGAACAATTTAAATCAAGTAGTTTAGGCAAAAAGTAGGATCCATTCTGAGAGACATCCTGTCTTTATTAAAGACCACACTTGTCAAGGCAAGAAAGGTGCAATGAGGATTACAGTTGCTCTGCATCATGTAGCTTTCTGGAGAAACTTTATTATTAATGGAGTTGGGGAGCACACATACAGAAGTCCAAGGCCAAGCAGACAGAAGTTTGTCCATGGGTGACTGTCCCTGTTCAAGAACTAAGGCATAATAAATACTGCACTTGGTGCTGGACGACGAAGCAAACAAAGCAAAACAGAGTGCCAAAAAATCAAAGCAGCAATCTTCGGATTTTGGGAACACTCATGCGGAAGAAGGATGTTCCTGCTCAAACTGCCCACTAAAATTCTGGATTTCCTCAGGATGCGAATTGCTATCAGAAACTGTTACAACAAAATCACCCATTGCCAGCTCCTCATGGCCTACCAACAAAGAGGGTATGATCAGGTTCTTCGCTGTTTATTCAGATGATAGAACACATATGTTGGCAATCTGCTCCCAGATCAAACTCTTGGGATAAAGGTCCTGAAAGGTTTGCAATGCACAGATGATTGTTCTCATCACAAAGATAATGATGTGAAGACTGGCCTCAGTCGTCCACCAGGTCCCTTGGACTGTCTTCCCTTTGAAATGCCACCCCACCCACCCGAGAAGGGAGGTGTCTGTCGTAACAGTTCTCTGCAAAGCAGGAAGTATGTAAGCTCTTCCAGACGATATCTGGGGAGACTCCAATCACCACTTGATTTAACTCAAAGATTTGTGTTGATATTATGGGAAAATCCCTAGGATGAGTCAAATAGCATCAATGCATTGCTCGTGTCCACTGCAGAATCCTCGTGTGGCATCTCACTTGGGGAGCTGAACAGCACAGTAATGAGGTGGCCTCAAAAGGAAGGCTATATACTCTGAATGTTAGGTGTCCTGCAATCTGAAAGTCCATGTTTAACTGACCGCCTATGAACTACAACTGCTGGACTGGTTGAAGACTGGACTTCTGATAGCTTACAGTGATTCCCAAGGAACAGCAACTGGAGTAGGAAGCCCCTGGTCCTGACTAGTGAAGCCCTCTTGAAGGCAGTGAGAAGACAATATTCCAGGTACAGGAAGACCTGGAACCCCTGCAGACTTAGCCAGGCTGCTACAACTGCCATGCACTTGGTGACCAACAGGGGAGTGGTGACGAGACCAAAGGGCAACACACTGAATTGGTAATGACTGGCTGCCAGCCAACAACTGTGGAAACCTCCTGGATCACCTTTGCTATCTTTATATAATGGTAGGTGTTCTTGAAATCAACGGAACATATCCAGTTGCCCTTAAACAGAATGGACTGCACTGTGACCATCTGGGACTTGGTCTGTTTCACAAAGCAATTTAATTTGCTCAAACCCAAGACTGGCCTGAGGTACTTGTTCTTTGGAACCAAAAATAATCCAGAACAGACCCCCGATAAGTGTGAGTCTTGTGGGATGCCCTGAATGACTATTTTCTAATAGCTTTTGGATTTTGAAAGCTGCTTTCCTTATCAGACAGGGTCGGACATCTGGAACATGCTTGGTGTTCTCTTTTGGGGGAAATAAAATGGAATCTTGTAGCCTCTGGATACAACTCAATATCCTTGTGTGAGGTGTTGGACTTCCAAGCTTCCAGCCAGTCTGACAACCTTTCAGAGGTCCTGGAAGGGCCTCTCAGAGAAAACTCCATAGAAGCTCGGATTCTACAGACCACTTCCATCATACAGGAAGTGCCAATTTTGTTAACACCCCCCACACACACACACACTACGGAGGAATGTTCTACAGCAGCATCCCGAAAAGACTGCTGAGCTTGTCTAAAGAGGCATTTCCCCCTCCCTTCTGATTCCTGAAGAAGATCCACTGTGGTAGAGCAAAACGCACTCAAGACAGCAAAGAGCATCTTTCCATCATAAGCTCTGGGTCAAGTTGTCTAACTTTAGGCCTAAAGAGTGATGAGCCACTGTAGTGAGCTTGAACAAAGACGATGCACTGAAGCAATCCACAAAGTTATACAGTCTCATCATATTGTGGAGATGCATAAAAATGCTGACACCAGCAGCCTGGGATGTGCCATTGGCAACATTAGAAAGAAGATGCATGGACACATTAGCAATAGAATGCAAGATGGACAGCTGAGTCTCCCCAATATTTTGAGACTCTGTAGTGTGTGTGTCATGCCTTAACTCTTGACAACGTTTTTGAAGGCTCATCAAGTGGGCCAGGTAATTTAAATCTCTCACTGCAAAAGTGGGCAATGTGCAGGAGTGCTTCCCCAGCCAGTCCAATGCTCTATATTCCCTAAGGGGGTGAACTGATGAAATCTCTTCTGAGATCACCTTTCTGGTTGCTGCCATCACCACAATAGCATCAACAGCAGGATGCATACTCCAATGATGCTAATCTTTGGGATGGGCAACAATTCTAACAGATTTCTTGGGGATTAGTTCCACTGTATTGGGCTTCCTCCAGTCTCTGAGACACTAAGGTTGCCAAATGAGGCATCATAGCAGGGGGGATTTTGGGGACTCCTCCCCTTCCTCGAGGTCAGTATCTTTGATGAGAGATTCCTCTGGGGAATCTAGGTGCTTTCTTTTGCAGTGCATCTTGACATGACTTTCCCATTCAGGGGAAAAGCGTAAGACCTCGGATAGCTTGGAGGCTAGCTGGAGAGGGCTGACCTGGAGCAGGCTGATGCAGTCCTTAGACACACATGACAAGGTGGAAGTGATGCTAGTTGGCACAAACCACTTCATCTCCTGGAGGGAGAAAATCCTCTCTCGGATGCTGAAGGCGGACATTGAAGCTGGCCACCCATAGCCAGCACTCTTGGAATCTGAAGACTCCAAGGACATACTAGACTCCAGAGTTGCTCCCTCCTGCCCTGACAACAAGACTGCAACAGAGCTGCTGAGAGCCAAAACAATGAGAGGGAGAGATGATTCTGAGACCAGAGGTGTCAAATGCAACCTGACCACCCAGTCCTTAAAGGGTCGGCACCAAGGTTCCCTCAGCTCTGAGACAGCCAGAATCCAAAGGTCAAGGCATGTGTGGTAGCCGAAATTGATCAAGCCATCAGATCTGATCCACCAGTGGTAATGCAACCAGCTGCATAAAAGAGATGGAGAAGACACAGAGGAGAACTCATGGGGAGTACAGTGGGAGAAAGATGAATGAATACTGCCCGAGGTAGCCCCCCTTGACCAAAAAGGGCTATGCATGCTAAGCATTAGAGAAGAAGCCTTCCCCACAGTCAATGCCATAAGAGTATGGTTCCGAGGTGTCAGATCCTAACAGAGCACAGAGGCAATCGGAGGGACCGAAGATGTTGGGCTCTTCAGATTCAGCTGGCTACAGTTAGGGGGAGACACTCATTTACAGTTCCCCTTAGAGGATTAGGGTCCTTAGCGCTCCCCTTCTGATTCTGATAACCCTTCCCATGTTTGCTAGATGGAGAATAGGAGGAAGCATCCCCAGGTGACAAAAGACCTTTAAGGATTAGCTTTCGTTAACGTCTCTGGTTCCAGAACCATCACAAATGGTACACTGGGTCTCCAGGTGTGATGAACGGAGACAGCAGACATACCAGTCATGACAGTCTTGGGAGAAAAGTTTGTGGAGACACACCACAAACTTCATCTCTTACTGCTCACAGAACATTGACTTCATGTCAGTAACATGCAGACCCTTCTACTTGCACAGGAAATTCAATGGAGTGAGCATAACAGCTGTTTACATTCCCCCCAAGTGCTACTACCAATGTGGCATTGAATATTCTTTGTCAATAAATGACCTACAAAATAAGAATACTGAGTTTGCCCATATAATTGCAGGTGATTTCAATCAAGCTGACTTGAAATCCATATTACTTCCATTACCATTAACATGTGAACTTTGCAACAAGAGGGAAGAACACTCTGGATAACGTGTATGCAAATGTAAAACTGGCCTACAAAGCAGTACCTTTATCCACATCTGGACAAGCAGTCCATCTGGCCATCATGCTGCTTCCTCCATACACACCAGTGCTGAAAAGAGGCAAACCTACAACCATACAAGTAAGGATATGGCCTCAGGGAGCAGTCTTGGCACTACAGGACTGCTTCAAATGTACAAACTAGTCGGTGTTTAGAGATGCAGCTGTAAAGAACCACCATACTGACCTGGATGACTATACCATATTTCAAAATATGCTGATGACGTAACAGTCATCAAATGTATCACCATGTGTGCTAATCGGAAACCCTGACTATCTGAAGTACATGAGCTCCTAAACGCATGAAATGCAGCATTTAAACCAAAAGACAAGGATGCCCTAAGAGAGGACAGAACAAATCTAAGCAGAGGTGTGATGCCCCTGCACTGGCCCAGTAATTAAGGAGCCTCAATCCTCACCACTAGCACCAGTGAGGGACATGCTATTGGGAGGATGACAAATACACACACAGTAAAGTACAATTTCCCTTAAGAGTACACAGAGATCACAGTCAGTCTTTGGGCTGGTTTCACCCTCTTTCTCCAGATCCCCAATAAGACTCCCCACTGGCACAGCTATAGGGTTAAGATCTCAGCCGAGCGGTCAAGCCAAAACCTCCAGCACCCTCTCTGCCCAACAAGTGCTTTGTGTCCCTGCCCAAGTAGCTTGTGCACACACTGAGATTTGACTTGTATATATTCAATATTTTCACCAATGATCTCCACACCTCCTGCCCTCATTGCTCTCTTGTGCAGTATGCAGATGATTCAGTTCTCATTTCCTCCTTTGAGAGCATCTCTCACCTTCACACTCTTACCCAAGACTCATTTATCTCTGTTGAAACATGGCTCACTGAAAACCAGCTATACTTTAATAGATGATTACGCTATAATGATAGCCCCAACTATCATTTTCATTTTATACTTTTTTGCATGTGTGTGTGTATATATATATATATATATATATATATATATATATATATATATATATATATATATATGGGTCACCTTTAAAATCTCGAACTCGCGTTTGCCCGAAACGGAATCCGACGGGACGAGAATACCGAAAACGCAGATGACCGAAAAGGTGAGAACCCGACGGACTCGGTAAGTGTGCGATCGAGTGAGGGATTTAGTGTTAGGGAGCGGACAGGTAAGTGTGCGATGGTGAGGGACTGTGGGTTAGGGGTGGGTTAAGTGAGTTAGGGTTAGGGTGCAGGTAGGGTGTGTGCGATAGCGAGGGACTGTGGGTTTAGGGGTGGGTAAGTGAGTTAGGGTTAGGGTGCAGGTAGGGTGTGTGTGCGATGGTGAGGGACTGTGGGTTAGGGGTGGGTTAAGTGAGTTAGGGTTAGGGTGCAGGTAGGGTGTGTGTGCGATAGCGAGGGACTGTGGGTTTAGGGGTGGGTAAGTGAGTTAGGGTTAGGGTGCAGGTAGGGTAAGTGTGCGGTAGTGTCGGACCTTAGGGCTAGGGTTTGGGTTAGGGATAGTGCATATGTTATGTAGTGTACTGTGTTGTTTACGTGTAGTGTGTTGGTGTAATGGTTTTCGGTGTTTTGCGTTGTCAGCGTTTTATGTTGTCGGTCTTTTAGTTTCGGTCATTAGTGTGTCGGGCAAACGCGGTTTCGAGGTTTTAAAGGTGATCCATATATATATATATATATATATATATATATATATATATATATATATATAAAAGAATGTATATGTATATATATATGTATATATATATATATATATATATATATATATATATATATATATATAAATTTTCAGTTAAGAACATTTTATATTGAATTCTATGCTTATACTGTCTGTACTCTATGTATATTTCCATTGTTATTACCTCCTGGTTTTTACTCTGTAAAAAAATTCACCTGCTTATTCTTCTCTGTATAACTATGATTTTTAGTGTTATGTTTTGATTATGTACTTACTTTATTTAATATCTTTGTATAAACTACCTGGAGTTTTTCTCCTCTGGTCTCAGCAGAAAATGGGCTATTCTGTTCAGTTGGACCAACCCAGTTAACAAACGTCAAATAAATGTTTGTCTTTTCGGCTTTTCCCGGTTAGGGGTTGCCATAGCGGAACTCCTATCAAATTAATGATTGGCAGTAGATTTTTTTATGGTACTGAGTTGCCAGCCCGACTACCAACCTCAACGAAGGCACGCCATTCACGCATGTCTTTCGAACGCCACCCGACTGCAAGGAGGACCATGCAGACTCCACGCAGAAGGCACTCCAGCCAAGAATCAAACAGGAGAACCTCTTGCTGTGAGGCAACAACGCTACCGCTGTACCACAGCAGCTTTCAAGCACACCCACACTCCTGGGGGTGGCTGGCACAGGTTTACTAGCTATGCCCCCTTCTGCCCAGACTATAGGGTAGTTATCACTGCCACTAACCAGCTCTTTTATCAGCTACTATAAGGCCCTTACAAAGGGTGACCAATTCTACTGTGTAATGTTATGATTATCCAAATGCCATGTGTGACCAAGACTAAAGCTACTGGAGTGGCCTATACAGTGTCACCAAATACATATGCAAGTACTCTAAGAACTTAAATATCTCTAAACAAAGTAACCACAATTAAAAGGTTTAAGTACATTTAATAAAAGAATATTCAATAACTCAGCACAGTGACTGTAAGTTCAGAATCACAGGAAATATTTTAAAACAACACTGCAGGACAAGTCTCAAATGAATACAGAAAACATCTAAACTAATCTTTAATTTATTCCTAACTATATCTAAAATATATTACTGTAATCTAGTTACTTACTATTAGCAAGGCAAGTGCTGATGAGAGGATGTTTCCAGGTCCAAAGACAACTACAAAATGTCCAGACTTTCTCTGAGAGTGTGTTCATGAATTAATCACACACCACTGCTGGGTCAGCTGGATGACATCACCACTTGTCACCTGTCTCCAGTTCCCAGGCCAGACAAACATCAGAGTTCAACATCTCTTTGTGAAAAATACCCACCTCCCAAAAGTTTGCTCAGAACTGCAAGTCGCAAAACAGCCAAACACACCTACATTTCAAACCCAGCAATCACCTCTGTCCTAAGACATCCAAAAATCCACCAGCTCTAGACATCCTGTCTTCCTGCATTAACTAATTTTACAGCACAGTCGTAAACAATTTCAACCCATTTTCCTGAAGTTTTGCAAGTTAACTCTGTATGTTCCAACTTCTACCATTAAAACACACATCTGCACAGGTATATAATTTATACACATTTCTGCTCTTTTCCAGCAGGGTACACTGTGGCCACATTTTTGAAGCTCAGCAAATAACACAGAGTTCAACACACACTTCTGCACAAGCAGTTCAATACCCACATAATTATAGTTATGTACTTACCATAACTTGGTATCTGTAGTTACCATTCATCACATTAGGGTGTAGGATCCGATATCGGATCCAAGCCAGCATACTCGGACAACAACTTAGCTCAAGTTCCTCCCCTCCCACGATGCTCTGTTGCCGTCTAATCCCTCAGATCTCGTTTGCCATTTGATTTAGACAAATGCAGATTGCTCAGTTCTTCGTGGTTATTAAGTAGGTGTCTTCGTTTTGGGGATTTTTCTTTTTCGTCCAGTTTCTCCCTTTGGGTAGTTAGTGGTTCGGCTGCTTTTGCCGTTATTTCCTTTCCCTATCCCCTCCCGTTTTTTTGGCGTAGACCATTTGGCACCCTTTTTGGGTGTTGTTGATTGCGTTAACTAAATTTCTAAGTTAAGTAGTTCTTATTATTGTTGTTCTTGCTATTTAATAGTAGCAGTAGTTTCCGGAGTGATTGCTTGGTGTTTGGATTCATGAGTGTGTTTGGAACTTGATTTTGACTTTTCCTTCATTTGTGTTGTTGGGTTTTGTACCACAATCGTACAAACCCTTGGGTTTCAAGAGATGCTCCTCATGTAGTCAGAAAATGCCCATTTCTGACTCACACGAGGAGCGTCTCTAATGTCTCCATCACCATTCCTCGCGTTGGGGTCAGAGTCCCCAGCTACCTGAATCCTGGGAGGCCGCAAGGAAGGACATGCCAAAGAACCGTGGAGCCAAAGGAAGCCCTTCCTCTAGAGATCAATTCAAATTATAGTGAGAAATGAATGTGTGAGGTGAAGACCACATTGCTGCCACACAAATATCTAATGATTGGCGATCTGTAAAGGCAGCTGAGGTAGACACCACCCTGGTGGATTGAGTCTTTACTGGTATAGATAATGGAACACCTTTTGAAGACTAAATGAAGGAAATGCATTGCAAAATCCAACGGGAGTCCGTAACTTTCGATATTCCCCTGCCCTTTCTGTTTACGGAAAAGGCTACAAACAACTGGTTTGAACCTCAAAATTCCTTGGGTCTATGCAGATAGAAACATAGTTGTCGATGAACATCCAAGGTGTGCAGAATATATTCCCCTTTATTGACATAATTAGGGAAGAATACTGGAAGTTGAATACATTGACTGAGATTAGCCTCCAAAGCTACCTTGGGCATAAAAGATGGATTAGGTTTCAGAGATACTCTGCCCTTATGGAAAATTAAGTAAGGCGGCCTAATAGTCAGAGCTTGCAGCTCAGAGACTCTATTCCCTGAAGTTACTGCCACTAAAAGGGCAGTTTTTCAAGAAAGAAACTTGAGATCACAGGATACAGCTGGATCGAAGGGATGTTTTGTTAACAACTGTAGCACCAAAGTAAAATCCCACGTTGGAGACGGGTCCTTAACAGGGGGCCGTAACAGAAATACACCTTTCAAAAAAAACTTTGCAAAGCCGAGAAGAAAAGGTAGATTCATTGTTAAGATTAAAATTTGAAATTGCTTCTAATTGAACCTTGATCGTGGAAAAACTGGCCCCTTCCTTAAACAGAGGGGTCAGATAAAGAAGAATCTCCGGAATGGAAGCCAAAAAGGGGTCCAGATTCTTGATCTTTGCCCAGACAGAAAATCTCTTCCATTTGCTGTCATCCACTTTCCTAGTGGAAGATCTCTGAGAAGCAAGGATAATATCCTTCAAGGGCAAGGCTAGCCTGGACTTGGCCAAGATCACTGGAAGTGGACATACTACGCTATCAAACGAAGGGTCTGAAGATTCAGGAGCAGAAGTAGAGACGGATGTGATATTAGATCTGGAGATGGATCGAGCACGCAGGGTGGGTGCCTCAAGTGAGACCGTAGAAGGGGGAACCACACCTTCCGAGGCCAGAAGGGGGCAATGAAGATCAATTATGTTTTGAGGCGTCTGGCTTTCTGAAGTCCTCTGGGAATTAAGGGCAAAGGTGGGAAGGCATAAAGGAGACCAGGAGGCCAACTGTGCGTGAGTGCATCCCTGGGGGAATTCCCCCTCTGGAGAGATCAATGAAAAGAAACTGCTGCATTTGTGGTTGAGAGGAGATGCAAACAGATCACAGCTCAGACAGCCCCACCGACAGAAAATCTTCTGAGCCACCACTGGATTCAGGGACAACTTGTGAGGGGTCAGAATAGCCCTGCTCAATTTGTCTGCCAAAACGCTGGATGCTCTGGGAATGTGCATTGCAATGAAAAAGTGGCCCCTGGACATCGCCCATACCCTCATGGCCTTGTGACAAAGCAGATAACGTGTGCCCCCTTGCTTGTTTATATGCCAAACCACTGCCATGTTGTCAGATAGAACTGCAATCGTTCTTCAAGGGAGACAGTCCTGGAAGGCTTGCAATGATAAAAGGACTGCTCATCTCCAGATCGTTTATGTGCAGCTTGGTCTCTAAGATGGACCACGTCCCTTGGACCATCCTTCCCAGGAAATGCCCCCCCCCTTCCAGGAGGGAAGCATCCGTGGTGACAGTGGCCATGGGAATTGAGGGAGAGAAGGACCTGCTCGCTAAGAGGACCGGGGAGCAAATCCACCACAAGAGATTTTTCCAACAAATTGGGGTGAGGCGAATGATGAATGATAGGGGATGATGAAACACAGACCATTGAACTGCAAAGGTCCACGGTAGAACTCTCATGTAGGACCTTGGCAGCAGAGAGTACAGTTGTGTACCTACCATAAATGAAGATGTTAGAGTGTATTCACTGTTGCAGTCATTACACTTGGGTTATCTTGCTGGCAGGCTACCCGCAGTTGGCCCGAGTTCCAAAGTCTTGGTCCAGCGTCAGTTGATGTCGTCTCTTCCCTGACGTCAGTGCACCAGGGGTATAAAAGATGCAACCAACGCCACTTTTTTCAGTTTTTCTTGCCCCAGATGTCAGGTGCCCCCAAATAGGAAGGCTGTAAAAAAGTATGCCAAAAAGCATGCATGTACTAAAATAAACATTTCCTTCATCTACAAGCAAATGCACCACATAGGTTGTATGGAGTTGAGAAGTACAGAAAAGTCCCAGCAATGAAAAGGGGGATGGTGGGTGGGTAACCTGGACTGCAACAGTGAATACACTCTAACATCTACATTTATGGTAGGTACACAACTGTACTATGTTCATCATGTTTCACTGTTGCAGTTATTACACTTGGGTTGAATCCCAAAGCTGAGGTTGGGTGGCTGGACCTAAATAGGATTAGGAGAGGCTACCAGGCCCTGCAGGACTGCAGTGGCAAAGCCTGCTCTGCATTTAGAGTAGAGAGGTAAGTGGTAGTGCTTTGTAAAGGTGTGCACTGAAATCCAGGTTGCAGCTTCTAAAATGTCTTTGGTTGGTACTCCTCTGAGAAAAGCTGAAGTGGCTGTTGCTCTTGTTGAATGTGGCCTAATACCCTTAGGCACTGATTTGCCATGTTGTGCATAGCAGAAGCGAATGCAGTGTCCTATCCATTTTGAAATTGTCTGCTTTGAGATAGGCTTTCCTTGTGATCCTGCAGCATAAGCTACAAACAGCTGCTCAGTTTTTTTCTGAAAGCTTTTGTTTTGTCCAAGTAGAATTGTAGCTGCCTGTGTATGTCACAAGTGTGCAGAAGTCTCTCCCCTTTATTTTGGGGATTTGGATAGAAAGTTGGCAAATGAATAGCTTGGTTAAGAGCCACACTGGAAACCACCTTCGGCATATATGTTGGGTTTGTCCTTAGGGAGACCCTCTCCTGATGAAAGGTTCCACTGCCATTAATGCTTGTAACTCTGAGACTCTTCTTGCTGAAGTTATTGCTAGGAGCATAGCAGTTTTCCATGATAAGAATTTTATATCAGCTGTGTTGGCTGGCTCAAAAGGAGGCAGTGTGAGTTTTTCTAAAACAAAACTGAGGTCCCAAGTAGATATTGGTGCTCTCCTTGGGGATCTTATGTTTCTTGCCTCTCTGAGGTACTGACTTAGTAGTGAATGTGAAAAAAATAGGAGGTTCCGTATTGTAATGAGCTGAAATGGCAGAGGCATGGATCTTAATAGATGAAAAGGAAAGGCCTTTGTCCAGCATCTCAGTTAGGTATTGTAAAATCTGAGGTATATTTGGAACAAGTGGTTCGAGTCCTGGGCCTGGTTCCAAGCACAGAATCTCTTCCATTTTTCTGCATAGGATTTCCTAGTGCTGGGCCTCCTGGCTTCTAAAATGACATCCACAACAGCTTTAGAGAGAGGTGTGGTTTGAGTGACTATATTATCTGCCATGCAGCCAGATTTAAGGTTCTGAGTTGGCTGTGTAGGATCTGATTGTTTTGTTGAGTCAGAAGATGAGGAATTTGAGGTAAAGTCCAGTCTGGGCCTTGAGACAAGCTCTTTAGGATTGGGTACCAGTGCTGGCGTGGCCAGTCTGGGGCAATCAGGATCATTTTTGGCTTCTCTTGTCTGACTTTTAGGAGTACCTTGGGAAGAGGAAGCAGTGTAGGGAAGGCATAAACTGTCGGGGTTTCCCAGCTGAATGAAAGAGCATCCACTTTCCATGCTTGTGAGTGAGAAGTCCTTGTGCAGAATTTCTGTAGTTGGCAGTTGTGTGTGTGTGTGTGTGGGGGGGGGGGGGGCAAAAAGATCTATGTCTGGGCGCCCCCATTTCCTTGTTATCATGCTGAAGACCTGTGGATTTACTTTCCATTCGTGTGGATCCATGAGATTTTTGCTTAGTTCGTCTGCTAGTGTATTTTTCTTTCCTGGCAGGAATTGTGCCTGCAAATGTACTTGATAGGTCAGTGCCATGCTCCACAAAGTCATGGCTTGCCTGCAGAGGGGGTAGGAATGTGTGCCCCTTGTTTGTTTATGTACCACATAACTGTGGTGTTGTCCGTCTTTAGCAATAGTTGTCCTGGATGTAGTAGATCCTTGAAGGCTGTCAGGGCATTCTGTACAGCTAGCATCTCTTTTTGATTAATGTGAAGATGCATTTGTTCCTTGGGCCACGTGCTCTGAATACATTTTCCTTCCATGTGCGCCCCCCAGGCATAATCCGATGCATCCGTTGTTATTGTTTGCCTGGCTGTGGGCAAGATGAAGGGATGTCCCTTGTTGAGGTGACAGGTCCAGGACCACCATAGAAACTCCTGTTGTAGACAGGGAATTATAGTTATCACTGTTTCCAGGCTGTGGCAATGTTGAGTCCAAACACTTTTTAGATACCATTGTAGTTTCCTCATATGCAGTCTTGCAAAAGGAATTAGTAGAATGCAGGATGCCATCTAACCCAGGGCCTGCAGAATTTTTCTTGCAGGGAGCTGGGTCTTTGTTGCCATCATTTGAAAGTAATGAGTCAGTTGCCTTTGTCTGTCTGGCGGGAGATAAGCCATCTGGGCAGTTGTATTTAAGCTTGCGCCCAGGAATATTATCTCTTGAGAGGGCACTAGTTTGGATTTCTTTTCGTTTACTGTGTACCCTAGGCAAATTAGTAATGTTTTTACAAACGCCAGATGTCCTAGTAGAATGTCTTTGCTCTCTGCTTGAATAAGGCAGTCGTCCAAGTAGGGATATATTTGAATTCCTCTTTCTCTGCAAAATGCAATTACTGGTGCCAGGCATTTTGTGAAGACCCTGGGCGCAGTAGATAAGCCAAAGGGCAGTGCAGAGAATTGGTAATGCATTGAGCCAGCTATGAATCTGAGGTATCTTCTGCAAGATTGTCTGATTGGGACATGCAGGTTTGCCTCCTTGAGGTCCAAAGTTACTAGCCAAGCCTTCTTGCCCAGCATGGGTAGAAGTTGCTGTAGTGTTAACATTTTGAATTTTGGAACATCCAGGAAAGTATTTAGGATTGACAAGTCCAGTACTGGTCTCCAGGCTTTGACCTTTATGGGTACCAGGAAAAGTCTTGAGTAAAATCCTTGTCCCTGTTCTTGCGGTGGTACTCCTTGAATAGCTCCCATGTCCATAAGGGCAGCAATTTCCTTTTGTGCCTCTGCCCATTGGTTTTTTGGCAGGTTCGGCATACCTTTTGATTTTGGAAGGGTGTGAAAGTGGAATCTGTAACCTTGAGTAACTATATTCAGTACCCATTTGGCCAGGGTAATTATGTGCCAATTTTGTGCGAAAAGTGCTAGCTTTCCCCCTAGGGGTGCTGCCAAAAGTTAAGTGCTTGGCCTTTGTACAGGGAAGTCATTGGGACGGTTTCCTGTAAGGTTGTGATTTGTCTTCTCCTCCTTTGGGGGTAGAAGCACCCCATTGTTTAGGTCTGTAGGATCCTTGGGGCGGAGATCTGCCTCTTGGGTGTCAGTATCTGCCTCTTTGTGGCCTGTCTGAGACCTGAAAGGCCCAATTTTTTGAAGGCCAGTTTCTACTAAACCTAGGTGGTTGAACCTGTAAGAAATCCTTTACTGTCTGCATAGATTTTGCTTTATCCTCCATTTTCTTTAACACCTCTTCTGCCTTAACACCAAACGAAGTATCATGCTGTAGTGGAGCATCCAATAATTTTACTTTAATATGTTCAGGTAAACTTTGTTCTTTCAACCAAGCATGCCTATGAATGACAGAGCCTGTAACTGCGGCTCTGCAAGAAGCCTCTAATGAATCAAAACCACATTGCAAAGTATGCTTTCCCACTTGCTCAGCTGCATGCAATAATTACTGCATTTCCTTATTGTTAGGATTTTCTGAGTTTGTAAGCATTTTCTGTTTTAACAAAGACATAAGGTACTGTTGGTATTTAAGCATGTGAAACTAGCAGTTTAAAGCCCTTACAGCTAAAGTAGCAGAAGTGTAGACTTTTTCCCCCATCTATCCAGTGCTGTAGAATCCCTATCAGAGGGGACAGGGTTTTTTGCAGTGGAAGCCTTAACCCCCTTTGGGACCCTGAGAAATTGTTTCTGGGTCAGCAGCAAGGTTTTTATAAAGAAATTTATGAGAGTCAGGGACCCTGTAATACCTGTCTGGCTTGACTGGTGCAGGGGGTAAAGAATCAGGAGACAGACTGGATTCAGAGAAAACATCAACAACAATATCAAGCACAGGGGAGATAGCTAGGGGCCTGTGTTGAGGCAATAAAAGAAAATCTCTGAGCCTTTTCTTGGATTCTGAATAATCCTGGCTCTCCCAGTGGAAATGTTCCCTCATGGTGTGCATTGTTTCCCCAAAAGAATAATCCTCAGGTGGAGAGGCTGAAGGTATAGATTCTTCAGCATCAGAGTCCTCATAGGGAGGGAGAGAATAACCCTGATCTGAAGAGGAATCAGAGGAAATAGAAACCTGGTCAGAAGAATCATAATCAGTGTCTTGCCTAGGCCATTTTTCAGGAGGGGGATGGGATCCCCTGATCAAAGTAATTAAGTCTTCGGCCATTTTAAGCATCTGTTTCTTTGGCATAGATGACTGTCCAGGAAAATGCTGTACTTGTTTCCTTGTCTTTACTGGTGTCTTTGACTGTACCTTGGCTGTTGCAGAGGACTTAATAGTAAGCTGTGAAGGTCTGAAAACACCCTCAGAAGCCGATGCCTGCTCAGCGGCTCCGGACCCATCTGAAGGAATAGTTTCCATAGGCCCAATATCTTGAGTATCCAGAGGCCTAGTTGTCTCCACGTGGGAGTCAGATATGGCCTGTGGCTCTGAGGTAGAGGGTGTCAGGGGCTGCGAAAGCGCCTCACTGAGAACCGGCGACTGGCCTAGAAGAGGCTTCGTCGTCGGGTTTTGGACCTCGGATGCCTGTCCTTTTCTTTTTCCTTGCGCTTTTTATGAACTCCAGTCATCGGCTGTTCCGACGACATTATATAGTTAAACCTTCGGCCAAAGTAATGTAAGGCAAAATCAAACCGTTTTATAGTGCATTTGTTGAATCTAGCACAAAACTGACAACTAGTAACGTCGTGGTCAGGGCCTAGGCAAGGAATACAGTAAGAGTGAAAATCCTTATGAGGTATTTGCTTCCCACAAGAAATACAATTGTTAACTTTTACTGACATCGGTCTGGAAAAAGAAAAAGTTTCCCCAATGGGGTACTTAGCTTTATTGAAGACTTTGGTTCTGAAACTTTATTTCGAAAATCTCAGGAGTCGGCCAACCGGCACTTGCGAACTGCTTTTGCTTCGGGCACCGCGCGGCAAGAAAGACTGAAGAAAATGGTGTCAGTTGCATCTTTTATACCTCTGGTGCACTGACGTCAGGGAAGAGGTGACTTCAAATGACGCCAGACCAAGACTTTGGAACTCGGGCCGACTGTGGGTAGCCTGCCAGCAGGATAACCCAAGTGTAATGACTGTAACAGTGAAACACGATGGACATCCAAATAAATGGCAGCTGCCATGGATCCTAGTGCCCTGAGGATGTGCAAAGCCGGAGGGCAAGTTTGCTCTAGCAGAACTTGAACATGAGAGCATATCAGAGTTACACGGCAAACAGGAAGTGCTGCAATCTGCAAGGCGGTATCCAACAGAGTGCCTATGAACTCTAGATGTTGAGTTGGGATCAAGGAGGACTTGGCTAGGTTTACCATAATTCCCAACTGATGGAACAGGGAGAGCAAGAAATGTATGTTGTCCAATAGTTAATACTTTGTGGGGGCCGTAAGGAGCCAACTGTCTAAATAGGGAAACACCTGGAATCCCTCCAGCAAGAGATGAGTTGCCACCACTGCCATGCATTTGGTGAACACCGGGGGGGGGGGCTGAAGTGAGACAAAAGGGCAGGGCCCTGAACTGAAATTGATCGGTTACTAAGCAAAAGTGGAGAAATCTCCTGGACCATCAATCAATCCTTGATATAGCAGTGTGTGTCCTGGAGATCCACTGAACATATCCAGTCATTGCTGTGCAAAAGGGGCACAACTGAATGCAAAGTGACCATCTGAAACATCGACTTTTATACAGATTTAGAAAACTGAGGTCCAGAATAGGACGCAGGTCTCCTGTTCTCTTTGAAACTAAAGAAGTGGGAATAAGTTCTGGATCCTTTCTGTCCTGTAGGGACCTTTTGGATGGCTCTTTTTCAAAAAAGCTTCACAACCTCCTGTTGGGCCAACTCTTTCTGACTGGGTGGCACGTCTGGAAGAGTTCTGATCTTTGGGGGATTCTCTGACAAGGGAATGCAATAGTCTCTGGATATAATGGTTAGCACCCACTAATCATTTGTGATGTTTGTCCAGGCTAGTGGGTGCATAAACAACCAACCCCTGACTGCCTCCAGGGAAGGACAGTCGGGCAATGCCTCAGGGACGCTGAAAAGGCTTCTCAGAGAAAGGTTCCCTGGAACCTTGATTCTGTGGGCCTTCTCTGTGGCGACGTCTGCCATTAAAACCTCTCCCATGTCTCCTGGAAGAGGAATCATCTTGAACATCCTGGAAGGAAGATTGCGCCTTATGAAACAACAAAAGTACCTCTGAGGGGTAAAAAATCAAATCCCGACGGCCAACTATGTCTTTCCTTCCTGTTCACTGCGGGTCAACGTCTCTTTTACTCTGGGACCAAAGAGAGTGGAACCATCAAAGGGGCCTTAATAAACAACGTCTTGAAGGCCTCTGTGAACCCGTTTAGGTGAAGCCAGGCATGACGCCTAATGGCAATGCTTGAACCCGCCGCCCGTGAGGAACCTTCCACTGCATTCAAAATCAGCCTCATGGATGAATTAGCTATCAAACGAAGGGTGGCCAGTTTGGGGGAAACAACCTTAAATTCCTCCTCAGACATGGACCCAGTGAGTCCTTAATCAAGTCCCTCTGGAGATGGGTGAAATGGGTAAGATAATTTAGGGCTCGCAGGCTAAATTCAGCCAACACCCTCTTTCCAAATCTGTCCAGAGCTCTTGATTCATGATTGGGAGGGTAGAGAGAAGAACTCTGCTCTGTCAACTCTTTCTTGGTGACAGCAGCCACCACAACAGCATCAAATGGGACCGCCTTGAACCAGAAGGTTTTATCCACTGGGGGGCTGAGGAAAGTACAGCTGTGTACACTTATCATAAATGTAGATGTTCGAGAGTATTCACTGTTGCAGTCATCACATTTGAGTTATCTCTGTCAGGGTAGCCCTCGGCCAGCCTGAATACCAGACACTTAGCATTTCTGCGTCAGTTGTTGTTGCTTCAGGACTAATGTCAGGTCATCAGTAATATAAAGTAAGGCAGCCAACACCATTACATCAGTTTTTCTTGCATGCACTAACCTGTCAGGAGCCCCCAAGTGGGAGCCAGGCTCTGGTGAAAGAACCCCACCAGTAGAAAGTAAATACCAATATGCCCCTTGTAAGGAAAGAGAAGAAAGAAAAGGAGGTTGGAAGGAGGGAAACCAGGACTGCAACAGTGAATACCCTCAAACATCTACATTTATGGTAGGTGTGCACAACTGTGCTATGTTCTTCATGTTTCACTGCTGCAGTCATCACATTTGGGTTGATTCCCAAAACTGGGGAAAAGGATGCAGGCAGTCAAGGAACTAGGGGCTGGCTAGGATGCCCTGCAAGACTGCAGAGGCAAACCTTGCCCTAGATTTGGAGAAGATAGGCAGGTGGTGAAGGTGTGAACAGGTGTCCAGGTGGCAGCCTCCAGGATGTGCTTGGTAGGGACTCCTCTGAGGAAAGCTGCAGAGGTGGAGGCTGCTCTGGTGGTGCGGGTCCTGATCCCCTTGAGGGGAGGCTTTCAGTGTTGTTTGTAGCAGAAATGGATGCAGTGTGCTATCAATTTGGAGATGGTTTGTTTGAAGATGGCTTTGCCCTCTTCTCCTGCAGCAAAGCTACCCAGCAATTGATCAGACTTTCTGAAAGATTTAGTCCTGTCTAGATAGAATCTGAGCTGTCTGTGCACATCTAGAGAGTGCAGGATTCTTTCCCCCTTGTTCTGTGGGTTAGGGAAAAAGGTGGGCAAATGAATGGATGGGTTAAGACCCACACTGGACACCACCTTGGGCAGGAAGGATGGGTTCGTCCTGAGGGATACCCTGTCAGCATGGAAGATGATGAAGGGATCCACAGCCATGAGTGCTTGCAGCTCGGAGACCCTTTTGGCTGAAGTGATGGCCAGAAGGAAAGCAGTCTTCCAACAGAGAAATTTTAGCTCTGCTGAAGATGCAGGTTCAAAGGGGGGGGGGGGGTGAGCTTTTCCAACACAAAGTTAAGGTCCCAATATGGGGTTGGTGCTCTTCCGGGTGGCCTCAAGTTGCTAGCCCCTGTTAGGAACTGTCTGATCACAGGATATGAGAAAAGGGGCTGCTCAGTGGGAAAATGAGCAGAGATAGCAGAGGCATGAATTTTAATAGAGGAAAAGGCGAGTCCACTTTGTAGCCGGTCAGCTAAGTAATCCAGGATGGAGGGAGGGCTGTGCCATATTGGCTCCCTTAGCCTGAA
This sequence comes from Protopterus annectens, assembly GCF_019279795.1. Classification (NCBI taxonomy): domain Eukaryota; kingdom Metazoa; phylum Chordata; order Ceratodontiformes; family Protopteridae; genus Protopterus; species Protopterus annectens. Next base: position 1,709,581,074 of record NC_056743.1, on the reverse strand, counting down.
TGCTGGTGCAGAACCTTTTTCACTTGTCAGCGTAAGACTTTCCAGTGCTAGGGCGTCCGGCCTCACGTATAACATCTAGAACCTGTTTGCTGTGGTTGGCAAATAGATCAGGGTTTTGGGAAAAAGCCAAGCTGCCAAACTGAGTGTCTGCAATTGGAGATGCATGAATTCCCCTTCCCTCTGGGTCAGGAGGTTTGGGATCTGAGGGAGATGCCAAGGCGGCAGATGGGACAGGCTGTGCAGCAAGGGGTACCAGTGCTGGAGAGGCCAGTCTGGAGCTATAAGAATTGTCCTTGGTTTTTCTACCTTTATTTTGAGCAGTATCCTGGGGATGAGTGGTAGTGGAGGAAAGGCATAGACCAATAGCTTGACCCAGGGGAAGGACAGGGCATCCACTTTCCAAGCTATGCTGTGATGCTTCCTGGTGCAGAACTTCCTGAGCTGATGGTTGGTGTGGGGTCAAAGAGATCGACCTTTGGGATGCCCCATTTCTGAGTTATTAGGGTGAAGGTTCTTCTGTTGAGCTGCCACTCATGTGGGTCCAGAAGATTTCTGCTTAAGTCCTCCACCAGAGAGTTGAGAGAAGCCGGTAGGAATTGTGCTAACAGGTGGAGTTGCATGGCAGAGGCTGTGTGCCAAAGGGTCATGGCCAGCCTGCATAGAGGGTAGGACTGAGTCCCTCCCTGCTTGTTGGCATACCACGACAGTTGTGTTGTCTATTTTGATCAGGAGGGCTCCTGGGGCGAGAAGCGGCTTGAAAACTATCAAGGCGTGCTGGACAGCTATCTATTCTTTTTGGTTAATGTGCAGATAGATTTGCTGTGGGCTTCATTGGCTCTGTATGCACCTGCTGTCCAGGTGTGCATTCCAAAGGTAGTCCTTTGTTGAGGGAGCATGCTGTTGCCCGCCAAAGAAAATCTTTTCTGTGGCAAGGTATTACAAGGATAAAAGTCTCCAGGGTCTTGAGTGTGTTGACACCAAAGGCTTTTTAGATACCACTGAAGTTTCCTCATATGCAGTCTGGCATATGGAATGAGTAGAATGCAAGAAACCATGAACCCCAGAGCTTGCATGATTTTCCTTGCAGATAGTTGAGGTTTGGTGGCTAGTTGAGAGAAGCAGGCTGTCAGGAAGGTTTGCTTTTCAGGTGTAAGGAATGCCATCTGGGATGTGGTGTCCAGGCTTGCTCCCATGAATATAATCCTTTGGGTGGGTACTTGTTTGGATTATTTTCGTTGATTGTGTACCCCAGGGAGGTTAGTAGGGACTTTACAAAGACAAGGTGCTTGAGCAGCTTTTCCTGGCTGTCTGCCTGAATTAGGCAGTCATCTAAGTATAAGCAAATTTGAATATTCCTTTGCCTGCAAAAGGCAAAGACTGGAGCCATACATTTTGTGAAAACTCTGGCAGCAGTAGATATGCCAAAGGGAAGCATAGAGAACTGAAAGTGCTGAGATCCTTACCCTGAAATGGAGATATTTCCTGCATGTTTCCATGACAGGAATGTAAAAATAGGCCTCCTTTAGTTCTAGGGTGGCTAGCCAAGCATCCTTGGAGAACATGGGTAGCAGCTGCTGGAGGGTGAGCATTTTGAATTCTGGGATCACCAGGAAGGTGTTTAGAATGGAGAGACAGAGGATGGGGTGCCAGGTGCTCTCTTTCCTGGGTACCAGAAAAAGTCTGGTGTAGAAACCTTGGCCTTTCTGTTCTGCAGGATCGTGCTCTACTGCCCTCATGGAGAGGAGAGAAAGGACTTGCTTTTGCGCCTCTGTCCACTGGTTTTGAGGTAGATCTGGGAACCTTTTTGGAGTTGGAAGGGTGTGAAAAGAAATTCTGTATCCCTGGGACATTATGATGAGAACCCAGCGGTCATTGGTAATGGTGGCCCAGGTGTTTGCATGAAAGGAGAGTTTTCCTCCAAGGGGTAAGTGGGGGAGGGGAGTCATTGTGAGTTCTTACGATAAGGGGGTGGCTTTGAACTGCCTGGTTTAGAAGTGGAGGTAGTCAACTGCTTAGATCGCTGCATTCCCTGTGGCTGCTGTTTGTGGGGGTCTGCTTCCCCGGGGTCTAGGCTGAGCTGACCTGACCTGGTGGGTGCTGGAAAGGACCAGTGCTTGGAGGGACAATGCCTGCTGAACCTGGGTGGCTGGACCTGTAAGAAATCCTTAACTGTCTGCATAGATTTTGCTTTTTATTCCATCCGTTTTAAGACCTCTTCTGCCTTAGTGCCAAATAAGTTGTCTTTGTGCAAAGGGGCATCCAACAATTTAGATTTAGCATGGTCTGGCAAGGGCTGTTCTTTAAGCCATGCATGCCTTCTAAGGACAGAACCAGTGACTGCTGCCCTGCAAGAAGCCTCTTGTGTATCAAAACCACAGTGCAAGGTGTGTTTAGTTACTTGACTTGCAGAATGCATTAACTCTTGTAACTCTTGCATATGGATCTGACAATTTAGTGCTCTGACAGCAAGAGTAGCTGAGGTGTATACCTTTTACCCCATCTGTCTAGTGCTAGGGAATCTCTATCTGAGGGGGTCGGAATCGTAGCAGTGGTTGCTTTAATTCCTTTAGGCCCTTGAGAAATTACCTCAGGATCAGCAGGAGGATTTTTAAAAAGAAATTTGTGGGAGTCACAGACTCTGCAATACATGACTGGTTTTCTTGGTGCAGGAGGGAGGGTGTCAGGAGTCAAGCTGGATTTCATGAAAACATCCTCCACAACATTCAGGACTGGGGGGATGGCTAGGAGTCTGTGCTGTGAAAGATCTAAAAATTCCCTGAGTCTCTTTTTGGTGGAGCCAATGCCTAAAAAAAGTGGACAAGATGTTCTTCATGTTTCATTGTTGCAGTCATCACACACATTTAGGTTATGCTCCCATAAGGTGTGCAGGGTTTCCCACAAGAAAAATCCTCTGGGGGAAGAGGCTGAAGGAATGTTATCCTCTGCATCAGAATCCTCATAAGCAGAGAGGGGTTGCATGTCTTCATATTCAAATGCATCAGAGTCATCAGACTCCTGTTCAGACAAAGCTACAGGGGACAGATCTCTTTTTCTTTTGGAAGGGGTAGCTTGGCTTCCCCTGATCAGCATAAGGTCTTCCGCCATTTTAAGTATTTGAGACTGAGGCAAGGAAGCAGGTGTCTGAGATTGGGTCATCGGTTTCTTGGGTGTGGATTGCAGCCTTGGCCTAAGAAACTCCGTAGTTTTCAAAAGAATGGTAGTCACAAAAGTCGTCGGTTTGTGTCGAGAATCGGTAGTGAGAAGGCCTTCCTCGGAAGCCAATGCCTGCTCAGCAGCTCTGGACCCATCCAAGGTAGAGAGAACCGCAAAATCCTTAGTCGAAGAGTTTTGCGGCATACCTGACTGTGAAAGGGTCTCTGTAGCGGCCTGCAAATCCAGAGAAGTGGGCATCAGGGGCTGCAAAAGTGCCTCACTGAGGACCAGAGAACTGACTACAATCTTAACAGAAGCGTCATCGGTAGGTTTGGACCTGTGCAGTCTGTCTCTGTCTTTACGTTTTTTCAGAAGATCTGCTGTCAGATGGCTTACCAAAGCCACATCAGAATTCGAGGACTGCACGCGAAAATATCTAGCTACAATAAGGGCCCAACGATGTATAGTTCTGGCATTGAAAAAAGCGCATTAGCGACAGCGGGGGATGTCGTGGTGTGTGTCTAATCAAGTGACACAGTAAGAATGAAAGTCTCGGTGTGGTATTTGCTTTCAACAAGTGAGAAAATTGTTAACTTTTTCTGACATCGGTTAGTGCAAAAAAAGGATCCCCAATGAGGTACTTAGCTTTAGAAGACTTCAGCTTCAATTCAGAAGATGAAACTCATGTAGTGGCTGACTGGCACTCATGCAAACTGCTTCTGCTTTGGGCTCCACAGCAAGAAAGAGTGATGTAATGGGGTCAGCTGCCTTACTTTATACTATTGATGACCTGACGTCAGTCCTGAAGCGACAGCAACCGATGCAGAAATACTAAGTCCCTGGTATTCGGGCCGGCCGAGGGCTACCCTGGCAGGGATAACCCAAATGCGATGACTGCAACAGTGAAACATGAAGAACATCTTGTCCACTTTCTTAGGCACTGGCTCCACACTATCTGGCTCCTTCCAAGCCCTGCTGGCCACGAGGTTGATAAGAGGGTCAAGCGGGGGGACACCCAAGTAGATGGGCCTGTTCTAAAAGCTTCAAGAAATATGGTTTCCTCCAAGGAGGGGGAATGGGCAGACCAACCGCCTTTGGCCTCAAGTATCACGAGTATGTCTCCAAAGGAGATGTCCTCAGGTGGTGATCTTGGGGACCCATCTCCTTCATCATCATTCGTATCTTTCGTTAAAGACTCCATGGGAGTCAAGAGATCTCCTCTTACATGTCCTCTTTCTCGGAACTTCCTTTGCCAGAGGCTGTGGGGAAGACTCAGAACAGGAGGGGACCCCTATGGAGGAGGTACCTCTTGGAGGCTAGAATGAATGGGCTGACCGGAAGCAGGATGAGTAGGTCCGCTCAAATACTGGGGCTGGGTATGGGTAGGATGACCATGGGCGGGGGAGGCAGCTCTGATAGCAGAGAAGGATCTTTTCACCACCCAGAAAGCCGAAGGGCTGGATGAAGTCCCGTCCCACTCTCCTGCCGATAACACTACAGCCGAAGGGGCAAATCCTCCCAGACCCCCCGCTCCACCGGACAGCATCGGCCCAGAGCTGTCGAAAGTGGAAGCGCCTAGGGGCAGAGACCTGTCCGACAAACCTGGACCTGAATCTACCCCCATGGACCTCGGAGCTGCAGCTCAGGCTGGAGAGATGGTCTGTCCTGGAAGAGTAAGAACAAAACCGATCACTGATCCCGATGAGGTAGGAACCAAAGTGGGGCCTGAAACTCCCATCGCCTCCATACCGCACATCAGTCCCTGGGAATCCAATCTGAAGGTCTGATGAGGAGAAGTTAGGTGGGGAGTGGGAGACTGGTTCTCCATCCTGTGGGGTGGGGAAGTCAGAAGTCCCAACTCCACTTGAGCTTTCAAGAAGAACGGCATCATCCTGTCCATATCCATGGGAAAAACACTACTGGATGATCGGAAGGAGATGGAGTACGTGGGTTGGGAGCCATGTCTGGACCCGGAGGATCTCCTCTTGTGCTCCCTAGAGTGAGGCCTGCGTGGAGGGGAAAAAAATCTGCTCTGCTCCCATGGGATACGAGGGAAACTCCTCCAACACAAAGGGCTCCGACACAGTCCTCGGATCCGACCTGCTTGGAAATGAGAACAAAGGAGGATCCGAGGTAACTTTTCTTAAATCCCTTGGATCCAAGATGGTAGGATCCGTGGCCACCGCACCCATCCTCAGATCTGAAGGTCTTGAATCCAGAAGCCTTGGATCTGGTAGGTGGGAACCGAAAGTGTTGGATCCAAAGACCTGGAGTCCGAATCCTTGGATCCAGGGGTAGACCCCCTAGAGGCTCTGGGAGCCGAGGCTCTCTGATCCGACACCGCACGGGCTGAAGTTGTATTTGAAGACTTGGGATCCTACAGCCTGGGTCACTTGGAAGGGGCCTCCTCACTCGGTGGAACCTTTTTCTTCTCCCCTGAAGGGCCTGCCTTGGTCAGGGTATCAGTGACCAAAGGGCCCCCTTTAACTAGGCCTTTAATACACAGCTTGTTTTGATAGTCAACCAGGGCTCTGGGGTTGAAGGCTGCACAAATACTGCACTCAACCTCCAGATGGTCACCACAGAGACAATAGAGACATTTTCCGATTACACAAGGAGCATCTCTTGAAACCCAAGGGTTTGTACGACATGGTACAAAACCCAAAACACAAGTGAAGGAAAAGTCCAAATAAAGTCCCAAACACCAAGTAATAAGTCCAGAAACTACTACTACTATTAAACAACAACTTCTTAACTAAAAAATTTAGTTAACACAATCAACAACACCCAAAAAGGGTGCCAAATGGCCTACGCTGAAAAACCGGGAGGGGAAAGGGAAGGGAAATAACAGCAAAAGCAGCCGAACCACTAACTACCCAGAGGGAGAAAGTGGACGAAAAGGAAAAAATCCCCAAAACAAAGACACCTACTTACTAACCACGAAGAGCTGAACAATCTGCATCTGTCTAAATCAAGCGACAAACGAGACCTGGGGGATTAGAGGGCAGCAGAGCATCATGGGAGGGGAGGAGCTTGAGCTAAGTTGTTGTCCGAGTATGCTGGCTGGGATCCGATATCGGATCCTAGACCCTAACGTGAGGAATGATGACTAAGATAACATCAGATCAAATAGTTCTCTTACATTTGCAAGACAAGCCTATAGATCACATTAAAACTCACAAATGGCATGTGATTATTTACAAAATTCCAGCTAGCTGGGTTGGCAGCATTTTGGTTTGTCACAAGAGGTATAAAGGAGGCTAACACAACCTACGGATGTAAAATTCAGGAACACGTCTCTAATCAAAGGTACCCCAGACGTGCCTGGCAAGGCATACAAGTCATAACCGACTACAGGCCTGCATCCTCCCCATGTGACGACAACACAGAACTTCTGAACAAACTAAGCACTTCAGCAGATCCAATATGGACAATACTGTTGTCAAATAAGCTCCCTGTCAAACAGGGTGAGGAGGTGCTGTGTCTAAGAACATCGGATGTTCTGAAGACTCAGGCAAGTAGAACCTTTCTCTTAATATTATCAGGACCAGCTGCTTTTCTTGGGTTTAACAGACTGTTACCCAACTGTCCACTGCACTAACAGATATATTTAACACATCCCTCAACCAGCCATCGTACCCAGTTGTTTCAGAAATGCGACAATTATTCCCTTACCCAAGAAATCCCAACTGACAAGCCTAAATGATTACCGGACAGTTGCTCTTACATCAACAGTAATGAAGTGTTCTGAAGGTTTAATCAAGAACAGAATCTCTTCAAGCCTACCTGCAACACTGGATGCATTATAGTTTGCTTACAGATCTAACGGCTGCACAGCTGATGCAATAGCTATAGCACTCCATGAATCCTATGCACATGTAGAGAAGAACTGCTATATCAGAATGCTGGTCATCAACTTTATTTCCGCCTTCAACACCTTCACCCCCCAGAATATGATACTGAAGTTGATCCAGCTGGGCATCAACACCCCCCATATGTAACTGAATACTGGACTTTCTCATTAACAGACCCCAAAAAGTATATGTGGGAAATAACAGTTCAATCAGTATTACATTGAGCACAGGTTTCTCTCAGGGCTGTGTCCTAAATCCTCTGCTGTTCACCTTGTTGACACATGACTGAATGGCCAAACATGAATCCAACAAAATCATCAAATTTGCGGATGATACCACTGTCATAGGTCGTCAGAAATAGTGAGGAAACAGCCTACAGACATGAAGTGGAGCATCTGACAGGCTGGTGCGACAGCAACAATCTGGCCTTTAAAGTAAGCAAAAAGTACAGTTTTGTACCTACCATAAATGTAGATGTTCGAGGATCCACATTGCTGCAGTCCTAACTATTGGGTAGTCCGCTGTCCAGTTGGCCCGAATACCAAAGTATATGGCTGACGTCGGTCAGGGCGCATTAGACTGACGTCAGTACGTCAGGGTACTAATGCGCATGACCGACGCCATATCCTCAGTCTTTTCTTGCCCCAGATGTCAGAAGACCCTGAAAAGATAAGGCCAAAACCAAAAACTCCCAACATATCTGCATCAAAATATATATATATATATATACAAAATATACAAAATTAGCAGAATATAACCTCACCTACACAACCACCCCTAAACACAGAGGGGAAGGAGGGAGGGTAAATTGGATTGCAGCAATGTGGATCCTCGAACATCTACATTTATGGTAGGTACAAAACTGTACTATGTTCTTCATTCCACATTGCTGCAGTCCTAACTATTGGGTAGAATCCCAAAGCAGAGGTAAGGGAGGCTGGCAAATCATAAGGAAGCAGGAGCTGATAACATGCCTTGCAAAATAGCTGTGGCAAAACCAGCCCTAGACTTAGAGTAGAGAGGAAGGTGGTAATGCTTAGAGAAAGTATGCACTGAACTCCAAGTAGCTGCCTCCAAAATATCCTTAGTTGCCACCCCCCTTAAAAAAGCTGTTGAAGTGGCAGTAGCCCTAGTGGAACGAGGCCTAATCCCAGCTGGAATCTCCTTGCCATGATGGGAATAACAAAATGCAATGCAAAACCCAATCCACCTAGAAATAGTTTGTTTTGATACAGGCTTGCCCTGAGAACTCAAAGCAAAAGAAACAAACAACTGCTGAGACTGCCTAAAATCCTTAGTCCTGCTCAAATAATAACGCAATTGCCTGTGTACATCTAAAGTGTGCAAAATCTTTTCCCCTTTATTTTGGGGATCTGCATAAAACGTAGGCAAATGAATAGTTTGGTTTAAAGCCACACTAGAAACCACTTTAGGCATAAAGGAAGGATTAGTACGTAATGATACCCTATCCTTATGAAAAATCAAAAAGGCTCAACCGCCATAAGGGCCTGTAACTCAGAAACCCTTCTTGCAGAAGTAATGGCCAACAAAAAGCAGTCTTCCATGACAAGTATTTCAGTTCAGCAGTAGCTGCAGGCTCAAAAGGTTGTAGAGTAAGTTTCTCCAACACAAAATTGAGATCCCAAGCAGGAGTAGGAGCTCTACGTGGGGTCTTATATTCTTTGCCCCTCTAAGAAATTGCTTGAACAAAGGATGTGAAAACAATGGTGGGTCACAATCATAGTGAGCTGAAATTGCTGCAGCATGAATCTTAATGGAAGAGAAAGACAAACCTTTGTCCAATAACTCAGTAAGATATTGAAGAGCCACACTCAAATTAGGCTCTGAAATCTCCAAATTCTTTGCTGCAGTCCAAAATAAAAATCTCTTCCATTTTTCTCGTACACTTTCCTTGTACTAGGTCTTCTGGCTTCCATAATCACATTTAAAACTTGTTGAGGAAGTTGAGACCTGCTGTCTTTCAAAACAGAATATGCCAGGCTGTTAGATGAAGAGAGTGAAGCTTGACATTGAGCAGGCGACCGTCCTTCTGAGACAACAGATGTGGAATCAAGGGTAAAGGCCATGGAGGCTTCTTTACCAGATTCCTCAGTAATGGGTACCAGTGCTGCGAGGCCAATCTGGAGCTATTAAAATCATCCTTGGCTTGTCTTGTCTGACCTTTAGAAGCACCTTTGGAAGAAGAGGCAGAGGTGGAAACGCATACACATGAAGATTTTTCCAACTGAAAGAAAGAGCATCCACTTTCCAAGCTGTGTGATGAAACCTCTTTGTGCAAAACTTTGGCAGCTGGTGGTTTAGTGGAGAAGCGAACAGATCTATGTCTGGAGTTCCCCAGGACACTGTCAACTTTTGAAATACATGAAGATCCAGTTTCCACTCGTGGGGATCCATGATTTGTCTGCTTAACACATCTGCTAAGGAGTTCTGTGCTCCCGGCAGAAACCTTGCCTGAAGAGTTAGTTGCAAGCTTAGCGCAGTCTCCCATAAAATCATTGCTTGCCTGCACAATGGGTAAGAATGTTTCCCCCCTTGTTTGTTGATGTACCACATGACAGTTGTGTTGTCTGTTAGAATCAACACCTGCCCTGGAAGAAGTAACTCCTTGAAAGCCATTAATGCAAACTGGACTGCTAACATCTCCTTCATGTTGATATGTAGATGCTGTAGTCTGGCAGGCCACTTGTCTTGTATCCACTTTCCATTTAGATGAGCTCCCCAAGCAATGTCTGAGGCATCTGTCGTTAGAATCTGACTCGCCTCTGGCCGGGTCACAGAGAGTCCCTTGTTTAGGTGACATTCCTGAGCCCACCACAAAAATTCCTTTTGAATGCAAGGTATTATTTGAATGACAGTGTCCAAATCCTGGCAGTGCTGTGTCCATAGATTTTGAGATACCATTGTAGCTTCCTCATATGCAGTTTGGCATTGGGAAGCACCAGAATACAAGATGCCATGAACCCTAAGGCTTGAAGGACTGTCCTTGCAGTCAGCCCGGACTGAAGAGATAGTTGATGGAAGTAACTGGAAAGATTCTTTTGTTTGTCCGGGGTTAAAAGGCCATCTGGGCTGCTGTATTCAGTCTCACACCCAGAAAGCACATGTCTTGAGAGGGTACTAGACTGGACTTTATTTCGTTCACAGAATACCCTAGGCATCTTAGCACTGCTATGACATATTCCAAATGCTGTAGAAGGTCTTCCTTTTCTTGAGCCAGAATCAGGCAATCGTCCAAGTAAGGATAGATTTGAATTCCTTTTAGCCTGAAGTAAGCTATCACTGGAGCCAGAACCTTTGTGAATACTCTGGGCAGTAGATAAGCCAAAGGGCAATGCAGAGAACTGATAATGAGAATTTCCAGCTCGAAAACGCAGATACTTTCTGCAACTTAGTCTTATAGGCACATGAAGGTAAGCTTCCTTGAGATCTAAAGTTACCATCCAGTGATCCTTGCCCAGCAGAGGTAAAAGCTGTTGTAACGTCAACATTTTGAACTTGGGAATGTCCAGATAAGTGTTGAGGATAGATAAATCCAAAATTGGTCTCCACGTGTTCCCCTTCTTTGGTACTAGGAACAGGCGAGAATAAAATCCTAGGCCCCTTTCTGGCACAGGAACCGGCTGAATGGCCCCTATTTGGAGTAACTGAGAAATTTGCTTGTGAGCCTCTTGTCTTTGTAGAGGAGGAATGTCTGGCATGCCTTTGAAAGGAGGCAAGGTATGGAAATAAAACCTGCAACCGTGGTGAATGATATCCAGAACCCATTTGTCTTGGGTAATTAAATCCCAATTTTCTTTGAAAAGAGACAGTCTTCCTCCTAGAGGTGCCGCCAGGCAGAAGGCACTGGCAGCTGAAAAGGCAGGTCATTGGGTCTGCTTACGAAAGGACTGACCCCTGCCCTCACCAGAAGTCTGAGCAGGTGAACTCCTGTCCTAGGCCTAAAAGAACCTTGAGCTCTGCCCCTACCACGTCTAGACCTACCCCTAGACTGGGAATCATAAGCAGGATAAGTCCATCCCTTAGCAGGCCAATTTCTACTAAACTTGGAGGCTGCACCTGCAAAAATCCTTAACAGTTTGCATAGACTTAGCCTTGTCCTCCATCTTCTTTAAAACTGCTTCCACAGGCGAACCAAACAACACATCAGACTGTAAAGGAGCATCCAAAATCCTTGTCTTAACATGCTCAGCTAAGTTCTGATCTCTCAACCAGGCGTGCCTACGAAGAACAGAACCAGTGGCAGCCACCCTGGAGGAGGCCTGCACAGCATCAAAACCACATTGCAGGGAATGTTTACCCACTTGTTCAGACACATGAACTAAATCCTGCAACTCTTTACACTCAATACCTTCTGCCAGAGCATCCACCTTAGATTTCAACTGTGAAAGAAGAAAATTCTGATATTTTAACATGTGAAACTGACAATTCAACGCCCTCATGGCTAAAGTGGAAGAAGTATACACTTTCTTTCCCCATCTATCCAAAGCCCTTGCCTCTTTATCAGGAGGGACAGGATTTTTAACAACTGAGGCCTTCACACCTTTAGGCCCCTGAGAGACAGTTTCCGGGTCTGCCCTAGGACTCTTAAAAAGATACTTATGAGCTTCAGGCACCCTATAATACCTATCCGGTTTAACTGGGGCAGGAGGCAAAGAATCTGGATTCAGGGAAGCCTCTGCAAAAACATCTTCCACCACATTCAAAACAGGAGGTACAGCTAAAGGCCTGTGCTGTGGTAAAAACAAGAATTCCCTAAGCCTTTTCCTGGAATCAGAGAAATATTGACCTTCCCATTTAAAATGCTCCCTCATGGAATGCAGAGTCTCTGAAAATGAAAAATCCTCAGGAGGGGAAGCTGAAGGAGTAGAATCATCCACATCAGAATCAGAATAAGGAGGGTACTCCTGCAAGTCTTCAGCCGAAGACTCAGAAGCCTCCGAGCATTGCTCAAAACTCTCAAACTCAGATTCCACCCTAGGCCTCTTATCAGGAGGGGGCATAGAACCTCTAATCATAGTAATCAAATCCTCTGCCATTTTAAGCATATGTTTCTTAGGCAAAGACCCTGAAGTACTAGGAGAAACCCCTACTGAAGCAAAACTCGGCCTGCCCCTCAAAGAAGCCTTGGAAACAGAAGGGGAGGCTCTGACCACCTTAGGAAGAGAGGGAAGAACAGCCACCTGAGAAGCCCCCTCAGCCTGGCCTACTTCCTGAGAGGATACATCCTGTAACAGTAAAGTCTCTCCCTGAGACTCCAAAGAAACACCTGGCAAAACCTCCGGCTCCACTGAGCCCTCTAAAGAACCGACGTCTGGGACTGTCGGTTCCTCCACTCTAGGCTTTGCTGGTTTGTCCTTGCGTTTTAGTCGAAGCGCGCCGGAGCATCCGGCGGCATTTTATAATTACAACGCTTCCCAAACACTAACCTGGCACAGTCTAACCTTCTCTTAATAGTGCGTTTGTTAAATCTAGCACAAGAGCGGCATCCAACAACGTCGTGCTCAGGCCCTAAACAAGGAATACACAAAGTATGGTAATCCCTATGAGGTATCTGTTTCCCACAAGAAATACAGTTATTCACTTTTTCTGACATCCGGTTAAATACTGAGGCAAGAAAAAAACCAAAATATTCCCCCACGGGGTACTTAGCCAACTTTGATTCGGTCTGAAACTCTGGCTTCAGAAACTTTCAGAACGCCAACCTGCACTCGCAAAATTGCTTCTGCATCGGACCATGCAGCAAAAAAGACTGAGGATATGGCGTCGGTCATGCGCATTAGTACCCTGACGTACTGACGTCAGTCTAATGCGCCCTGACCGACGTCAGCCATATACTTTGGTATTCGGGCCGACTGGACAGCGGACTACCCAATAGTTAGGACTGCAGCAATGTGGAATGAAGAACATCCAAAGAATTAATAGTGAACTTCAGGAGGACTCAGACGATGCATCAACCTCTGGAAATTAAGGGGGTGGCAGTGGAAAGAGATCAAAACACAAAATACCTGGGAGTGCACATCTCAGATAACCTATCCTGGTCGACTCATATTACCCCCACACAGTGAAGAAGGCACAACACCACCTGCATTTCCTACAGAAACTTAGGAAGGCAACTCTGTGCCAGTCCATCCTCAAAGCCTTCTACAGTGGGATCATCTACAGCATTCTCTGAAATCATTATTTGGTAATGACAACTGCAAAGCATCTAAATGCAAGGCTCTCCTGAGTGTAGTGAGGGCAGTGGAAAAAGTCACTGTTCCCTCCCTCCCATTCATGGATGATCTGCACAAGACTCATGTGTGGGAAGGGCCTAGGAAGATAATCAACGATCCCACTCATCCTACCTATGGCATGTACTCCCTCCTTTCCTCCGGCAGGCGGTGCTGCAGCTTACACTGCAAAACATCTAGACTGAAGAGGAGCTTTTCCTCTATCCATAAGGTTGCTGAACCTGAATGCCAGGCATGACAGTGAAAAATGAGAAAAATATGCCACTTGCTGTGAGGTATCACCTATAGTAATCACTCAGGCAAATTGCTTAAAAACTGGTAGTTAGCCTGATTTCTTATGCTATTTCTTTCTGAATATGCAACAGTCAGGAGTGAGCCATCACTCCACACATGTGCAATATGAACATCAAAATACATCATACTACAACTGATGAAATGCAATATTCTAAGCAATCACAATGTGAAGTCATAGTCTTGCAATACCTACTAGTATAATACTAATGTCTTCCTGTCCAACTGCGGTAATTTATTGTGGTGTTAGTATTTTAATTATTGTATTTGCATTAGTTTTACTGTCATTCAAACTGTGTTCATTGTTATGTCATGCATGGGGACCAAAGCAATGTAATTTCATTTAGCTGGCATGGCTATATGTATCTGATCGACAATAAAGTTTACTTTGACTGACACTTTTTAAAACCTTTCTCCATAGGTATACAGAAAAATCATAGCACAAACCCCCCCCCCAAAAAAAACAAAACAAAATGAAACTGTTACTACTACTATAAAGAAAGTACAGTTGTGTACACTCACCATAAATGTAGATGTTCGAGTGTATTCACTGTTGCAGTCATTACATTTGGGTAATCTGCTGGCAGGTTGCCCTCAATCGGCCTGATTAACAAAGTCTTGGGTCCTGCGTCAGTTGCTGTCCCTTCTTCTATGATGTCAGGTCGTCAGGGGTATAAAACATGCAGCAGACGCCACTGCATCAGTTTTTCTTGCCCCAGATGTCAGGTGCCCCCAAATGGGGTGCAAAAAAAAAAATATATATATATATATATATATGTAGAATAAAAAACAGAAAAAATATACCTCCAAAGAAAAGCAAATACACCAAAAAGGCTTTTAAAGATAGAAACAGAAATGAGAGGTATAGTTAGAGAAAAAGAAAGGGGCTGGAGGGAGGGTAACTAGGACTGCAACAGTGAATACACTCGAACATCTACATTTGTGGTAAGTGTACACAACTGTACTATGTTCTTCGTGTTTCACTGTTGCAGTCATTACATTTGGGTAGAATCCCAAAGCTATGGTTGGGAGGATGGATTTATACAGCATTAGGAGCAGCTGTAAGGCCCTGCAGGACAGCAGTGGCAAAGCCTGCTCTGGATTTAGAGAAGACAGGTAAATGGTAATGTTTGGTGAATGTATGAAGTGAGCCTCCAGGTAGCAGCTTCTGGAATGTCTCTGGTAGGAACCCCTCTGAGAAATGCTGCAGAAGTAGATGCAGCCCTGGTGGAATGAGATCTGATCCCCTTGGGGACAGGTTTACCATGGTGCATATAGCAGAAACTAATAAATGACTTATCCATTTGGAAACAGTCTGCTTTGAAATAGCCTTTCCCTCTGCCCCTGCAGCAAATGCCACCAGTAACTGTTCGGATTTTCTTAGAGATTTTGTCCTGTTTAAATAGGATTTTAGTCGTCTGTGTACATCCGATGCATGCAGAATCCGCTCACCCTTGTTCTGTGGATTTGGGAAGAAAGTTGGCAGATGAATGGTCTGATTAAGGGCTACACTAGATTCCACTTCAGGCATAAAGGATGGATTAGTCCTGAGAGCCACCCTGTCCGGGTAAAAAATAATGAAAGGCTCCACTGCCATAAGAGCCTGTAGTACTGAAATCCTTCTAGCTGAAATGACTGCTAAAAGAAAAGCTGTCTTCCAAGAGAGAAATTTTAGGTCTGCAGTAGCAGCTGGCTCAAAAGGATGTAGAGTGAGTTTTTCCAAAAAAAAAACTGGAGGTCCCCATGCAGGAGTTGGTGCTCTCCTGTGAGGTCTTACATTTTTGGCCCCTCTGAGGTACTGCTTTAGCAGAGGATGAGAAAAGAGGGGAGGCTCTGTGTTGTAATGAGCTGACATGGCAGAGGCATGGATTTTTATGGAAGAAAAAGATAGGCCCTTATGAAGCATCTCAGTTAAGTATTGCAGAATATGAGGAATATTGGGCATTGCTGTGCTTATTCCTTGTGCTTGGTTCCAGGCACAGAATCTTTTCCATTTGTCAGCATAATATTTTCTAGTACTAGGCCTTCTAGCCTTCAAAATGACATCCATCACAGGTTTGCTGAGAGATGTAACTGGTGAAATTGATCAGCCATGCTGCAAGATTCAGAATTTGGAGCCGAGTGTGCAGAAAGATAGTTCTGCTGAGACAGAAGGAAAGGTGTCTGAGGCAGGTACCAAGGAGGAAGGTGCAACATATTGTGTAGAAGCAGGTACCAGTGTTGGCGAGGCCAGTCTGGAGCAATCAGAATCATTTTTGGTTTTTCCTGTCTGACTTTTAGTAAGACCTTGGAGAGCAAAAGCAGAGGGGGAAAACATAGACTGATAGGTTTTTCCAGCTGAAGGATAGAGCATCTACTTTCCAAGCTTTTTTGTGATGAATTCTTGTGCAGAATTTGTCCAACTGATAGTTTTGGGGTGAGGCAAAAAGATCTATGCCTGGGCTCCCCCAATTGCGTGTCAACATGCTGAAGATTCGTGGATCCAGTTTCCATTCGTGTGGGTCCATAATATTTCTGCTTAGATCGTCTGCCAGAGTATTTTACTTTCCTGGCAGGAATTGAGCTTGTAGATGTATTTGATAAGTCAAGGCCGTGTTCCACAATGCCATCATTAGTCTGCAAAAGGGGTAGGAATGGGCACACCCCCCCCCACTTATGTACCACATGACTGTGGTGTTGTCTCTGTCTTTATCAGTAGTTGTCCTGGATGAAGATAGTCCTTGAAGGCTGTCAGAGCATTCTGTACAGCTAGCATCTTTCTGACTGATATGTAGGTGCATTTGATTTGGGCTCCATTGGCCAAGAATGTATCTCCCTGCCAGATGTGACGCCCAAGCATAATCCGATGGTCTGTAGTCAGGGTTTGGCCGGCAGGGGGTGGAATGAATGACAGTCCTTTGTTTGGTTGGCAGGCCTCTGCCCACCACAGGAACTCTAGCTGCAGGAAAGGAATGATAGGAATCATTGTTTCCAGGCTGTGACAATGTTGACTCCATAAGGTTTTTAGGTACCATTGAAGTTTCCTCATATGCAGTCTTGCATATGGAATTAGAAGAATGCAGGAGGCCATGAACCGCAAGGCCTGCAGAATTTGTCTTGCAGATAGCTGGGATTTTGTGGCCACCTGTTAGAAGTAAGTCATTAATTGAATTTGTTTTTCTGGTGTAAGGCAAGTCATCCGGGCAGTTGTATTCAAGCTCGCACCCAGGAATGTAATTATTTGAGAGGGTACTAATTGTGATTTCTTTTCGTTTGTGGTGTACCCTAGACAAGTTAGAAGCCTTTTTACAAACACCAGATGTTTTAGAAGAGTGTCCTTGTTTTCTGCCTGAATTAGACAATTGTCCAGGTATGGATAAATTTGAATATTTCTTTGCCTGCAAAATGCAATTACTGGTGCCAGGGACTTTGTGAAGACCCTGGGCGCAGTAGATAAGCCAAAGGGCAGTGCAGAGAATTTATAGTACAATTAGCCTGCTTTGAGGCAGAGGTATCTCCTGCAAGGCTCCCTGATTGGGATATGCAGGTAAGTATGTTTTCCAACTTGTTCAGCTGAATGCAATAAATTCTGCAACTCTATTTTCCACACAGTCAGAAATCAACATCATTTTCTGCTTCAGTAAACCCATGGCATGCTGTTGATATTTAGCATATGACATTGACAGTTTAAAGCGCTGATTGCCACGGTTGCAGACGTGTAAACCTTCTTACTCCATCTATCCAGCGCCCTGGAATCTCTATCAGAAGGGGTAGTATTTTTAGCAGTAGAAGCCTTAACGCCCTTGGGACCCTGAGAAATGGTTTCAGGGTCAGCAGTAGGGTTTGTAAAGAAGAATTTGTGGGAGTCAGGAACCCTGTAATATCTGTCTGGCTTACTAGGAGCCGGAGGCAGAGAATCAGGAGTCATACTGGACTCTGAGAAAACATCATCATCAATGTCTAGAACAGGAGGTATAGCCAAAGGCCTATGCTGAGGAAGAAGAAGGAAATCCCCAAGTCTCTTTTTAGATTCTGAGAAATCCTGACTCTCCCAGTGAAAGTGTTCCCTTAAGGTATGCAAAGTTTCTCCAAAAGAAAAATCCTCAGGAGGAAAAGCAGAAATGATGGAATCTTCTGCATCAGAGTCCTCATAAGTGGGAATAGCTAATTCCTGATCAGAAGAGGAATCAGAAGAAATAGAAACCTGATCTGAAGATTCATAGTCAGTGTCTTGCCCAGGCCTTTTAGCAGGAGGGGGATGGGTACCCCTAAATCAAGGTAATTAAATCCTCAGCCATTTTGATCATTTGTTTTTTAGGCATTGGGGCCTGTACACGTGGCCCAAGCATCATTTTTTTTTAGACATAGTAGCTTTTGGCCTTAGTTTTGAAGATGGCGTCGGTTTAATATATAAATCTTTAGGCCTGAAAACACCCTCAGAAGCCGGTGTCTGCTCAGCGGCTCTGGACCCATCTAAGGTAGAGACATCCATGGGTTTAATACTTAAAGTATCTCGTGGCATACCGGACTCCGAATGGGTCTCAGTAGAGGCCTGCGAATCAAAAGTAGCGGGTATCAGGGGCTGCGAAAGCGCCTCACTGAGTACCGGCGACTGGCATAGGAGAAGCTTCGTTGGTTTTGGACCTCGACGGTCTGTCTCTGTTGTTTTCTTTGCGTTTTGTTAGGTATTACGGTAGTCGGATTGCTAACAGACGGCATTTCTGGATAGTTAAATCTCGAGCCAAAATATTTAGAAGCAAAAATATACAAACGTTTAATAGTGCATTGATTAAGTTTAGCACAAAACCGACAGCAAGGCACGTTGTGGTCAGGGCCTAGGCAAGGAATACAGTACAAATGAAAACCCTTATGAGGTATTTGCTTCCAACAAGTAATACAATTAATAACTTTTACTGACATCGGTAAGGAGCAAGAAAAAGTTTCCCCAACGGGGTACTTGGCTTTTAGTTGAAGACTTTGGTTCTGAAACTGAAAAATTAAAATTTCAGGAGTCGGCCGACTGGCACTTGCAAACTGCTTCTGCTTTGGGCACCACGCGGCAAGAAAGACTGGTGTAATAGCATCGGCTGCATGTTTTATACCCCCTGACGACCTGACATCATGGAAGAAGGGACAGCAACCAATGCAGGACCCAAGACTTTGTTAATCAGGCCGACTGACGAAAACCTGCCAGCAGATTACTCAAATGTAATGACTGCAACAGTGAAACACGGAGAACATTTTATTTTTTATTTTATTTTACATTTGTTGACCGGGAAGGTCCGACTGGATACATGTCCATTTTCAGCGGAGGCCCGGGGAGAAAAGCTCCACATTGACAGTTGAAAAGTACATATTCAAAAAAAAAAAGATTTAATCTCCTTTGGTTGTTTAAACAAAAAGAGCAAATACTATCAAGTATATAAAAAAAAACTACGCTAAGTAAAAAACAGACACAGACTACAACATGCTTTTTCTCTTTCTAGTCTGACCATGAAAGGATAACTTTTATCACACACTACATGGTGGGAAAAGCCCACTAATGTTAAGATCGAACAAACTTACTTAACCTAGTGACTATACTATCTAAACCCGAGAAGAAAAATACAAAAAACACACAATCTACTATCATATATTATAAAAATGGCAGAGGACAAACAGGGTAGAACTATGCATTAATTAGTGAAAAGAAAAGAATACAATCCAAATGGAGTTTGAGATCTAACTGCTATCCTGGAAGGTGGCAAAAAACAAGATGTGGAGGTTGGCATATCAAAGCTAAGCATTATGGGTAGAGGCGGCAGAGCTTGGGGAGGTCACCATACCTCCCAACCGTACCAAACTACTCAATAAAAAATGAGTTTTGGGGTTCAAATAATGGGGTGGCACGATTCCAGAGTGGCACCCCTTCATTTCCGATTTTTTTCCAGCTTTGTTTTTAAATCTTTTTCTTTCACTTCTGAGCTGATGTCATCACATGCACGATGACGTCAGCTCCACCAGCCTGTCGGAATTAAGCTTTCCGGCTGTTTGAATGGAGAGAAAGTACAGTTGTATACACTTACCATAAATGTAGATGTTAGAGTGTATTCACTGTTGCAGTAATCACATTTGGGTTTTCCCTGCCAGGGTAGCCCTCAGTCAGCCCAAATACCAGAGGCTTAGTATTTCTGCATCGGTTGCTGTCACTTCAGGACTGACATCGGGTCGTCAGTGGTATAAAATAAGGCAGCCGACGCCATTACATCAGTTTTTCTTGCCCTGACTGATTCTACAAAAAGGCCTTACAGAAACAGATAGTTGGTGCCAGAGACATGGGTTCAAGCTCAATGCTTAGAAATGTAGTTATCCCCTTTGGGAAAAAACATGTACCCGTGAATTACCGCATAGGTGGCAGTACACTAAACACTGAAAGTCTGATAAGAGACTTAGGGACACAGGTGGACAGTGGTCGCACCTTCGATAACCACATCACCGCAAGTCAGGAAATCCTTCTATGTGGCACACCTCATCACTGAGGGCTTTTCATCCAGAAAAAAGGAGGTAATTGTCCCACTGTACTCATCCCTCATTAGACCCATTACAGAATACAATGTCCTGTTTGGTATGTACCTCTTAAGACATCTGCAACAACTGGAAAGGCCACAGAAAAACCTCACTAAAAGAATCACAGGCCTAAAGCAGATGCCCTATGTTGACAGTCTAAAACAAAAATCCAGCTATACTCTGTTGAATATCGTCTACTCAGAGGCGATCTCTGCTCAACATACAAGGCCATGCCAAACCCAGAGCTGTTGGACATGCTACACTTAATGAAATCTCAATCCCTCAGAGCCACACACTCCAGGAATCTAAACCTTGTCATCACAATGAACAAAACATACTGGAGGGATAGGTTCCTGACCCAGAAACTCCCCGGACTCTGGAAAAGACTGCCCATACATGTCAAGCAGAGCACCTCTTTGGCCCTCTTCAAAAGGAACTTTGACGATTGAATGGGAGACAAGAAATTCACCCCAGGGATCATGTCAGTCGCCCTGCTAGACAGGGGTCCAGGGAAGTAAATACTGTGGGAAGAAATAGTCAGGGAATTGTTATGGCTAGGCTTGTATAGGCCCTAGGGCCGATAGCCTAGTACCAGCCTATGAACCCATGAACTGTCAGGAGCCCCCAAGAGGGAGTTAGTATATGGTGGAAGAACACCACCAGTAGAAAGTAAACACCAAAAGTTCCTTGTAAGGACAGAGAGAGAGAAGGTGGATGGAGGAAGGGAGGAAAACCAGGACTGCAACAGTGAATACGCTCGAACATATACATTTATGGTAAGTGTACACAACTGTACTATGTTCTTCGTGTCTCACTGTTGCAGTCATCACATTTGGGCTGAAGAAAAGGGTGGAGGCAGTCAAGACGACTGGGGACTGGCTAGGATGCCCTGCAAGACAGCGGTGGCAAACCCTGCCCTGGATTTGGAGAAGACAGGCAAGTGGTAATGCTTGGTGAAGGTATGCACAGATGTCTATGTTGCAGCTTCCAGGATGTCCCTGGTGGGGACCCCTCTGAGGAAAGCTGCAGAGATGGAGATTGCTCTGGTAGTGTGTGTCCTGACCCCCTTAAGGGGTGGTTTCCCATGTTGCTTGTAGCAAAAATGGATGCAGTGTGCTATTTGGAAATGGTTTGTTTGGATATGGCTTTGCCCTCTGCTCCTGCAGCAAAGCTAACAATTGATCATTTTTTCTAAAATATTTAGTCCTGTCTAGATAGAATCTGAGTTGTCTGTGCACATCTAGAGAGTGCAGTATCCTTTCCCCCTTGTTTTGTGGGTTAGGGAAAAAGGCGGGCAAATGAATGGATTGGTTGAGAACTACACTGGACACCACTTTTGGCATGAAGGATGGGTTAGTCCAGAGGGAGACCCTGTCAGCATGGAAAATGATTAAGGGCTCTACAGCCATTAGTGCGTGCAGCTTGGATACTCTTCTTGCAGAAGTGGTGGCCAGAAGCAAGCCTGTCTTCCATGACAGAAACTTTAACTCTGCTGAAGCTGCTGGTTCAAAGGGGGGCAGGGTGAGCTTTTCCAACACAAAGGTTAGGTCCAAAATTGGGGAAGGTGTTCTTCTGGGTGGCCCTCAAGTTGCTAGCCCCTCTTAGGAACTGTTTGATGAGAGAGTGTGAGAAAAGAGGTTGCTCAGTGCTGAAATGAGAAGAGATAGCAGAGGCATGAATTTTAACAGAGGAAAAGGATAGACCACTGTGTAGTAGGTCAGCTAGGTAATCCAGGATGAGAGCTAGGGAGGATTGTGTCTTATCGGCTCCCTTAGCCTAGATTCAGGTGCAGAACCTTTTCCATTTGTCAGCATAAGACTTTCTAGTGCTAGGGAGTCTGGCCTCGCGTATAACATCTAGAACCTGTTTACTGAGATTGGCAGATTGTACAGTGGTCAGGGAATAAGCCAGACCGCCAGATTGATGGTCTGCAAATAAGGATGCATGAATTCTCCATTCTCTCTGGGTCAGGAGTGTTGGGATCTGAGGGAGATGCCATGGTGTCAGAGGTGACAGGCTGCGCAGCAGTGGGCACCAGTGCTGGCGAGGCCAGACTAGGGCAATCAGGATTGTACTCGGTTTTTCCTCCCTTATTTTGAGCAGAACCCTGGTAATGAGTAGTAGTGGGGGAAATGCATGGACTGAGAGGTTGACCCACTGGAAGTACAGAGCATCCACTTTCCAGGCGCTCCAGAGAGGCTCCCTGGTGCAGAACTTGCTGAGCAGATGGTTGGAGTGGGAAGCAAATAGGTCGACCTTCGGTGTGCCCCACTTCTGAGTTACAGGGGTGAAGGTTCTTTGGTCTAGCTGCCACTCATGTGGGTCCAGAAGATTTCTGCTTAAGTTGTCTACCAGAGAGTTTAGAGAGCCTGGCAGGAATTGTGCTAACAGGTGTAGCTGCATGGCTGATGCTGTGTGCCAAAGGGCCATAGCAAGCCTAAAGAGAGGGTAGGAGCGAGTCCCTTCCCTGCTTGTTGAGATACCACATCAGCGTGGTGTTGTCTGTTTTGATCAATAGAGCCCCCAGAGAGAGGAGTGGTCTGAAAGCTGTCAATGTGTGCTGGACAGCTAACATCTCTTTTTGATGTACAGATGTATTTGATGTGGGCTCTACTGGCCCTGTATGCACCTGCCGTCCACGTGTGCACCCAAGGCACAATCTGACGAGTCTGTGGTGAGGGTCTGGGCAGCGTGGGGTTGTGAGAAGGGAAGTCCCTTGTTGTGGCAGCATGCTGCTGCCCACCAAAGAAAATCTTTCTTTAGACAAGGTATCATTGGTATAAGAGTTTCCGGGTCTTGAGAGTGCTGACACCAAAGGCTTTTTAGGTACCACTGAAGTTTCCTTATATACAGTCTGGCATATGGAATGAATAGAATGCAAGAAGCCATGAACCCCAGAGCTTGCAAGATTTTCCTTGCGGATAACTGGGGTCTGGTGGCTAGTTGAGAGGGAATAGGCTGTCAGGTAAGTTTGCTTTTCTGGTGTAAGGAATGCCATCTGGGATGCTGTGTCCAGGCTTGCTCCCAGGAATATAATTTTTTGGGTGGATACCAGTTTGGATTTCTTTTCAATGACAGTGTTACCCTAGGGAGGTCAGTAGGTCCTTTCCAAAGGCAAGGTGCTTGAGCAGCTTTTCCTGACTGTCTGCCTGAATTAGGCAGTTGACCAAGTATGGGTAAATTTGAATATTTCTTTGCCTGCAAAATGCAATGGTGGGAGCCAGACATTTTGTGAAAACTCTGGGAGCAGTAGATAAGCCAATGGGAAGTGCTGAGAACTGAAAGTGCAGTGATCCTGCCCTGAAGCGTAGATATTTCCTGCATGATTCCCTGATTGGGATGTGTAGGTAGGACTCTTAGGTCTAGGGTGGCTAGCCAAGCATCCTTGGACAGCATAGGTAGTAGTTGCTGGAGGGCGAGCATTCTGAATTTTGATATCACCAGGAAGGTGTTTAGAATGGATAGATCGAGGATGGGGTGCCAGGTGCCCTCTTTCCTGGGTACCATGAAAAGCCTTGTGTATAAACCTTGGCCTATCTGTTCTGCAGGAACGTGCTCTACTGCCCTCATACACTGCAGGGAAAAGACTTGCTTTTTGGTCTCTACCCACTGGTTTGGGGGAAGATCTGGGAACCCTTTTGGGGTTGGTAGTGTGCGGAAAGAAAATTTGTATCCCTGGGACACTATGTTGAGGACCCAGCGGTCTTTGGTAATGGTGGCCCAGGTGCTTGCGTGGAAGGAGAGTTTTCCTCCCAGGGACAAGTGCAGGTGGGCAGAGAAAGGTGAAGTGTAGAGTCATTGTGAGTTCTTACCATGAGGGGGTGGCTTTGCACTCCCTGGTTTAGAAGAGGAGGTACTCCATTGCTTTGATCTCTGCATTCCCTGTGGCTGTTGTCTGGGGGGGGTCTGCTTCCCAGGAGTCTGGGCTGAACTAACCTGGAGGGGGCAGGAAAGGACCAGTGCTTGGAGGGGCAATGCCTCCTGAAACTGGGTGGTTGGACCTGCAGGAAATCCTTAACTGTCTGCATAGATTCAGCCTTTTCTTTCATCTTTTTTAAAAGCTCCTCTGCCTTGGTGCCAAATAAGTTGTGTTTGTGCAAGGGTGCATCCAATAGTTAAGAATTGACATGGTCTGGCAAGGTCTGTTCCTTAAGCCAAGCATACCTTCTATGTACAGAATCAGTGACTGCTGCCCTGCAAGATGCTTCTAGAGCATCAAAATTACAGTGCAAGGTGTGCTTAGTTACTTGATTTGCAGAATGCATTAACTCTTATAACTCTACTTTCTGCACAATCAGGAAAAGATGACATTTTTTTTGTTTGAGGAGTTCCATGGTATGCTGCTGAAAGTTTAGCATAAGGAACTAACACTTTAGTGCTCTAATAGCAAGAGTAGCAGAGCTGTATACTTTTTACCCCATCTGTCTAATGCTAGGGAATCTCTATCTGAGGGAGTAGGATTCTTAGCAGAGGTTGCTTTAATTCCTTTAGGCCCTTGAGAAATTACCTCAGGATCAGTACAAGGATTTTTAAAAAGAAATGTGTGTGAGTCACTGACTCTGTAATACCGGTCTGGTTTTCTGGGTGCAGGAGGGAGGGTGTCAGGAGTCACGCTGGATTCCACAAAAACATCCTCCACAACATCCAGGACTGGGGGGATGGCTAGGGGTCTGTGCTGTGTAAGATCTAAAAATTCCCTGAGTCTCTTTTTAGACTGAGGGTAGTCCTGACTTTCCCATTGGAAATGCTCCCATAAAGTGTGCAGGGTTTCCCCAAAGGAAAAATCCTCTGGGGGAGAGGCTGAAGGAATGGATTCCTCTGCATCAGAATCCTCTTAAGCAGAGAGGGGTTGCATATATTCATACTCAGAGGCATCAGAGTCATCGGACTCCTGTTCAGATAAAACCACTGGGGACAAATCTCTTTCTTTTGGAAGGGGTAGCCTGGCTTCCCCTGATCAGCATTATGAGGACTTCTGCCATTTAAAGCATTTGAGACTGAGGCAAGTGCCTGAGGTGGAATCATTGGTTTCTTGGGTGTGGTTCGTACCCAGGGCCTTAGAAACTCGGTAGTTTTCAAAAGAACAATAGACGTGAAAGAAGTCATCGGTCTGTGTCGAGAATCGGTAGTGCAAAGTACCTCCTTGAAAGCCAGTGCCTGCTTAGTGGCTCCGGACCCATCCAAGGTAGAGACAACCGCAAGATCCTTAGTCGATGAAGAGTTTTGCGGCATACAAGACTCTGAAAGGGTTTCTGTAGTGGCCTGCAAATCCACAGAAGCAGGCATCAGGGGCTGCGAAAGCGCCTCACTGAGGACCAGACAGCTGACGAGTAGCTTAACAGAAGCTCAAGGCTGTGTTCCACAATGTCATGGCTAGTCTGCAGAGGGGGTAAGAATGTGTACCCCCCCCTGCTTGTTTATGTACCACATAACCATGGTGTTGTCAGTCTTTACCATTAGTTGTCCTGGAAGAATGTAGTCCTTGAAGGCAGTCAGGGTATTCTGTACAGTGAACATTTCTTTTTGATTGATATGCAGGTGCATTTGACTTGGGTTCCATTTGCCCTGAATTCACTTCACTGCCAGGTGAGTCACCCATGCATAGTCTGATGCATCTGTTGTTAGTGTTTGGTCGGCAGGGGGTGGTGTGAAAGGTAGTCCTTTGTTTTGGTGGCAGGCTTCTGCCCAAAGGAACTTTAGGCATAGGCAAGGTATGATGGGAATCACTGTTTCTAGGCTGTGAGAATGTTGACTCCATAGGCATTTTAGATACCACTGTAGTTTCCTCATATGCTGTCTTGCATATGGAATTAGAAGAATGCAGGAAGCCATGAACCCCAAGGCTTGCAGTATTTGTCTTGCAGACACAGCAGGGTTTTTGTGGCCACTTGTTTGACGTAGGTTGTCAAATGAATTTGCTTTTCTGGCATGAGGTAAGCCATCTGGGAAGTTGTATTCAAGCTTGCTCCCAGGAATGCAATTTGTTGACAGGGTATCAGTTGTGATTTCTTTTCGTTTATGGTGTACCCCAGACAGGTTAGAACCCTTTTCACAAACGCCAAATGATTCAAATGTATGTCCCGGCTTTCTGCATGAATTAGACAACTGTTCTGGTATGGGTATATTTGAATATTTCTTTGCCTACAAAATGCAATAACTGGAGCTAGGCACTTTGTGAATACCCTGGGCACAGTAGATAAGCCAAAGGGCAGTGCAGAGAACTTATAGTGCGTGTAGCCTGCTTTGAAGCATAGGTATCTTCTGCAAGAATCCCGGATTGGGAAGTGCAGGTATACTTCTTTTAAAACTAGTGTTGCCAACCAGGCGTCTTTGCCTAGCATAGGAAGTAATTGGTGAAGAGTCAGCATCTTGAATTTTGGAATCTCCAGAAAGGTGTTTAGAGTAGACGGGTCCATAATTGGTCACCATGATTTGTCTTTTCTGGGTACCAGGAAAAGTCTGGAGTAGAAACATTGTCCCTTTTCCTCTTCTGGTACCAGTTGAATAGCCCCCACGCTTAAGAGAAAAAGTACTTGTTTTTGAACATCTGCCCGCTGATTTGGGGGTACGTACAGCCACCCACTTGGCATTGGTAATGTGTGGAAGTGAAATCTGTATCCCTGGGACACAATATTTAAAACCCATTTGTCCGGGGTAATGAGTTCTCAGTTCTTTGCATGAAGAGCAATCTTTTCCCCCAAAGGGGCAGTCAGAAGATAAGTGTTTGGAAATATTAAAAGGAAGTCATTGAGACAGTTTACCATAGGGGGTGTTTTGTTATTCCAAAAACTTGGAAGTGGAGGCCCCACACTGCTTAGTTCTGCAAGTCCCCTGGGACTGTAACCTGAGGTTTTTGCTGTGTCTGGGTTTGGCTTGAGAAGACCTGGAAGGGGCTGGAAAGGACCAATTCTTAGAGGGCCAGTGCCTACTAAATCTAGGAGGCTGAACTTGTAAAAAATCTTTAACAGTTTGCATAGATTTAGCTTTTTCTTCCATCTTTTTAAGAAATTCTTCAGCCTTGTTGCCAAACAGGTGGTCCTGATTTAAAGGAGCATCCAACAATTTAGCTTTAACATGATCACGCAAAGATTGCTCCTTAAGCCAAGCATGTCTTCTAAGCACAGACCCAGTAACAGCAGCCCTGCAGAAGGCCTCTAAAGAATCAAAACCACATTGCAAAGTATGTTTTCCAACTTGTTCAGCAGAATGCATTAAATCCTGTAAGTCTTTATTTTCCACACAGTCAGGAATCAACATAATTTTCTGTTTAAGCAGTCCAATAACATGTTGCTGATATTTTAACATATGAAATTGCCAGTTTAAAGCTTTAACTGCTAAAGTTGCTGAAGTATAAACCGTTTTACACCATCTATCCAGCACCCTGGAGTCTCTATCAGAAGGGGTAGGATTTTTAGCAGTAGAAGCCTTAATGCCCTTGGGCCCCTGTGAAATAGTCTCTGGATCTGCAACAGGATTTTTGAAAAGGAACTTGTGGGACTCAGGGACTGTCAGGTTTTCTGGGAGCAGGAGGCAGGGAATCAGGGGCCAAACTGGATTCCGAGAAAGCATCATCAACAATGTCTAGTACAGGAGGAATAGACAAAGGCCTATGCTGAGGTAGGAGAAGGAAATCCCTAAGCCTCTTTTCTGAATCAGAAAATTCCTGGCTTTCCCAGTGAAAATGCTCCCTTAGAGTATGTAAGGTTTCCCCAAAAGAAAAATCCTCAGGAGGGGAAGCAGAGGGAATAGAGTCCTCTGCATCAGAATCCTCATAAGTAGGTAAGGACAAATCCAAGTCATCAGAAAAGTCAGAAAAAACAGAATCCTGATCAGAAGATTCATAATCAAGCTCAGCCCTAGGCCTCTGGGGGGGGGGTGTCTACCCCTGATTAGAGTTATTAGATGTTCAGACATTTTTATCATTTGTTTTTTTAGGCATAGAGGCCTGAGCATGTGGCCTAGGTGTCATTTTTTTAGGCATGGATCGAGATTTAGGCCTTAGTAATGAAGGAGGCGTTCATTTAATATGCAAGTCCATAGGCCTGAATAAACCCTCAGAAGCCGGTGCCTGCACAGCGGCTCCAGACCCATCAGCGGGTTCCATAGCTGAAGTATCCTGCTGCATACCGGACTCCGAATGGGTCTCAGTAGAGGCTTGCGAATCAGAAGTAGCAGGTATCAGGGGCTGCAAAAGCACCTCACTGAGTACCGGCGAACTGGCGACTGGCTTAGGAGAAGCATCAGCGGCAGTTTTGGACCACGGCGGTCTGTCTTTATCTTTGCGTTTTTTCGGAATCCCTGTAGTCGCATGGCTAACAGACAACATTTCTGGATAATTAAACAGAGAACCGAAATATTTAGAGGCATAAATATACTGACGACTGATAGTGCGCTGATTAAATAAAGCACAAAACCGACAGCAAGGTATCAGGGCCTAGGCAAGGAATACAGTACAAATGAAAATCTTTATGAGGTATTTGCTTTCCACAAGTAATACAATTATTAACTTTTACTGACATCGGTAAGGAGCAAGAAAAAGTTTCCCCAATGGGGTACTTAGCTTTTAGTTGAAGACTTCGGTTCTGAAACTCGAAAACGAAAATTTCAGGAGTCGGCCGAGTGGCACTTGCGATCTGCTTCGGGCACCACACAAGAAAGACTGATGTAATGGCATCGGCTGCATGTTTTATAGCCCTGACAACCTGATGCCATGGAAGAAGGGACAGCAACCGACACAGGACCCAAGACTTTGTTAATCAGGCCGACTGAGGGCAACCTGCAAGCAGATTACCCAAATGTAATGACTGCAACAGTGAAACACGAAGAACATCTGCCTCTATCCATTAGTGGCATGAGGGGAAATCCTGGAGTACATTTTCTATTACCCATCCTTAGCTCCAAGTTGCATCTGAATATGGATGGATGAGCTTTGCTTTATTTTTATGGATAGTCTGTTCTGGAACAGTGGTAGCCTCTGTGATATATATCCATCTTCCATAAGATTCAGTTTAGATACCTGGACTGAGTATTTCTGATGCCATTTGACTTGCTGATGTTCACTAGGTCCATCTGTATTATGTCGGAGGATGTTTTGTATGCCAGACATGTCGCGTCCAAGCACTCTGTAGGATACTGAGTATAGTAATAAATCTTTGAAGTGGTCCATGCAAGACCTGTTGTTTAGGACTTGTATCCTTTTAGTAAGGTATCCCTTAAGGTATTCCAATTATTGCATGGGGCTGGACAGATACATGCCAACGTGGGCATTATACAAAATGATTGACATAATGAGAGCTTTGTAAAGTGGGACATCATCTCTAGATCTAGTCACAATCAACTTGTTTATAAGCTGTGCAATATAGAAAGGCTTTCTTATTACTCTACACAAGTTCCCAAATGCCAAACAATTGAATCAGTTCTCAGAGGGCATTGTCATGATTTTGACATCAGTTATTATTTGGGACAAACCTTCCTGCATGATGGTTAAGTAATTTGGGGATTCAGTAACTTCTCCTACCTTGCAGTCATCTCAAACTTAGCTGGCCAAAGCTCTTTGGTATTTCCTTTTACTTTTGAGATGCATATGCCAAACAGAAAAAGTCTCAGCACCGAACTCTGAAGGACTCCATTGGTGACTGGTCTCTTCCCCTGTTTTGATCTCCTGCATCCTGTGAGCCAAGTTGGCAATGCAGCTGGTGATGTAAGTGTTTGCTCTTACATTATTCATCTTTTGTACTACATCTGAGTAGGGGATTGTGTCAAAAGGCTTGGCTAGGTCAAGGTAATGTGGTGTGAACTGTTTTACCTTCATCCATTGCTTTGGTAACAAGAGTAAAGCTTAAAATTTGCCCGTGATTTTGAGACTTTCACACTTTTCTCTGGGCTGTTTTCAAACACATTTTTAGGGCCATGCATACATGTATGCATTCCTTGATTCACCTTCCTGATTGTATTAAATTATATTCCTTGTATAATACAGGACCAGTTGTTAGAATGCGTTTTAAATCTGTAGTTTTGAACAGTCTTCCAGTAAGCAATGAAAAAAAATGTATGAACCAATAATGACAAAACAAAACTACCCATTTTAGAAAAAAGGCCACTTAAATATCTCATAATCCACTAATATCAGTAAATATACAAAATGTCTGAAGAAATAAGTCATCTAAATAATTCCACATTTAACGGATCTCTAACTAATGAAGGGGTTGCTGCTAGGAAACAAATCTATTTCATTGTTTCATCTAAAAATAAATTGGCTGTTGCCCTTGAAGAATAAATTGCCTATGTTATATTAAAAAAATGATAAGCTAATAATATTGCAACAGGGAATGGATGGCAAACTGATAACAGGTTCATAGTCACTAGGTAACACCTCCAAAGGAGGACATTCACAAGGCTGTAGCATCCACTCCCTTTAAAATACAACATAGTACAATATCAGCTATCTATCTGCATACTATGGGAGTAGAACTCACAGCCTTCTGCATCAAAAGTAAGCTACTACCTGTTGTGCTAGCAATGCAAACGGTCTTGGAATACGCAGGGCTAAACTCTTCTTCCCAGAAGCTCTCAGCTCCTTGTAAAAATTTTTATTTATTTAACATTTTTTTACAAGGAAAGTCAGACTTGAAAGAAAGCCAATTTTCAGCATAGGGCAGAGGCCCAGGGAGAAATGCTCTAGATGCATGTCTTTGTAACAATGGAGGAAACCAGAGTACCCAGAGGGAACCCACCTAAAGACAGGGAGGACATACAGACTCCACACAGAAGGCACCCCAGCCAAGAATCAAACCACATAACCTCTTGCTGTGAGGCAACAACACTACCACTACACCATCCACTTGACACAACTAAATCACTCAATTTCACAGCAGATGAAATCTGGAAAAAGCCAACATTTATTTGTAGGTGGCAAAGGGCTAAAACCAGGGACACATTTGTATAATCTTAGAAAGCTGCAAAAATAGTGTTTTGTGTTACTGTGTGTTTTCAAATAAAAAGATGGTAAGACTGAAACGTAAAGGGCTTTCATTATGATTTGCCAGAAAGCCACAAATCTTAACAGGAACAGAGCAAAAGTATGAGCCAAACACCCTGAATCACATGTGGTGATGTGGGTAGAAATGCAAACCCTAAGGTACAGGGTTTGAGCCCAATTACACACACACATGAAATATTACTTTGGAGCCACACACAAGAAGTATCGCTTTGGAGCTACTACATAAAATAAATGGAACTAGCACTAAAGGCCATCACTATCACTTTGGAGTTACGGCCCTTTTTGATATAAATCCAATAGCACTGTACCTACAAACTCTAGCACATAAACTATTCCAGACATTAAACAACTTGAATACATCTGTGGTCAAAGCATTACACTTGTAATTATGTGCAAATGACCTCTAGAAACAGTCATCAACATCTTGGAATACTATGCAATCTAAAGTGGTACCCAATGCCAGAGCCCATTCTAACGCCAAAATAACTGACTGTAAATGTTTTGAAACCTTGATGACAATTTGTAAATATCATTCTATGATTCCAAGCAATGCCTCAAATATTTCAACAACCTTCACACTGTTCTAACACCACCATAGGAACAGCCAGCAATTGCTTGTAGAGTAAACTCATGTACTGTTACTTCCTATGTTTTCTATTCTGTATATTTGAAATACAGAATTAAAAATGCAAGTGTACACTAACATTACTACAATCAAATCTGCAACACTCTGTGTGCCATTTTGTGACTGGTTTGATTAAGGTATTGAGGGAAATTCCAGCCACTTTAACTTTACAGAACATAGTGGGATAAAGAAAGATTTAGACCAATGGCAAAGTGAGCTATCTAGCTACTGCATAAAATAAATGGAACTAGTACTAAACGGTCATCACTATCACTTTGGAACTACTGCATAAAATAAATGGAGCCAGAAATACCACTTCAGAGCTACTGCATAAAATAAATGGAACTAGCACTAAACGGCCATCACTATCACTTCAGAGCTACTGCATAAAATAAACAGCCATCACTTACTGCATAAGCGTAACAGACTGAAATATCACTTTCTGACTCCAGAACTGGAGCCTTAGAAGTAAGCAGTTATCCACGGAGCCAACACTCGGCAGCTTTATCAGAAAGAAGTGCTTTCCACGCACTTTTGTGTTTAAATTAGTGTGCGACCTGCACATGAGTCCTCCTCCCCCTCGCCCTGTGGTTCTGGCACCTATAGCTATAGTTTACCACTTGTTTGTCTTTTCAGCTGCCGGTAGTGATTCGGTTTGGGAAACTGAAAAAAAAAGACATGCTAGAATAGATGCAGCTGAATCATTCAGCTGCAGCTGTCTTTTGAGCCGTGGCTTTTTTTTTTTTTTTTAAATGAGATCTGCAAAAGTGGGGGGGGGGCTCAGGCTCCCACCCCTCACTCTACGGTTCTGGCGCCCATGAACTTAAGTCTAACAAGTGTGCTGTATTACACAAGGAATACAATTTAATAAAGTCAGGAATGTGTATCAAAGAATGCATGTGTGTTTCTTGTTTTGTGTGCAAGGGGCCTATGAACTGAAAACAGCTCAAAGGTAATCTTTATCCACCACTGGCCAGATGCATTTTCTTTGGATGTGGTGTGTGTTTCAATGCTGTTTCAATGAATGTGAGTTTTAAGGGCAGAGAAGTTTTAATGCAAACTCTATTTTCATTGTGAAACAGTATTGCTTTGTTTAGCAGATGTCTATTAGTGTTTGTGCATTGTGCTATAAAATGCAAAAAATAAAATCCAAATAATCAACGTAGATGTAAAGCAGTATGCACACATTAGTGCTTATGGTAAATAGGGAGGAATACCTAGGTAATGGGATATTGAAATGGTTGCAGGGAGACTCTGGTGCTATATTTTGGTTCTGTTCTTCAGTTTGCGTTTGAAAGCTGGTATCCCACAATTCCAATGTAATGGGTGGGTTTGCCTAATTATGTATGCAAATTTTACGTTAATCAGCATACAGATTTGTACCTATTTTTCATGGGCTTTGTCCTGATTTTTGATGTTTCCAGGTTGAGAGGTATGGGGGGTCACAGATTAGAGCTGGATCAGATAACCCACAAGTGGAACCTGTGCAGAAAAGACAGTATCTGATAGGATGGCTATGTTAAAATGATTAGTCAAGAACAATCAACATTTCCACAGCTCTAGTACACAAAAAATATATATTAATATACCAATGTACCACCTACTCATTTATTTCCTACTAGGTACTTTCTGCTTCCCATGCCTGACAAACATCAGCCCTTCCTTTCATACTGAAGATCAACTGCTTCGCAATTCACCTTGCAGGCTCTGCTCATTCATATTGGATAGTCCATGGGGAGGTCTAACCAGGACCACTGAACTGCCAGGGTCCACTGAAGCACCCGCATGTGAAGGCGCACAAAGGGAAGGATTGAGATTGCTGTGGCCAAGGAGCCTAGGGCTCGGAGAACATGGCTCGCCGTTGGCATCCTGGGGCCGAGGATCACTGACACATGGGCTTGTAGGTTCTGGACCCTGTCCAGGGTGAGAAAAACTTGCAATAGTAGAGTGTCCAGCCATGCTCCTATAAATTCCAAGGTCTGTGGTTGGGTTCAAGCGGGACTTGGAGATGTTGATGGTAATCCCTAGGTTGACTGCAACATGCAGGAAGGAATGTCTGGCCATGCAAAGTAGATGCTTGGTGGCAGCAGTGAGGAGTCAATCGTCTAGGTAAGGAAACATCTGAATTCCCTGAAGCCTCAGGTGAGCCGCTACCATTGCTATAACCTTGGTAAACACCCTGGGGGCTGTGGTGAGACCAAAGGGTAAGGCTCTGAACTGGAAATGATTGGCTCCCAGCCGAAAGCAAAGGAATCTCCTGGAGCCTCTGCAAATTTTGATATGGTAGTAAATATCCGGAAGGTCTATCGAGCACACCCAGTCGCATTCTCGGAGGCAAGGTAGATTGGACTGCAAGGTGACCATCCGGAATTTCTGCTTGGCTACGGTCAGGTTCAGGGTTGACATGTCCAATATGGGCCTGAGGTCCCCCATCTTTTTTGGCACTAAAAAGAACCTGGAGTAAACACAGAATCCAGACTGATCTGGGGGGACCGGTTTGATGGCCTGATTGTGAAGCAGCTTTGAAATGGCTTGCGCTGCCGCCTCCCTTTGAGCAGTTGGAACATCCAGGAGGCGCTTTGGTTGAACGTGTGGGGGCGACGAATGGGATGGAGTAGCCTCTGGATATTATTTGGAGCATCCAACGGTCCGTTGTAATGGACTCCCAAGCCGTTAGGTGCAATGACAATCTTCCCCCAACTGTCTCCACAGTAGGACAGGGTCTGTCCGAGAAGGTCTCCCTAGGCACAAAGTTCCTCGGGCCCCCTCTGCCTCTGGGGCAGCATCTGTCTTGTCCCCCTCTGCCTCTAGGGGATGAGTTGCCCTGAGAGTCCCAGGAAAACTGAGATTTTCAGAACCACATCTTCTTTTGCCCTCTCTGATTCCTACAAAAGGATCTTTGATGGCTAGAGAAGCGGACTCCGACGGCAGACAGAGTCTTCCCATCCTTCTCGCTCTGGACCAGGGTGTGTCACGAACTGTCTTCCCAAACAGGGATGAACCATTAAAGGGAGCATTTGTGAATGACGCCTTGAAGGGGTCCGCGAATTGACATTGTCTGAGCCAAGCATGTCGCCTCATAGCTACGCCGGTCCCAGCCGCTCCTTCCATGGCATGGGAAAGACGACGCATGGATGTGTTCTAAACAGATTTTAGAGTCGACATTTTAGTCAAGAACAGCTGCTTGTCCTCTGACGACAAAGACTCTGGGGTCGACAGCGAATTCCGTGACTAGGTCTCGCTGAAGTCATATGACGTGTGCCAAATATTTCAGCGCTCATATGAAAACCGTTGCTGAAACAAAGACTCACTTCCCAAACCAATCCACCGCCCTAGACTCCTTGTCCGGAGGGTGGACCGAAGAACTTTCCTGCGCCAGTTCTCTCTTGGTGACAGCTGCAACTACCATAGCATCCACAGGGTATCCCTTGTATCAGGCCTGTCTGTCTGTGGCAGGAGAAAGGATCCTGTCTGGGCGTTTGGGTATTGGCTCTATGGTGTCAGGCTCCTTCCATGCCCGCGTAGTAATGAGATCCACTAAGGGATCGGCAGGAGGGGACACCCAGGATGTAGATAGCCCATGCCAAAGAACTCAAGGAATACTGACTCATCCATAGAGGGGGGTTTTGGGGCTGACCAACCTCCCCTCTGGCGGAGGATTTCCATGATGTCTCCAACGGAGACATCCTTGGAAGATGACCTGGAGAACCCTCACCTTCATCCAAGTCAGTATCTTCTGTGAGGGACTCGGGGGGAGTCCATGTGCCTCCACTTACACGAGTGCTTATGGGGATCTCTTCAGTGGGACTCTCTGAAGAGGGCTCATAAGTCACGGGAGGTTCCACGATGGGATCCACTTGGGGGTCCTCTACCACGGGCTGTCCCTAGGAGAAGCTGATGGGAGTCGCGACCAAATCCACAAGAGCCTGGCCGGAGTCCAAGGCGATGGGCTGGGGTCTCAATACTTTGAGAGTACCCTCTCCATCCCGTTGAAGGCCGAAGGAAAACGCACCTACTTAGCAATCAACAAGGAAGAAGCTCTCCCCGGCTCTGCCATGAGGATCGGGGCAGAGGCCAAGGTAGGCGGGGTTCCAAAGGAACGGCTTGGATCCGACAAAGTCGGAGCCAAAGATACCTCCTTTCCCTCGGATCTGACTCCCCATTCTCGGCCCCAAGAGTTGCTCGGATCCGAACAAGTCTGATCCGAGGAACTCAAAATAATCCCCGGGGTTGGAGGAACCGTCAGTGCCGAACCCCCAGCTCTGAGGATGCTCGGATCCATAAACCCTGAAACCATAGGTCAGGTTGTGGAAGGAGAGACTGGATGGAAGAAGGGCACAGAGGTCCCCTCTCCGGACTCAGAGGGGTCTGGCAAGACTCCCATTTGGATTTGGGTCCAAATGAACCTCTGCATCATCCTGTCCATGTCAAACTCCGACAGACTTGGATCTGGCTGGTCTATGAGAAGACCTCGAAGAAGACCTCTGGTCCGAGGGCTCAGTTGGCTCCAGGGAGAACCTCGGGGAGTGGATCCGAAGAGAGGTGGTCCTGACTTTAGTAGCCGGGCTGGGAAAGGGCTCCCGCTCTGGAGACCATTTGCGGTGCCTTTCCCCTCTCTTATCCTTGTCTCTCTTATTTTTTTCTTTTGATTTTATCCCCATCTCAGAAGGCTTAGAGGGAGGTTGAGTCCCAGCCTGGGGGGGGGGGGTTGATCGGCTATTGGAGCCGATGTCAAGACCAATGCAGAAACTGGTAGCAGGCCCTTAGCTACCAGCTTTGCCTTCCTTTCTTTCAATGTCCTAGGGTTGAACCCTGCACACACTACAAGCCAAAGATAGGTGGGGAACACTCAGGCAAATAACACAGAGTGTGGCCATCAGCCAGTGAAAGCTTGTGGCCACACACTGTGCATTTTTTAAAAGTTGGTTTTGGCTGCTCAGCCATCACCAAAAACCACTCAGCAAAAACTAAACCAACTAACACACACACACTAAGGACAGTGTTAGGCCTACACTACCTCACAAACTCAACTTTTTTAAACTACTTTTTTTATTTTTTTTTTTTGACAGAAAACTGACAAACGAGGAAGGGGAGGAAAGGGATGAAAAAAACGACTACATACACACGCTAAATATATATGAAAAAGTATCACTTATTACACCC
This sequence comes from Protopterus annectens, assembly GCF_019279795.1. Taxonomy (NCBI): domain Eukaryota; kingdom Metazoa; phylum Chordata; order Ceratodontiformes; family Protopteridae; genus Protopterus; species Protopterus annectens. The sequence continues at coordinate 1,709,544,213 of NC_056743.1, read as the reverse complement.
AACTTGGAGCTATAGAGACCACGATGTGTATGCATGAAGCAGCAAACGAGATCTGGGGGGAAGGTAGGAGATGTGAGGGGATTATGGGTAAGGGGAGGAGCTTGGAGCAGATGCATGAAAAATGTTGCCAGCTCGGATCCAATGTGGATCCGAATATCCACAGGTTGCAGATAAATGAAGAACTACTTCAGATCCAATAAATTAAAGTGGAAAGATATGTTGATGAAGGAGGGGGGGGGGGCAAGAAACAGGGAGAGACTGGGATTTTGGATGCAAATCCTTAAAGAAAACAATAACCATATAATTATATTTATAAAGTAGGAGAAAGTATACTAAAAACTAAGCCAACACAGGAATGATGAAAGGAGACTCTGCCAATAGGAATGACTACAATTAGGAGAATAGAGAATAGGCAACAAGGGGCTGGAATTTACTGGAGAAAACTGGCAATGGAATCAAGGTATTTGGAGGAAATAATCAGAGGGGGAAAGGTAACAGAATGGGAAGAGGTAAATAATTCATTTGGACTGCAGGCTAGAGATTCCCCCCTCTCTATCATGGATTCATATTTATTTTTTTAACATTTGTTTAGCGGGAAAGTCCAACTTGGAACAAAGCCAATTTTCAGTGAAGGGCCAGGGAGAAATGCTCCATGTTTCTGCAACATGGGAGGAAACCGGGGCACCCAAAGGAAACCCACACGGACACAAGGAGGACATACAGACTACGCACAGAAGGCACCCCAGCCCAGAATCGAACCAGAGAACCTCTTGCTGTGAGGTGACAATGCAACCGCTGCACCACTGCGCCATCCGTATCAGGGTACAGGGAAAGGGAAAGTGAAAGGAATAGGGGGATCCTAAGTGAAAGACCAACACTAGTAGAGTTTGCAGTAATATCTAGAACAAAATCTGCTGTTAAAAAGGGATAATTAGTAGGACATATAAAATATTACATAACAGGAATCAATCAGAGAAATTAAGACTGGGAATAGAGACTGGATAAGTAATTCACAAAGAAACAGTGGAAGGATATATGTATGGCTCCCAAATATCCAACAAAGTCTAGAAGATTTAGGATCTTTGCTTGGAAGTGTTTGCATAGGTATTTTTATATCTCAATCAGACTCCAAAGAATTTCTCCTCAGGTAGAAATTGTAAATGTTGTAGGTGTGATGGGATGAAAAATGTAAGTATAAACATATTTTTGGGAGTGTAATGAGTTGGCAGACTTTAAAAATTCACTGCACACTACTCTGTCAGAAACACTAGGTGAGCAAACTGGTGTAACAACAGAATTTTTTTTTTTTTTATGAACTATGAGACAGAATTGGAATTGCCTAGACATAGTATAAGGCCTTGCTGAGTTTAATTCTGGTGGTTGCCAAAAAAGCAATTACTAGAAACTGAGAATACAGTAAGAGAGATAAAAGAACTGGGAATGTGATCCTTAGAAATGGGTGGGAACAAATGACAAAGAAAAAAAGGAAATTGTGGGAATAATACATGTAAAATAATGTTTTAGAGGAGGAATGAGGTTTAAGAGAAGGCAGGAAATGAACAAGTTATACGTTTGACAATGACTGTATAGATATGTTATGTATAATGTTTGCAATTGAAAATGTCAAATATGGTTTGTTTTCATTTACATAAATGTATGATTGAATATGTCATAAGTGATAATTCAGCAAAGATGTTTCTTGTTTAACAAAACAAAAAAAAAAAAGATGAAAGAAGACACTATTTGTCCTAAAATGTAATGCAGTACATCTCTACCAAAATAAATTCTATAGACATTTATAACCAACTTAAAATACTTCGAGAAACAAAGACTGGAAGACCAAGTTACAAGTCCAAAAGATCACAACTCCAGAAAGATAACTTCCAATGATAAATTTAGGAGGCAGCAAAAGTGGCTGGTCCTAGTAGAGTCCCAGACAAAGGATTTCCATACTCCTGAAGAACAAACAGGATAAAGTGTTAATCTGGCTTGTTACACCTTGCATAACCATTTTCTTCCTATCTTTTCACTCTGCACGTCACACACGACTGGAAACAGCGATGAATAATACTGATTCTCTTCAAAGTATGAAATTTTCTTTAAGGAATGCAATGAAGAATGTCTTGTTAGCACACAATATGCAAATGAGAATTATTCTTGTAATAGCTGCCGGGAAATCAGTAAAACCTTAAAATAAGGAAATCACTTGTCTCAATCATAAAAAATTCAAGTTCCATAGTAACAGTTACAAATAAGGCATAGTTGGAGAAAAAGTTAAGAGTATTTCTGTTTCTGCAATAAGAAAGCCAGTCTAGCTTACAGAACACATGGAGACTTCAGCCATAAATCAAAGGAAGTTATGAGCAAGCCTAATGTCAAATACTACTACTACTAAAAATAAATTCAAAAAAGGAATGTGATAAGCTGCAAAAGACCCCAAATTAAACCAGTTTCCATAAAGCCCAATAGCGCTATTTATGCAAATCTTTGGGCACATTTAACTCCCCCAGGAACACCTGAATTCGAAATACCACCACTGAACATGTCCTCCTCGCGGGTCGAGTGGCGTTCCGAAAGAGATGCGTGAATGGGAATGCCTTCGTTGAAGGTTGGGCATCGAGCTGGCAACTCAGCACCGTGAAAATCTGCTGCCAATCATTAGCGGACCGGAGTTCCGCTGTGGCGACCCCTAACCGGGAAAAGCCGAAAGACAACAACCATCACCACTGAACAAGCCACATACATACATAAATAAATATACAGCATATGCACACATATAGAGCAGACAGAAGATGGATGATGTACCCTAGCCCTGTATGTATCAAACTGTAAAGATTCATCGGTTTCTGAAAGTAAACAAATACTTGTAGAATTACAAGATCCAGTATTTGTTGCCTTTATCAAACTACATTAAATGGAAAAATGGTCTTAACAATTAAAGAGTAATAAAGGATGGCCTTCCTCAAGTGCAGGATCAAATGCATGCTGTGTGAAGCCATCATCTGGGAGCTACATGGATAACTATGGAAAAGTACAGTTTTGTACCTACCATAAATGTAGATGTCCGATAGGTATGCATCTGCAGTCCTCACATATGGGTTGTCCTGCTTCAGGCAGCCCTTCGGTCGGCCAGATTCCAAAGTCTGGGTCCGGCTGATGTCGCCCCTTCCCCGACGTCAGAGCGCCTGGGGTATAAAAGCGTCAGCCGACGCCATCTTCCGCAGTTTTTCTTGCCCCAGATGCCAGGTGCCCTCCAAGAAAGGCTAAATTTGGAGAAATGCAATAAATTCCAAACATGCACAGAAAAAAAAAAAATATATATATATATATATATATATATATATATATACATACATATATAAAACAAATACACCATAATAGATTACCCCAACTAGCTATGAGAGGGATAAGTACCCAAGAAATACCACACAGGGGAAGGAGGGAGGGTAAACCTGACTACAGATGCATACCTATCGGACATCTACATTTATGGTAGGTACAAAACTGTACTATGTCCTTCAAGGATGCATCTGCAGTCCTCACATATGGGTAGAATACCATAGCCAATCTGGGGGTGGTAGGATCTATGTAAAGGATGGTGTAGCTAAAATGCCCTGCAGGACTGCTGTAGCAAAGCTTGCTCTGGATCTGGAATATAAAGGTAAATTGTAATGCTTGGAAAATGTATGCACGGAGCTCCATGTAGCAGCTTCTAGAATGTCCTTGGTAGCCACCCCTCTTAAGAAGGCTGTGGAGGTGGCTGTGGCTCTGGTGGAATGAGGTCTAATGTTAGCTGGCACAGTTTTTCCATGAAAGGAGTAACAAAAACGAATGCAATTTCCTATCCATTTTGAAATTGTCTGTTTGGAAATTGCTTTTCCTTGTGCACCAGCAGCATATGTTACAAACAGCTGGTCAGTTTTTCTGTAACTTTTAGTTCTGTCCAAGTAGTAGCGCAACTGTCTGTGAATGTCCAGGGTCTGCAGAAGTTTCTCCCCTTTGTTTTGTGGATTTGGAAAGAAGGTAGGCAGGTGAATAGCTTGGTTCAATGAGACCCTGGATACCACCTTTGGCATAAATGAAGGATTGGTTCTCAATGAAACTCTGTCCTGATGAAAGATAAGAAATGGTTGTACTGTCATGAGTGCCTGCAACTCAGAAACTCTTCTTGCTGAGGTTATGGCCAGAAGGAAGGCAGTCTTCCAAGACAGGAACTGTAGTTTTGAAGATGCTGCTGGTTCAAAGGGGGGCAGTGTTAGTTTTTCCAACACGAAGTTAAGGTCCCTTGGAGGATTGATGTTTTTAATTCCTCTTAGAAACTGTCTTAGGAGAGGATGGGAGAAGACAGGTGGATCAGTATTGTATTCCGCTGAAATTGCTGAAGCATGAATTTTAATGGAAGAGTAAGACAGGCCATTGTGGAGCACTTCTGCCAAGTATTCCAGGATATGTGCCATGTTCATCACTGTCGCATCTAGGCCCTTTGTGGTGCTCCAAGTGCGGAATCTTTTCCATTTTGCTGAGTAAGCCTTTCTTGTGGAAGGCCGGCGAGCTTCCATGATGATATCCTTCACTCTCTTGGATAGCTTATCCTGGGAAGGAGTCAAGGTATTCTCCAGGCTGTTAGATGCAAGGATTTCAGGTTGGAATGCAGGGTTTTGTAATTGTGCTGTGTCAGGAGAAGTGGCCATTGAGGAAGAGGCCACGGTTTTGTGCGTGACATGCTCTTTAACAGTGGGTACCAGTGCTGTCTTGGCCAGTCCGGAGCTATCAGAATCACTTTTGGCTGCTCTGTCCTGATCTTCAGTAAGACCTTGGTCATTAATGGAAGAGGTGGAAATGCATACACTGTTAGAGTTCTCCAGCTGAAAGAGAGGGCGTCCACTTTCCATGCTTGTGGGTGGTATGTCCTTGAGCAGAATTTCTTCAGTTGATGATTGTGGTGGGAGGCAAAAAGATCTATGTCCGGCCTCCCCCATGATTGCGTTATCTGAAGGAAGATGTCGGGGTGCAGCATCCATTCGTGTGCATCCATGATATTTCTGCTTAGGCTGTCCGCCAGTATATTGTCTTTTCCTGGCACAAACTGTGATTGCAGCTCTATATTGAGTTTCAGGGAAAGTTCCCATAGATTCATTGCCAGTCTGCAAAGAGGGTAGGAATGGGTACCTCCTTGCTTGTTTATGTACCACATAACTGTGGTGTTGTCTGTCCTTATTAGCAGGTGGCCTTGATGCAGAAAGAGTTTGAAGGCCTCGATTGCATGCATCACTGCCAGCATTTCCTTTTGGTTTATGTGCATGTGTAGCTCCTTTTGTGACCATAGACCTTGAATACATCTGCCCTCCATGTGTGCTCCCCAACCGTGGTCTGAAGCATCCGTTGTAATGGTTTGGCTGGCTATTGGTTTGCTGAAGGGCAGACCCCTGTTTGACTGGCTTGCTTGCGCCCACCACAGGAATTCCTTTTGGAGGCATGGAATGAGTGGGATCAAAGTTTCTAAGCTGTGACTGTGCTGAGTCCATAAACTGCTTAGGTACCATTGTAATTTCCTCATATGCAGCCTTGCTTGTGGAATCAGAAGAATGCAAGATGCCATGTAACCCAGGGCCTGCAGGATTTTCCTTGCAGTCAGCTGAGTTTGTCTTGTCAGATTCTTGAAGCAATCCGGTAGTTTTCTTTGTTTTTCTTCTGTGAGAAAAAACATTTGGTTGGTTGTGTCCAGATCCACACCCAGAAAAGTTATTCTTTGGGATGGAACAAGTCTTGATTTGTGAATGTTGACTGTATATCCCAAGGCCTGAAGTAGGTGGATGGCATAATTCAAGTGTTTTAACAAAGTTTGTTGGCTGTCCGCTTGTATAAGGCAGTCGTCCAGATATGGGTATATTTGAATCCCCTGAAGTCTGCAGTGTGCAATTACTGATGCCAGGCATTTCGTGAATACTCTGGGCGCAGTAGATAAGCCAAAGGGCAATGCTGAGAATTGATAATGCTCTGAACCTGCAAGAAATCTGAGGTGTCTTCTGCAACTTTGTCTGACAGGGACATGCAGGTATGCCTCCTTGAGGTCTAGAGTTACCAGCCAAGACCTCTTGCCCAGCATGGGAAGGAGTTGCTGTAGAGTCAGCATTTTGAATTTTGGCACAATGAGATAAGTATTCAGTGCGGACAAGTCGAGAATAGGCCTCCATTGTTTTTATTTTCTTGGAACAAGGAATAGTCTGGAATAAAATCCTTGGCCTTGTTCTGAAAGAGGAACCTTTTCTATAGCTTTCATTTGCATTAAGCTGGAGATTTGCTTCAAGGCCTCTGCCTTTTGATTTGGTGGCAGGTCTGGCATGCCTTTTCTTTTTGGCAATGTGTGAAAATGGAACCTGTATCCTTTGTCTATTATTTGCAGTGTCCATTTGTCCCTTGTAATACTGTGCCAATTTTCTGAGAATAAAGAAAGCTTTCCGCCCAAAGGTGCTTCTAATTGAGCCCTGGTTGGCGGAATCAAAGTGAAGTCATTGAGTCTGTCCTTGTGCAGCAGTTGTAGGTCCTGCACTACCTCTCTGGTTGGGAGGCTGCCACTGACGTCCTCTGTAGGAGCCCCTAGCTTGCCCTCTACCTCTGGCACGCCTGTTCTTGCCTCTCTGAAATCTCTCTTGTGTCTGGAAAGGACCAATTCTTGGTAGGCCAATTTCTGCTGAATCTTGGTGGTTGGACTTGGAGAAAATCTTTGACTGTTTGTACAGATTTTGCCTTTTCCTCAAATTTCTTTAAGACCTCCTGAGCAGTGGAGCCAAATAACTTTTGCTTTTCCAGTGGAGCATCCAGAAGCTTTGCTTTAACATGGTCTGGCAGAGATTGTTCCTTCAGCCAAGCATGCCTACATATGACTGCACCTGTCATAGCTGACCTACATGAAGCTTCCAATGCATCATAACCACACTGTAAGAAATGGTTGCTAACCTGTTGGGAGTTATGCACCAGATCCTGAAGTGATTTGCGATCTAGGGGTTCAGGAGAAGACAGTTTCTTATGCAATTCACCTAACAAATACTCTTGGTACTGCATCATATGAAATTGACAATTTAATGCCCTCATAGAAAGAGTAGCAGAAGTATACATTTTCTTACCCCATCTCTCTAAAGCCCTGGACTCCCTTTCAGAGGGAAGTGGATTTTTAGAAGTGGCTGCTGCAACCCCTTTAGGGCCCTGGGAAATAGTTTCTGGATCAGCAGAGTGGGCCTTGTAAAGAAAATGATGCGAGTCCGGGACCCTGTAGTATCTATCGGGTTTGACAGGGGCCGGAGGAAGAGTGTCGGGGGTTATGCTAGACTCAAGAGTACACAACATCAATGACATTCAAAACAGGAGGAATAGCCAAAGGTCTATGCTGAGGTAAATGCAGAAAAGTCCTTAATCTCTTCCTGGAATCAGAGAATTCCTGGCCCTGCCATTTGAAATGCTCTCTCATAGTGTGAAGGGTCTCCCCGAATGACAGTTCTTCAGGAGGGGAGGCCGAGGGGATGGATTCCTCTGCATCAGAATCCTCGTAGGCCGAAAAAGCCTCCTCCTGGTAGTCAGAGAGGGCAGAGCCATCAGAGGCCTCATCTGAGGAGTGGGGATCAGAGGGCTCAACCCTGGGCCTTTTGTCTAGAGGAGGTTGAGAGCCCCTGTCCGGATGAGGTTGAGAGTCCCTAATTAAAGAAATAAGGTCCTCTGCTAAACTTAGAATCTGTGAACCTGTAGAGGGTCCCTGAGGAATAACCCTGGGAGGCATAGTTTTTGTGTGTTTAGCAGCTTTAGCCCTGGTGAATGCCTTTATGGACATGGAAGCAGGAGGCCTGGCTGCACCAAGTGCTGGTGTAGCTTTGTCTAGAGGAATGGTGTCGGGGGGGGTTCCAAGACACCAGTTTCTGAAGGAAATTCAATAACCGACTCAGTAGGGACCTCCAGGGCCGAGGTTGTCGGTTGAGCGGTTTCGGTGGACGGAAGTACTAAGGACTCTGTTTCAGCCGAGACTGAGACACTCGTGGTAGGCCTAGCCGTGGTTTCAACCGAAACCGCGGTCCGCGTGTCTGTCCTTGTCCTTCCGTTTCTTGGCTAAATGTGGAGTCGGAGTCTCCGACGGCATGTTGTAGGAGAAACTAGCCCCAAAAAATTCCTCTGCAAACTCCGCCCGACGCCTAACAGTGCGTCGATTGAAGGAAGCACAGGCTGAACAGGCCGAGACGTCGTGGTCTGGGCCTAGGCAAGGGAGGCAGTAAGAGTGGAAATCCTTATGAGGTATTTGTTTCCCACAAGTTAAGCAATTATTAACTTTATCTGACATCGGCTGAGGCAAGAAAGAGTCCCCAACGGGGTACTTAGCTTTTGAAGTCTTCGGTTAGCTGAATTACAGGAGCTGGCCGATCGGCACTTGCGAACTGCTTCTGCTTCGGGCACCACGCGGCAAGAAAGACTGGGGAAGATGGCGTCGGCTGATGCTTTTATACCCCAGGCGCTCTGACGTCGGGGAAAGGGCGACATCAGCCGACGCCGGACCCAGACTTTGGAATCCGGCCGACCGAAGGGCTGCCTGAGGCAGGACAACCCATATGTGAGGACTGCAGATGCATCCTTGAAGGACATCTTGGAACTCACTGTGAAATCAAAAAAGATCCAACGTCAGCAAACCAACGAGTGAGAAAATTTGTAACCCTACACCACAATGCTCCATTCACAAAACTGTCTTCAGTCTTATCTGTTTGTTGTACAATCACATGCATTTAGGTTAACCAGATCTCTTTGGTCTGGACTTGCCTAACATTTCAAGATCTAATGAAACAAAAAATCAATTTTGCTGCCTCATGCTTGGGTACCATGAAGTTTTGCTGCCGAACAGAATTTTCAGGTTAATTATTGACAGGAAACCTTGTGAGAGTTAAGTTCAGTAAAACTGTTGAAACTTTTTATTGTAATAAGAGAATCCCACTGCAATTATGAACATTGTCCTTACATACAGTATTTTAGCTCACAGGATGTAATTACCCCTCACTTCATTTCAGGTTAAATTTTCTTTCCCTGCTTACCTGTGGAAGAGTCATTACAATATCTATGAACATAAACTGGATGATTCAAGACTCACCAAACTTAAATATCCTATAACAAATGTATCTTTGCTGGCTCTGCTGCAAGCTTACAACTTCAAGCCTTTTGTCACTGACTATTTTTTCTTCTTTTTCCTTATGGTTGTATCACCATGGAGTGACTGCAGCTGAGGCCAAAGCCCCACAGTGGGGCTCATTCCTACAAAATAAATGCTTTTAAAAAGATTCTTCTCTGTAGATTATTCAAGAAATTCGACTCTAGACCTAGTTTATAGTCATGGTAATAAATTTTATCAGGTAGTAGTAGAGCCATCCTGTACTGCAAATGTTTTATACTTTGTTAATGTAACTCAGGACATTACTGTTCTTAACTCTGAAATGGACTACCAAAAGCACCGCTTTGTCTGTTTCTTGCTTGGGCAGGCTTCAGCTTTCCTGAGTCCCTGAATAGGATAAAACAGGTAATTAATTTAGTGCATAACTAATTAATTAATGATTAATTGATTAATGCCTTTGGACATTTTTTTCTGCATATATCTGGTGCTCTCTGGAAAAGCTATGCAACACTGAAGAGAACGTTATTCTTGAGCTGCTGTCATGAGTACCACACACAGCTTTTCAGGACTGCTTATTCTCAGGTCACCCGCATGGACTATGACACAGCCATACTGGTACCAGTATTACTTGAAATAAAAACTAAATCTGGGGATCCAGCAAAACCAAAAACCTTTAGGAACTATTCCAAGGCTAACCTCTGACTACTAAGCAAACACCTTGGCTAAATTCCAAGCAGCCCCAAACCCAGTCAACACCATAGCGTATGCTGAACTATTTACAAAACCTCTGTACAGCCATACTGTTAAATGTATATGTGTATATCTGTGCAAAACCATATTAAGAATAAAGGCAAACTCAAAAAACAAGCCACTCTACTGGAATCACAACATCAACTGGTTATACAACAAAACAAAAAAAGCTTGGCCAAGTGTAGTAGGAACAAAGCCATACATAAAAAAGCCCCCAACAAACGTAAACAGGCAGCTAAAGAGGGTTGACTATTTATTTATTTATTGCATTTGTTAAACGGGGAAAGGCCACTGGGCCTAGAATGAATCCATTTTCAGTGGAGGCCCTGGGAGAAATGCTCCACAATAATTACATACAATTAATACACAAAAGAACAAGCAGCAGCAGAATTACAATCATGGTAAAACAGACTTAACAGGCGTACATACTAACACACATTAGTGTAAAATATATCTGCAAGGATCACAGCAAGGGGAAGTTAAATTCAGTGTAAGAATAGAGAGCTAAGGAGGGAAAGAAGTAAAGCTAATGAGCCAGCAAGTAGTAAGTAGGCAGAGAGAAGAGAAAGGAAAGGAGCAAGTAGTAGGTAGGCAGAGAGAAGAGAAAGGAAATGATGGTAATAGAAAAATTAAAGGTGAAGCAAAGGAAAGATAAGTCAGGTGTTGGGGTTGTTTACTTGGGTACAGGAGCATAACCAGTGAGAGGATAGATGTAGTTTGAGGGATTTTTTTTTTTTAAGAGGGCAGGGTTATAGATGGTCCTGGGTGCAGGGGGAGATTTTTCCATGCCTTGGAGACAGTATAAGAATACAACATTTGGCCGGCTCATAACTTTTAGTTATGTACTCACCATAACTTTAGATGTTTGGGATCCATCTCGCCTACATTCTGTACTGATGGGCTCGGAGCCGATCCCTCGGCTCTGACTCGGCACGCTTATGCTATAGAGCGAGGCCTCTTATTGGCTGAGCTATCTTTATCCCAGGATGCACCACCACTAATCCCCCAGATCTTGTTTGTCCGCATTCATGCACACATGCACAACTTGTTTATATAACATTGTTAGATGTTTCAAGATGAAACAACAGGATTCGGACCTTCTGATATCCTCTGATCTCCAAGGAAGGGGGAAGGAGGGTGGGTTATTAGGAATGTAGGCGAGATGGATCCCAAACATCTAAAGTTATGGTGAGTACATAACTAAAAGATGTTATGTGATCCTATCTCGCCTACATTCTGTACTGATGGGACAGCGTCCCTAGCACCTAAATCCCGGGTGGCTCATTGGAAAACACTCCTGAGCACTGTGGAACCAAATGAAGCTCGTCCTCTAGATGCCACATCTAATTTGTAGTGGGAAATAAAGGTGTGCGGGGAAGACCATGCAGCCGCAGCACAAATGTCACTAATAGCAAGCTTAGAATGAAATGCTACCGAAGTAGACATAGCCCTTGTAGAATAAGCTTTGACAGAGGCGGTAAGCTCTTTGTTAGAATAAAAATAAGCTTGAGTAATACAGTCCCTGATCCATTTGGCAATAGTGACCTTTGTGACAGCTTTGCCCAATTTATTGTCTGCAAAGGATACAAACAACTGATCTGTTTTCCTTGTTTGTTCGGTCCTGTCTAAATAAAAATGTAATTGTCTGTGGACATCTAGTGTGTGGAATATGAACTCCGCTTTGTTAGAGTATTTTGGGAAAAAAACTGGAAGCTCTAACGATTGCTGTAAGCAGAAACTAGAACAAACTTTAGGGACAAAGGAAGGATTTGGCCTGAGGGATACTCTGTCTTTGTGAAAACCAAGCACGGGGTTTTACTGACAAAGCCTGAAGCTCTGAAACTCTTCTGGCAGAAGTAATCGCCACCAGAAAAGCTGTCTTCCATGATAGAAACTTTAGATCACATGTAGCTGCCGGTTCAAAGGGGAAAGAAGTCAAGGCGCGTAACACTATATCGAGATCCCATGGAGGTGCAGGATGAGAAATCGGAGGTCTTAATACAGCAGCACCTTTCAAGAAGGTCTTACACAATCTGTTGCTCATTAAAGGTGGGTCTATGGATTCATGAAAATTAGAAATTGCTGCCAATTGTACCTTGATGGTAGAAACTGAAGAGCCTTGATTGAAAAGAGAAGTTAAGAATTTTAGTACTTCTGCCACGGGAATAGAAATGGGGTCCAGGCCCCGGAGTTGAGCCCAAATAGCAAATCTTTTCCATTTGCTAGAATACAGTTTCTTTGTAGCAGACTTATGGGCCGAAGATAATATGTGCACAACATCTGGATCCAATGTATGACTCCTGACTATAGTCGGAAGAGGAGGAGCCAAGCCGTCAATTTTAGGGTGTGTAGGGACTGGTGGAATAGTCCCGACTGATGAACCAGTAGGTCTGGGATCTGATCCAGGAACCATGGACCTTCCAGAGCGTATTTCCAAAGATAGGGAAACCATACTTGACGAGGCCAGTAAGGAGCAATTAAGATCATTTTGCTCCCCAAGAGAGATGCCTTTTGAATCACCCTGGGAAGGAGAGGAACTGGAGGGAAGGCATAAAGCAAGCCGGTGGGCCAAGGACGGACTAGTGCGTCCATGGGGCTCTTCCCCGGAGCCGGGATTAGGGAGAAGAATTCTTTGCACTTCGCATTCAGAGGAGTCGCGAAGAGGTCGCAACACGGAACTCCCCATTTGCTGAAAATCTGACTTGCAACTGTCATATTCAGAGACCATTCGTGAGGGGAGAGGATGGTTCTGCTCAATCTGTCGGCTATCACACTGGACTTGCCCGGTATGTGAGTAGCCACTAGGAAGCGTTTGGTCGAGACTGCCCATTCCCAAACTCTCATGGCTTCTCTGCAAAGAGGATAGGATCTGGTCCCTCCCTGTTTGTTCAGGTACCAGACAACTGACATGTTGTCTGAGTGAACAGCAATTACGCCCTGAGGGAGATAATCGTGAAGGGCTTGAAGGGATAGGAGTACTGCCCTCATTTCTAAGATGTTGATATGAAGTAAAGTCTCTTCCAGGTGCCATTCGCCTTGGACTGACCTGCCCAGGGAATGCCCCCCCCACCCCATCTGGGAGGCGTCCGTGGTCAAAGTGGCCGCCGGAGGAGGTAGAACGAAGGGCCGTCCCTGATCCAAATTGGAGGGCACTAGCCACCAGCGAAGGTCCCGTTTGCAAGATTCCGTGATCCATATGAGGTGACTGACAGGGAGTTCCTGAAAGGACCACTGAGCTGAAAGAAGCCACTGGAGAATTCTCATGTGCATCCTTGCCAAGGGGACTAGAAGAACCGTGGCGGACATGGATCCCAATAGCTGCAGGACCATCCTGGTTGGAGCTTTGGACCTGGGAAGTAAGGTTCGAACTTGATTCTGTATGGTTTGTATTCTGTCTGTCGGTAGATAGACCCGCATTCGGTTTGAGTCTATCTCTACCCCTATGAATCTTATTCGCTGAGATGGCAGCAACACAGACTTTGGCCAATTGAAGGTGATTCCAAGGGAACTGCCCAGTGATATAGTGGCTTGAAGGCTCTGCAGTAGTAGATGCCTGGAGGTGGCAGTTAGGAGCCAGTCGTCTAGATACGGAAACACCTGGAATCCTAGACTTCTCAGGTGATCAGTCACGACTGCCAAACACTTGGTGAACACCCTGGGGGCTGTGGTGAGACCAAAGGGCAGCGCACGGAACTGAAAATGACTGCCTCCTAGGCTGAAGCGCAGATGTCTCCTGGACGCTTGATGTATCATGATGTGGTAATAAGCGTCCTTGAGATCTATGGAGCACATCCAAACACCCTTCTCCAGCAATGGGAGAATGGTTTGTAGGGTGACCATTCGGAATTTGGACTTTCTGACTGAACGGTTTAGGATGCTGAGGTCCAAAATGGGCCTCAAGTCCCCGGTCTTTTTTGGCACCAAAAAGAATCTTGAGTAAGTCCCTAATCCGATCTGGTCTGCGGGACCGGTTGGATGACTCCTTTTTGCAGCAGCTTTGAAACTTCTGAGGCTGCAGTATCCCGCTGACTGGGTGGCGGGTCCGGGATTTTTTTGGACTGAGGGGGGGATGAGAGAATGGGATGGAGTAACCTCCGGCGATGATTCGGAGCACCCATCGGTCCTGAGTGATACCTTCCCAGGCTTTTAGGTGCTTCGAGAAACGACCCCCGACTGGCTCCGGAGCTGCACAACCGGGCAATCCCTCAGGGACTATGAAAGGCTGAAGAGCCACGAAAGGATTCGCGGTCTCCAGTGTTGCGAGGGCCTCTGCCGCCTCTGGGACGGCATCTTCCGGAAGAATTTCCCCCTTCCCTGCCTCTGGAAGGGGAATCCTCCTGCTGAGAGGGGTAAGGCTTCTGAGATCTACGGAACCACATTTTCCCTCCTCTTTTAGCCTTGGGATAAGGCCGAAAGGGAGTGGAAAATCGTGCCCCTACGGCAGTCAGAGTCTTACCCTCCTGTTCACAGCGGGTTAGTGTGTCCTTTACCTTGGGTCCAAACAGGGAGGACCCATCAAAGGGGGCGTCGGCAAAGGAAGACTTAAAGGCCTCCGCGAAATGACACAGGCAGAGCCAGGCTTGTCTCCGTAGAGCAATGCCTGTACCCGCCGCTCTACTTGCCCCTTCAGCCGCATAAGAAATGAGCCTCATGGACGAGTTCGAGATGGACGACATTGTAGCCAGCTGAGAGCCAACCGTCTGGGCCAGCTCCTCAGGCAGGTTACCCAAGAGGGTATCGGATAGCTCCTTAATCAGATCTCTCTGAAATCTAGTAAAGTGCGTAAGGTAGTTCAAGGACCTCAATGTAAAGGCCGCTGAACTGAGGGTGCGCTTTCCGTACCTATATCCATGCTCCTAGACTCCTTATTAAAAGGATGGACGGACGTCGAAGCCTCTGCTACATCTTGCTGGGTAGCAGATGCCACCACCAAAGCATCTACAGCCACACCTTTAGTTAGAAACTCTTTTTCAGGGGGTGCCGAGAGGAACTTATTTGGACGAGCAGGCACCGGTTCCACAGAGTCTGGGTGTTCCCACGCCCTTCGACAGATCAAATCCAAGAGCTCATCGAAGGGCGGAGACACCCAGGAGGCGGAGGGCTGAGCCCCGAAGGCCTTCAGGAACACCGACTCATCAGCAGAGGGAGGTTTTGACTGCCAGCTGCCTCGTTGTTTTAGGGCTTCCAGGATGTCTGCAAAGGAGACATCATCAGAGGACGACTTAGGGGATCCCTCTGCATCATCGAGATCAGTGTCTGATGTAAGAGACTCATCAGGGGAGTCAACGTGCTTCCTCTTGCACGATCTCTTCCTGGGGGGTTCTTCCGAAGAGGCTTCAGAAGGACCTCCAGGAGGGGGAGAAACCCCCGTGGGGGTAACCTGAGGCCCGGGGGCTCTGCTGTCTAAGGACAGGGGAACTGCCAAAGACCCAGTCTCCGTATGCAGGGAAGGAGCTGGGGAAACCGTGGAGGTAGCCAAGGAAGATTTGGCTAATGCACTCCTCATAGCCCTGAAGGTGTGACCACCAGAATCCTGGGAGGGTACCACCTCCGTGGCCACGACAGTGGACAGCACTCCCGCCGCCGACGCACCAAGAGGGAGACTTGGGACCGAAAGCATCAATCCCGAAGCCTCCCCCCCAGGGCCGAAGGAAGAAGTCCGTGTACTGAACTCCGACCCGAGAGCCGGAGTTGGAGCAAGGGTCGGGCCCGACCCTAAAACCTCCACAGGTTCCACCAGCACCAACGGTGCCGAAGCTGTTGGAGGAGGAACCACAGTAGGGGAGTGGACCATCGGCTCCGAAGCCGAATGGGCTGGAGCCAAAACTAGCTTTTGGAACACCGGAGACTGGAAGAGTCGAAGGTGCACCCTGTCGATGTCCGAATCAGACATCTTGGATGATCTAGAGGATACCGATCGGGCCCGAACCGATTTCTCCATCGGCTCCGAAGGGCTCGGGGACCGGCTCCGAATGGACTCTACCACTATCGGCTCCGAGGGAGATCTCAAGGTAATTTCCTCGGTGCCGATAAGGACTTCGCCCGGGGAAGAGTCTGAGCCGGTAACCCTTATCGGCTCCAATATCAGTGGAGCCGATGAGGGTGACCCGCCTCTCGATGCCTCAGTCCTCGGCTCCGAAACCAGAGGGGTCGAGGCTGGAGGCATCGAGGCAGACCGTTCCGCCCTCGGCTCCGAAGTCCGTGGAGCCGATGTAGAAGTCTGCTTAGATTTTTTTGCAGTCGGTTCCGACTGACTGGTCGGAGCCGACGCTTTTTTCTTTTTAGAAGGAGAAGGAGAGTAAGATAAAGCCTCCTCGAAGGATGGTTTGATTAACCCTTTCAGGATTAATTTGTTCTTCCTCTCCTGGAGGACTCTAGATGAAAAAGCGTGACACACACTACACGATTCTTGTAGGTGCTTGGCGCCTAAGCAATAGACCCACGAGGAGTGGTCGTCCTTTATAGACATTTTGAAACCACACCTCGTGCATTTCTTAAACCCGGAGGGTTTGTGTTCTTTAGACATAGCCAAAAAGTCAAACACAGTTGTCTACAACCAAAAAGAAGGTTTACAGCAAATAAAATATCCCTACTTTAATAATTTTAAACTTTAATTTTTTTTTTTTTTTTTTTTTAGAATACAGTAACAATTTTTACAGAAGAAGAGAGATAGAGAGGGTCAAGACCCTCTAACTTAAACGGGTACTTGACCCACACACAAAAAACCAAGGTAGTAGAAACAACAGGGGAAGGCCCCTCTAACTTAAATGGGAAACCTTCCCTGACAGAAAAAAACACGAAATCCTCTACCAAAACTACTAATACACACTCGTATAACAACAATAGCTGTTAAAACAGCTTTTGGATTTAAATCAAGCAAATTTCTGACAGGAAAAAGCCTAAATAAATAGCACTTAGCCCAGCCAAGTTGAGACCACGTCTTAGCTCTGTAAGCGGCAAACGAGATCTGGGGGATTAGTGGTGGTGCATCCTGGGATAAAGATAGCTCAGCCAATAAGAGGCCTCGCTCTATAGCATAAGCGTGCCGAGTCGGAGCCGAGGGATCGGCTCCGAGCCCATCAGTACAGAATGTAGGTGAGATAGGATCACATAACATCTTGGGTTTCTTGATAGACAGTAACATTTTGTTTTCTGACCTGAGGTGTCAGGATGGTACATGGTCAGTATGGAGGAGAGGGAAGGACAGGTTTCTGGGTGATAGATGAGCTTGTGAGCTGTAGTTAACTGTTCTCAAGGATGACTGAAGATTGGTCAAGATGGGAGCACAGTATAGTAAAGTAGGAAGCAGGAAGGAAGAGGCCAAGGCTTTTTTTTTTTAGAACAGAGGCTAAGAAAATAGTTGTGTCTATATAGGGCACCCAGTTTTTGGTATTTTTTTTTTATGTTGCTGTAGACGTGAAGGTTGAAAGTTAAACTGTCATCAATGATGACACCTAGCAATTTGGTACTAGGGACAACTTCAATGATACTGTTGGTTTGGGAGCGAATGGAGAACAGGGACCTGTCAACAGGGTTGGATTTATTGGGGGTAAATATTAAAAGTTTTGTTTTATTGGGGTTGAGGACGAGATGGTTCTGGGACATCCAGGTTTCAGTGCAAGAAAAAGCTTCTTGGGTGAGATACTGTAGTGCAGTGGCAGATTTAGAAGAGCAGATGATAGTCGGGTCATCAGCATACTGGATAATGCTGCTATGGGTAAGAGTGGTATGAAAGCTATTAACAAATATGCTGAATAAGAGGGGACCCAGTATTGAACCTTTAAGGGTGAAATTTGACGAAAAAATATGTCTGCAGGCAAAGGACAACCACAAATCCTACTACAGCTATGTCAGTAACCTCAGAGGAACTACACAGCAATGAGCAGAACTTACTGTAAATGGCATCACTCACTGCTAACCTTTTGTTTGACAGGTTCAGCTTAAATTTCTGCCCCCCCCCCCCCCAAGTAGTCCAAGGGAAATGCTGCATACCACAATCCCCGCAACCATTACTAGGGAACAGGTCATCAATGCACTTTTCAAGGCCTAAAACACTGCATCAGTGGGTATCAATAACATCCCAGGATGTTTAATAAATAGCATGAAACATGACATCTCTGGTACAATTGAATCAATTTTCATCTGGAGCCTTCAGTCAGGTTTTGTGCCTAAGGAATTTCTATTCTATGGCTATAGTCATTCCACTGCAGAAGGGAGGTCTAATCACTGATTTGGGTAACAGGCCCATAAGTCTTACCAGTCGCAAATATAAGGCCATGGAAAGAATCATCACAAACATGATAAATGAGGACACTGGTAACCAGCAAATACGGGACCCACCACAGTTTGGATTTGTTAAAGAAAGGTCCTGCCTATTAAATCTGGTGGACTATTCTGAGAGGGTCACCAAAGCACTAGATGAAGGTAAAACTGTGCACACAGCTTACCTCGACTTGGCCAAGGCTTTTGGTACAATACCCCACTCAGGCATTATAGGCAAGTTCACTAATTTAGGTTTAAACCCTTTTATCACCTACTGGATAGCCAAATGGCTCACTGATAGGACCCAGAAGGTCAAAACAGGTGAGGCCACCGCCACCAAGAGACCAGTCATTAGCAAATTCTCCCGGGGCTCAGTACTGGACCTGCTCCTTTTTGTCATCTATTTCTCTGAAAATAGAAGCAAATGCTGAAGGCTTATAGCTGATAAGTTTGCAGATGACTGCAAGCTGGGGATTACCATCTACTCCCCTGCAGACACTAGCATTCTTCAAGAAGGTTGGTCTCTGACTAAAAAAAGTGTAAAAGCCATGGCCTTAATTTCAATGCTAAGTAATGTATAATTGTACCCTTTGGTAAGTCAACCATCCCGGCTAATTATTACGTTGATAATACGCCCCTAAGAGTTGACCCAGTGGTCAGGGATCTGGGTATGCACATAAACAGTAGCTTTACCTTCAACCACCACGTAGCCACAGTGGTGAGGAAATCCTTTTATGTTGCGCAACTTATAATTAAGGACATGGCATCTAGATCCAGAGAGGTCATTATCTCACTGTACTCCATCCTTACCAGACCATTTATACAGTACACTGCTCCCTTTGGCATGTACCTGACCAGGTATATGCAGCAACTACAGTGACCTCAGAGGCTCCTTAAAAAAAAAAAAGAATACAAAGCATAACAAAAACCTGCCTTATGCAGAGTTCCTTAAAGCCCTTCCTCTACTCAGTCTCCTATAGACTGCCAAGGGGTGATCTATGCCTGGCTTACAAAGCATCTGCAAACCCCACACTTATGAATCTCCTACAAATTCATAAGTCAGAAAGCACCACAAATACAAGATCTACTGACCTAAATTTTGTCTGACAAACAGAACATGCTGGAAAGACACAAATGCTTCCCACATACTGTCCCACCTATGGAGCAGGCTTCTCATCCAAGTGAAGTTAAGTTTGTCTTTTATCCAGTTTAAGGACAACCTAGACCAGTGGATGGGGAATAGGAAATTTACACTGGGACTGGCACTCATGTCCCTTATGACTCTCAACATTCTATTTCGATACAGGACATCATTATTCTTTCAGGAAAGCATGGCTAGGCTTAGAAAGGCTCCCAGGACATTAGCACAGTAACAATCTGTAAGTGGTGGGGGCAGCTCAGAGTTGTACACCAAATAGCCAAAAGTTAGGTAAAGGCTTCAATCACCACTAAGTAAGAAATAGAGAAGTACCACAGCAAAACCATCAATGGCTTTGTGGATGTATTCAAACCAGTAATGCCTAGTGCATTATAAACAGCTGGCCAAGTAGCAACTTAGCAAATACCTGCAGATGCTTAGCCTCTAAAAATGAAACCAAAAGCCACTCTAATGCAGTAATGAAGAGGCTCGCATACTGAATCACATGGCTACTACTTTTTCTCTCATCTACAAGCTGAGAGAGAGGGTGAAATGTTCATGCCTGGCTAGTTGGGAATACTGAGTCTCTGTCATACTCTGATCCGCATCTGTTGAGTGAAAACAACCTATGAGACAAGAAAAAAGCATTAAATACTAAGATGCACCCCACTGAGGACTCCTATTAAATGTAGTGCAACAAGTAGTGTCTTTTACAATATTTAGTAAGCTGGAGTACTGGACATATGACTTGTACTTCTTCAATCTGCAGTAAAACTCTGAAGTAGAAGAATCTCTTGTGCTTCTCTGCGCCATCCTGAATAACTGATCAAGTCCTGGAAGATCCCCTCATTCAGTTGCCTTCTGTGTGGCCTGTCCTGCTGTTCAACTTGTCTACCATTACATTTTGCACTGATAAAATGTAAGATGTTCAGAGGGTTAAGGAGTACTCAACAGCTCTTTCCCAAGCCGTGACAGTCAAACTGCTCACAGGGTGCAACTTAGTGCCCCCTTTGCTGGTTTATTTACTGTATTGCTGTGGTGTTGCCCATAATCACCTGAAGAGGTGCCGGGGGGGGGGGGGGCACAGATGATATTTTAAGGCATGAATCACAGCATACATCTCTGACAATGAGGTGCGTTGGTCTGTCTGAGACATTCCAGAGGCCTTGCAACTTTACAGCCATAGAAAGTGGCCCCCTCCCCCACCCAGTGAAGTCTGAGGTGTCTGTAGTTATAGATTGGTTTGGAGGTACAGGAGAAAAGAGAGGCAACCTAAACTTACTTGTATCTGTAGTCTCATCCAGTGCCGTTTATGATGGGCCAGTTTTTTTTTCTTTTCTTTTTTTTTTTTTAAAGAAACCACTGAATCTTTCTCATGTGCATCCTGGTAGGAGGAATCATGAAAAGCACAGTGGTCATGAACTCCAGGATCTTTAAATACTCTGGCTAAAGTCTGAGACGTTCATAGAAGTCTGCAGATTAAAAAAACATCTACTTTCTGCTATGTCAGGACAGCCTTTTGCTGCAGGGTCTATATATTACAGCATAGAAAGACAATCCTGTACGACGGCGTCAAGGAAGATTTTTTGAACGTTTACATGAAACCCCAGAAAACCACTGTAATGACTTTTGACATCTGGGTTAAGACTCTGCAAAGAGGAGTAAGTAGTCTACATAAGGAAATATGTAAATGCAATTCAGTCTGCAGTGAGCTAATGACTTGAGTTAGACACACTGTAAAAACCCTTGGAACTGCAGATAACCCAAAGGGTAATGCAGAGAACTGAAAATGTGACCTAGACATAGAAAATCAAAGAAGCTTCCTGAAAGCCTTGCTTATGAGAATGTGATGGTATGCATCTTTTCATAGGTAGGTACTAGGCTATCAGCCCAAGGGCCTACGTAAGCCTAGCCAACAAGGTTCCCTGGCTTACGCCACCCAAGAAAGTTATTTTCCTATGCCACTGTCGAGCAGAGACACAGAAGTGACCCCCGGGGTGTATTTCCTATTTCCCATCCACCCATGAAGATTTTTCTTGAAGAGTGCTAATGAAGAACTTTGCTCGACATAGATGGGTAGCCTGTTCCAGAGTATGGGAAGTCTCTGGGATAGGAATCTATCCCTCCAGCATGTCCTGTTTATTGTGGTGACAAGGTTTAGGTCTCTAGAGCATGTAGCTCGGAGGGATTAGGATTTCTTTAGGTGTAGCATGTCCAACAGCTCTGGGTTTGACACAGCTTTAAATGTTGGGCAAAGATCATCTTGGAGTAGGCGATATGCTACAGAGTAAAGATGGAGCTTTTTGAGGCGGTCAGTGAAGGGCATTTGTTTGAGGCCAGTAATCCTCTTTGTGAGATACTTCTGTGGCCTTTCCAGCTGCTGCAGATGTCTTGTGAGGTACAATCCAAAAGGGGCGCTGTACTCTATAATGGGTCTAATGAGTGTTGAGTAGAGGGAAACAATGACCTCTTTTTTCCTGGATGAGAACCCGGACCCTTTTATGATGAGGTGTGCCACGTAGAAGGATTTCCTGACTGTGGCAATGTGACTATCAAAGGAGAGACTACTGTCCACCTGGGTCCCAAGGTCTCATCACGCATTCGGTGTTAAGTAGATTGCTGCCTATATGGTAGTTCATGGGTACAGAGTTTTTACCAAAGGGGATGACAATGCACTTTTTGGCATTGAGCTTGAGGCCATGGCTCTGACACCAGGCATCTGTCTCAGTGAGGCCATTCTGTAGGATGTCCACATCATTTGGGGACTTGACTATGGCTCCTAGCTTGCAGTCATCTGCGAACTTTGTTAGCCAGAGGCCTTCTGTGTTAGCCTGTACTTCAGAGAAGTAGACACCAAACAGGAGAGGTCACAGGACAGAAACCTGTGTACTCCATTTGTCACTGCTTTGAGGTCAGATTTGGAGTCTGCAACTTTTACAGCGTGGGTTCTTGTCAGTGAGCCAGTTGGCAACCCATCTTGTGACGTAGGGATTTATACCTAGTTTAGTGAGTTTAGCTATAATTCCAGAATGGGGGATGGTGTTGAAAGCCTTGGCGAGGTCAAGATAGGCTGTGTGAACCACCTTACCCTCATCTACAGCTTTGGTGACTGCCTCAAAGAAGTCGATCAGGTTCAGGAGGCATGATCTGCCTTCCACAAACCTGAACTGGGTGGGATCCAGAGTTGGAGGTTACCAATGTCTTTGTTTATGAGTTCCATGATGATACGTTCCATGGCCTTGCAGACCAGAGACTCATCAGCCTAATACGTTGATAGTTGCTAGGATCAGTGGTGGCTCCCCCTTTGTGGAGTGAGATAACTGTTGCTGTGCGCCATTCAGTGGACACAAAACCTGATGCAAGGCTATTATTGAACATGGTGCTTAAGTGGGGAGCCAGTTCGTTCTAAAGTTCATGTAAAACGCAGCCTGGGATGTTGTCCAGTCCCATAGATGCTGTGTTTTTGGCTTTAGAGAGTGCAGCTTTTACCTGCATAGTTGTGATTACAGGGGCTCTGCACTCTTCCTGTATAGATATGGGCCCATTAGGGGGTGAGAGGGGGGTAAAGGTAGCACTGAACAAAGGTTACCATAAAACTTCCTTGGGTAATGAAGAGCAACAGATTATGAATGGTTAACATCTTGAATTTTGGAACCTTCACATACAGATTTAAAAAGGAAATGTCTTATGTTCATCATACTGATCACTGCTGCAGTAGCCTTCACTATATGGGTTATATTCTGCCAAAGATAAGAAATCGGGCAGCTTACAAAGCCTCAGGGTACCTTCCACACACCCAAATCGTCAAGCAGCTCCAGCCGACCCAACTAAAAGACAAGTCTGAACATGAAGCCCTTTAGAGCTTTACTACTTATGAAAAGTTCACTCCTCCGAGCCCTTCGAAGATCAACAATAAACTTGTACTTTACTGGGAAGAGAAGTTCCCTTTGGTGACAAAAAAAATTACATTTTCTAAATTTTATTTATGTTTTATTACTTTTCTCTTTGGGGAAAATTATTTTAAAACTAGGAGTTTTGTGCTTTAATGGACTGTCTCGAGACTGCAACAGTTTTAAACAGAGCACTGTTTTTTCTCAGTTTAAAAGTAGAGTAAACTAACTGAAAGCATATTTTCTATGTAGAAATTGTGTTTATTTTTCTTTTGTAGAGCTGGCAAAGTGTTTTAAATTGCTTTTTACTGTGCTTTTTTTTCTATCAAAAAAGAAACTTTTATGGACTGGTAGTTTTACGGGCATTTGCTGCTTGTCCTCCTCAGACAAGAGGCACCATTTTCAGCTTGGTCATAGAACAAGACTACTGGTCCCACGGTCGGGCCTTCCTCCAGCCACAAAAAAAAAAAAAAAAAAAATGTGAAGCAAACAGCCTTTGCTACCACAGCATTCTAGCAATTTGCCTCAGACAGAGGTGGATGACTCTGCTGTGGCCATTTGTTATACCTCAGTATCTTTCACCCTGGATCCATCAATTGCAGCATCTACAGGCACTAAGGACAGGGAGTTAGCCATGTCCGCTGTGACTGTTAACAGTCGCCCTCAGCGGACAAAGGATGGCCACTCTTGCTGGTTCTGGTAAGATGGAACAGGAAAGGTTCTCCCTGTTCTGTCAGAATGCTGTGCCCATCCCTAGGAAAGCAGCTGCTGCTGCCATTAGTAACACGGCTGGCCCCGTTTTTCCTGCAAAAAAAAAAAAGGAACAGAAAACCAAGCATGTAGCTATTCCTCCTCACATTTCTTAGGATAGGAGTAACTTACTGGGTCTGGCTAGGTTCAATTTAGGCTATTGATCCTTCTTGTAAAACAGCTTCTGGAAAAAGAAAGAGGGATTCCTCTTTTCTTGAAGAGATTCAATATTTTGAATATTAACAGGAAGATGCACAGACAGATTCAGTTTTTGTCCCCCTCAGATTTCTTATTCAGACTCAAAAGGACAGCTCGGTTTCTGACTCCCCTGTGGGGGTTTCTAGTGTGCCAAGGTTTCCAGAGAGAGAACACGGTTTCTCAGCCCCTTAGAAAATACTAGCTGTTACAGAAGGATTTTGCTGCGGTAGCGTCGTTGCCTCATAGTTAGACGTTGCCCATTCGATTCTCAGTTAGAGCGTCTTCTGTGTGGCGACATGAGTGAATGGGCGTTCCTTCGTTGAAGGTTGTGCGTTAGGCCCGGCAAGCCAGTATGTAAAAATCTACTGCCAATCATTAGCAGACCGGAGTTCCGCTGTGGCGACCCCTAACCGGGAAAAGCCAAAAGACACAAACAAACAGAAGGATTTTGCAGAACCTACACCAATTCATCCTGTTCTGTCTGCTTTAGAGGATGTGTGTTACTGCCTGCAATTTTCTTGACTGTCAGCCAGCTGCCCCTAAATAGGCAGATAGTTTGTAAAGTTCAGTCTTACATTTTTATACCCTACTCCCAAACCTGACCCATCAGCACGATATAGTCTTAGTTGATCCCACAAGCTGCTAAGCAGTTAATTAATTCAATTATATTCTTTCTGATAAGTAAGGTGAAATTATTATGTACGGAAGAAAAGTGTATTCTTCTGCAACTCTGATTTTCAGAATTTTGAATCGTTAGGCTAACATGTCAAAGTTGGTTCTGAAAAATTGTGAAAGTATGAGGAATGGTTTTATCTGCAGTTTCCTCTTGTAAGGAAAGAAAAGTGTATTCTTCTGCAACTCTGATTTTCAGAACTTTACAGATGAAAAGCGTATTCTTTTGCAACTCTGATTTTCAGAATTTTGAATTGTTAGGCTAACATGTTAAAGTTTGTTCTGAAAAATTGTGAAAGTATGAGGAATGGTTTTATCTGCAGTTTCCTCTTGTAAGGAAATAAGTTTCTTCTACTTGCACAGGACACTACTAATTCTTTGCAATGCGTATATGAATGTGTTGCTACATCTTCCAGGGCTATGGCCACAGGTACTGTTTTAAGGTTTGTATGGCTACATTCTCATACCCTTCCAGATGATGTTAAAAACGAGATTTTAAAATTTTTTTTGGACAGAGAACTTGTCTTTGGGTTCTCTGCTGCAGAGGTGATCAAAAAGTATGACAAAAGAAGCAAGCTGATCCAGGGAATTTCTAAGATGTTGTTTCAGCTCTCCTTTTCCACACTGTTCAAGAGATTTTCTTTCTTGTTAACCAACTCTTGCAAAAACAGAATAAACAGTTTACAGAATTCAGGTAAACAAATGATTAAGAAGAAAAGGCAAGTGGGAGGGGGTCTAAAAAGAAGTCTCAAACCTCCAAAAACCAAGATTAATCCAACAAGTCTGAATGACTATTCAAAAGACCTTGTGACCCACTCCCACCTTGGCCCATTTTTTTTTTTCTTCCAGAAAGTCTGAATTTCCATTTTTCTTGTTGGCAACATATTGTTTCAGATAAATGGGTTTTAAAAATCATTCATAAAGGTTACAGATGGCAGTGGGAGGAAATTCCTCCTTCCCAGGGGGGTCATTCCTCATCCTTCAGATTATACTCTTTTTTGTCTTCACCTGTTCATTACATACTGTTCCTGAGGAGTGATACAACCAAGTTCGCCCTTCCCAGGTGAGAAAGGGTTTTTATTCAAGGATGCTCTTATTGCCAAAGAAAGAAAATGCTTGGAGACCAGTTCTGGAACTTTCTTTTCCAAACAGGTTTGTGATGGTGCCCAAATTCAAAATTATGTCACTTCAAAACCTGTTACCTTTTCTTCCTCTTTCAAGTTTCCAGGTAATAGTAGACTTAAAAGAGGCCTTATTATCACTTTCCTAGTCATCCAAAGTTTAGATATTTCTTATGGTTGTGGGTGTCTGGATCACATCATCAGTTCTCTGCCTTATCATTTGGACAATCCACTGCACCAAGAGTGTTCACAAAGTGTTTAGCTCCCATAACAACTCATTGCAGGCTATCAGGTTTCCACATTTTTCCATATTTAGGTGACTTTCTTATCTCTGCAGAATCTTTTTTCAAAGATCTCTTACACAAGCTAGGATTCCCAGAAAACATTCAAAAGTTTTTCTCAACTCCCTCACACAAGGATTGTGCTCCTGGGATGTCAAATAAATACCTCAGTTCAAAGAGCTCTTCTTCCATGGGAAAAATAGATCTTTTAGATCTAATTCTGATTTTTTCCACTCAGCTTTTGGGAATTCAGGATTTTGGATCTCATGGCATCTGTGATTCTCATACCTCTGACAAGACTCCACATGACAAAGATACAGTAATATCTGAAATCTCTTTGGTCCCAGCATCAACACCCTTTACCTTTTCAAATCCCAGTGCTGGGGTTGTCAGAAGAGAAATCTTTTGGTGGAGACAACACATATCATTAAATCCAGATCTCCCCTTCTCCTACCCTGTTACAAAGTAGTCAGCCATCACAAATGCTTACAACTTTGTTCGGGAAGTAGTTTAAGGAGGGATAAAAGTGCAGGGGGGTATGGACACCAAGGAAAGATGCACACAAACATCAGGAGATGCATGTTCTCATCAAGGCACTCAACACTCTGAACCATCTTTGCTCTCTGAGACCTCTTCAAGGGGTTACAGACCTGGAACATCAACAAACAAAGAGGGAACCAGGTCATACCCCATTTAGACACTAGCCATGTTAGTTTGGGATACAGCTTTACAACACAATCTCACTTTATAGGCATCCTACGTTCCGTCAAAGAAAAACTGTGTGGCAGAAAAGCTGAGCAGGACCAGAGCAGATCCTCACAAATGGAAACTAGATTGCAGGGTCTTTCAAAATTTGATCCTTCTGTGGGAAGTTCCTCAAGTAGACAGCTTTGCCTCCTCCCTAAACAATCAATTAGCAAAATTCTGTTCCAGGATTCCATCCAAGAAAAGAAGGCCTGGAAGACAGATGTATTTTCTGTGGACAGGAATGTTTTACTATGCCTTTCCACTAACATCCAGGTGCTTCTGAATATTCAGAAGGAATCCCCCAAGACTATTGTGGCGACTCCCTTCTGGCCCAGGCAACCATACCTCTCCCTTCTTTTGGAAATTGCCAGGGTTAATTACCACAAGCTTCCTCACAGACTGGATAGAGTCATAAGAATGGGGGTGTTTGATACACCCCAACACCAATCATCTTCAACTGTCTGTCTGGATAATCAGGTCTTAATTACTTTTAGGCACCTGTTTTCTGTGGATGTGCAGCAGGTACTCATAGGGACTAGAAAGCCTGCTGCTAAGAAAGTCATACATTAGCAAATGGAAAAGGTTTTCTAGTTGGTGCCAACAACATAACCAGCACCCACTCAGGGCTAATTGTGCTCTGGTTTTACAACTTAACATTTAAGTGAGTTACTATCCTATGAGCTTTCTTACTCCTCTGTCAAGATTTATTTACTGGTAAATCCACAAAAAAGGCGCTGAGGCTCTGGAACGAAACTCTTTATTCACAGATGAATGGTAAGCGCTTTTACCGGCTACAATATGCCAGCTTCTTCAGACCAAATTCAAACAACTTTAACACAGTCCCCACTCATTTTATATACTTTCAAAAACAGCCAATTAGTAAGCTAATTGATTAATGACCATCCAAACTATTAAAACAAGATTTTTCTTAAAAAAAACCTGGCACTTAAAAGGGTCATTATTTAAAAATGCATTATTTAAATAAACCAACTTCCTAAATTGAGTTATAAATATTAAATAAATAAAATGCAAAATGAATTCAACATATATTAATAACCATTTTATAAAATGCTGATTATATAAAAATGTATCTAATATATATTACATTTATTTATTTAAACACATAAGAAATTTATAACTTCCTAGACAAAATCTAATAAAAATAAATATAAACAAGTAAATGAATAGTATCCCAATGCCATGCATGTTTTAAAATGTCCCTGAGGATTATTTATCCTTGACCAAAATATATCCATAACTGTTAAACTATTAGTTAGTTAAAGCTTTTTTACCGTAAAATCATCTATTTAAAGCTTTTATTTTGAGAAGGCATTTAATGGATATTTGTTCATTAAGCCCAGGAAATACATATGCTAAGGTTCGTATCTGCCACTCTAATTCTAATTCCTCAAGTCTCAGGAACCATGGGCCACCCCTGACACTATGCTCAATCCTTTGTAACACCACAAACTTGAATTTATGCTCTGGAAATATCATAATATGTCTTGCCAGGGCATTGTTGTTGTTAGCCCTAACAATATTATAGTGATGTTCATAAACTCTCTGTTTAAGCTTACGCTTGGTTCTGAGCCTCAGAACCGGCTTGGCCGTTATTCCAGCTCGTGCCTTCCAAAACTCTCAAACTAGGCTCTACCCATAATGCTCCTCACCAAAATATCTCAAATCGAGTTTGCATAAAACAGTGACAGACAAGAAGTACTAGATAAGAGACCATATACGTGTCCCAATTATGAAGCTAGTCTTTGGGAATATTCGGTCCATCAAGAGTTTTAAGACAAGGGAAGGAGGGAGGGAATATCAAGGATTAGTAAAGATTGACAACACAGACGGAACATTACAAGACGTAACTTCTTTATCTAAAGATGTCAATCTTCACAGAATCCTTGACTGTGGGACAGAGTCTTTAGCTACCTGAATCTTGGGAGGTCTCATGGAAATATATTCCTGAGCACCATCGAACCAAATGATGCATGTCCCCAAGAGACCTGGTCCAGTTTGTAATGAGTAATAAAGGCAGGAGGAGATTCCCATGTAGCTGTTGCACAATCATCTAAGGAAGTTCTGGCATGAAAAACTGCAGAAGATGATACAGCTCTCGTTGAATATGCTTTCACAGGACATGGTGGGTGGAGTCCCTTTTCGTTGTAAACAAAGGTGATACAGTCTTTAAGCCATTTCACCAACGTAACCTTACAGTTGGTCAGATTTTCTAATGTCCTTTGTTCTGTGAGGGTAAAAACATAATTGTCTGTGTATGTCTAGTAAGTACAAACAGTACTCTCCCTTGTTGGAAAAGTTTGGAAAAAAGACTGGGAAATGTAAGGTTTGATTGATATTTGACTCAAACAACCTTTGGCAAAAAAAAGACAGATTTGTCCTGAGGGAGACCCTGTCCTTGTGAAATATTAAATGGGGGGTTTGCAGGACAAGGCTTGAATTTCTGATATTCTCCTGGCAGTGACAGCTATCAAAAACAAGGTTTTCCTGTACAGACATCCTATGTAAATAGTTGGTTTCATAATGTTTGTTTTTGGAACTGTTTCTCCACCTTGAGCTTCGACTACGTAAATATTTCTTTGATATACATACTGTGTGTATATATATATATATATATATATATATATATATATATATATATATATATATATATATACACACACACACACACACACACACATATATATATATATATATATACATACATGTTTATGATTCTGAAAATCAATAAAAATTTATTCAACAAAAAAATAAAAATAAGGTTTTACAGGACAAGAACTTTAAGTCTCAAGTTGCTGATGGTTCAAAGGGGGCAGAAACGAGACTGCAGTAACAAATGCAAATCCCATGGAGCAGAGGGTTCTTTAAATGGAGGCCTAAGCATTAGTGTTTCTTTCAAAAAGGCTTTACAAAGTTTGTGCGACATCAATGATGAGCCACTGAAACCAATATGGAAGTTAGATATCGCATCAAGATGTACCCAAATGGTAGAGGCTGATGAGTCAGACTCACAGAGTAAGGCTAAAAAGTGTAAAATTTTGTCTACATGTGCTACATATGAGTCAATATTTCAATCAAGCGACCATTTAGCAATGTTTATACAGTTTTCTAGTTGATGGTTTGTGGTGGCCAGAATGATGCGCTGGAAAAGGGAAGTGAGGGAGGAATGCCTGTCTATCATGGGAACTGGAGAAGCCATGCAGTGAGCTTGAGATGCTGAATATTGAGACAAACCATTCTCTCTGGGTGGGACAACAGGTCTGGAGCTGGATCCAGTATCCAGTGTTTCTGCAGTAGATGAGGACAAAGGAAGGTAAACCAGACTTGTACAGGCCAGAATGGGGCAATGAGGCTTATTCTGTTCTCCGACCTGTTGGCTTTCTTTAGAAACTGACATAATAGAGGAATCTGGGAAAAGGCGTACAAAAGACTGGGGGGCCAATCGTGAAGGGGAAAGTAACTGCTGCAATTCAGAGGGGACACAAATAGGTCACAGCAAGGTTGGCCCCAGTGGCGGAATATCTCTCCCTTCACCACTGAATTGTGAGATCACTGCTGAGGCAGGAGAGGATGGTTCTGCTCAATTTATCCGCAATCATGTTGGGAGTCCCACAGAATGTGCATTGTCATTAAAAAGCATTTGGAGGAAATTGTCCACTAACAGACTCTGCGAGCTTCTCGAGAATGAGGGTACGACCTGGTTCCTCCGTTTGTTAATATACCAGACTACTGACATGTTGTTTGTCTGCACGGCAATCATTCCAAAAGGTAAAGTATCCTGAAATGCTTGCAAATCTAAGAGTACCGCCCTCATCTCTAGAACGTTAAAATGCAAGTTAGCCTCCAGCTGGGACAAAGTGCCTTGGACTGTCTTTTCCAGAATATCCCACCCCTCCCACCCTATCTGGGACTTCTCTGTGGTCACTATAACTTGGGGTTGAGAGGAACAAAAAGGACGGCCCAACAAGATTTTATTGGAATGGAGTCACCAACTCAAGTCATCTTTGCAAAGATCGGTGATCAAAATCAGATGGGACATTGGCTGATTCAATAGGGACCACTGGATGGCCAGAAGCCACTGAAGAACTCAAATGTGGTACCTGGCCAGAGGAACTAGTGTGATAGAGGCTGCCATCGCCTCTAGAGTTTGTTGAACAAGTCTCACTGTTACTTTCAAGCTGCAAATGATTTGGCTCACTTGTGATCTGATCGGGGAAGTGATGCAAGGCCAGTGATTGTGTCTAGCATAGCTCCAACAAATTCCAGTTGTGATGGATCCAGATGGGATTTTTCATAGTTTATAGTGATTCTTAAGCTGGAACAAAGATGAAGTGTGTAATCACATGCCTTTATGAGTCGACACCTGGTGGGAGTGTTAAGCAGCCAGTTTTCTAGAAATGGAAATACTTGGAATCTTAGCAGTCTGAGAAGAGTTGCTACTACTGTCATGCATTTGGTGAACACTCTTGGGGCTGTGGTGAGACCAAAGGGCAGTGCTCTAAATGTATAATGACTGGCTTCCAGCCAGAAGCACAAGAGTCTTCTGGAGCGCTTGTCCATTTTTATATGGTAATATGCATCCTGAACATCTATTGAGCACATCCAACTGCCTTTGCCCAAGAATGGAAGTATTGACTGAACCGGCACCATCCAGAATTTAGTTTGTTGAACTGATTTGTTCAACTGACTGAGATCTTAAATCAGTCCTCCAGTCCCCTGTTTTCTTTGGCACTAAAAGGAATCTCAAGTAAATTCTGGATCCCCTCTGGTCTGGCAGGACTGCCTGTATGACTCTCTTGTTGAGCAGTTTTTGAATTTCTAAGACTGATGCCTCCCTGTGACTGGGTGGAATATCTGGGATTCTTCTTGGTCTTTTTGGTTTCTTTGAAAGGGGAATATTGTAACGTCTGGAAATTATCCCCTGCACCCATTTGTCTGTCATTTCTAGCCAGGCATATTGGTGCAGGGATCATCATCCCCTGACTGCCTCCAGAGGAAGGCTACTGGGCCTCCTTTCAGGAGCGCAGGTAGAAGTTATCAGAAAAAGAGTCTCTGGAACCCTGGTTCTGTGGGCCATTCTGTCCCCTTAGATGGCATCTTCCAATATTACCTCCCCCTCTACCCCAGGGGAAGTCATTGCCAAGTGAGTCTTGGAAAGGTCCTTCAGTCTTTTTGAAACATAGCTTCCCACTTCTCTGGTTCCTGGAATAGGGCCGTTGAGGAGTGGAGAAGTGTACACCCATGGCATAAATGGTCTTCCCATTTTTTCACATCTGGCTAGAGTCTCTAACTTTGGAGCCAAATAGGGATGAGCCATCAAACAAAGCGTTGATGAAAAAAAGACTTAAACGGCTCTGCAAAGACACAAGTTCATCCAGGTGCATCTCCTGATGGCTACGCCTGAACCTGCTGCTCCTGTTCCTTTGGCAGCATGAGAAATTTTCCTCATGGATGAGCTGGAAATAGATTCAAGGGTGGTGAGCTGAGATGTAACATTTTCGCTAACCCCTTCAGCTACTGCTCCTGTTAGAGTAGCTGAAGGTTTTTTTAATCAGATCTCTCTGAAACCTGGTAAAATGTGCCATATAATTCAAGGACCAGAAGGTGAAGGTCGATGAAGCGTATATGCACTTTGCAAATCTATCCATCGTCCTAGACTATTTGGTAGGAGAAAGGATAGTATGACTTTCTTCAGCAAGTTCCTTTTTAGTGGCTGCCACTACCACCATGGCGTCTACAGGAATACCCTTTGGCCCAGTGTTGCTCATCGTTTGGTGTAGAGAGAATCTGGTCAGGCCTCTTAGGGAACGGCTCAATAGAGTCAGTAATTTTCCATGCTCACTGGGGAATCAGTTTAATAAGATCATCAGTGGACAGAGAGATCCAAGAGGTAAAAGGCTGGGCACAAAAAGCCTCTAAGTATACAGATTCCTCTGAGGAAGGTTGGAGGGTAGTCCAACCACCCCTCTGTTTCAGGATTTCTAGGACACCCCTAAAGGAAACATCTTCAGGGGGTGACTTGGGGAAACATTCCCCGCCGTCAAAATTGGTATCTTCTGTGAAGGACTCTTCAAGGGAGTCCAAGTGCTTCCTCTTCCACTTTTTCTTTGAAGGCATCTCCTCAGTGGGGTGTTCCAGAGAGGTATCCAAAGATGATATAACCAAGGTGGTTTTGCTCCTGAGGCTTCTGTGCCTTCTGTCCCAGGGAACAGACTAGAGAAAGGTCTAGTCGAGAGGATGGACAAGTTGTTTTGCCCAACAGGGAAGGCATAGACTGTTTGTCCACAATGGACAAGGCCCTCTCCATAGCCTGGAAGACAATCCCCCCCAAGAGGGATGGGAACCCAGAACAGAAATAGACTCCTTCGGAACAGTGGTCCCACCCCACACCGAGGAAGCTGCCCCCAAAGTAGAAGACAGGGTCAGATTTGCATATGCCAATGACCCAATGGGCATGGAGGGCTCCAAAAATATCGAAGTCAAACCCTGCTCCTTGGAACTGGCAACGAAGCCCTGACCCCAGGAAATCTCTGGTTCATACAAACCCGAAGAGCTCAGAGTAACTATCAGTGCCAGAGAAGGAGCTCTGACCTGCACGGAAACAGTCAAAGCTGGGATGGTCGACACCAGGGGTTCCAAAATCTTGATTGGAAGCAAAGGAGGAATTTGCATGGGTGTAGAAGGCGGCAAAGTTCCAGAGTTAACATGGCTAGGAATCGAGGATGGAGGTAATCCCCTTGCCATCAGGGGCTGATACACCAGTCTCAATGTCAGACTCCGATAGGCTCTTGGTGGACCGATAAAAGGAGGCTGATGGAGACATGAGGCCTTCTCTTCATAAACAGGCTCAGAGGACGGTCCACAAATGGGTCAATCGAGGCTGAATAGGATGTCCATGGTAAAATTATCATCTGAGGCTTCTTTGGTACAGAGTGATCCTTTGGTACGGAAGGGAGAGTTACTTGCACCAATACCAGTGCTGATGAGGATGGTGTCGAGGGAAGAGTATCCTTTCCCACCCATGGAAAAGAGACTGTGAGCACCGTGGGAGACTTAGCCAATTTTGAAGGTGGTTCCAAAGAAGCTGTCTGAACCGAATGAGTGCATTTTTTGGTTTTGAAGAGGATGATGACTAGGAAGAAGAACTGACTTCTGTCTTGGAAGCTGAGATGGCCTCTTCAAAATCAGATTTCAAAAGTCATTCAAGTATAAGCTTATTTTCGAGCTCTATCAGGGTTCTAGCACTGAACCCGTGACAGATGGCACAATCTTCCTAAAGATGGACAGCACTTAGACAATACACACAAAAGGTGTGTCCATCTGAATTCAGCACTTTTCTTTCACACTTCTGACACCTCTTGAAAACAGAGGTGCCTTTAGAGGGTTTGCCGGTCATGAAGAGAAACTAAGGCCACCTGAGGCCCATAAAAACAAACACACGGTCACAGACAAACTAAGATGAGATACTTTTTTTTTTTTTTTAAATATAAGAAAGGAAAGGGAAAGAAGGAAAATACAAATGATGGTAAAACAGGTTACCGAAAGTTAAAAGGGAGGGATAAGTACCAACGATGGTACCTCAGAGTACCCAACGGTAAGGGAGAGGGAAAAACATGCTTACACACTTACCTAAGTAAACTAGAGGAGTGGGTAGAAAAGACAGAATCAAGGAACAGGATTTAAAAGTTACATAATAAGAAAAAAACTAACTTACAGCTAAAAAACGCCAAAGCTTGACAGATGGAATGAACGTGTCTGGCACTATGAAGTGGCAAATGAGATCCGAAGTATTTTGCTGAGGAGCATTACGAGTACAGCCTAGCATGAAAATCTTGGAAGGCGCAAGCTGGAATAAAGTACAGTTGTGTACCTACCATAAATGTAGATGTTCGAGTGTATTCACTGTTGTAGTCATTACACTTGGGTTATTCTGCTGGCAGGCTACCCGCAGTCGGCCTGAATTCCAAAGTCTAGGTCCGGCGTCAGTTGCTGTCACCTCTTCCCTGACGTCAGTGTGCCAGGGGTATAAAAGATGCAGCTGACGCCATTTTCTTCAGTTTTTCTTGCCCCAGATGTCAGGTTCCCCCAAATTGGTAGGCTGAAAATTATGCCAATAAGTATGCATGCACAAAAATAAACATTTCCTTCATCTACAAGCAAATACACCACATAGGTTGTATAGGATAGAGAAGTACAGATAAGTCCCAGCAAAGAAAAAGGGGTATGGTGGGTGGGTAACCTAGACTGCAACAGTGAATACACTTGAACATCTACATTTATGGTAGGTACACAACTGTACTATGTTCATCGTGTTTCACTGTTGCAGTCATTACACTTGGGTTGAATGCCAAAGCGGAGTTTGAGTGGCTGGTCTATAAAGAGTTAGAATTGGCTATGAGGCCCTGCAGAACTGCAGTGGCAAAGCCTGCTCTGGATTTAGAATAGAGAGGTAAGTGGTAGTGCTTGGTAAAAGTGTGCACTAAACTCCAAGTTGCAGCCTCTAAAATGTCTTTGGTTGGTACTCCTCTGAGGAAGGCTGCTGAAGTGGCTGCTGCTCTGGCTGAGTGAGGCCTAATGCCCTTAGGCA
Organism: Protopterus annectens; assembly: GCF_019279795.1. Lineage (NCBI taxonomy): Eukaryota > Metazoa > Chordata > Ceratodontiformes > Protopteridae > Protopterus > Protopterus annectens. Next base: position 1,709,508,663 of record NC_056743.1, on the reverse strand, counting down.
CTGATTTGCCATGTTGTGAATAGCAGAAATGAATGCAGTGGCCTATCCATTTTGAAATAGTCTGCTTTGAGTGCCTTTCCTTGTGATCCTGCAGCATATGCTACTAACAGTTGCTCAGTCTTTCTGAAAGCTTTAGTTCTGTCCAAGTAGAAGCGTAGCTGTCTGTGTATGTCCAAAGAATGCAGGAGTCTCTCATCCTTATTCTGTGGGTTTGGATAAAAAGTAGGCAAATGAATGGTTTGGTTAAGGGCCACACTGGACATTACCTTAGGCATAAATGTCTGGTTCGTCCTCAAGGAAACCCTGTCTGGATGGAAAATGATAAAAGATTCCACAGCCATGAGTGCCTGTAACTCTGAGACTCGTCTTGCAGAGGTTATTGCTAGGAGCAGAGCAGTTTTCCAAGATAAGAACTTTATTTCAGCTGTATTGGCTGACTCGAAAGGCGGCAGTGTGAGTTTTTCCAAGCCATAATTGAGGTCCCATGCAGGTATTGGTGCTCTCCTTGGAGGTCTTATGTTTTTGGCTCCTCTGAGGTACTGTCTTAGCAACGGATGTGAAAACATTGGTGGTTCTGTATTGTAATGGGTTGAAATGGCAGAGGCATGGATTTTAATTGATGAAAAGGATAGGCCTTTGTCCAGCATCTCAGTTAGGTATTGTAAAATCTGAGGAATATTTGGTACAAATGTGTCAATTCCTTGTGCCTGGTTCCAAGCACAGAATCTTTTCCATTTTTCTGCATACGATTTTTTAGTACTGGGCCTCCTGGCCTCTAAAATAACATCCATCACTGCTTTAGAGAGAGGTGTGTTCTGAATGGCTACATTATCCACCATGCTGCCAGATTTAGGGTTCTGAATTGGCTGTGTAGTATCTGATTGTTTTGTTGGGTCAGTAAATGAGGAATTAGAGGCAATGTCCAAGCTGGGCCTTGAGACAAGCTCTTTAGGATTGGGTACCAGTGCTGGCGGAGCCAGTATGGAGCAATCAGAATAATTTTTGGCTTCTCTTGTCTGACCTTTAGGAGTACCTTTGGGGAGGAGAGGCAGAGGAGGAAAGGCATATACTGTTAGGGGTTTCCAGCTGAATGACAGAGCGTCCCTTTCCATGCTTGCTTGTGATACGTCCTTGTACAGAATCTATGTAGTTGGCAGTTGTGAGGGGAGGCAAATAGATCTATGTCTGGGCATCCCCATTTCTTTATTATCATGCTGAAGACTTGTGGATCCAGTTTCCACTCATGGGGATCCGTGAGGTTTCTGCTTAGTTCATCTGCCAGAGTATTTTTCTTTCCTGGCAGGAATTGTGCTTGCAGGTGTACTTGATAAGTCAATGCTGTGTCCCTCAAGGTCATGGCTTGTCTGCAGAGGGGGTAGGAATGACTGCCTCCCTGTTTATGTACCACATGACTGTAGTACTGTCCCGTCTCTACCAGTTGTTGTCCAGGATGGAGTAGATCCCTGAAAGCTGTCAGGGCATTCTGAACAGCTAGCATCTCTTTTTGATTGATATGGAGGTGCCTTTGCCTTGTGGGCCATGTGCCCTGAATACATTTTCCTGCCATGTGGGCCCCCCAGGCATAATCTGAAGCATCTGATGTTATTGACTGCCTGGCTGTGGGTAGGGTGAATGGCTGTCCCTTGTTGTGGTGACAGGCCTGTGCCCACCATCGAAACTCCTGTTGCAGGCAAGGATTGAGGGTAATTAATGTTTCCAGGCTGTGACAATGTTGAGTCCAAACACTTTTTATATACCATTGTAGTTTCCTCCTTTGCAGTCTGGCATATGGAAATAGCAGAATGCCATGAAGCCCAAAGCCTGCAGAATATTTATTGCAGGTAACTGGGTCTTTGTTGCCAACATTTTGAAGTAAGAAGTTAGTTGCCTTTGTTTGTTTGCCTGGCATGAGATAAGTCATCTGGGCAGTTGTATTTAAGCTTGCACACAGGAATATGATCTCCTGAGAGGGTACTAGTTTTGATTTCTTTTCGTTTACTGTGTACCCTAGGCAAATTAGTAATCTTTTTACAAAAGCCAGATGCCTTAGTAGAATGTCCTTGTTCGCTGCTTGAATACAGCAATAGTCCAAGTAAGGATATATTTGAATTCCTCTTTGTCTGCAAAATGCAATTACTGGTGCCAGGCATTTTGTGAAGACCCTGGGCGCAGTAGATAAGCTAAAGGGCAGTGCAGAGAATTGGTAATGTATTGAGCCAGCTATGAATCTGAGGTATCTTCTGCAAGACTGTCTGATAGGAATATGCGGGTATGCCTCTTTCAGGTCCAAAGTTACAAGCCAAGCCTTCTTGCCCATTTTGAATTTTGGAACGTCCAGAAATGTATTTAGAATAGACAGGTCCAGTATTGGTCTCCAGGCTTTGTCTTTTCTGGGTACCAAGAAAAGACTTGAGTAAAATCCTTGTCCCTGCTCTTGCTGTGGTACTTGCTGAATGGCCCTCATGTCCATGAGGGATGAAACTTGTTTTTTGCGCCTCTGCCCATTGATTGTGTGGCAGGTCTGGCATACCTTTTGGCCTTGGCAGGGTGTGAAAGTGGAACTTGTAGCCCTGGGACACTATATTCAAGACCCAATTGTCCTGGGTGATCATGTTCCAATTTTGAGAAAAAAGTGCTAGTTTTCCCCCTAAGGGGGGGGGGGGGGGCTGCCAAAAGATAAGTGCTTGGTGCTGGCAGAGGAAAGTCATTGGGATTGTTTCCTGTATGGCTGTGTTTTGTCTTCTCTGCTTTTGGAGGTAAAAGCGCCCCACTGTTTAGGCCTGTATGAGCCCTGGGGCTGGGATCTGCCTCTGGGGAGTCTATATCTGCCTCTTTGTGGCCTGTCTGACACTGGAAAGGACCAGTTCTTTGTAGGCCAGTTCCTGCTAAATCTGGATAGCTGTACCTGTACGAAATCATTTACTGTTTGCATAGATTTCGCTTTGTCCTCCATTTTCTTCAACACCTTTTCTGCTTTAACACCAAATAAGGTATCATGCTGTAATGGAGCATCTAATAATTTTGCTTTAACATGATCAGGCAGATTCTGTTCCTTTAACCAAGCATGCCTCCTAATGACAGAACCCGTAACTGCAGCCCTGTAAGAGGCCTCCAGAGAATCAAAACCACATTGCAATGTATGCTTTCCCTCTTGTTCAGTTGCATGCAATAAATCCTGCATTTCCTTATTTTCTGCACAATCAGAATTTGACATTTTCTGTTTTAGCATTGACATTAAGTATTGCTGATATTTAAGCATATGAAATTGACAATTTAAAGCCCTCACAGCCAAAGTAGCAGAAGTGTAAATCTTTTTTCCCTATCTGTCTAGTGCCCTTGAATCTCTATCAGAGGGGATAGGGTTTTTTGCAGTAGAAGCCTTGACCCCTTTGGGACACTGAGAAATAGTTTCTGGGTCAGCAGCAGGGTTTTTATAAAGACATTTATGTGAATCTGGAACCCTGTAGTATCTGTCTGGTTTAACAGGGGCAGGTGGTAGAGAGTCATGAGAAAGTCCGGACTCTGAAAATACATCTACAATGTCTAACACAGGAGGAATAGCCAAGGCCTGTGCTGAGGTAGTAAAAGGAAATCTCTAAGTCTTTTCTTAGATTCTGAATAGTCCTGGCTCTCCCAGTGGAAGTGCTCCCTCATGGTATGCAGGGTTTCCCCAAAAGAATAATCCTCAGGCGGTGAGGCTGAAGGGATAGATTCTTCAGCATCAGAATCCTCATAAGGAGGAAGAGAGTATTCCTGATCAGAAGAGGAGTCAGAGGAAATGAAAACCTGATCTGAAGATTCATATTCTGTCTCTTGCCTAGGCCTCTTGTCAGGAAGGGGATGGGACCCCCTGATCAAGGTAATAAGGTCTTCGGCCATTTTCAGCATCTGTTTTTTAGGCATGGTAGTCTGTCCAGGAGAATGCTGTACTTGTTTCGTTGTCTTTAGAACTGCTTTAGTCTTTGCTTTGGAAGCTGAAGTAGGCTTTACATATAACTGTGTAGGTCTGAAAACACCCTCAGAAGCCGATGCCTGCTCAGCGGCTCCGGACTCATCTGAGGGAATAGTTTCAGTGTGTCCAATACCTTGAGTATCCAGAGGCCTAGCTGGCTTCACGTGGGAGTTGTCAGTGGTCTGTGGCTCTAAGGTAGCAGGCGCCAGGGGCTGCAAAAGCACCTCACTGAGAACCGGCGACTGGCTTAGTGGAAGCCTCGTCGTCGGTTTTGGACCTCGGATGCCTGTCCTCTTCTTTTTCCTTGCACTTTTTATAAACTCCGGTCGTCAGCTGTTCTGACGGCATTATATCATTGAATCTTCGGCCAAAGTAATGAAAGGCAAAATCGAACCAACGCTCAATAATGTGTTGGTTAAATCTAGCACAAAACCGACAGCTAGCAACGTTATGATCAGGGCCTAGGCAAGGAATACAGTAAGAATGAAAATCCTTATGAGGTATTTGCTTCCCACAAGAAATACAATTGTTAACTTTTTCTGACATCGGACTGGAGCAAGAAAAAAAGTTTCCCCAACGGGGTACTTAGCTTTAATGAAGACTTCGGATCTGAAACTCGTTTTTGAAAATCTCAGGAGTCGGCCGACCAGCACTTGCGAACTGCTTTTGCTTCGGGCACTGCACTGCAAGAAAGACTGAAGAAAATGGTGTCAGCTGCATCTTTTATACCCCTGGCGCACTGACGTTAGGGAAGAGGTGACAGCAACTGACACCGGACCAAGACTTTGGAATTCAGGCCGACTGCGGGTAGCCTGCCAGCAGGATAACCCAAGTGTAATGACTGCAACAGTGAAACACGATGAACATAGTCAGTTTCAGTTCTGAGGCTCAGGACTGAGCCCCATAGTCAAGGATTATGTGAAGATTGACAACATCAGATCTAAATCTTTCAGCTCAGTTGTTCATTTCTTGTGAAGTTAAGACTACAACCTGTGTCAAAACAGACCATTTCCAAATGGTTACTTAGGTTATTCTCCTTTGTTATACTCACCATGACAAATCTATTCCAGGCAGGGTCAAGGCACACTAACAGGACCATGGCTTCATTTTTTTTTTTTTTTTTGGAAAGTGTAGGATTGTAGAAGCATTCCAGAAGCTGTTAATTGGTCCTCTGTACATGCTTTTACAAAGCACAATCTTAATTCCTTCTCTAGGTCCAGATCAAGCCTTGCTAGGATCATTCTCCAGGGGACTCTTCGACTCTTCTACTTCCACTCCCTCAAATGTACTTATCTATGGTAATCTACCTATATAGCTAAGGCTACTGCAGCAGTGATCAGTATGAAACGTAGTACAGTTGTTTAACTTGCCATAACAGTAGATGTTCGTATGATCACTGCTGCAAGTAGCCACTCCTGCCCTCCATCCCCCTTCTTTTTTGGTGCGTTTTTTATGCCAGGGTGTAGAGATTTATTTTTTGTTGTTCCTAGCATGTCATTCCAATGACGTCCTCTCCATACTCCCTGTTTTAAAATTAAGGTCGGCAAAATTACAACTGCAACCTACTTAACTGATTTCTTTATTGTACTTTTCAATTTGAAATAATGGATTATATATATAAAAAAAAATTATATACTGAAACACTGCTTTATTCAAGCTAATAAGTTTAGTTTTACATGTAACAATTTTAAGGAAATAATGTTTCTATAATTTTTGGCTGTGGGAATTTTATATGTGCATTTTGTTAATATTGGTTGATTTCAACATTGAGCACTGAATGATTTTTAATTCAATTTTCTCTTTCATTGGCTCATTCTAATTGGTGATCTTATTATTTTTATTCAGTTCTGATGAAGTTTTATTGAACAAAAGTCCAAACTGTTTTCTGTCAATTAAAAAGTGGATATTTATTTCCTACGCCTGGAGTTGTGTTGTATTTTGTAGTGATACAGGAGGAAATGACTTGTTTTTAATCAGTTTTTGTGCTTATTCTGCCTCAGCTGCATTAGTTTTTCATTTTTTGCAGCACACTGAATTCCTGTCAGAAAACCCTTGTTACAAAACACAGTCTGACTGGTAAGTTGTCACACAGTGAACAGAAGCACTAACATACCCCGTAATTATTCTTGCCAGAACAAAACACTTTCTTTCACTAAACTTTTAAATAAAATGCATAAGGTTAACACAGTCAGTACATTTTCTCACAAAACAGCCCCCTCCCCCAAATAGCTTAAAGCTAAAAAAACAGTCACTGACAGGAAACTATCAACATTAGAAAGATACTGGATTTCTTAAAAGGTAAATATTGCTAAAGTCCCACTAAAAGTAGCATTTTATTTTCCTTAAAGACAGTATTCAGTGTGGAAGAATTCACCAATGGAAATTAACCTGCCAGAATCAAAGCTGAAAGCCAGTAGCTTCTCTTGTGATGCCTCTGAGCTGTTTATTCACAAGGCAGCAAGAAATTACTTAAGAAAATTCACTGCTGACTGTTGATTTTCCCTCCACGGGGCTGCACAACCAGCATTCAGAGTGAAGATGTAGAAGAATGTCAGAGCTTTTGGACGTTGGATGGTTGTTGTGCCCCACCACCCTAAACGCTGATGAAGTAGGGGGAATGATGAATGTTAAAATGTTGAGAAAGGATGGGGAAGGGGCAGCTGCAGCAATGCAACTTGGCAAATGACTATCATTCATTAATTCTGAATGCATATTCATGTTCACAATGGCACTTAATGTAACTTTTATCTGCTTATCTTTGTAGTTATTTTTCTGCTCCCAATCAGCTTAACCATTCAGAACAACATGACCACAATGACCACTTAATCATCACCATCTTAAAATAGCAGCATTTCACATTATCTTGTTGAAAGTCTCCCTCTTCAAAGACAGAAAGACTGAGATCTTTTCACTATTCTCAACTTATGGTCCAGTGATAGAGCAATAGTCATTTGGTGGTATGAATTAAAAGTTATGTACTCACTGTAACGAGACATCTGTGTTGTCCATTTTAATTCTTACTCAAAGAATGGGTTAAGGATCCGATCCTCAGATCAGACTCAGCCACACATTTCAGACATTGGATACAAGTGCCGAGCTTTTCCCTCTACCCATAATGCCCTAGTCCATTCTTAATACCTCAAATTGAGTTTGTTACCATAAAATCACAATTAATTAAATGAGGAAGGGGATAGTTCAAAGAATAGGGAGGGCCTCAAACCCGGAACAATAAGTTCTAATAAGAAATTCAACAGGTTCCTCCATAAGATTATAGGAAGGGGGATGGATGGGGGGAGTTGAGGAAAAATGAAAATGGACAACCCTGATGCCTAGTTATGGTAAGTACATAGCTTTTAAATTTGATGTTGTCCTTTTCATTTTTCCACAATAAATGGGACAGAGTCCAAAGCTACATTAATCTTGAGAGGTCCACATGGAAGGATATTTCAGACAACTGCTTAGCTAAAGGCAGCTCTACTTCTGGATATTAGGTTCAATTTGCAATGAATAACACAAGTATGAGCACTACACCATGTGGCTGCTGCACAACTGTCATCAATAGAAGTTTTTGACCAAAAAGCAGATGAAGTGGTCATGGATCTAGTTGAGTAGGCTTTAGGCAGTCTTGGTAGACAAATGCCTTGTTGAGAACAGGTCCAACAAATGTAATCAGTAATCCATTTAGACAATGCAATTAAAGTAGAAAACCCAGTCAATTTGATGAGAAGGATACAAATAGTTGATGTGATTTTCTAATTTGTTTTGTGCTATGCAGATAAAAAACATAACTGTCTATGCACATCAAGGAGATGTAGCATGTATTCTCCTTTGTTTGAAAAATTTGGAAACAAAACCTGTAAATTAATAGATTGGGTAATGTTCGACTTAGAAACCACTTTAGGTTAAAAAAAAAAAAAAAAAAAAAAAGGGTTTGCTCGTCACGTTACCCTGTCTTTATGGGGAATAATGTAGCCAATCAGATCAGATAATGATGAAAGAACCTGGGGTTCAGAAATTCTTTTTGCAGAAGTGATAGCTACTAAAAAGACTGTTTTCCATGACAGGAATTTTAAATAATTTTTGCTGAAGGTTCAAAGGGTTTTTGAGTTGGGCAGTGTAGTACCACAGTCAGATTCCAGGGAGGTGAAAGATCCTTTACTGGGGTCTAAGGAGATAAGTGCCTTTTAGAAAAGCTTTACATAACTTGGAAGAACCCAAATAATAATTTTTATCTCCTGTACGAAAATTTGAAATGGTTGCCAATTGTAGTTTAATCGTAGAAAAACTAGCTCCCTCTTTGAAAAGAGCAGTCAGAAAATCTAGAACAGCAGAGACCAGGGCAGTTAAAGGGTCAACATTATTTCTCAATGCCCAAAGGGAAAATCTTTTCCATTTACTCTTGTAAACCTTCTTGGTGGAGTCTTTTTGCAAGGATAATATAACAGTAAGTTAAGAGGAAGAAACCCAGGGCTGTCTGGCTATTACTAGAACTGGAGAAACCATGTGGTTAGTTTGAGGGCTGGGAAGTTGAGAAGACTCATCCCTAATGGGTGAAAGAGGAGATCTGCAGTTGGGTCCAGAATCCAGGGAGGACAGCGAAGACGAGACCAAGAGAAGGGGAGCCACACCTGTCAAGGCCAGTAAGGGGCAATGAGCATGATTGAGCTCTTCAACCAGATTGCCTTCAGTAAGAATTTGGGGATCAAGGGAAGTGGGGGCTAAGCGTAAAGGAGATCAGATGGCCAAATGTGGACTAGAGCATCTCTTGGTGACTCCTCCTGAAGGGGGGGATTATACCTGTTGTGTTTTTTGCACTTGTGGGTGACAGAGGCTGCAGCAAGGTTGGTCCCAATGGCAAAAGCTTTTCTCTGCCACCAGTTGTTTGAAAGACCACTTATGAGGAATCAGAATGGACCTGCTGATTTTGTCAACTAGTACGCTGGTTTTCTCATGAATGTGTGTTGCGACTAGAAAGAAGTTAGTGGAGATAGTCACTGCCATACTCTGAGCCTACCAGTAGAGAGGGTAAGACCAGGCTTCCCCTTTTTTGTTGATGTACCAGACTACAGACGTGTAGGTTTTAATCACAATAGTTCCTAGAAGAGAATCTTGAAATGTATGCAATCCTAATAAGGACTACTCTCATCTCCAGGACTTCAATATGCAAATTGGTCTCTTGTGGTGACCATTTACCTTGGACCATCCTTCCCAGTAATGACCCCCACCCCAAATGGTATTCACCACGGCTACTGGGAGTGGTAAAAGAAAGGGTCAGCCTTAGAAAAATGTTGTCCGACTGGATCCACCACTGGATGTGGTGTTTGCATATCAATGTAAGCTTGACTGGAAAAGGTAGGGGTTGTCAAAGAATAGTCCACTGAAGAACACACACAGTAAGATGCTAAAGGAAGTAGGACTATTGTTGCTGTCACAGACCCCAACACTAGAAGAATTGATCTAGCTGGAGGAGATGAATGGGATAAAATCTGATAAACCTGAGATCTGAGTGCATCTATGCAATGAGTTAGTAAAGATGCAATTTGTGTTATGTTAAGATGTGCGCCAGTAAACTCCAGGCTCTGTACCTGTGTCAAATTTGACTTGGCTAATTGATGGTTATTCCCAGTAAGTGTTGAATCTGGAGCAAACAGTCCTTGGATTGTTGAAGGAGATGTATAGAGAGGGCAGTAAGGAATCAGTCATCTAGTTATGGAAACACTCTGAATCCTTTTAGTCTCAAATAAGCTGCCACCAGTGCCATACATTTGGTGAACACCCTGGGGTGCTGTGGCGATTCCAAAGGGCGGGCTCTGAATTGGTAATGATTGGCTCCTAGCTGAAAGTGTAAATATCTTTGGGAGCATCTTTTTATTTTGATGTGATAGTATACATCCTGAAGATATACAAAGCACATGCAACCGTCCCGGCAAAGAAATGGCAGAATGGAGTGGACTGTGACCATTTAGAACTTTGACTTTTTTGTGTACTGGTTCAGTTGACTTAGACCCAAACTTGGTTTCAAGTCTCCTGTATTTTTGGTCACTAAAAAAAAAAAGAGTAAGTTCTGAATCCTGTTTGGTCTGGTGGGACCTCCTGAATGAGATGCTTGTCTAGCAGTTTTTGAATTTCTTGGGCCGCTGCCTTCCTCTGACTGGGTGGAACATTGGGAAACTTCTTCCTTTAGTAGGCTGAGGGGAAAAATGGAATGAAGGTAATCTCTGGATAGTATTTTTTAGCACAAAAGTATGTTTTGTTACTGTAGCCCAGGCATCTCGGAGCAAGGACAATCGTCCCCTGACTGTCTCCAAAGGTGGGCAGCACTTAAGAAGTGCCGACAGGGTCTATTCAGAAATGAATCACAGAAACCCTGATTTTGCGGGCCTCCTCTGCCTCTATGGAGGAGTCTACCATTAGAACTGGCTCCTCTGCTTCTGAAGGAAGTTGTCTCCTTGCGGATCTTGGGAAGGTCCCATAGTTTTGTGAAACTTTTAGTTATGTACTCACCATAACTTCAGATGTTTGGGATCCATCTCGCCTACATTCTGACTGATGGGTTCGGAGCCGATCACTCGGCTCCGACTCAGCACGCTTATGCCAAAGAGCGAAGTCTCTTATTGGCTGAGCTTACTATATCCCAGGATGCACCACTACCAATCTCCCAGATCTAGTTTGTCCGCATACATGCACACACGCACGCACTGCTTATATAACATCGACAGATGATACAAGATAAAAACAGTAGAACTCAAAACCGTTCAATCTCTTCTGATTTCCAAGGCAGGGGGAAGGAGGGTGGGTATTAGGAATGTAGGCGAGATGGATCCCCAACATCTGAAGTTATGGTGAGTACATAACTAAAAGATGTTATGTGATCCTATCTCGCCTACATTCAGACTGATGGGACAGCGTCCCAAGCACCTGAATCCTGGGTGGCTCACTGGAAAACACTCCTGAGTACCGTGGAACCAAATGATGCTCGCCCTTTAGATGCCACATCCAATTTATAGTGGGAAATGAAAGTGTGCGGGTTGGACCAAGTAGCCGCAGCACAAATCTCAGAAATAGCGAGCTTGGAATGAAACGCAATAGAGGTAGCCATAGCTCTGGTAGAGTGAGCTTTGATAGATGTTGTAAGTTGCTTATTTGAAGAGGAATAAGCCTGAGTTATGCAATCTCTAATCCATTTGGAAATAGTAGCTTTAGTGATGGTTTTACCGAATTTATTATCTGAAAAGGACACAAACAATTGGTCTGTTTTCCGAATTTGTTGAGTCCTGTCTAGATAGAAGCGCAATTGCCTGTGAACATCCAATTTATGCAAGGTGTATTCCGCTTCATTTGAAAATTTTGGAAAGAAAACTGGTAGCTCTAGAGATTGTTGGAGACAGAGATTAGAACAAACTTTTGGAACAAAAGATGGATTAGGCCTAAGTGATACTCTATCCTTGTGAAAAATCAAGTACGGTGGTTTGATAGATAGGGCTTGAAGTTCTGAAACTCTTCTTGCAGAGGTAATTGCAACTAAGAAGGCAGTTTTCCAGGACAGATATTTCAACTCACATGTAGCAGCCGGTTCAAAAGGGGAAGATGTTAAGGCACGAAGTACCAAATCAAGATCCCACGGAGGAGCAGGATGAAAAACTGGGGGTCTTAACAGCACAGCACCTTTCATGAAAGTTTTACATAATCTGCTGCTCATCAACGGTGGGTCTATGGATTCGTGAAATTTGGAGATAGCTGCTAGTTGGACTTTAATAGTAGAGACTGAAGATCCTTGATTAAACAAGGATGTTATAACTTTCAAGACCTCTGGTATCGGGGCAGTAATAGGGTCTAAGCCTCTGAGTTGAGCCCAGATAGCAAACCTCTTCCACTTACTGAGGTACAATTTCTTAGTGGTGGGTTTGTGGGCTGAAGATAAAATGTGAATAACTTCCGGGTCTAAGGTGTGATTTCTGACTAAGGTCGGAAGTGGAGGAGCCAAGCTGTTAATTTCAAAGTGTGAAGGGACTGGTGCTGTCGTCCCGACTGATGAATCAGCAGGTCCGGAGTTAGATCCAAAAACCAAGGACCGTCCAGAGCATATTTCTTCAGGTAGGGGAACCATACCTGATGAGGCCAGTACGGAGCAATCAGAATCATTGTGGACCTCAATTGGGAAGCTTTCTGGATGACTTTGGGGAGGAGTGGAACCGGAGGAAAAGCATAAAGTAGTCCTGTTGGCCAAGGTTGGACTAGAGCATCCGTAGCTGCCTCCACCTGACGCGGAGTCAAGGAAAAGAACCTTTTGCACTTTGTGTTTTGTGGTGTTGCAAACAGGTCGCAGCATGGGGTCCCCCATCTTTTGAAAACCTGAGCTGCTACTGTTTCGTTCAGGGACCACTCGTGAGGAGAGAGAATCGTCCTGCTTAATCTGTCTGCCAATATATTGGATTTTCCTGGAATGTGGATCGCTACCAGGAAGCGGTTGGTAGCTACTGCCCATTCCCACACCCTCATGGCTTCTCTGCAAAGGGGGTAAGATCTGGTCCCTCCTTGTTTGTTTAGATACCAGACCACCGACATGTTGTCTGTGTGGATAGCGATAATGCCTTGAGGGAGAAACTTGTGGAGGGCTTGTAGGGACAGAAGTACAGCCCTCATTTCCAATACATTGATATGCAGAAAAGTTTCATCTGGAAGCCAAGAACCCTGAACTAACCTGCCCAGACAATGCCCCCCCCCCACCCCGTCTGGGAGGCATCCGTTGTCAAGGTGGCCACCGGAGGGGGTATAACAAAAGGTCTTCCCTGATTCAGATTGGATGGCTGAAGCCACCAGCGGAGGTCCCGTTTGCACGTTTCTGTAATCAGTATGAGATGATTGAGGGGGAGATCCTGAAAAGACCATTGTGTCGATAACAGCCACTGAAGAATCCTCATGTGCAATCTTGCCAGCGGAACTAGGAGAACCGTGGCAGACATTGAACCTAAAAGTTGCAGGACCAACCTGGCTGGGGCTTTGGATCTTGGAAGCAGGGCTCGGACTTGACCTTGTAATGTTTGAATCCTTTCGGAAGGAAGGAAGATGCGCATCAATTTTGAGTCTATCTCTGCTCCTATGAATCTTATGCGCTGAGAGGGCAGCAAGACAGACTTTGACCAATTGAATGTAATTCCCAGGGAAGCACCCAGGGAGATGGTGGCTTGTAGGTTGTCTAGTAGTAGATGCCTGGTGGTGGCAGTCAGGAGCCAGTCGTCCAGATAGGGAAACACTTGGAATCCGAGACTCCTCAGGTGAGCAGTCACTACTGCCAAACACTTGGTGAACACACTGGGGGCTGTGGTGAGACCAAAGGGCAGTGCACAAAATTGGAAAAGACTGTCTCCCAGGCTGAAGCGCAGATACCTCCTGGACGCCTGATGTATCGGTATGTGATAGTAGGCGTCCTTGAGATCTATGGAGCACATCCAAACATCCTTCTCCAACAATGGGAGAATGGATTGTAAAGTGACCATTCGGAATTTGGACTTCATGACGGACTGGTTTAGTTTGCTGAGATCCAATATGGGTCTCAGGTCCCCTGTCTTTTTTGGCACTAAAAAGAACCTTGAGTAATTTCCGGATCCGATCTGGTCTGTGGGGACCGGTTGGATGACTCCTTTTTCTAGCAGCTTTGAAGCTTCTGCGGCTGCAATTTCCCTTTGACTGGGTGGTGGGTCCGGGATTTTTTTGGACGGTGGAGGTGAGTGTGTGAAGGGAATGGTGTAACCTCCGGCAATAATCCGAAGCACCCATCTGTCTGAGTAATAGACTCCCAGGCTTTTAGGTGCTTGGCAAAACGGCACCCGACTGGCTCCGGAGCAGCACAGCCGGGCAATCCCTCATGAAGTGTGGGAGGCTGAAGAGCCACGAAAGGACTCGCGGTCTCCAGTGTTGCGGGGCCCTCTGCCGCCTCTGGGACGGCGTCTCCCAGAAAAATTTCCCCGTCCTCTGCCTCTGGAAGGGGAATCTTCCTGCTGTTGAGGAAAGAACTTCTGTGATTTGCGGAACCACATCTTCCCTCCTCTTTTAGCCTTGGGATAAGGCCGAAAGGGAGTGGAATAACGTGCTCCTACGGCAGATAAAGTTTTTCCCTCTTGCTCACAGCGGGTAAGAGTGTCTTTAACCTTGGGTCCAAACAAAGAGGACCCATCAAAGGGAGCGTCGGCGAAGGAAGACTTGAAGGCCTCCGCGAAATGACACAAACGGAGCCAGGCTTGTCTCCGTAGAGCCACGCCTGTGCCTGCCGCTCTGCCCGCCCCTTCGGCCGCATATGAAAAGAGCCTCATGGACGAGTTAGAGATCGAGGTAAGGATAGCCAACTGAGAGCTAACCGACTTGGCTAGCTGCTCAGGTAGGTTACCTGAGAGGGAGCCTGACAGCTCCTTGACCAGATCCCTCTGTAGTCTGGTGAAATGTGCCAAATAATTCAGGGACCTTAGAGTAAAGGCCGCTGAAGTCAGGGTGTGCTTCCCGTACTGGTCCATGCTCCTAGACGCCTTATTAGGAGGATGGACGGACGTTGAAGCCTCTGCCACGTCCTGCTGTGTAGCAGATGCCACCACCATGGCATCTACAGCCACGCCTTTAGTCAAGAACTCCTTCTCGGGTGGGGCAGACAAAAATTTGTTAGGGCGAGAAGGCACTGGTTCCACAGTATCTGGATGTTCCCACGCCCTCCGACAAACCAAATCCAGGAGCTCGTCAAAGGGCGGAGACACCCAGGAGGCGGAGGGCTGAGCCCCAAAGGCCTTGAGAAGCACTGACTCATCAGCGGAGGGGGGTTTGGAAATCCAGCCGCCTCGTTGCTTAAGGATCTCTAGAATGTCTGCAAATGAGACATCATCCGAGGACGACTTTGGGGACCCCTCCGCATCATCAAGATCAGTGTCCGATGTAAGAGACTCGGGGGAGTCCACGTGCTTCCTCTTGCACGATCTCTTCCTTGGGGGCTCCTCCGAAGACAACTCCGAAGAACCCTCAGGAGGAGGGGAACCCCCAGTGGGGGTAACCTCAGGCCCCGGGGCTCCGCTGCCTAGAGACAGGGGAACTGCCAAAGACCCAGTCTCCATGCCCAGGGAAGGTGCCGGTAAAGCCGTAGAAATGGCCGAAGAAGACTTGGCCAAGGCACTATGCATAGCTCTGAAAGCCGGATCCCCAGAATCCTGGGAGTGTCCGGTCCCCGGAGCCATGACAGCAGACGGAAGTCCCGCAGCCGAAGCACCGAGAGGGAGGCTCGGAACCGACAGCATTGGTCCCGAAACGTCACCCCCGAGTCCAGCCGAAGAAGTCCGCGTGCTAAACTCAGACCCAAAGGCCGGAGTTGGAGTAAGGGTCGGAGCCGACCCTAGGATCTCTACTGGCTCCATCAGCGCCTGCTCCGACGGAATGGTCGAAGGAGGAATGGCAATGGAGTGGGCTATCGGCTCCGAAACCAATTGGGTAGGAGCCGAAACAAATTTTTGAAAGACTGGGGACTGGAACAGTCTTTGGAGCACCCTGTCTATGTCCGAATCTGACATCCTTGATGACCTGGAAGAGACCGAACGGGTCCGAGTAGGTCTCTCCAACGGCTCCACGGGACTAAGGGACCGGCTCCGAGGCGACTCGATAACTATCGGCGCCGAGGAAGTGTCCAATCCAATTTCCTTCGGTGCCGAAGAGGACTTCGGCGCCGAGGAGGAAGCGTCTGAGCGGACAACCTTCATCGGCTCCGAGATCAGTGGAGCCGATGAAGGTGACCCGCCTCTCGATGCCCCAGCCGTCGGCTCCGAGACCAGAGGAGTCGAGACTGGAGGCATCGAGGCAGACCGTTCCACCCTCGGCTCCGAAGTCCGTGGAGCCGAAGGAGAAGCCTGCCTATGTCTCTTGGCGGTCGGGTCCGACGGACTGGTCGGAGCCAACGCCTTCAATAACCTTAAAATTAGCCAACAACAAACTGACAGGGGAAGGCCCTTCAACTCTGATGGGACCTCTAGTCTGTCAAAACACAGTCACTACACAATATTTTACCAAGGAAAATACTCATTCAAACACAAAAACCACTAGATAGCTGTTAAAACAGCTTTTTGTTGAATTTTAAAGAAAATCCTGACAGAAAAGTTAGTGAAAAAACACTACTTAGCTCAGCCAAGCTCGAGACCACGTCTTTGCTAGTTAGCGGCAAACGAGATCTGGGGGATTGGTAGTGGTGCATCCTGGGATATAGTAAGCTCAGCCAATAAGAGACTTTGCTCTTTGGCATAAGCGTGCCGAGTCGGAGCCGAGGGATCGGCTCCGAACCCATCAGTCAGAATGTAGGCGAGATAGGATCACATAACATCCATATTTACTTACCACTTTCTCTGATTTCTAGAGAACGTTCGTTAAGGGGTAGAATACTTGATTCCTATGGCAGGCGAGGTCTTCCTTTCTTGTTCGATGCGGGTTAAGTGTTTCTTTTGCAGACAGACCAAACAAAGATGCTCTATCAAAGGGGGCAGTGATGAAAGACACCTTGAAAGGCTCTGCAAAGTCACATAGCTGCATCAAAAGATATATCCTTAAAGCAACACCTGAACCAGGCACCCCATGAGCCACCTTCAGCTGCATGAGAGATCGACCTCATGGACGCACTGAAAATTGATAAAGAATGGTCAGCTGAGAGGACGATCTTTTGAAATCCTCAGCAGATATGGACTCAGAGAATTTGACAGTTCTTTCGTCAAATCTCTCTGCAGCCTTGTAAAGTGTGCCAAACAGTTAAGGAAAGTACAGTTGTGTACCTACCATAAATGTAGATGTTTGAGTGTATTCACTGATGCAGTCATTACACTTGGGTTATCCTGCTGGCAGGCTATCCGCAGTCGGTCCGAATTCCAAAGTCTTGGTCCAGTGTCGGTTGCTGTCGCCCTTCCCTGACGTCAGTGCGCCAGGGGTATAAAAGATGCAGCCAATGCCATTTTTGTCAGTTTTTCTTGCCCCAGATGTCAGGTGTCCCCGAAAGGGTAGGCTAAAAACCATTGCTTATAAAAGCATGCACTAAAATAAACAATACCTTCATCTACAAGCAAATACACCACATAGGTTGTAGAGGATAGAGAAGTACAAATAAGTCCCAGCAAAGAAATGGGGATGGTGGGTGGGTAACCTGGACTGCAACAGTAAATACACTCGAACATCTACATTTATGGTAGGTACACAACTGTACTATGTTCATCGTGTTTCACTGTTGCAGTCATTACACTTGGGTTGAATCCCAAAGCTGAGGTTGGGTGGCTGGGTCTAAACAGTGGCTATAAGGCCCTGCAGAACTGCAGTGGCAAAGCCTGCTCTGGATTTAGAGTAAAGAGGTAACTGGTAGTGCTTAGTAAAAGTGAGCACTAAAGTCCAAGTTGCGGCCTCCAAAATATCCTTGGTTGGTACTCCTCTGAGGAAGGCAGCTGAGGTGGCTGCTGCCCTGGTAGAATGTGGTCTAATGCCCTTAGGCATTGATATGCCCATGTTGTGAGTAGCAGAAACGAATGTAGTGTCCTATCCATTTTGAAATAGTCTGCTTTGAGACAGCCTTTCCTTGTGATCCTGTAGCATATGCAACTAAAAGTTGCTCAGTTTTTCTGAAAGCTTTAGTTTTGTCCAAGTAGAAGCGTAGCTGTCTGTGTATGTTCAAAGAATGCAGAAGTCTCTCTCCTTTATTCTGTGGGTTTGGGTAAAAGGTAGGCAAATGAATGGTTTGGTTAAGGGCCACACTGGACACCACCTTAGGCATAAAGGTGGGGTTTGTCCTTAGAGAAACCCTGTCCGGATGGAAGATGACAAAAGGTTCCACAGCCATTAATGCCTGTAACTCTGAGACTCTTCTTGCTGAAGTTATTGCAAGGAGCAGAGCTGTTTTCCATGATAAGAATTTTCTCTCAGCTGTACTGGCTGGCTCAAAAGGAGGCAGTGTGAGTTTTTCCAAGACAAAATTGAGGTCCCATGCCAGTATTGGTGCTTTCCTTGGTGGTCTTATGTTTTTGGCCCCCCTGAAGAACTGCCTAAACAATGGATGTAAAAAAAATAGGTGGGTCTGTACTGTAATGAGCTGAAATGGCTGAGGCATGGATCTTAATTGATGAGAAGGACAGGCCTTTGTCCTGCATCTCAATCTGAGGAATATTTGAAACAAATGTGTCAAATTCCTTGTGCCTGGTTCCAGGCACAAAATCTTTTCCATTTTTCTGCATAAGATTTTCTGGTGCTGGGCCTCCTGGCCTCCAAAATAACATCCATAACCGCTTTAGAGAGAGGTGTATTCAGAATGGTTACACTATCAGCCATGCAGCTAGATTTAGGGTTTTGAGTTGGCTGTGCAGGATCTGATTGTTTTGTTGGGTTAGTAAATGAGGAATTTGAGGCAATGTCCAGGCTGGGCCTTGAGACAAGCTCTTCAGGATTGGGTACCAGTGTTGGCGTGGCCAATCTGGGGCAATCAGTATAATTTGTGGCTTCTTTTCTCTGACTTTTAGGAGTGCCTTGGGGAGGAGAGGCAGTGGAGGAAAGGCATACACTGTAAGATTGTTCCAGCTGAATGACAAAGCATCCACTTTCCAAGCTTGCTTGTGATAAGTCCTTGTGCAGAATCTCTGAAGTTGGCAGTTGTGAGGGGAGGAGAAAAGATCTATGTCTGGGCATCCCCATTTCCTTGTTATCATGCTGAAGATTGGTGGATCTAGTTTCCACTCGTGAGGATCCATGAGGTTTCTGCTTAGTTCGTCTGCCAGAGTATTTGTTTTTCCTGGCAGGAACTGTGCTTGCAGGTGTACTTGGTAAGTCAATGCTGTGTTCCACAAAATCATGGCTTGTCTGCAGAGGGGGTAGGAATGTGTACCCCCCTGCTTGTTTCTGTACTACATAAAGTACAGTTTTGTACCTACCATAAATGTAGATGTCCGATAGGTATGCATCTGCAGTCATCGCATATGGGTTGTCCTGCCTCAGGCAGCCCTTCGGTCGGCCGGATTCCAAAGTCTGGGTCCGGCATCGGCTGATGGCGCCCTTTCCCCGACGTCAGAGCGCCTGGGGTATAAAAGCGTCAGCCGACGCCATCTTCCTCAGTTTTTCTTGGCCCAGATGCCAGGTGCCCTCTAAGAAGGCTAAAATTTGGAGAAATGCAATAAATTCCAAACATTTTCAGAATTATATATATAATATATATATATATATATATATATATATATATATATATATATATATATATATATATATATATATATAACAAATACACCATAATAGATAACCCCAGCTAGCTATGAGAGGGATAAGAACCCAAGAAATACCACAGAGGGGAAGGAGGGAGGGTAAACCTGACTGCAGATGCATACCTATCGGACATCTACATTTATGGTAGGTACAAAACTGTACTATGTCCTTCAAGGATGCATCTGCAGTCATCACATATGGGTAGAATATCATAGCCAATCTGGGGGTGGAGGATCTATGTGAATGATGGTGTAGCTAAAATTCCCTGCAGGACTGCCGTAGCAAAACCTACTCTGGATCTGGAATATAAAGATAAATTGTAATGCTTGGAAAATGTATGCACGGAGCTCCATGTAGCAGCTTCTAAAATGTCCTTGGTAGCCCCCCTCTTAAGAAGGCTGTGGAGGTGGCTGTAGCTCTGGTGGAATGAGGTCTAATGTTAGCAGGCACAGTCTTTCCATGAAAGGAGTAACAAAAATGAATGCAATTCCCTATCCATTTTGAAATAGTCTGTTTGGAAATTGCTTTTCCTTGTGCACCAGCAAGCAGCATATGCTACAAACAGCTGGTCAGTTTTTCTGTAAGTTTTAGTTCTGTCCAAGTAGTAGCGCAACTGTCTGTGTATGTCCAGGGTGTGCAGAAGCTTTTCCCCTTTGTTTTGTGGATTTGGAAAGAAGGTAGGCAGGTGAATAGTTTGGTTTAATGAGACTCTGGATACCACCTTTGGCATAAATGAAGGATTGGTTCTCAAAGAAACTCTGTCTTGATGAAAGATAAGAAATGGTTGCACTGCCATGAGGGCCTGTAACTCAGATACTCTTCATGCTGAGGTTATGGCCAGAAGGAAAGCAGTCTTCCAAGACAGGAACTGTAGTTCTGCTGATGCTGCGGGTTCAAAGGGAGGCAGCATTAGTTTTTCCAACACGAAGTTAAGGTCACAAGTAGGCACTGGTGGATTCCTTGGGGGATTAATGTTTTTAATTCCTCTTAGAAATTGTCATAGGAGAGGATGATAGAAGACAGGTGGATCAGTACTGTACTCCGCTGAAATTGCTGAAGCATGAATTTTAATGGAAGAGTAAGACAGGCCATTGTGGAGCATTTCTGCCAAATATTCCAAGATATGTGCCATGTTCATAACTGTTGCATCTAGGCCCTTTGAGGTGCTCCCGGTGTGAAATCTTTTCCATTTTGCTGAATATGCCTTTCTTGTGGAAGGTCTGCGAGCTTCCATGATGATATCCTTCACTCTCTTGGATAGCTTATCCTGGTGATGAATCAAGGTATTTTCCAGGCAGCCAGTTGCAATGTTTTCAGGTTGGAATGCAGAGTTTTGTAATTGTGCTGTGTCAGGAGAAGCGGCCATTGTGGAAGAAGCCATGGTTTCGTCCGTGACATGCTCTTTAGCAATGGGTACCAGTGCTGTCTTGGCCAGTCCGGAGCTATCAGAATCACTCTTGGCTGCTCTGCCCTGATCTTCAGTAAGACCTTGGTCATTAATGGAAGAGGTGGAAATGCATACACTGTTAGAGCTCTCCAGCTGAGAGAGAGAGCGTCCACTTTCCATGCTTGTGGGTGGTATTTCTTTGAGCAGAATTTCTCCAGCTGATGATTGTGTGGGGAGGCAAAGAGGTCTATGTCCGGTCTCCCCCATGAGTGTGTTATCTGATGGAAGATGTGTGGGTGCAGCATCCATTCGTGCGCATCCATGATGTTCCTGCTTAAGTTGTCCGCCAGTATATTGTCCTTTCCTGGCACAAACTGGGATTGTAGCTGTATATTGAGTGTCAAGGAAAGTTCCCATAGATTCATTGCCAGTCTGCAAAGAGGGTAGGAATGGGTGCCTGCTTGCTTGTTTATGTACCACATAACTGTGGTATTGTCTGTCCTTATTAGCAGGTGGCCTTGATGTAGAAATAACTTGAAAGCCTCGAGAGCATATATCACTGCCAGCATTTCCTTTTGGTTTATGTGCATGCGTAGCTCTTTTTGTGACCATAGTCCTTGGATGCACCTTCCCTCCATGTGCACTCCCCATCCAAGGTCTGAAGCGTCCATTGTAATGGTTTGGCTGGCTATAGGTTTGCTGAAGGGCAGACCCCTGTTTGACTGGCTTGCTTGAGCCCACCACAGAAATTCCCTTTGAAGACATGGGATGAGTGGTATCAAAGTTTCCAAGCTGTGACTGTGCTGAGTCCATAAACTCCTTGGGTACCATTGTAGTTTCCTCATATGTAACCTTGCTTGAGGAATCAGAAGAATGCAAGAAGCCATGTAACCCAGGGCCTGCAGGAATTTCCTTGCAGTCAGCTGAGTTTGCCTTGACAGGTTTTTGAAGTAATCCGGTAGCTGACTTTGTTTTTCTTCTGTGAGGAAAGCCATTTGGGTGGTTGTGTCTAGATTCGCACCCAGAAAGGTTATTCTTTGGGATGGTATGAGTCTTGAGACTTGTGAATGTTGACTGTATATCCCAAAGCATGAAGAAGGTGGATGGCATAACTCAAATGTTTTTCCAAAATTTGTTGGCTGTCCGCTTGTATAAGGCAGTCGTCCAGATACAGGTATATTTGCATCCCCTGAAGTCTGCAGTGTGCAATTACTGATGCCAGGCATTTCGTGAATACTCTGGGCGCAGTAGATAAGCCAAAGGGTAATGCTGAGAACTGATAATGCTCTGAACCTGCAAGAAATCTGAGGTGTCTTCTGCAGCTTTGTCTGATAGGGACATGCAGGTATGCCTCCTTGAGGTCCAGAGTTACCAGCCAAGACCCCTTGCCCAGCATGGGAAGGAGTTGCTGTAGTCTCAGCATTTTGAATTTTGGCACAATGAGAAGTATTTAGTGCGGACAAGTCGAGTATAGGCCTCCATTGCTTTTCTTTTCTTGGAACAAGGAAGAGTCTGGAGTAAAATCCTTGGCCTTGTTCTGAGAGAGGAACCTTTTCTATTGCTTTCATTTGCATTAAGTTTGAAATTTGTTTCAAGGCCTCTGCCCTTTGATTTGGTGGCAGGTCTGGCATGCCTTTTCTTTTTGGTAATGTGTGGAAATGGAACCTGTATCCTTTGTCTATTATTTGTAGTGTCCATTTGTCCCTTGTAATAATGTGCCAATTTTCTGAAAATAAGGAAAGCTTTCCGCCCAAAGGTGCTTCCAATTGAGCCCTGGTTGGCGGTGTCAAAGCAAAGTCATTGAGTCTGTCCTTGTGCAGCAGTTGTAGGCCCTGCACTACCTCTCTGTTTGGGATGCTGCCATTGATGTCATCTGTAGGAGCCTCTAGTTTGCCCTCTACCTCTGGCACGCCTGTTTATGCCTCTCTGAAATCTGTGTGTGTCTGGAAAGGACCAGTTCTTGGAAGGCCAATTTCTGCTGTATCTTGGTGGTTGGACTTGCATAAAATCTTTGACTGTTTGTACAGATTTTGTCTTTTCTTCAAATTTCTTTAAGACCTCCTGAGCAGTGGAGCCAAATAACTTTTGCTTTTCCAGTGGAGCATCCAGAAGCTTTGCTTTAACATGGTCTGGCAGAGATTGTTCCTTCAGCCAAGCATGCCTACGTATGACTGCACCTGTCATAGCTGACCTACATGAAGCTTCCAATGCAACATAACCACACTGCAAGAAATGGTTGCTAACCTGCTGAGAGTTATGTACCAGATCCTGAAGTGAATTACGATCTAGGGGTTCAGGTGAAGACAGTTTTTTATGCAATTCATCTAACAAATACTCCTGGTACTGTATCATATGAAATTGACAGTTTAAAGCCCTCATAGAAAGGGTAGCAGAAGTATACACTTTTTTACCCCTTCGCTCTAAAGCCCTGGACTCCCTTTCAGAGGGGAGTGGATTTTTTGAAGTGACAGTTGCAACCCCTTTAGGGCCCTGGGAAATAGTTTCTGGATCAGCAGAGTGGGCCTTGTAAAGGAAAAGATGAGATTCCGGGACCCTGTAATACCTGTCGGGTTTGACAGGGGCCAGAGGGAGAGTGTCAGGGGTTGTGCTAGACTCAGAGTACACATCATCAATGACATTCAAAACAGGGGGAATAGCCAAAGGTCTATGCTGAGGCAAATGCAAGAAGGTCCTTAATCTTTTCCTGGAATCAGAGAATTCCTGGCCCTGGCATTGGAAATGCTCCCTTATGGTGTGTAAAGTTTCCCCAAAAGACAGCTCTTCAGGAGGGGAGGCCGAAGGGATTGATTCCTCTGCATCAGAATCCTCGTAGGTCGAAAAAGCCTCCTCCTGGTAGTCCGAGAGAGCAGAGCCATCAGAGGCCTGATCTGAGGAATGTGGATCAGAGGGCTCAACCCTGGGCCTTTTTTCTATAGGAGGTTGAGAGCCAGTGTCCGGGTGAGGCTGAGAGCCCCTAATTAATGAAATAAGGTCCTCGGCTAGACTAAGAATCTGAGAACCAGAAGTGGGTCCCTGAGGGATAACCCTGGGAGGCATAGATTTTGATTGTTTAGCAGCTTTAGCCCTAGAGAATGCCTTAATAGACATGGATGCAGGAGGCCTTGCTGCACCACGTGCTGGAGTAGATTTGTCTAAGGGAATGGTGTCAGAAGGTTCCTGGACACCGGATTCCAAGGGAGATTCAATAACCGATACAGAAGCGGCCTCCGGGGCCGAGGTTGTCGGTTGTACGGTTTCAGTGGATGGAAGTACCAAGTACTCTGTTTCAGCCGAGACAGAGACACTCGCGGTAGGCCTGGCCGTGGTTTCAGCCGAAACCGCGGGCCGCGTTTGTCAGTCCTTGTACTTCCGTTTCTTTATTAAATGTGAAGTCGGAGTCTCCGACGGCATATTATAAGCAAAACTAGCCCCAAAAAATTCCTCTGCAAACTCCGCCCGTCTAAGGGTGCGTCGATTGAAGGAAGCACAGGCAGCACAGGCCGAGACGTTGTGGTCTGGGCCTAGGCAAGGTAGGCAGTAAGAGTGGAAATCCTTATGAGGTATTTGTTTCCCACAAGTTAAGCAATTATTAATTTTATCTGACATCGGCCTTGGCAAGAGAGAGTCCCCAACAGGGTACTTAGCTTTTGAAGTCTTCGGTTTAGCTGAATTACAGCAGCTGGCCGACCGGCACTTGCGAACTGCTTCTGCTTCGGGCACCACGCGGCAAGAAAGACTGAGGAAGATGGCGTCGGCTGACGCTTTTATACCCCAGGCGCTCTGATGTCGGGGAAAGGACGCCATCAGCCGACGCCGGACCCAGACTTAGGAATCCGGCCGACCGAAGGGCTGCCTGAGGCAGGACAACCCATATGTGATGACTGCAGATGCATCCTTTAAGGACATCTGTGGTGTTGTCCATCTTTATCAGCAGCTGTTCTGGATGCAGTAGGTCCCTGAAGGCTGTCAGGGCATTTCGTACAGCCAGCAACTCTTTTTGATTAATGTGAAGATGCCTTTGGCTTGGGGGCCATGTGCCCTGAATACATTTTCCTGCCATGTGGGCCCCCCAGGCATAATCTGATGCATCTGTTGTTATTGTTTGCCTGGCTGCGGGTAAAGTGAATGGCTGTCCCTTGTTGTGGTGACAAGCCTGTGCCCACCATTGAAACTCCTGTTGCAGGCAGGGAATGATAGAAATTAATGATTCCAGGCTGTGGTAATGTTGAGTCCAAACACTTTTTAGATACCATCGTAGCTGCCGCATATGCAGTCTTGCATATGGAATTAGCAGAATGCAGGAGGCCATGTAGCCCAGAGCCTGCAGAATTTTTCTTGCAGATAACTGGGTCTTTGTTGCCATGCTTTCAAAGTAAGAAGTCAGTTGTGTTTGTCTGGCGTGAGATAAGCCATCTGGGCAGTTGTATTTAAGCTTGCACCCAGGAATATTATCTCTTGAGAGGGTACTAGTTTTGATTTCTTTTTGTTTACTATGTACCCTAGGCAAATTAGTAATCTTTTTACAAACACCAGATGCTTTAGTAGAATGTCTTTGGTCTCTGCTTGAATAAGGCAGTCATCCAAGTAGGGATATATTTGAATTCCTCTGTCTGCAAAATGCAATTACTGGTGCCAGGCATTTTGTGAAGACCCTGGGTGCAGTAGATAAGCCAAAGGGCAGTGCAGAGAATTGGTAGTGCATTGAGCCAGCTATGAATCTGAGGTATCTTCTGCAAGATTGTCTGATTGGGACATGCAGATATGCCTCTTTGAGGTTGAAAGTTACAAGCCAAGCCTTCTTGCCCAGAATGGGCAGAAGCTGCTGCAGTCAACATTTTGAAATTCGGAATGTCCAGAAAAGTATTTAAAATAGACAGGTCCAGAATTGGTCTCCATGCTTTGTCCTTTCTTGGTACTAAGAAAAGTCTTGAGTAAAATCCTTGTCCCTGCTCTTGTGGCACTGGCTGAACAGCCCTCATATCCATGAGAGATGAAAAGTACAGTTTTGTACCTACCATAAATGTAGATGTCCGATAGACATGCAACTGCAGTCATAACATGTGGGTTTGTCCTACCTCAGGCAGCCCTCGGTCGGCCGGATTCCAAAGTCTGGGTCCGATGTCGGCTGATGTCGCATTTCTCTCCGACGTCAGAGCGGCTGGAGTACATAAGCATCAGCCGACGCCATTTTCTTCAGTGTTTCTTGCCCCAGATGCCAGGTGCCCTCCAAGGAAGGCTGTAATCAAATTGGAAGACAAAAACAGGATTCCAAACAAATAAATGAGCAATAAAACAAATACACCATAACAGAAATCCCCAGCTAAGAGTAAAAGGGATAGGAGTGGACCCTAGGCATAGAGGGGTATGGAGGGAGGGAAAATCCGACTGCAGTTGCATGTCTATCGGACATCTACATTTATGGTAGGTACAAAACTGTACTATGTCCTTCAAGAATGCAACTGCAGTCATAACATGTGGGTAGAATACCATAGCTTAGCTGGGGAAGGAGGTATGCACTAGGAAAGAGATGGTGTGGCAATCAAACCCTGCAGGACTGCCGAAGCAAAGCCTGCTCTGGATCTGGAATATAGAAGGAGATTGTAGTGTTTGGAGAATGTATGCACGGAGCTCCATGTAGCAGCTTCTAGAATGTCCTTGGTAGGCACCCCTCTTAAAAATGCTGTAGAGGTGGCTGTAGCTCTGGTGGAATGTGGTCTGACATTGGCTGGAACAGTCTTTCCATGAAAGGAATAACAGAATCTGATGCAATGTCCAATCCATTTAGAAATAGTCTGTTTTGAAATTGCTTTTCCCTGGACTGCAGGGGCGTAAGCTACAAAAAGTTGTTCAGACTTCCTACTGGCCTTGGTTCTGTCCAGGTAGTATCGAAGTTGTCTGTGAATGTCCAAGGTATGCAGAAGTCTTTCCCCCTTATTCTCAGGATTGGGGAAGAAAGCAGGCAGATGAATGGCTTGATTTAGAGAAACCCTAGATACCACCTTTGGCATAAAAGTAGGGTTGGTCCTTAATGAAACCCTGTCTCTGTGGACAATAATAAAGGGTGGTATTGCCATTAG
Organism: Protopterus annectens; assembly: GCF_019279795.1. Taxonomy (NCBI): domain Eukaryota; kingdom Metazoa; phylum Chordata; order Ceratodontiformes; family Protopteridae; genus Protopterus; species Protopterus annectens. Next base: position 1,709,482,007 of record NC_056743.1, on the reverse strand, counting down.
GGCCTGTAGCTCCGCAACCCTTCTTGCTGAGGTAATTGCCAACAGGAAAGCTGTCTTCCATGAGAGAAATTGCAAGTCAACTGAAGCTGCTGGCTCAAAAGGAGGTAGAGTCAGTTTTTCTAAGACAAAATTGAGGTCCCAGGCTGGCACTGAGGCCTTTCTTGGTGGCTTAATGTTCTTGATTCCCCTGAGGAATTGTCTTAGTAAGGGGTGAGAGAAAACAGGAGGATCAGTGTTGTATCTAGCTGAAATAGCAGATGCATGTATCTTTCTGGAAGAATATGAGAGGCCGTTCTTTAACATATCTGCCAAATATTCCAAGATAAGTGGGATGTTCAGCAATGAAGCATCATGTCCCTTGCTGGTATTCCAATTGCTGTATCTTTTCCACTTTGCTAAGTAAACCTTTCTGGTGGACGGTCTTCGAGCCTCTGTTAGTATCCGCTGAACTTCCTTAGAGAGATAACCTGAAGTTATTTATGGGATCTCCCAAGCTGTTAGCTGCAGTGTCTGAAGGTTTGGATGCAGTGTTTGGAAATTGTGTTGAGTCAAAAGTAGAGGCCACTGAGGGAGGGCCCACCTCCTGGTGTGACATATGCTCCGTAGTAGTGGGTACCAGTGTTGTCTTGGCCAATCCGGAGCTATTATGATTCCCTTGGGCTTCTCTGCTTTGATCTTTAGTAATACTGAGGTCATCAGTGGCAGAGGTGGGAATGCATAGATTGCTAGTGAGTTCCAGTTGAATGAGAGGGCATCTATTTTCCAAGCTTTTGGATGGTATGTCCTTGTGCAAAATTTTGGTAGAAGATGGTTGAGGTGAGAGGCAAATAGGTCCACTTCTGGCTTGCCCCATGTCGAAGTGAGTTGTCTGAAGGCCTTCGATGTAACCTCCACTCGTGTGGATCTGTGAAATTCCTGCTTAGGCTGTCCGCCAACACATTGTCTTTTCCTGGAACAAACTGGGATTGTAACTGGATGTTTAGGCTCAGTGATTTCTCCCAAAGCTGCATTGTCAGTCTGCAAAGGGGTAAGAGTGGGTGCCCCCCTGCTTGTTTATGTACCACATCACAGTGGTGTTGTCTGTCCGTATCATTAAATGGCCTTGCTGGAGTTGGTGTTGAAAAGCCTCGATGGCATGCATTACTGCCAGCATTTCCTTTTGGTTGATATGCAGATGTGTTTCCTTTGGAGACCATTGTCCTTGTATACACCTGCCTTCCATGTGCGCCCCCCATCCAAGGTCTGAGGCGTCTGTAGTCGTGGTCTGTGTTATCTGTGGTTTTTTGAATGACATAACTGTGTTTTCCTGGCTCACCGAGGCCCACCATAGGAATTCCTTTTGTAGGCATGGAATGAGTGGTATGATTGTCTCCAAGTTGTTGCTGTGTTGAGACCAAACGCTTTTTAGGTACCATTGAAGCTTTCTCATGTGTAGTTTTGCTAATGGAACCAGTAGAATGCAGGATGCCATGTAACCCAGGGCCTGTAGGAATCTCCTTGCAGTCATCTGGGTGAGTTTTGCTAAACCTTTGAAGTAATGAGTTAACTTCTCTTGCTTGTCTTCTGTCAGGTAAGCCATCTGAGAGGCTGTGTCTAGTTTGGCTCCTAAGAAGATTATTTGCTGGGATGGCTGCAGTCTTGACTTTTGGAAGTTGACTGTGTATCCCAGAGCTTGAAGTAATCGTATGACATAATCCAGGTTTCTTGTCAACATCAATTTGTCGTCCGCTTGTATGAGGCAGTCGTCCAGGTACGGGTAAATTTGTATACCCTGGAGACTGCAATGAGCAATTACTGAAGCCAGGCATTTTGTAAATACTCTGGGCACAGTAGATAAGCCAAATGGCAATGCTGAGAATCGATAATGCTCTGGCCCTGCAAGAAATCTGAGGTATCTTCTGCAGCTGTGTCTGATAGGGACATGCAGGTATGCCTCCTTGAGGTCCAGAGTAATCAGCCACGACTCCTTGCCCAGCATGGGAAGGAGTTGCTGTAGAGTCAGCATTTTGAACTTTGGTACTATGAGAAAGGTGTTTAATGCGGACAAGTCCAGTATTGGTCTCCATTGAGATTCTTTTCTTGGAACAAGGAACAGTCTTGAGTAAAACTCCTGTTCTTGTTCTTGTTGTGGAACTCTTTCTATTGCTTTCATTCGAGTCAGCAGAGTGATTTGTTTGATAGCCTCTGCCCTTTGATTTTGTGGTAGGTTTGGCATGCCTTGTTTTCTTGGTAAGGTATGAAAATGAAACCTGTACCCTTGGTCTATAATGTCCAAAATCCATTTGTCCTTTGTCAGTCTGTGCCAGTTTTCTGCAAACAGAGATAATTTCCCGCCCAAGGGAGCTTCTAGTTGTTCCCTGGTAGGCGGTAGTAGAGGAAAGTCATTGAGTTTGTGGTTGTTGGGCAGGTGAAACCCTCGTCACTTCTTTGGTTTCCTGGCTGCCATTGTCGCCCCTGTAAGGGCCTCTGTATTGGCCTCTTCCTCGGCCACGTCTGTTCTTACCCCTTTGAAACTTTTCTGGATTAGGAAAGCACCAGTTTTTTGAAGGCCAATTCCTACTGAATCTGGGGGTTGAACCTGGAGGTAATCTTTCACAGTCTGAACTGATTTTGCTTTTTCTTGATGGTCTTTAACACATCCTTAGCATTTGCACCAAAAGCTTGTTCTTTTCCAAAGGTGCATCCAAAAGTTTTGCTTTTACATGATCTGGTAGAGGTTGATCTTTTAACCAAGCATGTCTACGAATCACTGCCCCTGTCATAGCTGCCCTACATGAAGCTTCCAGTGCATCATATCCACACTGCAGGAAGTGATTGCTTACTTGCTGAGTGTTATGTACAGCTTCCTGCAAAGTCTTCCTGTCTAAAGGATCAGGAGAAGCTAATGTTTTTTGTAAATCTTCTAAGAGATAATCCTGATATTGTAACATATGAAAAGGCAATTTAAAGCTCTCATAGATAAGGTAGTGGATGTGTAAACCTTTTGCCCCATCTCTCTAATGACCTTGCTTCCCTGTTGGAGGGCAAAGGATTTTTGAGGTGGAGGCTGAAACTCCTTTAGGCCCCTGTGAAATAGTTTCCAAATCAGCAGAATGGGCCCTGAATAAATGGGAATGAGTTTCTGGGACCCTGTAATACCTGTCTGGCTTGGCTGGAGCAGGAGGAAGAGAATCAGGGGTAGCACTAGAGTCAGAATACAAATCATCCAGAACATCAAGTACAGGAGGAATAGCTAAGGGCCTGTGCTGAGGCTTCTTAAGGAAAGTCCTAAGGCTTCCTAGAATCAGAATATTCCTGACCCTGCCACTTGAAATGTTCCCTCATGGTGTGCAGAACTTCTCCAAAAGAAATATCCTCAGGAGGGGAGGCCGAAGGGATGGAATCTTCTGCATCCGAGTCCTCATAAGTCTGGAAGAGCTCTTCCTGGCTATCAGAGTGGACAGAGCCCTCAAAGTCTTCATCTGAAGGAGTAGGGTCAGAGGGTTCAACCCGGGGCCTTTTATCAGGAGGAGGCTGGGATGCTCTCTCAGGATGGGCCTGTGAACCTCTAATCATGGAAATTAAATCAGCCGCCATGGACATAATTTGTGTCTCCGGAGTCGGCTGAGGTAAGGATTTATAAGTAATATGCTTTGTTTTGCTGGCTGCCTTAGCCCTAGTGTAGGCCTTAATAGACATGGCCATAGGAGGCCTGGCAGCTCCACGTGCAGGAGTGACCTTGTCTACAGCAATGGTCTCAGGCATTTCCTCAGTTTCGGTATCCGGAGGAAAGTCTATAACTTGGGTCGGAGTAATGTCTGGAATCGGAGTCGTCGGTAATGCGGTGTCTTCGGTTCGGAGCGGTGGAGAGACCATCTCAGAGGGAACCGGAGCACTCACGCTAGGTTTTGGCGTGGAGTCGGTGGTAGACGCGGGCCGAGGATGTCGGTCCCGGTCTTTTCGCTTTTTGGGTGTTTGCGATGTCAGAAGATCCGACGGCATGGTGTAGGCAAATTTATCGCCGAAAAAATCTTCAGCGAACTCTGCCCGGCGCCTGAGAGTGCGCTTGTTGAAGCGAGCACAGGCTACACAGGCCGAGACGTTGTGGTCTGGGCCCAGGCAAGGGAGGCAGTAAGAGTGGAAATCCTTATGAGGTATTTGTTTACCACAAAAAAAGACAATTGTTAACTTTTTCAGTCATTTCTGACATCGGCTGAGGCAAGAAAAGGTCCCCAATGGGGTACTTAGCTTTTTCGATGACTTTGGTATCGTAGAATACAGGAGCTGACCGACCGGCACTTGCGAACTGCTTCTGCTTCGGGCACCGCAGCAAGAAAGACTGAAGAAAATGGCGTCGGCTGATGCTTATGTACTCCAGCCGCTCTGACGTCGGAGAGAAATGCGACATCAGCCGACGTCGGACCCAGACTTTGGAATCCGGCCGACCGAGGGCTGCCTGAGGCAGGACAACCCACATGTTATGACTGCAGTTGCATTCTTGAAGGACATCTTGTTTTTGTGCCTCTGCCCACTGATTGTGTGGCAGGTCTGGCATACCTTTTGCCTTTGGTAGGGTGTGAAAGTGGAACCTGTAGCCCTGAGAGACAATATTTAAGACCCATTTGTCCTGGGTGATCATGTGCCAATTTTGTGAAAAAAGTGCTAGTTTTCCCCTTAAGGGTGCTGCCAAAAGGTAAATGCTTCACATTGGCAGAGGGAAGTCATTGGGACTGTTTCCTATAATGGCTGTGATTTGTCTTCTCCACTTTTGGAGGTAGAAGCACCCCACTGTTTGGGCCTGTATGAGCCCTGGGGCTGTTATCTGCCTCTTTGTGGCCTGTCTGACACGGGAAAGGACCAATTCTTAGAAGGCCAGTTCCTGCTAAATCTGGGTGGCTGTACCTGTAAGAAATCTTTTACTGTCTGCATAGATTTAGCTTTATCCTCCATTTTCTTCAACACCTCTTCTGCCGTAACACCAAACAAAGTATCATGCTGTAATGGAGCAGCCATCAGGCAGGGTCTGTTCCTTTAACCAAGCATGCCTTCTAATCACAGAACCTGTTACAGCGGTCCTTCAAGAGGCCTCCAGTGAATCATAACCACATTGTAAAGTAAGTTTTCCCACCTGTTCAGCTGTATGCAATAAATCCTGCATTTCCTTGTTCTCAGATCAGAATTTGTCAACATTTTCTGTTTTAGCAGCGACATTAAGTATTGCTGATATTTAAGCATATGAAACTGACAATTTAAAGCCCTTACAGCCAAGGTAGCAGAAGTGTAAACTTTTTTCACCCATCTGTCCAGTGCCCTAGCATCTTCTATCTGAGGGGACAGGGTTTTTTGCAGTAGCAGCCTTAACCCCTTTGGGACTCTGAGAAATAGTTTCTGGGTCAGCAGCAGGGTTTTTATATAGAAATTTATGAGAATCTGGAACCCTGTAGTATCTGTCTGGCTTAACAGGTGCAGGAGGTAAAAAGTCGGGAGACAGGCCGGACTCTGAAAATACATCATCTACAATGTCTAGATCAGGTGGAATAGCAAGAGGTCTGTGCTGAGGGTAGTAAAAGAAAGTCTCTGAGCCTTTTCTTAGAATCTGAGTAATCTTGGCTCTCCCAGTGGAAATGCTCCCTCATGGTATGCAGGGTTTCCCCAAAGGAGTAATCCTCAGGAGGAGAAGCTGAAGGGATAGATTCTTCAGCATCAGAATCCTCATAGGGAGGAATACAGTATCCCTGTTCTGAAGAGGAGTCAGAGGAAATGGAAACCTGATCAGAGGAATCATATTCAGTGTCTTGCCTAGGCCTCTTAGCAGGAGGGGGATAGGAACCCCTGATTAAAGTAATTAGGTCATCGGCCATTTTGAGCATCTGTTTCTTAGGCATGGAAGTCTGTCCTGGAGAATGCTATACTTGTTTCCTTGTCTTTATAGCTGTCTTGGTCTTTGTCTTGGATGCTGAAGTTGGCTTAATATAAAGCTGTGTAGGTCGGAAAACACCCTCAGAAGCAGATGCCTGCTCAGCGGCTCCGGACCCATCTCAGGGATTAGTTTCCGAAGGCCCAATACCTTGAGTATCCAGAGACCTAGTTTTCTCCACGTGGGAATCTGAGGCGGCATGTGGCTCTGAGGTAGCGGGTGTCAGGGGCTGCAAAAGCGCCTCACTGAGAACCAGCGAACCAGTGACTGGCCTAGAAGAGGCTTCGTCATTGGTTTTGGACCTCGGATGCTGGTCCTTTTCTTTTTCCTTGCGCTTTTTATGAACTCCGGCCGTCGGCTGTTCCGACGGCATTATACAGTTAAACCTTTGGCCAAAATAATGAAAAGCAAAATCGTACCGACGCTTAATAGTGCGTTGGTTAAATCTAGCACAAAACCGACAACTAGTAATGTCGTGGTCAGGGCCAAGGCAAGGAATACAGTAAGAATGAAAATCCTTAAGAGGTATTTGCTTCCCACAAGAAATACAATTGTTAACTTTTTCTGACATCGGTCTGGAGCAAGAAAAAAGTTTCCCCAACGGGGTACTTAGCTTTATAGAAGACTTCGGATCTGAAATTCAATTTTGAAAATCTCAGGAGTCGGCCAACCAGCACTTGCGAACTGCTTTTGCTAAGGGCACCGCGCGGCAAGAAAGACTGAAGAAAATGGCGTCGGCTGCATCTTTTATACCCCTGGCGCACTGACGTCAGGGAAAGGCGACAACAACTGACGCCGGACCAGGACTTTGGAATTCGGGCCGACTGCGGGTAGCCTGCCAGGAGGATAACCCAAGTGTAATGACTGCAACAGTGAAACATGATGAACATCCTCAAGGTGAATGCCACTGAGGTAAAGACTCGCTTTCCGAATCTGACCAGCACCCCAGACTCTCTATTTGGGAGGTGGACAGATCAGCTCTGTTCTGCTAGCTTTTTTTTAGTGGTTTCCATCACTACCATGGCATCTACTGGGACTCCTTTGCTGCAGTGAGGTTTATCTTTAGGGGAGCTAGGAATTTGTCAGGTGGACATGATATAGGCTCAACTGAATCTGGCTCCCTCTATGCCCACTCTGAGAGACTAGACTCATCCACTAGGAGTAGATAGGCCATAACCAAAAGACTCCAAAAATACTAACTCCTCTGGAGAATGATTATTGGAAGATCAACTACTTTTTTGTCTAAGGATCTCTAGTACATCTCCAAAGGAGACATCATCAGGTGGTGATATGGGGGACCCTTCCACTTCCTCAAAACATCTTCAGTAAGAGTTTCCAACAGGGAATCTATATGCCACCTCCTGCTCATCCTCTTCCAATGGATCTCCTCAGGGGGGATGTTCAGGGGAGGTATCAGACGAGAGGGGAAGGTCTTGTAAGGTGACTGACTGGAAGCTAGGAGGAATTGGCTGTCCTTGTGGAATAGGCCTGATGGACTCAAAGCACAGAACTGAAGAGGGAATAGTAGATGGATCCAAGGGATGACAGACCAGATCTCTAGAAAGAGATAAAGCCTTTCCAGAACCTCAAAAGCAGACTGACTAGGAGAAGTCATGACCACCCACACTGGAGATGAAACTTCCATTATGTGTAGATCATGATTTTGAATGGATCCATGCCAGGAGGAGGAAAACAGTCCCGAGCTGTCCAGCGCCAAGACTCCAAGGGGCAGGGATTGATCTGATAACACTGGAGTAGATGCTGGCCCCCATAGATGTGACACTTCTGCTCCAGGACCTGCTCCACGGAACTAGTTAGGGATGCTGTCAGAGTTGAGGAGGTGATTCCCTTCGGATCCAACTCCAGAACTCTTGGAGCTGCCGGATCTGGGGGCTCCAAAACTGAAGGACGGATCAGAGAAGATAACACTGTGCAAGTAGTGGCTGGGATACTCACGGATCCAATAGGGGATGCAGCCGAAATGACCCCTAAGCTCTAACGACCTTTTGCATCATCCTACCATGTATGCTTCAGAAAGATTTACTTCTGGATGACTTGGAGGATGTAGTAGACTAGGGCCTAGAATGTTTTTTGGGAGTTTGCATGAAGGGGCAATGCAGCCTGGGGGTGACCAGATCCAAAATGAACTCTGGGGAGTGAGGTCTTGGAGTATATGACGTACTAGATTTCGGATCTGAGGGCTTGGGATCCAAAACCTCAGCTGTGGGACTTGCTGAAATAATGATCGGCTCTAAAGTTTTAGGATCCGAAGATTCTGGATCCAGAGTGCATACTTGCAAGTCCAAGGATGTTGGATCTATATTGTTGAAACTTTCGGAGGCAGTTCCAAAGAAGTCCTGGAGGATTTCAGTGGAAAGCTCTTTCTATACTTCTAAGGAGTTTTAGAGGTTACACTGGGGGGTTTGAGCCCCTGAAGATGTAGCTGAGGGAGGAAGTAGACCCTTCAGTATAAGCTTCTTGCCTTTATCAGCTAAATGCCCTTGTATTAAAAGCTGTACATACTGAACAGCAGGTGTTCAGATGAGCTGCTCAGAGACTATATGCGCACTCCTTGTGGGCACCAGAGTTAAGAATTCTGTACCCAAAAGAAGTGTATTTTATAAAACCCGTCGGCTTGTCAGCCATGAGAGTTGATGAAAAGAATGAGAGAAATATATAAAAAAATAAGACTTTTTTTTTAAATAAATATTTTAGAAAGAAAAAAATTACCAACAACGGTAATTAAAAAAAGTACAGTTTTGTACTACCATAAATGTAGATATCCGAGTGTATACACTGCTGCAGTCATTACACTTGGGTTATCCTGCCATCAGTCGGTTCCCCAGTCGGCCTGAGTTCCAAAGTCTTGGTCCAGCGTCGGTTGCTATTGCTTCTTCCCCAACGTCAGTGCGACAGGGGTATATAAGATGCAGCCAACGCCATATTCTTCAGTTTTTCTTGCCCCAGATGTCAGGTGCCCCCAAAAAGGTAGGCAATTCAAATTGCTAATAAAACATACATAAGAAAAGCAACTTTCAGTTACCAGCAAATATTCCCCATAGGTAGTAAACGGTAGAAGACATAGGTACATAGGTTCATAGGTTTATACTAGGCTATCTGCCCTAAGGCATTTATAAGCCTAGCCCAAAGTTTTGTGGCTTACGCCACCCCTTATATGAAAAAATACTGTGCCCATTAGTTTGTTGTGCCTCTGTCCAGCAGTGACACAGAGATTATTCCCGGGGTAAACCTACGATCTCCCATCCACAGGTCAAGATTTCTCTTGAACAGAGCCAGCGAGGTGCTCTGCCTCACATGGACCGGGATTTTATTCCACAGCATAGGGAGTCTCTGAGTGATAAATCTATCCCTCCAGCACGTCCTATTTATATCCGTGCTAAGGTTTAAGTCGCTTGCTCTAGTGGTTTTGGTGGATTTGGATTTTTTGAGGTGGAGCATGTCCATTAATTCCGGGTTGGACATGGCCTTGTATGTCAGGCACATGTCACCTCTGAGCAGACGGTATGACTGAATAGAGCTGGAGTTTCTTCAATCTGGCAGCATATGACAGATTTTGGAGTCCCTTTATCCTTTTGGTGAGGAACTTTGGGGTCTCTCCAATTGCTGCAGATGTCGGGTGAGATACATCCCGAATGGGGCATTGTACTCTATCATTGGTCTGATAAGTGAAGAGTACAAAGGGAACAATGACCTCACTAGATCTGGATGTGAATCCCTTCATGATCAGGTGGGCAATGTAGAAGGTCTTTCTAACCACTTTAGCAACGTGAGTGTCAAAAGAAAGGCCACTGTCAACCTGGGTCCCCAGGTCCCTGATAACCTCTTCTGTGCTTAGTGGATTGCCACCTATATGGTAGCTTGGGGTTACCTTGTTTTTCCCCGAAGGGTATGACTATACATTTTTTGGCGTTTAACTTCAGGCCATGGCTCTGGCACCAGCTATCTGTTTCCGTGAGTCACTTCTGAAGGATATCCGTGTCCGATGCACTTTCCACTATGGCGCCCAGTTTGCAGTCATCTGCAAACTTTGTCAGCCAAAGTCCTCCCATGTTGGCCTGTACTTCTGAGAAGTAGATGCCGAACAACAGGGGGCCAAGGACCGAGCCCTGTGGGACACCACTTGTGACCGGCTTGGAGTCTGACATAGCGCCAGCAACTCTAACCCTGTGGGTTCTGTCCTTAAGCCAGTTTGCAACCCATCTTGTGACATATGGGTTTACATTTAAGCTGGTAAGTTTTTCTACAATACCGAGTGGGATATTGTGTCGAAAGCCTTTGCAAGGTCAAGGTAGGCTGTATGGACTGCCTTTCCCTCATCAATGGCCTTGGTGACTGTTTCAAGAAGTCGACCAAGTTCAAAAGGCATGATCTGCCCTTGACAACGGCCAAACTGGGTCGGGTCCAATGTCTGCAAGTCCCTATATCTTTGTTTATGAGCTCCATTATGATCCTCTCCATAGCTTTGCAGACTAGACTTGTTAAGCTTATGGGCGGTAATTACCAGGGTCCGTGAGACACCGCTTTGTGGAGTGGGACCACAGTTGCCGTACGCCACTCCTTGGGCACGTATCCTGTGGTAAGGCTGAGATTAAACAGCTGCCTTATGTGCGGGTTTAATTCCTCATTTAGCTGTGTAGCACACAGCCGGGGACACCATCCGGTCCCATTGATGCTGTGTTTTTAGCTTTAGAGAGAGCAGCTTTCACCTGCGCATTTGAGATGTCTGGGAGGCTACACTCCGCTGGGATAGTTATCACTCCTTTAGGGCGGGAGAGGGGGGTGAAGTTTGCACTGAACCTGTCTGCCAGTATGTTGGCAATGTCTGTGGGTTCAGTGATTTTGTATCATTTTGGACTAATTCTGAGCATATCTGGGAGTTTCCACCCAGGTTCCTAACACAGCTGAAAAAGGCCTTATGATTGTCCTTTGAATCCATGGCAATTTTTCTCTCAAAATTGGCCTTAGTTGATTTTATGAGTGCTCGTATTTTTTACTAATAATGATCAGGGGTGACTTCCCTTTTATGGATTTTGTTCTACCATGTAATAGCTTTCTCCTCTTATTGTAAAGTTTGTTAATGGCTGGGGTCCACCAGACTGGACGTTTGCCCTTTGTGGAAACAGTCTTGGTTTTATTTGGGATTGCCTGATCCATGCAGTCCTGGAGGTGTTCATAGAAGGCATCTGTAAGGGCTTCCGCAGCTTGGGTTGTGGTTTCCACTGGCTCAGGGGCCTTGAAGGATACCACACCAGCAAGTAAGACGGGAAGGAGGGAAGGTAACCTGGACTGCAGCAGTGTATACACTCGAACATCTACATTTATGGTAGGTACAAAACTGTACTATGTTCATCGTGTTACACTGCTGCAGTCATTACACTTGGGTAGAATCCCAAAGCTGAGGTAGGGTGGCTGGTTCTATAAGGCATTAGGGGTGGCTATAAGGCCCTGCAGCACTGCAGTGGCAAAGCCAGCTCTGGATTTAGAGTATAGAGGCAGATGGTAATGCTTGGTGAAGGTATGTACAGAACTCCAAGTTGCTGCTTCCAAAATGTCCTTGGTAGGTATTCCTCTGAGGTAGGCAGTTGAAGTGGCTGTTGCCCTGGTGGAGTAAGATCTAATGCTGCTAGGTACAGGTTTTCCATGGTGTGTATAGCAGAAATGTATACAGTGTCCTATCCATTTTGAAATGGTCTGTTTTGAAATGGCTTTTCCCTGTGCTCCTGCAGCATATGCTATCAATAATTGCTCATTTTTTCTGAAAGCTTTGGTTTTGTCCAAGTAAAAGTGTAACTGCCTGGGTATGTCCAAAGAATGCAGTAGTCTCTTCCCTTTATTCTGTGGATTTGGATAAAAAAGTTGGCAAGTGAATAGTTTGGTTTAGAGCCACACTTGATACCACCTTTGGCATAAAAGTAGGGTTTGTTCTTAAAGACACCCTGTCTTGGTGGAAAATGATGAAAGGTTCCACTGCCATTAGTGCCTGTAATTCTGAAACTCTTCGTGCTGATGTTATTGCCAGGAGCAGAGCAGTTTTCCAAGAGATACATTTTAAATCTGCTGTGTTAGCTGGCTCAAAAGGAGGTAAAGTTAATTTTTCCAACACGAAGTTGAGGTCCCAAGTTGGAGTAGGTGCTCTACGGGGCGGTCTTATGTTTTTAGCCCCTCTGAGGTACTGTTTTAGCAAGGGATTAGAGAAAATTGGTGGATCCGTGTTGTAATGAGCAGAGATGGCAGAGGTGTGGATCTTGATGGATGAAAAGGAGAGGCCTTTGTCCAGCATCTCAGTTAAATATTGTAGTATCTGAGGAATATTTGAGACAAGAGGGTCAAGGCTGTGAGCCTGGCTCCAGGTACAGAATCTCTTCCATTTATCTGAATAGGCTTTCCTGGTACTAGGCCTTTTGGCCTCCAGAATGACATCCATAACAGCTTTGGAGAGAGGCATTGCTTGCTAGACCAAGGAATCTTCCATGCAGCCAGGTTTAAAGTTTTTAGCTGGCTGTGAAGTATCTGATTGTTGTGCTGAGTCAGAAGATGTAGGATATGAGGCAAAATCCAGGGTGGGCCTTGTGCTAAGTTCTTTAAGATTGGGTACCAGTGCTGGCGCGGCCAGTCTGGGGCAATCAGGATCATCTTTGGCTCTTCTTGCCTGGCTTTTACAAGTACCTTTGGAAGGAGAGGTAGTGGTGGGAAAGCATATACTTGTAGGTTTTTCCAGCTGAATGAGAGGGCATCCACTTTCCATGCTTGTGGATGTTAAGTCCTTGTGCAGAATTTCTGTAGCTGGCAGTTCATTGGGGATACAAACAGATCTATGTCCAGGCTCCACCATTTTTGTGTTATCATTCTGAATATTTGTGGATTAAATTCCCATTTGTGGGGATCCATGATGTTTTAGTCGTCTGCCGGTGTGTTTTTCTCTCCTGCCAGGAATTGTGCTTGCAGATGAACTTGATAGGTTGGTGTGGTGTTCCACACGGTCATGGCTTGTCTGCAGAGGGGATAAGAGTGAGTGCCCCCTTGCTTGTTTATATACTACATAACTGTGGTGTTGTCTGTTTTTAGTAGTAGTTGTCCTGGATGCAGAAGGTCCTTGAATGCTATAAGGGCATTTTGTACAGCTAGCATCTCTTTTTGGTTGATGTGAAGATGCCTTTGTTCTGCAGGCCACTTGCCCTGAATACATTTTCCTGCCATGTGTGCTCCCCAGGCGTAATCCGATGCATCTGTTGTCAGTGTTTGCCTGGCTGTGGGTTGAGTGAAAGGCTGTCCCTTGTTGAGGTGACAAGCTTAAGCCCACCATCGAAACTCCTGTTGAAGGCAAGGAATTAGTGGTATTACGGTTTCCAAACTTTGACAGTGTTGAGACCAGACACTCTTTAGGTACCATTGTAGTTTCCTCATATGCAGTCTGGCATATGGAATTAGTAGTATGCAAGATGCCATGTAATCCAAGGCCTGCAGAATTTTTCTTGCAGGGAGTTTGGTTCTTGTTGCCATCAACTGAAAATATTGAGTCAGTTGCCCTTGCTTGTCTGGCGTGAGATAAGCCATCTAGGCCGTTGCATTCAAGCTGGCACCCAGGAATATTATCTCTTGTGAGGGCACTAGTTTTGATTTCTTTTCGTTTACTGTGTACCCTAAGCAACGTAACTTTTTTACAAATGCCAGATGCTTTAGAATAATGTCCTTGCTCTCTGCTTGAATCAGGCAGTCGTCCAGGTATGGATAAATCTGAATTCCTTTCTGTCTGCAAAATGCAATTATTGGTGCCAGGCACTTTGTGAAGACCCTGGGTGCAGTAGATAAGCCAAAGGGCAGTGCAGAGAATTGGTAGTGCATTGAACCAGCTATGAATCTGAGGTATCTTCTGCAGTTTTGTCTGATAGGGACATGCAGGTATGCCTCCTTGAGGTCCAAGGTTACGAGCCAAGCTTTCTTGCCCAGCATGGGAAGAAGCTGCTGTAGTGTCAACATTTTGAATTTTGGAACATCCAGGTAAGTGTTTAGAGAAAAAAGATCCAGAATGGGCCTCCAGGCTTTGTCCTTTCTGGGAACCAGAAAGAGTCTTGAGTAAAATCCTTGTCCTTGCTCCTGTGGTGGTACCTTTTGAATAGCTCTCATGTCCATGAGTGCTGTAATTTGTTTTTGAGCCTCTGCCCATTGATTTGGTGGCAGATTTGGCATTCCTTTTAACCTTGGCAGAGTGTGAAAGTGGAACCTCTAACCTTGAGATACAATGTTGAGAACCCATTTGACTTTGGTGATCATATGCCAATTATGATAGAAAAGTGCCAGTTTTCCACCCAAGGGGGCTGCCAAGAGAGAACGGTTTGGCAGCTGTAGTGGGAAGTCATTGGGGCTGTTTTTTATATGGTTGGGGCCTGTCTTCCCCTTCTTTCTGGGCTGATGCACCCCATTGTCGAGGCCTGTAAGGACCTTGTGGTTGACCTCTACCTCTTGGACGTCTGTATCTGCCCCTTTGAGGTCTGTCAGTAACTGGAAAGGACCAATTCTTTGTTGGCCAATTTCTGCTAAATCGAGGAGGCTGAACCTGTAAGAAATCCTTCACCGTTTGCATAGATTTTGCCTTATCCTCCATTTTCTTTAATACCTCTTCTGCCTTAACTCCAAATAACACATCCTGCTGCAAAGGTGCATCCAATAGTTTTGCTTTAACATGATCTGGTAACGTATGTTCTTTTAACCAAGCATGTCTTCTAATGACAAACCTGTAACTGCTGCTCTACAGGAGGCCTCTAAAGAATCAAATCCACATTGCAAAGTATGTTTTCCCACTTGTTCAGCTGCATGCAATAAATCCTGCATTTCCTTAAAATTAGGAGGATCTGAATCTGGAAGCATTTTTTGTTTCAACTGAGACATCAAATATTGCTGATATTTTAGCATATGAAACTGGCAATTTAAGGCCCTCATTGCTAAAGTTGCGAATGTATATACTTTCTTCCCCCATCTGTCTAATGCTCTGGAATCTCTGTAAGAGAGGACTGGATTCTTTGCTGATGAGGCCTTAACCCCTTTGGGGCTGAGAAATAGTTTCAGGGTCAGCAACAGGGCTTTTATAAAGAAATTTGTGAGAGTCAGGGACTCTGTAATATCTGTCAGGCTTAACTGGGGCTGGAGGTAAAGAAAAAGGATTTAAGCTGGATTCAGTATACACATCATCCACAATATCTAACACTGGTGGGATAGCTAGGGGTCTGTGTTGAGGTAATAAGAGGAAGTCTCTGAGCCTTTTCTTGGATTCTGAGTAATCCTGGCCCTCCCAATGGAAATGCTCCCTCATGGTATGTAAAGTTTCCCCAAAAGGAGTAGTCCTCAGGCGGAGAGGCTGATGGAATTGATTCCTCAGCATCAGAATCCTCATAAGGGGGTAGAGAGTATCCCAGGTCTGAGGATGAATCTGAAGAGATGGATACCTGGTCGGATGAGCCATAGTCTGCATCCTGTCTAGGCCTTTTATCAGGAAGGGGATGGGACCCCCTGATCAGAGTGATTAGGTCTTCGGCCATTTTGAGCATTTGTTTCTTAGGCATGGAGGCCTGTCCTGGAGAATGCTGCATTTGTTTCTTTGTGTTTACAGGAGGTTTAGACTTAGCAGAAGATTTAATGCTTAACTGAGTAGGTCTGAAAACACCCTCTGAAGCTAAGGGCTGTTCAGCTACTCCGGATCCCTCTGAAAGGTTAGTTTTGGTAGGCTGAAAATCTTGTGCGTCCGAAGGCCCAGCCATCTCCACGTGGGAGTCAGAGGCGGCCTGTGGTTCTAAAGAAACGGTAGTCAGGGGCTGCAAAGGCGCCTCGCTGAAAACCGGAGAACCAGTGACTGGCCTAGAAGAGGCTTCGTCGTCAGTTTTGGGCCTCGGATGCCTGTCCTTGTCTTTGCGCTTTTTATATATTCCAGTCGTCAGAAGTTCCGACGGCATGGTGTAATTGAATTTTCTGCCAAAATAATGTCAGGCAAAATCAAACCAACGTTTAATAGTGCGCTTGTTAAACCTAGCACAAAACCGACAACCAGTGACGTCGTGGTCTGGGCCTAGACATGAGATACAATAAGAATGGAAATCCTTATGAGGAATTTGCTTCCCACAAGAAATACAGTTATTAACTTTTACTGACATCGGTCTGAGGCAAGAAAAAGTTTCCCCAACGGGGTACTTAGCTTTGTAGAAGACTTCGGTTCTGGATTCGGAAAGAAAATCTCAGGAGATGGCCGACCGGCACTTGCGAACTGCTTTTGTTTCGGGCACTGCGCGGCAATAAAGACTGAAGAAAATGGCGTCGGCTGCATATTATATACCCCTGTTGCACTGACGTTAGGGAAGAAGCGACACCAACAGACGCCGGACCAAGACTTTGGAACTCAGGCCGACTGGGGAACCCAAGTGTAATGACTGCAGCAGTGTAACACGAACACCAACCCTGTAACAGAGGATATAAAGCACAGAAAAGCTACAGAAGAAGAAATCAACTGTGTAGTAAAAGAAGGTGGGAATTTAAGATAAGAAAGTTAACTTTCACTTACGAAAAATTGTAGAAAACTTGACAAAATACTCAAGAAAAGGACCCTAAGTCTGAGCACGATGGCAGAAAACGAGATATGTGGTATTGAGCATGGAATACAGGTCATTATGAGTAGAGGGAGGAGCTCAAGAGTTGAATCCAAATTCTTAAGTATGTGGTCAAGTCAGACACAACTCATTCATTAAGGAAGAATGAAAATGAAAACATCAGATTTTCTATTATACCATACTCTTCTATCCCTAAGAACCCTGGAAATTACTGTGCGATGTCTACAATGCAGTACCAAATGTGGGCGAGTACTTTCACCCATATGTACCTTGGCAAACTCTCCATGACAGACAGTTGTGCTTGCACTGTTAAATGCTTCCATACAACTCATCTCAGACAATGAATCAGTGGGAATGAACTTTCGCCTTTGGGTCAGTCACTTGAGAGCAAAAATCAGCTATTCAAGTTCATCTCATTATTCCCAACTCCACCTGTAACCAGGCCTACTAAATGAGAGAGCTGCTGGACCTTTAAACTACTTTCAACACTACTGCTAAGTTTAACAATTTCCTGCAGTTGATTATTTTACAAAACTGAAAAGCAGTTGTTTAACTCCAATCAAACAAGCAGTAATCAATCTTCCTTCCAGGAGGATGGCCAGAAACTAAATAACTGGAAGCAGTAAATTTACTTTCAGAATCAACATAGCAAAAAATAAAATGTCCCAAGACCAAAAAATCTCATTTAACTATTTCTGAAGTCTACAAATAAAGTTGTCTTTTTAGCTTGTGTGTCCTAATCTGCCACGTTTATCTACTGTACTCAGATTGCCTGTACTAACTTCCACTTTAAATCACATTTGTCACCACCGATAATACAGTTCCTCTCTTAAAATTAGTAATGTTCGACAACCAGCTCAACACATTCACGAGTCTAGTGGAAAGCTCAAGACCTACCTGTACATCACGGAAAGTACAGTTGTGTACACTTACCATAAATGTAGATGTTAGAGTGCATTCACTGTTGCAGTCATCACCTGTGGGTTATCCCTGCTGTGGTAGCTCTCGGCCTACCCAAATACTAGAATTAATGTTTTTGTGCGCCGGCTGCTGTCACCTGGCATCAGGTCATCAGTACTATAAAGCAAGGCAGCCAACGTCATTACATCTGTTTTTCTTGCCCTAACCTGTCAGAAGCACAAAGGAAAAGAGAGAAGTGGTCCTGGTGGCTATGAGCCACCTTGGGAAGCATGTGTCCTCCTAGGGGAAGATGTTAAATGGGGGATAGAGGGAGGGAAACCAAGACTGCAACAGTGAATACACTCAAACATCTACATTTTTGTTAAGTGTACACAACGGTACTATGTTTTTCGTGTTTCACTGCTGCAGTCATCACCTGTGGGAGTATTCCCAAAGCTGAGGTAAAAGGTGGAAGGATAGGTTGAGTCTTAGGTAGTGGTCAGGAGGCCCTGCAGGATTGCAGAGGCAAACCCTGCCCTAGACTAAGAAAAGAGAGGTAGATGGTAATGCTTTGTAAAGGTATGGACAGAGGTCCAGGTGGCCGCTTCCAAGATGTCCCTGGTAGATACTCCTCTGAGAAAGGCAGTGGAAGTGGAAGTTGCCCTAGTGGAGTGGGTACAGATGGACCTAGGGATGGGTTTTCCCATGTAGTCTGTAGCAGAAATGGATACAGTGTGAAATCTATTTGGAAATGGGCTTCTGCTCTGCCCCTGGGACAAAACTTACAAGAAGCTGGTCAGTTTTTCTGAAAGGCTTAGAGCAGTCCAGAGAGTATCTGAATTGTCTGTGCACGTCTAGTGAGTGTAGAATTCTTTCCCCCTTGTTCTAAGGGTTGGGTGGGAAGGTGTATGGCCTGGTTAAGGGTCACATCAAATACCACCTTGGGCATAAAGGAGTGATTAGTCCTCAGGGAGAATCTGTCTGCATGGAAAATTATGAAGGGCTCGACAGTCATGAGAGCTTGAAGTTCTGAGACCCTTCTGTCTGAGGTGATAACTAGTAGGAAGACAGTCTTCCAGGAGAGGTATTTCAATTCTGTTGAAGCGGCAGACTCGAAAGGAGGTAAGGTTAGTTTCTCTAACACATAATTCAGGTCCCAGGGTGGAGTTAGAGGTCTTCTGGGAGGCATGATATTAGAAGCCCCTCTGAGGAATTGCTTAATCAAAGGATGAGAGAAGCGGGGTGGGTCTGATTCACAATGGGCAGAAATGGCCGAGGCATGGATTTTAATAGAGGAGAAGGAGAGGCCACTACTGAGCAACTCTGCTAAGTAATCCAGGATGAGAGGGATGGAAGGTTGGGAGGTACTTCCTCCTTTTGATCATTTCCAGGAGCAGAATCTTTTCCATTTTCCTGCATAAGATTTTCTTGTGCTGGGCCTTCTGGCCTCTGTGATGACGTCTAGGCCCTGTTTGCTTAACAGTGACTTCTTGTTGGTTTTTAAGTGTATAAGCCATGCTGAAAGTTTGAGAGTCTGTAGGTCTGGGTGCAGTACCTTCCCCCTCTCCCAGGTCAAGAGGTCTGACCTTAGGGGAAGCAGCTTCGGAGGCTGTAAGGTCAGACTGCGTAGTAAGGGGAACCAATGCTGACTGGGCCAATCTGGAGTGATGAGGATGGTCTTTGATCTCTCCTCTCTTATTCTGATCAGAACATTGGGAATAAAGGCAGAGGAGGATATGAGTACACAAAAAGGGAGCTCCAGGAGAAGGTCAAGGCATCCACCTTCCATGCTGGGAGGTGATGTTCCCGGGTACAAAACTTGTGCAGCTGGTGTTTGAGGTTTGAGGCAAAGAGGTCCACCTTTGGGGTCCCCCACTCCTGGGTGATTTGCAGAAAGCTTTCTCTGTGGAGCTGCTATTCATGGGGGTCCAGTAAGCTTTTGCTTAGGTGGTCTGCCAGTGTGCTGTTGATCCTTGGTAAGTATTGGGCAGTTTGGTGTAGCCCCATGGAGGTGACTGTAAGCCAGAGACTCATGGCTAACCGGCACAGGGGGTTAGATTGGGTGTCCCTGTGCTTGTTGATGTACCACATTACTGTGTTGTTTGTTTTTATAAGGAGGATCCCTGGCCTGAGATGGGGTTGGAAGGAAGTCAAAGTGCTTTGCACTACCATCATTACTTTCTGGTTGATGTGCAAGTGAAGTTGTTGGGCATTTCAAAGGCCTTGGGTACAACTGCCTGCTAAGGTGAGCGCCCCACGCTATGTCTGAGGCGTCGGTGGTGATGGTCTGGCCGGAAGGGGGGGGGTGAAGGGAAGACCCTTATTCACGGCACAGGCCTCTGCCCACCAGGGAAATGCATCCCTTATGCAAGGGATCAGTGGGAGAGTGGTCTCTAGGGGCTGAGTGTGCTGACACCAAAGGTTCTTAAAGTACCACTGAAGCTTTCTCATGTGTAGCATGGCAAGAGAGATGAGAAGGATGCAAGATGCCATGTATCCCAGGGCTTGCAGGAACTTCCTCGCAGTGAGGTGACTTCTGGAAGCCAGCTGGGTGAAGCAGAGAGGCAGGAAGTTCTGCTTTTATGGGGATAGGAAGGGCATTAGGGTTGCTGTATCTAGCACAACTACCAGGAAAAATCTTCCTGGTGGGTTTTGTTTTGATTTTTTCTCGTTGATGGTGAAGCCTAGGGAAGTTAGGAACTTTTTGACAAAGAGAAGATCCTGCAGCAACTTTTCTTTGCTGTTCACCTAAGTGAAGCAGTTGTCCAGATAAGGGTAAATCTGTATATTTTTCTGCCTGCAGAATGCTATAGCTGTGGCCAAGCATTTGGTGAATACTCTGGGAGCAGTAGATAAGCCAAAGGGCAGTGCAGAGAACTGAAAGTGCTGATTGCCTCCTCTGAAGCACAGGAATTTTCTGCACAATTCCTTGATGGGGATGTGGAGGTAGGCATCTTTTAGGTCTAGTGTGACCAGCCACATATTTTGTGAGAGCATAGGCAGGAGTTGCTGCAAGGTTAGCATTTTGAATCTGGGGACCCCCCAAGGAGGTGTTCAATTTGGATCCAAGATGGGAAGCCAAGTGCCTTCTTTTCTGGGAACAAGGAATAGTCTGGAGTAAAAACCTTTTCTTGTTTGATCCGGAGGGACAGGTTCTACTGCCCCCTGGGATATTAGTGTTTTTACCTGTTTTAATGCCTCTGCCCATTGGTATGGTGGGAGGTCTGGGCACTCTTGGAACAGGGAGTTAACTGAAGGAGAATCTGTATCCCCGAGAAATGAGTTTCAATACCCATTGGTCCTCGGTTATAGAGACCCAATTGTCCTTGAAGAGGGTGAGCCTTCCTCCTACTTTTAGATGAGTGAAAGCAGGGCAGAGGGGGGAGGGAGAGTCATTGTGAGTGCTTACCATAGAAGCTTGGCTTATAACTCCCTGCATTAGAGGCAGAAGTGGTCCGTTGCTTGCTTCTTTGCTGGCCCTGGGATAAGGGCCTGGATGTCCTCTCCCTGCGGGGCTTACTTTGGCCCTGTCTGCTGGGTGCAGGGAAGGCCCTGCTGAATCTGGGTGGTAGAACTTGAAAGAAATCTTTTACTGTCTGCACAGATTTTGCTTTGTCTTCCATCTTTTTAAGCACCTCTTCTGCTTTTTCCCCAAACAGGCGTTCCTTATAGTAAAGTTGTGTACACTTACCATAAATGTAGATGCTCGAGTGTATTCACTGTTGCAGTCATTACATTTGGGTAATCTGCTGGCAGTTTGTCCTCAATCAGCCAGAATTCCAAAGTCTTGGGTCCTGCGTCGGTTGCTGTCTTCTCTTCCATGACGTCAGGTCGTCAGGGGTATAAAACATGCAGTCGACACCATTTTCTTTAGTTTTTCTTGCCCCCGATGTCAGGTGCCCCCAAAAAGGTAGCAATATTATATATGGGAGGGTAACCTGGACTGCAACAGTGAATACACTCGAACATCTACATTTATGGTAAGTGTACACAACTGTACTATGTTCTTTGTGTTTCACTGTTGCAGTCATTACATTTGGGTAGAATCCCAAAGCTATGGCTGGGAGGCTGGAGTTAAACAGCATTAGGTGCAGCTATAAGGCCCTGCAGCACTGCAGTGGCAAAGCCTGCCCTGGACTTAGAATAAAGAGGCAAATGGTAAGGCTTTGTAAAGGTGTGAACAGAACTCCAAGTAGCTGCCTATAGAATGTCTTTGGTTGGTACTCCTCTGAGAAAGGCTGCTGAAGAAGCTGCAGCTCTGGTGGAATGGGACCTAAATGCCCTTGGGCACAGGTTTACCATGGTGTAAATAGCAGAAACGGATGCAGTGGCTTATCAACTTTGAAACTGTCTGCTTTGAAATAGCCTTTCCTTCTGATCCTGCAGCATATGACACTAGTAATTGCTCAGTTTTTCTTAGAGCTTTAGTCCTGCTCAAATAGAATCCTATAGCTGTCTGTGTATGTCCAAGGAATGCATAATTCTCTCCCCTTTGTTCTGCGGATTTGGATAACAAGTTGGCAGATGAATTGTTTGGTTAAGAGCCACACTGGAAACCACCTTAGGCATAAAAGTAGAATTTGTCCTCAGAGACACCCTGTCTGGGTAAAATATGATAAAAGGCTCTACAGCCATGAGGGCCTGTAGCTCTGAAACTCTTCTTGCTGAAGTAATTGCTAGTAGCAGAGCTGTCTTCCATGATAAGAACTTTATATCAGCAGTAGCAGCTGGTTCAAATGGAGGCAGGGTGAGCTTTTCCAACACATAATTGAGGTCCCATGCAGGTAATGGTGATCTTCCAGGAGGCCTTACATTTTTGGCTCCTCTAAGATACTGCTTTATTAAAGGATGAGAACAGATTGGTGGCTCTGTATTGTAATGAGCCGAAATGGCAGAGGCATGGATTTTGATTGATGAGAAAGATAGGCCTTTGTCAAGCATCTCAGTCAAGTATTGTAATATCTGAGGAATATGTGGTTCTGATGTATCAGTTCCTTTTGCTCGATTCCAAGCACAGAATCTCTTCCATTTGTCAGCATAAGATTTTCTAGTACTAGGCCTTCTGGCTTCCAAAATGACATCCATCACAGCTTTACTGAGAGGTGTTTGTATGATTACATGATTAGCCATGCTGCCAGGTCCAGAGTCTGTAGTTGGTTGTGTAGGATCTGACCGTTTTGCTGGGACAGTAGTTGTGGTCTTTGAGGCAAGGTCCAAGCTGGGTATTGAAATAGGTTCCTTAGGATTGCGTACCAGTATTGGCAGGGCCAGTCCGGGGCAATTAATATCATCTTTGGCTTCTCTTGTCTGACTTTTAGGAGGACCTTGGGTAGAAGAGGCAGAGGAGGAAAGCCGTAAACTGATAGGGTTTTCCAACTGAAGGATAGGGCGTCCACTTTCCATCCTTGTCTGTGATAAGTCCTTGTGCAGAATCTTTTCAATTGATAATTTTGAAGAGACGCAAATAGATCTATGTCTGGGCTCCCCCATTTCTCTGTTATCATGCTGAAGACTTGTGGATTTAGTTTCCACTCGTGAGGATCCATAAGGTTTCTACTTAAATTGTCTGCCAGAGTGTTTTGCTTTCCTGGCAGGAATTGAGCTTGAAGATGTATATGGTAGGTCAAAGCTGTGTCCCACAGTGCCATGGCTAATCTGCAAAGGGGGTATATGAGTGTGTTCCCCCTTGCTTGTTTATATACCACATGACTTTGGTGTTGTCCGTCTATCAGTAGTTGCCCTGGATGAAGCAAGTCCTTGAAGGCTGTTAAGGCATTTTGAACTAGCATCTCTTTCTGGTTGATATGTAGATGCATTTGTTTTGGTGCCCATATGCCCTGAATACATCTTCCTGCCATGTGGGCCCCTCAGGCATAATTTGATGCGTTTAAGGTATGGCTGGCAGGGGGTAGAGTGAAGGGCCGTCCCATGTTTTGCTGACAGGCCTTTGCCCACCATAGAAACTCCTGTTGCAGGCAGGGAATGAGAGGAATCATTGTTTCCAGACTGTGTGAATGTTGACTCCATAAACTTTTTAGGTACCATTGAAGTTTCCTCATATGCAGTCTTGCATATGGAATTAGTAGGATGCAGGATGCCATGAAGCCCAGAGCCTGCAGAATTTGTCTTGCAGAAGACTGTGCTTTTGTTGCCATCAGTTTGAAGTAAGTAGTCAGTTGCCTTTGTTTGTTTGGCATGAGGTAAGCCATCTAGGCAGTTGTATTCAAGCTTGTACCCAGGAATGCTATCTTTTTGAGAGGGTACCAGTTGTGATTTCTTTCCATTTATTGTGTACCCTAGGCATGTTAGAAGCCTTTTCAGAAACGCCAGTTGTCGAAGAAGAGTGTCCTTGTTCTCTGCTTGAATGAGACAGTCATCCAAGTAAGGATATAGTTGTATACTTCTTTGTCTTCAAAATGGAATTGCTGGTGACAGGCACTTTGTAAAAACCCTGGGCGCAGTAGATAAGCCAAAGGGCAGTGCAGAGAATTGGTAATGCATTCAGCCAGCCTTGAATCTGAGGTATCTTCTGCATGACTGCCTTACTGGGAAATGCAGGTATGCCTCTTTTAGGTCTAAATGTCACCGGCCAAGCATTCTTGCCCCGCATGGGCAGAAGCTGCTGCAAAGTCAGCATTTTGAATTTTGGAATGTCCAGGTATGTGTTCAAAATCGATAAATCCAGTATTGGCCGCCAGGCCTTGTCCTTTCTGGCTACCAAAAACAGTCTTGAGTAAAAACATTGTCCTTTTTCCTGTTCTGGTACTGACTGAATGGCCCTCATATCCATGAGTGAAGTAACCTGTTTCTGTGACTCTGCCCATTGATTTTCTGGCAGATCTGGCCAACCATATCGCGTAACAATTTGTTCCGTTTTCTATTGATGTTGTCCACTGAAAAGTGTTCAAGTTCTTGAACAATAGAATTAAAAAATTCCCTGTAACTGTTGTCATCCAGAGTCTCCTTAAAAAACGACTCTGAATTATTAATTTCTTTCTTTAGTGCCTCTAATTTACTCAAGTTGTTATCAACTAAAAGTTTTAGGAACTGTAAACCAGCATCGTTGAAAAAACCAGTTAAAGTCTTGAAAAAGGAGTCGTTAGTTTGAACTCCGTTGGGGCATTTGAAAAAACGCAACCCCTTCGGAACAATATGCAGTTCTAAACATCTTGAGAAATAACAATTTTCTAAATGAATTGAATTATACCTTTTGAGAAGTTTGAATAACTGCTCACGTTTATCTTGAAAGTCCTGGTGCCGTAAGGACTTCTTTGATCCTTCAAATGTGCCAAGAGAACCGAACGGGTTTTCAGCACGGTCAAAAAAATGGCTAAAAGTCGCCTGACCAATGGTGCGCGTTGTTGTAGAACCCAGGTCCTTTGCTGATGAAGGATGATTATCCAAACAAATGACTGTATCAAGTTCATGAAATGACCCAGCGGGGCTAGATGTATTAGTTGTCGACTCAACTTTGTTGGCTTTAGAAATGAGATACTGTAACGAACTCTTGATATCAGTTAAAGTGCCGATAAGTAAGGCACTAAAATTAACAGTCTCAGAAGAGGGTGTTGGATGAATGCTTAGATTCAGGAGAGGATCTTCAGCCGCCTCAGCCATGATACCAAAGGAACACCAATAATAAAAAACAAGAACCAAAACCAATAAATCCAAAGCAAGGCAGAAACTGACTGAAAAAACTCAAGAACTCAAAAAATAGCGTACACGATTTAATAATCCGCTTTCGTCCGTAGACTTCTTCAGAATGAATACATGCAAAACAATCAAAGTTTAAATAGGCAAAAATCACCATGGAAATAAATTAAAATCAATTAGTAATATCATCTCAGAAATAAAAAACACAAAACATTTAAAGGGGTACTAACAATGTTAATTAACATGTAAACAAACAAAATCGTCACTTTTATTGACTTTCAATTTCTTGTGTTTAAGGAAGCATTTGACATTAATGGTTTCGTTGAGACCAGGAGGATGATCCGATTTCAATTTAATCTGCCAATATGTCTCTCTTTGAAGTAAAAAGTTCTTGAAGTCCCCCTCCCTCATGTCCTTGTGACAAACTTCAAGAATTGAAAATAAAAATTTGTTAAAAGACTGACATACTAAACTATGTTTAAAAAGGGCATTCTGATCATTTTTGGTTTTAATACTATATAAATGTTCCCTTATTCTGATTCTAAGTTGCCTAGTCGTCATACCGACGTAAAAGGCAGTGCATGATGAACACAAAGCAATATAAACAACACCTGAAGACCGACAATTAACTGAACCTGGAACGGGAAAAGTTCTATTGAAAGAAGCCACTGAAATGTATGGTCCAGTTGAAATATATCTACACACATTACAATCGTGACAACAACTCATACCTTTTTCACTACTATTAGTCCCTTTAGAGTTGTGTACACTTTTTTCTAAAAGCTTTTTCAAGTTGGAACTATTCCTGTGTGTAAATAAAGGTCTGGTTCCTAAAACCTCATACATATCAGCATTTCCCTTGATTACTCTCCAATTTTTTGAGATAATGTTTTGTATATGCTGGTTATCAAGGTTCATTTCTAATGAACAAACAATATTAGAATTAAATGTATTGTTGTTGTTGTCATTCCTAAAAGTCAAGTTATAGGAACTTGAACCTAATATCGAAGGGTAATGACTAGTACGTTTGTTGAAAATGTCAGTTGCCGTTTGAATTAAATCTGATTCGGGATACCCCCTGTGAAAAAACAAAGAAATAATAAAACAAAATTCTTGAAAAACATCAGAGTCTTTGGAAGTCATGCGACTTGCTCTGATGAACTGTCCTTTTGGAATATTAGAAATCACATGTTTCGGGTGCCCACTTTTATAGTGAAGATACCCGTTATTAAACGTCTGCTTTCTATGGATACGACTATGTAACTTGTTTTCCTCAGGGTCCCATCTCAAATTGACGTCCAAAAAGTTAATATTGGTACCATATTCACCTATTGTAAACTTTAAATATGAAGAATAGGAATTGATGTCAAATAAAAAGGAATCAATGGATAACTGTTTATAATCTAGAATAAAAAATAAATCATCAATAAAACGGCAATAAAGCACAATGTTGTACTTCCTAACTAATGATGGAATAAACTGACGTTCCCACTGGGCCATGACTAAGTTGGCATATGCTGGTGCTGCTGAAGACCCCATTGCTACTCCTCTTTTTTGTCGGTAATAAACATGTTAAAACAAGAAAAAATTATTTTCTAAAATAATCTCCAAAAATCTGCAAATTAAAGAAATAGTGTTTTTAGAAAAACCAGAATAATAATTGGTCAAAAAATTCCTTATTGCTTCGATACCCTCATCTTGTGGGATACAGGTATATAAAGACACCACGTCAACAGATAACATGATGTGTCTTTTGGGATCAAAGCCATGTAAAGAAACAAATTCTTTTACTTTAACTAGAAAGTGCCATGAGTCCCGAAGAAATGAGGCTTCGTTGTTAATAACTGGTCCCAATAAGGCGTCAATAACTAATGCCAACCCTTCAGTTATGCAATGAGGTGACGAAACAATAGGTCTGAAAGGTGGATTTGTCAGGGATTTGTGGATTTTAGGAATCCCGAAAAAAACCCCAATGCGGGGCTGGTCAATAACACAAAAATCGTAAAGCTCATGGCTAATGTCCCCCTCCATAAGTGCTTCATATAAAAATGAATATATAGTACTCTGACGTTTGTGAATATCAAAAAGGGTAATAGTCTCATATTCATTGATGTTCCCTAAAAGATTCAAAATACATTCAATATACATGTTCTGACTCATGATGACAATGTTGTTCCCTTTATCACTCTTCATGAACCTGAATTCACTACACAAAGACTGTAAGTTGTTTAGAGCTTTTCTTTCTGAACAAGAAAGATTTTGATGAACATTAGGGGTGTTGGTTAACAACTGCAGTCTTGCATATGGAATTAGTAGGATGCAGGATGCCATGAAGACCAGAGCCTGCAGAATTTGTCTTGCAGAAGACTGTGCTTTTGTTGCCATCAGTTTGAAGTAAGTAGTCAGTTGCCTTTGTTCGTTTGGCATGAGGTAAGCCATCTAGGCAGTTGTATTCAAGCTTGCACCCAGGAATGCTATCTTTTTGAGAGGGTACCAGTTGTGATTTCTTTCCGTTTATTGTGTACCCTAGGCATGTTAGAAGCCTTTTCAGAAACGCCAGTTGTCGAAGAAGAGTGTCCTTGTTCTCTGCTTGAATGAGACAGTCATCCAAGTAAGGATATAGTTGTATACTTCTTTGTCTTCAAAATGGAATTGCTGGTGACAGGCACTTTGTAAAAACCCTGGGCGCAGTAGATCAGCCAAAGGGCAGTGCAGAGAATTGGTAATGCATTCAGCCAGCCTTGAATCTGAGGTATCTTCTGCATGACTGCCTTACTGGGAAATGCAGGTATGCCTCTTTTAGGTCTAAATGTCACCGGCCAAGCATTCTTGCCCCGCATGGGCAGAAGCTGCTGCAAAGTCAGCATTTTGAATTTTGGAATGTCCAGGTATGTGTTCAAAATCGATAAATCCAGTATTGGCCGCCAGGCCTTGTCCTTTCTGGCTACCAAGAACAGTCTTGAGTAAAAACATTGTCCTTTTTCCTGTTCTGGTACTGACTGAATGGCCCTCATATCCATGAGTGAAGTAACCTGTTTCTGTGACTCTGCCCATTGATTTTCTGGCAGATCTGGCCAACCATTTGCCATTGGCAGAGTGTGGAAATGGAATCTGCATCCCTGTGATACGATGTTTAGTACCCACTTGTTCTGGGTTATTAACTGCCAATTTTGAGCAAAAAGTGTTAATTTTCCCCCTGTGGGTGCTGCCAAAAGATAAGTGCTTGGTGTAGGCAGAGGGACGTCATTGGGATTGCTTTCTGTAGGTTTGCGCTTTACCTCCTCCAGATTTGGAGGTGGATGTGCCCCACTGCTTTGACCTATATGAGTCTTGCGCCTGGTATCTGGAACCCTTTGGGCATCTGGATTTGCCCCTTTGAGCTCTGTCTGACACAGGAAGGGACCAATTTTTTGTAGGCCAGTGTCTGCTGAATCTTGGTGGGTGCACTTGTAAGAAGTCTTTAACAGTTTGCATAGACTTAGCTTTGTCTTCCATTTTCTTTAAAACCTTTTCTGCCTTAATACCAAACAGAGACTCATGCTGTAAAGGTGCATCTAACAACTTAGCTTTAACATGATCAGGCAAATTTTGTTCCTTTAACCAGGCATGCCTCCTAATCACAGATCCAGTAACTGCGGCCTGCAGGAGGCCTCTAAAGAATCAAAACCACATTGCAAAGTATGCTTTCTAACTTGTTCAGTTGCATGCAATAATTCCTGCAATTCTTTATTTTCTGCACATTCTGAAATCAACATCATTTCCTGTTTCAGCAATCCCATAACATATTGCTGGTACTTAAGCATATGAAATTGACAGTTTAAGGTCCTGATTGCCAAGGTTGCAGATGTATAAACCTTTTTTCCCCATCTGTCCAGTGCCCTTGAATCTGTCAGAGGGGGTAGGATTTTTTTACTGTTGAGGCCTTAACTCCCTTTGGGCCCTGTGAAATAGTTTCAGGATCAGCAGCAGGGTTTCTAAATAAAAATTTATGTGAGTCAGGGACCCTGTAATATCGGTCAGACTTACTGGGAGCTGGAGGTAAGGAGTCAGGGGTCAAGCTTGACTCCGAAAAAACATCATCCACAATGTCTAAAACAGGGGGAATGGCTAAAGGCTAGTGCTGAGGGAGAAGGAAATCCTTGAGCCTCTTTTTTGATTCTGAGAAGTCTTGACTCTCCCATTGAAAATGCTCCCTCAAAGTATGCAAGGTTTCTCCAAATGAATAATCCTAAGGAGGAGATGCAGATGGAATAGACTCCTCAGCATCAGAATCCTCATAGGGAGGTATAGATAATTCCTAATCAGAAGAGGAATCAGAAGAAATAGAAACCTGATCTGAAGATTCATAATCAGTGTCTTGCCCAGGCCTCTTACCTGGAGGGGGATGGGTACCCCTGATCAAGGTAATAAGGTCTTTAGCCATTTTGATCATCCGTTTTTTTAGGCATAAAGGCCCTGTGCACATGGCTCATGCGTCGTTTTTTTAGTTTTATAAGTTGCTTTTGTTTTTGGTTTTGCAGCTGTCATCGGTTTGATATACAAATGTTGAGGTCTGAATACACCCTCAGAAGCCGGTACCTGCTCAGTGGCTCCAGACCCATCCGAGGGAGATATATCCGTCGGTCCAATACCTTCAGTATCTTGCGGCATGCCGGACTCCACATGGGTGTCGGTAGAGGCCTGCAGCTTGAAGGTAGTGGGTATCAGGGGCTGCAAAAGCGTCTCACTGAGTACTGGCGAACCGGCGACTGGCTTAGGAGAAGCTTCGTCAGTTTTGGATCTCGACTGCCTTTCTCTGTCCTTTTCTTTGCGTTTTTTATTTACTCCGGTAGTCGGATTGCTGTCCAATGACATTTCTGGGTAGTTAAAATCTGTTTCCAAAATACTTTGATGCAAAAATATACAGACGCTTAATAGTGCATTGGTTAAATCTAGCACAAAACCGACAGCCAGGCACGTTGGGATCAGGGCCTAGGCAAGAAATACAGTATAAATGGAAATCCTTATGAGGTATTTGCTTTCCACAAGTAAAACAATTATTAACTTTTTCTGACATCAGTAAAAAGCAAGAAAAAAGTTTCCCCAACAGGGTACTTAGTTTTGGTGAAGACTTCGGTTCTGAAACCCAAACTCAAATATTTCAGTAGTCGGCGACCGGTACTCTTCTGCTTCGGGCACTGCACGGCAAGAAAGACTGAAGAAAATGGCCTCAGCTGCACGTTTTAAACCCTGACGTCATGGAAGAGAAGACAGCAACCGACGCAAGACCAAAGACTTTGGAATTCAGGCCAACTGAGGGCAACCTGCCAGCAGATTACCCAAATGTAATGACTGCAACAGTGAAACACGAAGAACATCTAGGGGTGCATCAATAAGTTTAGACTTGACATGATCAGGGAGAGGTTGCTCCTTCAGTCATGCATGTTTTATAATAACAGATCCTGTAACTGCTGCCCTGCTAGAGGCTTCTAGGGCGTCATATCCACATTGTAATGAGTGCTTGGCCACTTGACAAGCAGAGTGTAGTAATTCAGTCAGCTCCTTTGAGTTGGCACTGTCAGGAGAGGTAGCAATCTTGTTTTAATTATTCCAAAGTGTGTTGTTGATATTTTAACGTATGGAACTGACAACTGAGTGCTCTGACAGCTAAGGTTGCAGAGGTGTATACTTTTTTACCCCATCTGTCTGGAGCTCTGGAGTCTTTGTCAGAAGGTAAAGAATTCTTGGCAGAACTAGTCTTCGCTCCTTTGGGTCCCTGTGTAATGACCTCAGGGTCTGCAGCAGGATTCCTGTACAGGTATTTGTGAGAATACGTTACTCTGTAGTACCTGTTAGGTTTAGCTGGAGCAGGAGGCAGGGCATCAGGGACTAAACTGGAATTCAAGGAAAACATCATCCACCACTTCTAGAATAGGTGGGATGGCCAGGGGTCTGTGCTAGGGCAGGTCCAGAAACTCTCTGTCGTTTCTTTGACTGTGGGTACTCCTGAGATTCCCACTGAAAATGTTCCCTGAGGGAGTGAAGGGTTTCTCCAAAGGAGAGGTCCTCTGGAGGGGAGGTAGGGGGTATGGATTCCTCTACATCTGAATCCTCATACACAGTTAAGGGCTGCTGTTCCTCTTGAAAGGCAGAATAATCAGATTCCTCGGACTCTTGGTTTGACAATTTCTGGAGAAGGAAGCCTTTTCCTTTTTGGAGTGGGGGCCTGAGTACCTCAGATAACGGAGATGAGATCCCCCGCTATTTTAAGCATTTGAGCTTGGGGTGGGGGAGCAGTAGCAAGATGGTGGCTAGAAGCAGATTTTCTAGGAGTGGCCTGGCTTTGAGGCCTGAAAGAATCAGTCGGTCTCTGAGAAACAGTATTCGGAAGAGAAGACGTTGTTTTTTGTCTAGAATCGGTAATGCGAACGGCCTCCTCAAAAGCTGGTGCCTGCGTCGTGGCTCCGGACCCAACCGAGGCAGAGACAGTCAAAGGCTCGGAAAATGAAGTGGATTTGTGCGGCATACCAGACTCAGAAAGGGTCTCGGCAGAGGCCAGCATAGAAAGCAAGTCGGGCATCAGGGGCCTCGAACGGGCCTCATTGAATTACAGAGAACTGGCGACTTGCTTAGCGGCAACATCATCGGAAGACTTAGCCTTGTGTGGCCTGTCTCTAGCTTTAATTTTTTTGGAATGTCGGTAGATTGTTGGCCGACAGGTGCCATATCGGAATTCGAAGACAGATTATGAAAATAATTGTCTACAAAAAGAGCTCTATGGCGAATGGTTCTCGCATTAAAGAGGGCACAGAACCAGCAACGAGGGACGTTGTGGTCTGGGCCTAAACAAGTGATGCAGTAAGAATGAAAGTGTTGGTGTGGGATCTGCTTTCCACAGGCGAGACAATTGTTAACTTTTTCGGACATCGGTTAGAGCAAGAAAAAAGGGTCCCCAATGGTGTACTTAGCTTTATAAGTTTTCTGCTGAAATTCGACTTCTGGTAGCGACCGACCATCACTCGTGCGAACTGCTTCTGCTATGGGCTCCATGGCAAGAAAGACTGATATGACGTCAGCTGCCTTGCTTTATAGTACTGACGACCTGACGTCACACTACAGGCGAAAGTAGCCAGCACACAAAAACACTGACTCGGGCTACCACAGCAGGGATAACCCACGGGTGATGACTGCAACAGTGATACACAAAGAACATCTGGGTGCTCCAGATTCCATGCTGGAATGTGTGCTCACCAGTGTAAACACCTACATCCTTCTCGAATGCATAGAATTATACAAGGACTTTGACAGTGGTATTTGTTTCAAAGGAGTGTGACTCTATGAAAATATAAAGTTGTCACATTTCATGGTATGGCTGATAAAGTTACTGAAACACAGCCTCCTTGGGTCCAAGTACCAAGCAGACATTGTATACAAAGGCCTTTCAACTCCATCCTCATCTCCCTCAAGTAGTGCTAAAGTAAAATATAAATATCATACGAGAGCCCTAATACACCTCTAATCCAACCTCTTCTACAGATTTACTTATATTCAGGAACATTACTACAATCTGCATGGATAAATTAATTTCAACAAAGACGGGGAAAAGGAGCAAACACTGAACACTAACACCTTCTCTACAGTACTAGAACTTCTAATCTGTAAATAAAACAGTCTGTAACTAACATTCTATATTACTTACGAAATCACTACAATCGACTATGCTGCTTTCCATCTTTCTACATACTCTGCTGTGTCTGCACTTTATTGAATTAAGACATTAATGTCCGCCTGACGCTCTCTGCTTTTCCGTATTAAGACTCTATCACTGTAGGATTTCCAAGATTGCACACTGATCAACAGCATAACTTCAGCTCTCCCAAACAGCAACTGCAAAAAGGATTGCCACTGAAAATGTTTGCTTGGTAAAATTCAGTTATTGGCTAGTCAATGCACTGTCTGGATTGCCAGCAAAGAAGAAATTTGGAAAATCTGAACTCAACCAGAAAATAATATAAAATACTGTCTGAGAAGGACTCTGCAGCAGTTCAGCAAAACACAGTTCAAGCTTCAGCTTTGGTTCAATAGATGGTTTCCAGTAATTTAGAGGAAAAAAAAATCAAATGTACTCAGAGGTGATTAAAATTGAACATTTAAGGAACATATCAATTCAAACAAAAAGCTGGAAAATAGAAGGTTTACCTAGCTAATCAGATGAACTGATAAACCTGCAAAAATCAGAGCCTGACATGAAGAAATAGCTGCCTGAATATCATACTTAGCAGGAAGAACTGTTTAAAAAAAATAGAACAGCTAGAAGACAGAAGGCGCAGAAGAAAAGTACAGTGTACATTTACCACAAATGTAGATGTGTGTATTCACCGTTGCAGTCATAACTGATGGGATTTCCTGCCATGGAAGCCTTGGCCAGCCTGAAAACGACAATTGTCTCCTCTATCTAAAGCTAGAAGATGCCCTAACTGACATCATGATGACTGGGTATAAATGGAGTTGGCCGACACCATAACCTAAGTACTATATTTCCTCCAAGAAGCAGGAGAATACCCTAGCAGGCCACCAAGGTCAAGGGCGTAAGCTCAATCTCCAGAATATGCATAGAAAGTACAGTTTTGTACCTACCATAAATGTAGATGTCCGAGAGGTATGCATCTGCAGTCCTAACAAATGGGTTGTCCTGGCCTCAGGCAGCCCTTCGGTCGGCCGGATTCCAAAGTCTGGGTCTGGCCTCGGCTGGTGTCGCACTTCACCAGACGTCATAGCTGCAGTTCTTCGGGTATCAAGGCATCAGCCGACGCCATTTTCCTCAGTGTTTCTTGCCAAAGATGCCCTCTAGGAAGGCTAAATTTGGATAAATGCAAATGTTTCCAAACAACAGAGAGCAAATAGAAATAAACATGTATATACATATATACAAACAAATACACCATAATAGATTCCCCCAGCTAGCTACAAGATGGGCAAATACCCTAGGAGTACCACAGAGGGGAAGGAGGGTGGGTAATCCTGACTGCAGATGCATACCTCTCGGACATCTACATTTATGGTAGGTACAAAACTGTACTATGTCCTTCAAGGATGCATCTGCAGTCCTAACAAATGGGTAGAATACTATAGCCAAACTGGGGGAGGAGGCCCTAGCTAGATTATGGTGTAGCTAAGATCCCTTGCAAAACAGCAGTGGCAAAACCTGCTCGGGATCTGGAGTATAAGGGTAGATTATAATGCTTGGCAAATGTATGCACGGAGCTCCAAGTAGCAGCCTCTAAAATGTCTTTTGTAGCCACTCCTCGTAAAAAAGCTGTAGTAGTGGCTGTAGCCCTTGTGGAGTGAGGTCTGATATTTTCTGGAGTTGCCTTTCCATGATAAGAATAACAAAATCTAATGCAATTTCCTATCCATTTTGAGATTGTCTGTTTTGAAATTGCTTTTCCTTCCATTCCTGTGGCATATGCTACCAGAAGCTGGTCAGTTTTTCTATTGTTCTTGGTTCTGTCCAGGTAGTAGCGCAATTGCCTACGCACATCCAAGGTATGCAGCAGTCTTTCTCCCCTGTTCTGTGGGTTGGGGAAGAATGTAGGTAGGTGGATTGCTTGGTTTAAAGATACCCTGGAGACCACCTTTGGCATAAAGGTAGGATTAGTTCTCATGGACACTCTATCTTGATGGAAGATAAGGAAGGGTTGCACTGCCATTAATGCCTGTAATTCAGAAACCCTTCTTGCTGAAGTGATTGCAAGCAGGAAAGCAGTTTTCCATGATAAGTACTGTAATTCTGCTGTTGCTGCTGGTTCAAAAGGGGAAGTGTCAACTTTTCTAGTACAAAGTTCAAGTCCCATGTAGGCAATGGTGGCTTCCTTGGAGGCTTTACATTTTTGATTCCTCTCAGAAACTGCCTGAGTAGAGGATGAGAGAAGACTGGAGGATCCATGTTGTATTCTGCTGAAATAGCTGACGATGAATCTTAATGGAGGAGTAAGATAGGCCATTGTGGAAAAGTTCTGCTAAGTATTCCAGGATGTTAGCTATGTTTACCAGTGCTACATTTTGCCCTTTTGCTGCACTCCAAAAGAGATATCTTTTCCATTTCGCTGAGTAAGTTTTTCTTGTTGAGGGTCTGCGAGCTTCCAAGATAATGTCTTTAACCCTTTGAGATAAATCTGGGTTATTTTGTCTCATGCAATGCTCCAAGCAGCTAGCTGCAGTGTTTTCAGGTTCAGATGCAGAGTTTTGAAGTTGTTCTGTGTTAGCAGTAAAGGAACCAGGGGTAGAGGCCATGCGAGTTCCCGAGACATACTCCTCATTAGTGGGTACCAGTGCTGCCTCGGCCAGTCTGGAGCTATCAGGATGATCCTTGGGTGGTCTTCTTTGATCTTCAAGCACCTTGTGCATCAAAGGAAGAGGTGGGAATGCATATGCTGTCAGGTTTTTCCAACTGAAAGATAGGGAGTCCACCTTCCAAGCAAGTGGGTGGTATGTCCTTGTGCAGAATTTTTTCAATTGGTGATTGTGTGGAGATGCGAATAAGTCTATTTCTGGTAGTCCCCATTCCCTTGTGATGGATTTGAAGATGTCTGGATGCAGCATCCATTCGTGGGCATCCGCGGTAGTCCTGCTTAAGATGTCTGCTAGTATGTTTTCTTTTCCTGGCACAAATATTGCCTTGAGCTGTATGTTGAGGCTTAGGGCCACATTCCAGAGATCCATTGCCATCCGGCATAGAGGATATGAATGTCTGCCTCCCTGTTTGTTGATATACCACATAACTGTGGTGTTGTCCGTCCTTATCAGCAATTGTCCCTGTTGGAGAAACAGACTGAATGACTGAATTGCCAGTTTTACTGCCAGCATCTCTTTTTGGTTTATGTGTAGGTTTAGCTGGTCTTGAGTCCATAAGCCTTGTATGGATTTGTCCAGCATGTGTGCCCCCCAACCGAGGTCTGAGGCGTCTGTGGTGATAGTCTGGCTTGGTTGTGGGCTGTGGAAGGGCAGTCCTTTGTTCAATTGACAGGCCTGAGCCCACCATCGGAATTCTTGCTTCAGGCATGGAATTATTGGAATTTGGGTTTCTAGGCTGTGCTTGTGCTGAGACCATAAATTCCTGAGGTACCATTGCAACTTCCTCATATGCAGTCTGGCATGTGGGATCAATATTATGCAGGATGCCATGTAACCCAGGGCTTGCAGGATTTTCCTTGCTATGAGCTGGTTCTGCGTTGTTAATGCCATGAAGTAGAGTGGAAGGTGCTTTTGTTTTTCTGCTGTGAGGGATGCCATTTGATTTGATGTGTCCAGTTCCGCACCCAAGAAGGTTATCCTTTGGGATGGCAACAGCCTTGACTTTTTTATATTGACTGTGTATCCCAAGGCTTGCAGTAGATGAATGACCCTTTTCAAGTCTTTTGTTAATTTGTCTCTGTTGTCCGCTTGTAACAGGCAGTCGTCCAGGTAAGGGTAAATTTGAATTCCCTGGAGCCTGCAATGAGCAATTACTGATGCCAGGCATTTCGTGAATACTCTGGGCGCAGTAGATAAGCCAAAAGGCAATGCTGAGAATTGATAATGCTCTGATCGTGCAAGAAATCTGAGGTATCTTCTGCAATTTGGTCGTATGGGGACGTGCAGGTATGCCTCCTTGAGATCTAGAGTTACCAGCCAAGACTCCTTGCCCAGCATGGGAAGAAGCTGCTGTACAGTCAGCATTTTGAATTTTGGGACAATGAGGTATGTGTTCAGTGTGGACAGGTCTAGAATAGGTCTCCATTGATTTTCCTTCCTTGGCACCAGGAAAAGTCTGGAGTAAAATCCTTGCCCTTGTTCCATAGATGGTACCTTTTCTATAGCTCTCATCCTTTTTAAGTTGTCTATTTGTTCTAGAGCGTTTGCCATTTGATTTGGAGGTAGGTTTGGCATTCCTCTCTTCCTTGGTAGAGTATGGAAGTGAAACCTGTAACCTTTGTCTATTGTCTGTAAAATCCATTTGTCTCCTGTAATGCAATGCCAGTTTACTGAAAATAAGGCTAGCTTTCCGCCTAAGGGTGCTTCTAGTTGTTCCCTGGTAGGCGGCTTCAGAGCCAAGTCACTGTGATTGTCCTGTGGAAGTGGTAGTGGCTGGATCTGCAGCAGTACTTCATTGGTTGTTAGGCTGCCACTGACGGCCCCTGTAGGCACCTCTGGATTGACCTCTGCCTCTCTGTGTTCTGCTGGTGTCTGGAAAGGACCAATTCTTGGAAGGCCATTTCCTACTAAACCTTGGAGGCTGGACCTGTAAGAAATCCTTGACTGTCTGGACAGATTTTGCTTTCTCTTCCACCTTCTTCAGCACTTGCTGTGCAGGAGAGCCAAACAAATTGTGTTTATCCATGGGAGCATCTAGGAGCTTTGATTTTACATGGTCTGGTAATGACTGCTCTTTTAACCATGCATGCCTTCTGATCACTGTACCAGTCATAGCTGATCTAAAGGAAGACTCCAGTGCATCATAGCCACATTTTAAGGAATGGTTACTGACCTGCTGTATGTTATGTACCATTTCCTGAAGAGGCTTTCGATCTAAAGCTTCAGGTGAGGACAACTTTTTAGATAACTGATCTAACATAAATTCCTGATACTAAATCATGTGGAATTGACAGTTTAAGGCCCTAGCCGAAAGAGTAGCAGAAGTATAAACTTTTTTACCCCATCTCTCCAAGGCCCTAGATTCCCTTTCAGAGGGGAGTGGGTTTTTGGCAGAGGTAGCTGCTACAGCCTTGGGGCCCTGTGAAATAGTTTCAGGATCTGCAAAAGGAGCCTTATACAAGTGATTATGTGTGTCCGGAACCCTGTAGTATCTGTCGGGCTTAGCAGGGGCCGGAGGGAGTGAATCAGGAGCAGTACAAGCATCATTAAATGCATCATCCACAACTGTAAGTACTGGAGGAATGGCTAAAGGCCTATGCTGTGGCAAATGCAAAAAAGTCCTAAGCCTTTTCCTAGAGTCTGAGAAATCCTGACCCTGCCATTGAAATTGTTTCCTCATAGCATGCAAGGTTTCCCCAAAAGAAAATTCCTCAGGAGGAGAGGCAGAAGGAATGGAGTCTTCTGCATCAGAGTCCTCATATGGAGAATAAGGGCCCTCAGGAGGGTTTGTATTTTCTGATTCATCTGAGGAGTAATCAGTAGAAACTGGCTCAGGGGGTTCTGCTCTAGGCCTCTTCTCTGGAGGGGGTTGAGAGGCCCTATCAGGGTGAGACTGGGATCCCCTGATCAAAGAAATGAGATCCTCTGCTAGACTAAGCATTTGAGTACTAGAGCTAGGCCTGTGATAGGGGGCTTTAGTAGGCACGGCCTTGGAAGATTTAGCTGCTTTAGCCCTGGCAAAGGCCTTAATTGACATGGATGCAGGGGGCCTAGCAGCTCCACGTGCAGGAGTAGATACATCTAGGGGAACAGTATCTGATAAATCCTGAGAAACTGTAAGAGCAGGTGGAATTTCAGTAGCAGATTCAGCCATGCTAGAAGAGGCCTCGGTAGTAGGAGGCATGCTTTCGGCCGAAGGAAGAACCGCAGACTCGGTTTCAGCCGAAACAGAGACACTCGCGGTTGGCTTAACCACGGTTTCGCGGACCGCGAGTGTCGGTCCTTTTCCTTACGCTTTTTAGCTAAATGTGAAGTCGGAGTCTCCGACGGCATGATATAAGCAAAAGCGGAGCCGAAAAACTCCTCTGCAAACTCCGACCGACGTCTAAGCGTCCGTCGGTTGAAAGAAGCACAGGCTAAACAAGCTGCCACGTCGTGGTCTGGGCCTAAACAAGGTAAGCAGTAAGAGTGGAAGTCTTTATGAGGTATTTGTTTCCCACAAGTTAAACTGTTATTCACTTTTTCTGACATCGGCTGAGGCAAGAAAGAGTCCCCAACAGGGTACTTAGCTTTTTAGAAGTCTTCGGTAGTAGTAATCTCTGGATCTGACCGACCGGCACTTGCGAACAGCTTCTGCTTCGGGCGCCACGCGGCAAGAAAGACTGAGGAAAATGGCGTCGGCTGATGCCTTTATACCTGAAGAACTGCAGCTATGACGTCGGGTGAAGTGCGACACCAGCCGAGGCCAGACCCAGACTTTGGAATCCGGCCGACCGAAGGGCTGCCTGAGGCCAGGACAACCCATTTGTTAGGACTGCAGATGCATCCTTGAAGGACATCAGGAGGGAACAACCTAGAACCTGAGAGGAGAATAATCACCCAAGCACATGGGCAAGAGGGGAAGAAGGGAGGGAAAGAATACTGCAACAGAGAATAAAAACATTTACACAACTGTACTATGCTCTTCGTGTTTCACTGTTGCAGTCTAAACTGATGGAATGACTCCCAAACCTGAAAGGAGGATGGAAAGATTAAGGAAAGGATATTCTTGCAAGATGGCAGTGGCAGACCCTGCTCAGGACATGGAGAAGGTTGGTAGGTGATAATCTTTGGTTAAAGTATGAAGACTGGACCAAGTAGTGGCTTCCAAAATGTCCTTAGCTGCAACCACTTTCAGAAAAGCAGTAGACACAGCAACAGCCCTCACTGGACTGCCGCCTCACACGATCTGGAGGATTCTTTCCATGATGGCTGTAAAAAACAAGATACAATGGGACATCCATTTAGAGAGAGTTTGTTTGGAAACTGGTCTCCCCCCTCAGGGCTACAAGCAAAGGCCAGAAAAAGCTGGTCAGACTTCCTGACATTCTTTGCTCTGTCCAAGCAGTAATGTAGTTGCCTAAGCACATCCAATGCATCAAGAAGCAAGCAGAAGTGACCTCACCAAAGGTTGCACTGCCAAAAACCTATGTGAATATCAATGAAGAATAAAATCACCACTAAGCGTAAAATCTAATGTTTTAGTCTGACATATAAAATAATAAATCACTATAAAATAATAAAACTGTGATGAGCGCTTTTGGGCATGTGCCCTTCATCAGATAGTTTAACAACACAAAATCCATTTTTATAAAATGTAATGACCAATCACATATCAGTAATTCACCCGCCTCTTCTTTAGGACTAGATTTAAAGGGATAACATCAGTGAGACCTGGTGGCCTATGGGCTGTAAGTTCAATAATCCATTTGGATTCTTGATACCCAGTTTCATTAACCAGGTCTCCCTCTCTAATTCCTTTCTGTATACACTGAATAAGCATGAATCTAAAGCCACGGCCCTCATGCTTAGAAAAAGTACAGTTGTGTACCTACCATAAATGTAGATGTTCGAGTGTATTCACTGTTGCAGTCATTA
Organism: Protopterus annectens; assembly: GCF_019279795.1. Classification (NCBI taxonomy): domain Eukaryota; kingdom Metazoa; phylum Chordata; order Ceratodontiformes; family Protopteridae; genus Protopterus; species Protopterus annectens. The sequence goes on along the minus strand of NC_056743.1, from coordinate 1,709,441,696 downwards.
CACTTGGGTTATCCTGCTGGCAGGCTACCCGCAGTCGGCCAGAGTTCCAAAGTGTAGGCCTGGCGTCGGTTGCTGTCGTCTCCTCCCTGACGTCAGTGTGCCCAGGGGTATTAAAGATGCAGCCGACGCCATTTTCTTCAGTTTTTCTTGCCCCAGATGTCAGGTGCCCCAAATAGGTAGGCTGAAAAATATATCAATAAGAAATGCATACACAAAAATAACATTTCCTTCATCTATAGGCAAATACACCAAAAAAGGTTGTATAGAATAGAGAAATGCAGATAAGTCCCAGCAAAGAGAAGGGGGGAAGGTGGGTGGGTAACCTGGACTGCAACAGTGAATACACTCGAACATCTACATTTATGGTAGGTACACAACTGCACTATATTCATCGTGTTTCACTGCTGCAGTCATTACTCTTCGGTTGAATCCCAAAGCTGAGGAAGGGTGGCTGGGCTAAACAGGAATAGGAGAAGCTATGAGGCCCTGCAGAACTGCAGTGGCGAAGCCTGCTCTGGACTTAGAGTAGAGAGGCAACTGGTAGTGCTTTGTAAAGGTGTGCACTGAACTCCAAGTTGCAGCCTCTAAGATTTCTTTGGTCGGTACTCCCCTGAGGAAGGCTGCTGAAGTGGCTGCTGCTCTGGTGGAATGAGGCCTAATGCCCTTAGGCACTGATTTGCCATGTTGAGAATAGCAGAAACGGATGCAATGGCCTATCCATTTAGAAATGGTCTGTTTTGAGATGGCCTTTCCTTGTGACCCTGCAGCATATGACACTAGAAGTTGCTCAGTCTTTCTGAAAGCTTTAGTTCTGTCCAAGTAGAAACGTAACTACCTGTGTATGTCCAAAGAATGCAGAATTATCTCACCCTTGTTCTGTGGATTTGGGTAAAAGGTAGGCAAGTGAATGGTTTGACTGAGGGCCACATTGGACACAAACTTAGGCATAAATGTAGGGTTTGTCCTCAGAGAAACCCTGTCTGGATGAAAAATGATGAAGGGTTTCACAGCCATGAGTGCTTGTAACTCCGAGACTCGCCTTGCAGAGGTAATGGCTAGGAGCAGAGCTGTTTTCCAGGATAAGAGTTTAATATCCGCTGTTGATGCTGGCTCGAAAGGAGGCAGTGTGAGTTTTTCCAAAACAAAACTGAGGTCCCAGGCCGGAACTGGTGCTCTCCTTGGAGGCCTAATGTTTTTGGCCCCTCTGAGGTACTGCCTTACTAAAGGGTGAGAAAAGGTAGGTGGTTCCGTATTGTAATGTGCAGAAATGGCAGAGGCATGAATCTTAATTGATGAGAAAGAAAGGCCTTTGTTCAGCATCTCAGTCAGGTACTGTAAAATCTGAAGAATGTTTGGTACAGTCACATCAATGCCTTGTTCCTGGTTCCAAGCACAGAATCTTTTCCATTTTTCTGCATAAGACTTTCTGGTACTGGGCCTGCTGGCCTCCAAGATAACATCCATAACAGCTTTTGAAAGAGGAGTGTTCAGAATGGCTACATTATCTGCCATGCTGCCAGATTTAAGGTCCTGAGTTGGCTGTGCAGGATCTGATTGTTTTGTTGGGTCAGTAAGTGAGAAGTTTGAGGCAATATCCATGCTGGACCTTGAGACAAGCTCTTCAGGATGGGTACCAGTGCTGGAGTGGCCAGTCTGGTGCAATCAGAATCATTTTTGGCTTCTCTTGTCTGACCTTCAGGAGTACTCTGGGAAGGAGAGGTAGTGGGGGAAAAGCATATACTGTTAGAGTTTTCCAGCTGAATGATAGGGCGTCCACTTTCCATGCTTGCTTGTGGTAAATCCTTGGGCAAAATCTCTGCAACTGACAGTTGTGAGGGGAGGCAAATAGATTTATGTCTGGGCATCCCCATTTCCTTATTATCATCCTGAAGACTTGTGGATCCAGTTTCCATTCGTGGGGATCCATGAGGTTTCTGCTTAGGTCGTCTGCCAGAGTATTTGTTTTTCCTGGCAGGAATTGTGCTTTCAGGTGAATATGAAAGGCCAATGCTGTGTCCCATAATGTCATTACTTGTCTGCAGAGGGGTAGGAATGAGTACCACCCTGCTTATGTACCACATGACTGCAGTGTTGTCTGTATTTATCAGTAAATTACAGTTTTGTACCTACCATAAATGTAGATGTCCGATAGGTATGCAACTGCAGTCCTGACATATGGGTTGTCCTGCCTCAGGCAGCCCTTCGGTCGGCCGGATTCCAAAGTCTGGGTCCGGCGTCGGCTGATGTCGCCCTTTCCCCGTCAGCGCCTGGGGTATAAAAGCGTCAGCCGACGCCATCTTCTTCAGTGTTTCTTGCCCCAGATGCCAGGTGCCCTCTAAGGAAGGCTAAATTTTGAAAAAGAGAAAAAATTCCAGACAAGTACAACAACATAAAAACAAATACACCATAAAAGATTACCCCAGGTAGCTAAAATGAGGGGTAGAAACCCAAAAGAATACCACAGAGGGGTAGGAGGGAGGGAAAACCTGACTGCAGTTGCATACCTATCGGACATCTACATTTATGGTAGGTACAAAACTGTACTATGTCCTTCAAGGATGCAACTGCAGTCCTGACATATGGGTTGAATACCATTGCCAACCTGGGGGTGGTAGGCACTAAGACAAAGATGGTGTAGCTAAAATGCCCTGCAGGACTGCAGAAGCAAACCCTGCTCTGGATCTGGAATATAAAGGCAGGTTGTAATGTTTGGAAAATGTATGCACGGAGCTCCATGTAGCAGCTTTTAAAATGTCCTTTGTTGCCACCCCTCTTAAAAAGGCTGTGGAGTTGGCTGTAGCTCTGGTGGAATGTGGCCTGATGTCAGCTGGCACAGTTTTTCCATGAAAGAGTAGCAGAATCGAATGCAATTTCCAATCCATTTAGAAATTGTCTGTTTGGAAATTGCTTTTCCCTGCAATCCAGCAGCGTAAGCTACAAAAAGCTGGTCAGATTTTCTGAAAGACTTTGTTCTGTCCAAGTAGTATCGCAACTGTCTGTGTATGTCCAAGATGTGCAGAAGTCTCTCTCCTTTATTTTGAGGATTGGGAAAGAAGGTAGGCAGGTGAATAGCTTGATTCAGGGACACCCTGGATACCACCTTTGGCATGAATGACGGATTGGTTCTCAAAGAAACACTGTCCTGATGAAAAATGAGAAATGGTTGTATTGCCATAAGGGCCTGTAGCTCAGAGACTCTTCTTGCTGAGGTTACTGCCAGAAGGAAAGCTGTCTTCCAAGACAGAAATTGCAACTCTGAAGATGCTGCTGGTTCAAAGGGAGGAAGAGTTAAATTTTTCCAGCATGAAGTTGAGGTCCCATGCAGGCAGTGGTGGTTTCCTTGGAGGATTGATGTTCTTTATACCTCTTAGAAACTGTCTTAGCAATGGGTGGGAAAATACAGGCGGATCAGTGTTATATTTGGCAGATATTGCTGAAGCATGTATTTTTATGGAAGAATATGAAAGGCCATTGTGGAGCATTTCAGCCAAATATTCTAGGATCTGAGGAATGCTCATCACTGATGGGTCTTGACCCTTTTTGCTGTTCCAGATAAGAAATCTCTTCCATTTTGCTGAGTATGTTTTTCTAGTGGAAGGTCTGCGCGCCTCCAGGATGATATCTTTTACCCTTTTGGAAAGTGTATCCTGAGGAATAGTCATGGAATCTTCCAAGCTGTCAGCTTCAATGTTTTCAAGCTGGGGTGTAATGTCCTGTAATTGTGCTGTCAGAAGAAGTGGCCATTGAGGAAGGAGCCACAGATTGGTGTGTGTCAAGCTCCGTAGCAGTGGGTACCAGTGTTGTCTTGGTCAGTCTGGAGCTATCAGTATGACTTTCGGTTGCTCTGTCTTGATCTTTAGAAACACCTTGGTCATCAAAGGAAGAGGTGGGAAGGCATATAGTGTTAGAGAGTTCCAACTGAAGGAGAGAGCGTCCACCTTCCATGCTTGAGGATGGTATGTCCTTGTGCAAAACTTTTTCAGATGGTGATTGAGGTGGGAGGCAAAAAGATCTATGTCCGGCCTTCCCCATGCTTGAGTTATTTGTAAGAAAATGTCTGGATGCAACATCCATTCGTGTGGATCCATGATGTTTCTGCTTAGGCTGTCCGCCAGAACATTGTCCTTCCCTGGTACAAACTGGGATTGTAGCTCTATTTTCAATTGTAGGGAAATATCCCAGAGATTCATTGCCAGTCTGCAAAGAGGGTAGGAATGGGTACCTCCTTGCTTGTTTATGTACCACATAACTGTGGTATTGTCTGTCTTTATTAGTAGATGGCCCTGATGCATGAACTTTTCGAAGGCCTTGATTGCATGTATCACTGCCAGCATTTCTTTTTGGTTGATGTGCAGGTGCTTTTCTTTTTGTGTCCATTGTCCTTGAATGCATCTGCCCTCCATGTGCTCCCCCCATCCATAGTCTGAGGCGTCTGTTGTTATGGTTTGATTTGTATGAGGCTTGCTGAAAGGCAGACCTTTGTTTATCTGGCTTGCTTGAGCCCACCACAGAAATTCCTTTTGAAGGCATGGAATGAGTGGGATCAATGCTTCCAGGCTGTGGCTGTGTTGAGACCATAGACTTTTTAGATACCATTGTAGTTTCCTCATATGCAGCCTTGCGTGTGGAATCAGAAGAATGCAAGATACCATGAAACCCAGGGCCTGCAGGATTTTCCTTGCAGTCATCTGGGTGTGTGTGTTGCCAATTTTCTGAAGTATTCTGGTAATTGTTTTTGTTTTTCTTTTGTCAGAAACGCCATCTGGGTGTTTGTGTCCAGTGTGGCACCCAGGAAAGGTATTTGTTGGGATGGTACGAGACTTGATTTCTGAATATTGACTGTGTATCCCAAGGCCTGCAGTAGGTGAATGACATTTTAACAAGGCTTGTTGGCTGTCCGCTTGTATAAGGCAGTCGTCCAGGTAAGGGTATATTTGTATCCCCTGAAGTCTGCAATGTGCAATTACTGATGACAGGCATTTCGTGAACACTCTGGGCGCAGTAGATAAGCCAAAGGGCAATGCTGAGAATTGATAATGCTCTGAGCCTGCAAGAAATCTGAGGTATCTTCTGCAACTTTGTCTGATTGGGACATGCAGGTATGCCTCCTTGAGGTCCAGAATTACCAGCCAAGACCCCTTGCCCAGCATGGGAAGGAGTTGCTGTAAAGTCAGCATTTTGAATTTTGGCACAATAAGGTAAGTATTCAGTGCGGACAAGTCCAGAATGGGTCTCCATTGGTTTTCTTTTCTTGGAACAAGGAACAGTCTTGAATAAAATCCTTGGCCTTGTTCTGCAGAAGGAACCTTTTCTATTGCTCTTATTTGAAGTAGGTTTGTTATTTGTTTGAGAGCCTCTGCACTTTGATTTGGTGGCAGGTTTGGCCTCCCATGTCTTGTTGGTAGTGTATGAAAATGGAATCTGTATCCTTTGTCTATTATGTCCAGTATCCATTTGTCCTTTGTAATATTGTGCCACTTTTGTGAGAATAAAGATAATTTTCCGCCCAAAGGTGCTTCTAATTGAGCCCTGGATGTCAGAGTCAAAGTCAAGTCATTGAGATTGTCCCTGCGGAGCAGTGGAAGGTCCTGCCCCACCTCTCTGGTTCGGAGGCTGCCATTGACGTCCTCTGTAGGAGCCTCGAGTTTGCCCTCTACCTCTGCCACGTCTGTTTTTGCCTCTTTGAAATTTGTTTGTGTCTGGAAAGGACCAATGCTTAGAAGGCCAATTCCTGCTGAATCTTGGAGGCTGTACCTGGAGGAAATTCTTTGACTGTTTGCACTGATTTTGCCTTTTCCTCTATTTTCTTTAAAACCTCTTTGTGCAGTAGCACCAAATAGCTTATGTTTCTCTAGTGGTGCGTCCAAAAGCTTAATTTTCACATGGTCTGGCAATGTTTGTTCCTTTAATCAAGCATGTCTGCGTATGACCGCACCTGTCATTGCTTCTCTACATGAAGCTTCCAATGCATCATATCCACACTGAAGGAAATGGTTGCTAACCTGCTGAGTATTATGAACCAATTCCTGTAACCCCTTTCTATCTAATGGTTCAGGGGAAGACAATTTCTTTTGCAAGTCATCCAACATGTATTCCTGATACTGAATCATATGAAATTGACAATTTAATGCTCGCATAGAAAGGGTGGAAGATGTATATACTTTCTTGGCACACCTTTGTAAAGCCCTATAATTTCTTTCCGAAGGAAGTGGATTCTTAGCAGTAGTGGAGGAAACCACTTTAGGCCCGAGAAATAATTTCAGGGTCAGCAGTATGGCCCTTGTACAGGAATTGATGTGTGTCTGGGACCCTGTAGTACCTGTCAGGCTTGACAGGAGCAGGGGGGAGCGAGTCAGGGGAAACACTAGATTCTAAGTACATATCATCTAAAACATTTAAAACTGGAGGAATAGCTAAGGGTCTATGCTGAGGTAGCTTCAAAAATTCCCTTAACCTTTTCCTAGAATCTGAGTATTCTTGGCCTTGCCATTTGAAGTGTTCCCTCATGGAATGAAGCGTTTCCCCAAAGGAAAACTCCTCAGGAGGAGAAGCAGAGGGAATGGATTCCTCCGCATCAGAATCCTCGTAGGCCGGGAAGGCCTCCTCCTGGTAGTCTGAATGTGCAGAATCACCTGAGGCCTCATCGGAGGACTGGGGATCTACCTGCTCAACCCTAGGCCTCTTGACAGAAGGCGGCTGAGAGCCTCTATCTGGATGTGGCTGAGAACCCCTAAATTAAAGAAATAAGGTCCTCAGCTAAACTTAAAATTTGAGAACCAGAAGTGGTTCCCAGAGAAACAGATCTTGGAGGGAGAGACTTAGCCTGTTTGGCAGCCTTAGCACGTGTGTAGGCCTTAATGGACATAGACACTGGAGGCCTGGCAGCCCCGCGTGCTGGAGTAGTCTTATCCACTGAAATGGTGTCAGAAATATCCTGGGCTAAGGTCTCAGAGGGGAGAGCAGAAACTGGCACCAAGCTGGCCTCCAGTACCGAAGTAACCGGTGGGGCGGTGTCGTCGGTCTGTAGCGGTTGTGAAACCGGTTCAGAAGAGACCGAGACACTCACAGTTGGCCTAAGCGTGGTGTCGGCCAAGACCACGGACCGCGGGTGTCAGTCCTTATCCTTTTGTTTTTTAGGTAAATGTGCTGTCGGAAGCTCCGACGGCATGATACAACAGAAATCTTCCCCAAAATAATCCTGTGCAAACTCTGCCCGACGCCTAAGAGTGCATTTATTGAAAGAAGCACAAGCTGTACAGGCCGAGACGTTGTGTTCTGGGCCTAGGCAGGGTAAGCAGTAAGAGTGGAAATCCTTATGAGGTATTTGTTTCCCACAAGTTAAACAATTATTAACTTTTACAGTTTTATCTGACATCGGCTGAGGCAAGAAAAGGTCCCCAACGGGGTACTTAGCTTTTTTGAAGACTTCAGTAGCTGAAAACACAGGAGCTGGTCGACCGGCACTTGCGAACTGCTTCTGCTTCGGGCGCCACGCGGCAAGAAAGACTTAAGAAGATGGCGTCGGCTGACGCTTTTATACCCCAGGCGCTCTGACGTCGGGGAAAGGGCGACATCAGCCGACGCCGGACCCAGACTTTGGAATCCAGCCGACCGAAGGGCTGCCTGAGGCAGGACAACCCATATGTCAGGACTGCAGTTGCATCCTTGAAGGACATCTGTCCTGGATGAAGCAGGTCCTTGAAAGCTGTCAGGGCATTTTGAACAGCTAGCATTTCTTTTTGATTGATGTGAAGATGCATCTGGTTTGCAGGCCATATGCTCTGAATACATTTTCCTGCCATATGGGCCCCCCAGGCATAATCTGATGCATCCGTTGTCAGTGTTTGTCTGGCTGTGGGTAAACTGAATGGCAGACCCTTGTTGTGGTGACAGGCTTCTGCCCACCATCGAAAATCCTGTTGTAGGCAGGGAATGAGTGCAATTACTGTCTCCAGGCTGTGGCAATGCTGAGTCCAAACACTTTTCAGATACCATTGTAGTTTCCTCATATGCAGTCTGGCATATGGAATTAGTAGAATGCAAGATGCCATGAAACCCAAGGCCTGCAGGATTTTCCTTGCAGATAAGTGGGTTTTTGTTGCCAATTTCTTTAAGTAAGTAGTCAGTTGTTTTGGTTTGTCTGGCGTGCGATAAGCCATCTGGGCAGTTGTATTTAAGCTTGCGCCCAGGAATATTATCTCTTGAGAGGGTACTAGTTTTGATTTCTTTTCGTTTACTGTGTACCCTAGGCCAATTACTAATCTTTTTACAAATGCCAGATGCTTTAGAAGAGTGTCTTTGTTCTCTGCTTGAATTAGGCAATCGTCCAAGTAGGGATAAATTTGAATTCCTTTTTGTCTGCAAAATGCAATTACTGGTCCCAGGCATTTTGTAAAGACCCTGGGCGCAGTAGATAAGCCAGAGGGCAGTGCAGAGAATTGGTAATGCACTGAGCCAGCTATGAATCTGAGGTATCTTCTGTAAGATTGTCTGATTGGGACATGCAGGTATGCCTCTTTTAGGTCCAAAGTTACTAGCCAAGCCCTCTTGCCCAGCATGGGCAGTAGCTGCTGAAGAGTCAACATCTTGAATTTTGGAACTTCCAGAAATGTATTTAGTATAGATAGGTCCAGTATTGGTCTCCAGGTTTTGTCTTTCCAGGGTACTAGAAAGTCTGGAATAAAATCCTTGCCCCTGCTCTTGTTGTGGTACTTGCTGAATGGCCCTCATGTCCATGAGGGCTGTAATTTGTTTTTGTGCCTCTGCCCATTGACTGTGTGGCAGGTCTGGCATGCCCTTTGACCTTGGTAGGGTGTGAAAATGGAACCTGTAACCTTGGGACACTATGTTCAGAACCCATTTGTCTTGAGTAACCACTGACCAATTTGATGAAAAAAGTGCTAGTTTTCCCCCTAAGGGGGGCTGTCAAAAGGAAACTGCTTGGAACTGGTAGAGGAAAGTCATTGGGATTGTTTCCTGTAAGGCTGTGATTTGTCTTTTCCGCTTTTGGAGGTAGGAGCACCCCATTGTTTAGGCCTGTATGAGCCTTAGGGCTGAGATCTGCCTCTGGGACGCCTTGTATCTGCCTCTTTGTGGTCTGTCTGAGACTGGAAAGAACCAATTTTTAGAAGGCCAGTTCCTGCTAAACCTGGGTGGCTGTACCTGTAAGAAATCCTTGACTGTCTGCATGGATTTTGCTTTATCCTCCATTTTTTCAACACCTCTTCTGCTTTAGTACCAAACAAAGTATCATGCTGTAATGGTACATCTAATAATTTTGCTTTAACATGATCAAGCAGATTTTGTTCCTTTAACTAAGCAAGCCTTCTAATAACAGAACCTGTAACAGCGGCCCTGCAATTCCTTGTTCGCTGAACATTCAGTATTTGTCAACATTTTCTGTTTAAGTAGTGACATTAAATATTGCTGATATTTAAGCATATGAAATTGACAATGTAAAGCCCTTACAGCCAGGGGGGCAGAAGTGTATACTCCCCCCCCCCCATCTGTCTAGAGCCCTAGAATCCCTATCAGAGGGGACAGGGTTTTTTTGCAGTGGAAGCCTTAACCCCCTTGGAACCCTGAGATATAGCTTCTGGGTCAGCAGCGGGACCCTGTAGTATCTGTCTGGCTTAGCAGGTGCAGAGGGTAAAGAGTCAGTGAATAGTCCGGACTCTAAAAATACATCTACAATGTCTAAAACAGGAGGAATGGCAAGAGTTCTATGCTGAGGAAGAAGCAGAAGTCTCTGAGCCTTTTCTTGGACTCAGAATAATCTTGGCTCTCCCAGTGGAAATGTTCCCTCATAGTATGCAGCATTTCCCCAAAGGAATAATCCTCAGGAGGGGAGGCTGAAGGAATGGATTCTTCAGCATCAGAATCCTCATAGGGAAGCATGGAGAAATCCTGTTCAGAAGAGGAATCAGAGGAAATAGATACCTGATCAGAAGAATCATACTCTGGGCCTCTTATCAGGAGGGGGATGTGAGCCCCTGATCAAAGTAATTAGGTCTTCGGCCATTTTGAGCATCTGTTTTTTAGGCATGGAAGTCTGAATAGGAAAGTGCTGTACTTGCTTCTTTGTCTTTAGAGCTGCTTTAGTCTTTGCCTTTGAAGCTGAGGATGGCTTAATATATAGTTATGTAGGTCTGAAGACACCCTCAGAAGACGATGCCTGCTCAACGGCTACGGACTCATCTGAGGGATTGATTTCCGAGTGTCCAATACCTTGAGTATCCAGAGACCCAGTCGGCTCCACGTGGGAGTTGGTGGCGGCCTGTAGCTCTGAGGTAGCAGGCGCCAGGGGCTGTGAAAGCGCCTCACTGAGAACCTGAAACTGGCCTAGAAGAGGCTTCGTCGGTTTTGGACCTCGGATGCCTGTCCTCGTCCTTGTGTTTTTTGTAAACTCCGGTTGTCGGCTGCTCCGCCGGCATTATATAATTAAATCTTCGGCCAAAGTAATGAAAAGCAAAATCGAACCGACGCTTGATAGTGTGTTGGTTGAATCTAGCACAAAACCGACAGCTAGCAACGTTGTGATCAGGGCCTAGGCAAGGAATACAGTAAGAGTGAAAATCCTTATGAGGTATTTGCTTCCCACAAGAAATACAATTCTTAACTTTTTCTGACATCGGTCTGGAGCAAGAAAAAAAGTTTCCCCAACGGGGTACTTAGCTTTAATGAAGACTTTGGTTCTGAAATTCAGCTTTGAAAATCTCAGGAGTCGGCTGACCGGCACTTGTGAACTGCTTTTGCTTCGGGCACCGTGCGGCAAGAAAGACTGGAAAAAATGGCGTCGGCTGCATCTTTTATACCCCTGGCGCACTGACATCAGGGAGGAGGCGACAGCAACAGATGCCGGACCTAGACTTTGGAACTCGGGCCAACTGCGGGTAGCCTGCCAGCAGGATAACTCAAGAGTAATGACTGAAACAGTGAAACACGATGAACATCAAGCTGATATAAAGCATGATGTTCATTCTTTATTCTAATAGAAGATAGATGATTTAATATCCTATTCTTCAGCATGCGATTCGTCTTCCCTACATAAAAACATCTGCATGGCTGACACATAGCCAAACATTCATGGTCTTACAATTTGCATAAACATTAAACTTATAAACCTTCCCCGTAACTGGATGTATAAATATTGTATCTTGATTGATATATGGACACGCCTTACAAGTCCTGCAAAGTTTGGTTCCTCTGTGCCTGGATATGGCCAGATGTTCTTTCTTTCCTTCATGACATAACAGGTCCTTAAGGTTTTTATTCCTCCTGAACCCAAAAGATGGTAGCTCCCCTACAACTTTCCTCGTTTTTTTCATCTGAAAGCAAAATTTTCCAGTTTTGTTGTACCGCATCACAGACACCATTAATGTTGTTGTTATAGGTGAACATCAACTTCACTTTATCATCTTTTGTTCGAATGTTAGATTCATCCGGCTCCTGTATCCTATTCTGTGTGAACCATGGGCACATCTTAATTTTCCTCTGCCCCTTATTCTTCTGAATAACCTTTACAACCTTATCCTTATTGTATTCCCCTATCTATGAGGTTGTGTTCTAACTGTGTGATTCCAGGACTTCCTTTTTTAAAATTCACTGTGAGGTATTCCAGAACAGAATTGGATTTTATGGATGTAAGGGTTTTACAGGATGATATGGGTTTTAAGACCACTCTCCATAACAGCAGCTGCCAGAAAAATAGTGTGCGGACACAGGAAAGTATGCACCCTAGGTTCACATTTGACAACATAGTTATAGGGCAATTGGGCAGGATCGCCAGGTTATGCACAGAGGTTTGTATGTTTGAGAAAGAGGTCTGTGACATAGTACGGCAAAACAAGAACATTTTTCTTTCAGATGAAAAAATGAGGAAAGTTGTAGGTGAGCTTCCATCTTTTGGGTTCAGGAGGAATAAGAACCTTAAGGACCTGTTATGTCATGAAGGAAAGAAAGAACATCTGGCTATATCCAGACGCAGAGGAACCAGACCTTGTAGGATTTGTAAGGCATGTCCATATATCAATCAAGTTACTATGTTTGCACATCCGGTTGCGGGGAAAATTTATAAGTTAAATGAAATAAAATGCACCAAGTTAACACACAAACATACGTTTGAATAAACGTACGTTTGTGTGTTAACTTGGTGCATTTTATTTAATTTTACGTATCTGTTTTATGCACCTTGTTTTTACCCTGAGTCGTTCGTATTCTTTTTGTTAAGATTTATAAGTTTAATGTTTATGCAAACTGTAAGACCACGAATGTGATATATTTGGCTATGTGTCAATCATGCAAATGTTTTTATGTAGGGAAGACGAACTGCATGCTGAATAATAGGATATTAAATCATCTATCTTCTATTAGAATAAATAATGAACATAATGCTTTATATCAGCATGTTTTTATAAGCATGAGGGCCATGGCTTTAGATTCATGATTAGTCAGTGTATACAGAAAATACAGTTTTATACCTACCATAAATACAGATGTTCGAGTGTCTTCAATGCAGCAGTCATTACACTTGGGTTATCCTGCCGTCAGGCGGTCCCGCAGTCGGCCGGAGTTCCAAAGTTCTGGTCCGGCGTCGGTTGCCGTTACCTCTTCCCCAACGTCAGTGCGCCAGGGGTATACAAGATGCAGCCAATGCCATTTTCTTCAGTTTTTCTTGCCCCAGATGTCAGGTGCCCCCAAATAGGTAGGCAATACATATTGCTAATAAAACATACATAAAAAGTAAAACCAAAACCTTCAGTTACCAGCAAATACACCACATAGGTAGTATAGGGTAGAAAGGTATAGATAAGTCCCAGCTAAGAAAGAAGGGATGGAGGGAGGGTAACATGGACTGCAGCAGTGAATACACTTGAACATCTACATTTATGGTAGGTACAAAACTGTACTATGTTCATCGTGTTTCACTGCTGCAGTCATTACACTTGGGTTGAATCCCAAAGCTGAGGTAGGGTGGCTGGTTCTATAGAGGATTTGGGGTGGCTATGAGGCCCTGTAGCACTGCAGTGGCAACGCCAACTCTGGATTTAGAATAAAGAGGCAAGTGATAATGTTTGGTAAAGGTGTGCACTGAACTCCAAGTTGCAGCTTCCAAGATATCTTTGGTAGGAACGCCTCTAAGGTAGGCAGTTGACGTGGCTGTTGCCCTGGTGGAATGTGGCCTAATGTTGCTAGGTACAGTTTTCCCATGCTGTGTGTAGCAGAAACGGATACAGTGTCCTATCCGCTTTGAAATGGTCTGCTTTGAAATTGCCTTTCCCTGTGATCCTGCAGCATATGCTACAAACAATTGCTCAGTTTTCCTGAAAGCTTTTGTTTTGTCCAAGTAGAAACGTAACTGTGTATGTCCAATGAATGCAGAAGTCTCTCTCCTTTATTCTAGGGATTTGGATAAAAAGTTGGCAAGTGAATAGTTTGGTTAAGAGCCACACTTGATACCACCTTTGGCATAAATGAAGGGTTTGTTCTTAAAGAAACCTTGTGTGAAAAATGATGAAAGGCTCCACTGCCATTAGTGCCTGTAACTCTGAGACTCTTCGTGCTGAGGTTATTGCCAGAAGCAGAGCAGTTTTCCAAGGCACATTTTAATTCTGCTGAACTGGCTGGCTCAAAAGGAAGTAAAGTTAGTTTTTCCAAGACAAAATTGAGGTCCCAAGTTGGTGTTGGTGCTCTCCAGGGTGGTCTTATGTTTTTAGCCCCTCTGAGGTACTGTTTTAGCAATGGAGAGAAAATAGGAGGATCTGTGTTGTAATGAGCCAAGATGGCACAGGCATGGATCTTAATGGATGAAAAGGATAGGCCTTTGAGCAGCATCTCAGTTAAGTATTGTAATATCTGAGGAATATTTGGGACAAGAGGGTCAAAGCTTTGAACCTGGTTCCAGGCACAGAATCTCTTCCACTTTTCTGAATAAGATTTCCTGGTGCTAGGCCTCCTGGCCTCCAAAATGACATCTTATAACAGCTTTAGAGAGAGGTGTTGTCTGCTTGACTAAGGAATCTGCCATGCAGCCAGGTTTAATGTTTTGAGCTGGCTGTGCAGGATCTGATTGTTTTGTTGAGTCAGAAGATGCAGAATTTGAGGTAAAAACCATGGTGGGCCTTGAGCTAAGTTCTTTAAGACTGGGTACCAGTGCTGGCGTGGCCAGTCTGGGGCAATCGGAATCATTTTTGGCTTTTCTTGTCTGGCTTTTAGGAGTACTTTTGTAAGGAGAGGCAGTGGTGGGAAGGCATAAACTTTTAGGATTTTCCAGATGAATGAGAGAGCATCCACCTTGCATGCTTACGTGTGTTAAGTCCTTGTGCAGAATTTCTGTAGTTGGCAATTCACTGGGGAGTCAAAAAGATTTGTATCTGGGCTCCTCCATTTTAGTGTTATCATGCTGAATACGTGTGGATTTAATTTCCACTCGTGAGGATCCATGATGTTTCTGCTTAAGTCGTCTGCCAGTGTATTTTTCTTTCCTGGCAGGAATTGTGCTTGCAGATTAACTTGATAGGTTAGAGCTGTGTTCCACAAGGTCATGGCTTGTTTGCAGAGGGGATAAGAATGAGTGCCTCCTTGCTTATGTACCACATAACTGTGGTGTTGTCTGTCTTTAGTAATAGTTGTCCTGGATGCAGAAGGTCCTTGAAAGCTGTTAGGGCATTTTGTACAGCTAGCATCTCTTTTTGATTGATGTGAAGATGCATTTGGTCTGCGGCCCACTTGCCCTGAATATATTTTCCTGCCATGTGTGCTCCCCAGGCGTAATCCGAAGCATCTGTTGTTAGTGTCTGCCTGGCTGTGGGTACAGTGAAAGGCTGTCCCTTGTTGTGATGACATGCCTGTGCCCACCATTGAAACTCCTGTTGTAGGCAGGGAATAAGTGGTACTACTGCTTCCAAACTGTGACAGTGTTGAGTCCAAACACTTTTTAGGTACCATTGTAATTTCCTCATATGCAGTCTGGCATATGGTATTAGTAGTATGCAGGATGCCATGAACCCCAAGGCCTGCAGAATTTTTTTTGCAGGGAGTTGGGTTTTTGTTGCCATCAACTGAAAGTACTGAGTCAGTTGTCCTTGCTTGTCTGGTGTGAGATAAGCCATCTGGGCCGTTGTATTTAAGCTGGCATCCAGGAATATTATCTCTTGTGAGGGCACTAGTTTTGATTTATTTTTGTTTACTTTGTACCCTAGGCAAATTAGCAATCTTTTTAAAAACGCCTGATGCTTTAGAAGAATGTCCTTGCTCTCTGCTTGAATAAGGCAGTCGTCCAAGTATGGATATATTTAAACTCCTTTTTGTCTGCAAAATGCAATTACTGGTGCCAGGCATTTTGTGAAGACCCTGGGCACTGTAGATAAGCCAAAGGGCAGTGCAGAAAATTGGTAATGCATTGAACCAGCTATGAATCTGAGGTATCTTCTGCAATTTTGTCTGATAGGGACATGCAGGTATGCCTCTTTGAGGTCCAAAGTAACAAGCCAAGCCTTCTTGCCCAGCATGGGAAGAAGCTGCTCTAGTGTCAACATTTTGAATTTCGGAACATTCAGATAAGTATTTAGAGTAGAAAGGTCCAGTATGGGTCTCCAGGCTTTGTCCTGTCTGGGGACCAGGAAAAGTCTTGAGTAAAATCCTTGTCCTTGTTCCGGTTGTGGCACTTTTTGAATAGCTCTCATGTCCATGAGGGCTGTAATTTGTTTTTGTGCCTCTGCCCATTGATTTTGTGGTAGTCTGGCATTCCTTTTAGCCTTGGTAAAGTGTGAAAGTGGAAACTGTAACTTTGAGACACAATATTCAGAACCCATTTGTCTTGGGTGATTATATACCAATTCTGTGAATAAAGTACTAGTTTTCCCCCTAAGGGAGCTGTCAAAAGGTAAGTGCTTGGCATGTGAAGGGGGAAGTCATTGGGACTGTTTCCTATAAGGTTGTGACTTGTCTTCCCCTCCTTTTGGGGTTGAAGCACCCCACTGTTGTGGTCTGTAAGAGCCTTGGGGCTGAGATCTGCCTCTTTTGCGTCTGTATCTGCCTCTTTGTGGTCTGTCTGACACTGGAAAGGACCAGTTTTTTGAAGGCCAATTTCTGCTAAATCGAGGTGGCTGTACCTGTAAGAAATCCTTCACTTTTTGCATAAATTTTGCTTTATCCTCAATTTTCTTTAACACCTCTTCTGGCTTAACACCAAATAAAATATCCTGCTGTAAAGGAGCATCCAATAATTTTGCCTTAACATGATCAGATAAACCTTGTTCTTTTAACCAAGCATGTCTTTGAATCACAGATCCTGCAACTGCTGCTCTACAAGAAGCCTCTAATGAATCAAAACCACATTGCAGAGTATGTTTTCCCACTTGTTCAGCTGCATGCAATAAATCCTGCATTTCCTTATAGTCAGGATGTTCTGAACTTGTAAGCATTTTCTGTTTTAACACAGACATTAAATATTGTTGGCATTTAAGCATGTGAAACTGGCAATTTAAAGCCCTCACTGCTAAAGTTGCAGAAGTGTAAACTTTCTTCCCCCATCTGTCTAATGCTCTAGAATCCCTGTCAGAGGGAACTGGATTTTTAGCCGTGGAAGCCTTTTCCCCTTTGGGACCCTGGGAAATAGTTTCTGGGTCAGCAACAGGGTTTTTATAAAGAAATTTGTGAGAGTCAGGGACTCTAGTACCTGTCTGGCTTGACTGGAGCAGGGGGCAATGAATCAGGATTTAAACTGGATTCAGAGAACACATCATCCACAATATCTAACACTGGCGGAATAGCAAGGGGCCTGTGCTGAGGCAATAAAAGAAAGTCTCTGAGCCTTTTCTTGGATCTGAGTAATCCTGGCCCTCCCAATGGAAATGCTCCCTCATGGTATGTAAAGTTTCCCCAAAAGAGTAATCCTGAGGAGGAGAGGCTGAAGGAAATGATTCTTCAGCATCATAATCCTCATAGGGGGGTAAGGAGTATCCCTGGTCGGAAGAGGAATCAGAAGAAATGGAAACCTGGTCAGAGGAATCATAGTCTGTATCCTGCCTAGGCCTTTTATCAGGAGGGGGATGGGAACCCCTGATCAGAGTAATTAAGTCTTCGGCAATTTTGAGCATCTGTTTTTTAGGCATGGAGGCCTGTCCAGGTGATTGTTGTACTTGCTTCTTTGTCTTTAATGGAGTTTTAGACTTGGCTGTAGTTTTGATGGTAAGCTGTGAAGGTCTGAAAACACCCTCAGAAGCCGATGCCTGCTCAGCGGCTCCGGACCCATCTGAGGGGTTAGTTTCCGTGGGCTCAATACCTTGAGTTTCCAGAGGCCTAGAAATCTCCATGTGGGAGTCAGAGGAGGCCTGTGGCTCTGAGGTAGTGGGTGTCAGGGGCTGCGTAAGCGCCTCACTGAGAACCGGCGACTGGCCTAGAAGAGACTTCGTCAGTTTTGGGCCTCGGATGCCTGTCCTTATCCTTGGCTTTGCGTTTTTTGTGTATTCCGATAGTCGGTTGTTCCGACGGCATGGTATAATTGAACCTTTGACCAAAGTAATGGCGAGCAAAGTCAAACCAACGTTTAATAGTGCACTTGTTAAATCTAGCACAAAACCAACAACTAGTGACGTCGTGGTCTGGGCCTAGGCATGGAGTACAGTAAGAATGAAAATCCTTATGAGGCATTTGCTTCCCACAAGAAATACAATTATTAACTTTTACTGACATTGGTATGAGGCAAGAAAAAGTTTCCCCAACAGGGTACTTAGCTTTACTGAAGACTTCGGTTCTGAAATTCGAATTGAAAATCTCAGGAGTCGGCCGACTGGCACTTGCAAACTGATTTTGCTTCAGGCACCGCATGGCAAGAAAGACTGAAGAAAATGGCGCCGACTGCATCTTGTATAGCCCCTGGCGCACTGACGTCGGGGAAGAGGCAACGGCAACCGATGCCGAACCAGGACTTTGGAACTCTGGCCGACTGAGGGACCGCCTGAATGCAGGATAACCCAAATGTAATGACTGCAGCAGTGAAACTCAATGAACATAGGAATTAAGAGGGGGAGACCTGGTTAATGAAACTGAGCATCAAGAATCCAAATGGATTATTGAACTTACAGCCCCAGAGGTCACCAGGTCTCAATGATGTTATCCCTTTAAAACCAACCCTAAAGAAGAGGAGGGTGAATTACTGATCTGTGATTGGTCATTACATTTTATAAAATGGATTTTGTGCTGTTAAACTATCTGATGAAGGGCATATGCCCGAAAGCGCTCATCACAGTTTGTTTTATAGCGATTTATTATTTTATATGTCAGAATAAAATAGATTTTACGCTTAGTGGTGGTTGCTGCCTTTGTTCTTCATTGATATACACATCCAATGTATAGATAATTCTTTACCCCTTGTTCTGAGGGTTATGAAAGAAGGTAGGAAAGTGGATGGTCTGGTTTAAAGAGATCTCTGAAACCACTTTAGGCATAAGGGAAGGGTTGATTACAATACAGACTGTTTGGGTAGAAAGTCATGAAATGTTCCACACTACCTGGACTTGGCTAAAGCTTTCGACACAATACCCCACTCTGTCATCATAGACAAGCTCAACAGCTTAAATGTAAATCCATATGTCACAAGATGGGTGGCAAACTGGCTAAAGGATAGAACCCATAAAGTCAAAATTGCTGGAGCCATGTCAGACTCAAAGCCAGTCACAAGTGGTGTCTTTAAAGGGCTCTGACCTGGGACCCCTCTTGTTCGGCATTTATTTCCCAGATGTGAAAGCAAACATGGGAGGGTTGTGGCTGACAAAGTTCGCAGATGACTGCAAACTAGGCGCCATAGTCGATACACCAGCTGACACATACATCCTACAGAAAGGCCTCACTGAAACGGACAACTGGTGCCGGAGGCATGGCCTTAAACTAAATGCCAAAAAATGTATAGTCATCCCCTTTGGGAAAAACAAAGTACCCACAAATTATCACATAGACAGTAACCCACTGAGTACAGAAAAAGTAATCAGAGACCTGGGAACCCAAGTCGATAGTGACCTCTCATTTGACACCCACATTGCCAAAGTGGTTAGAAAGACTTTCTACCTTACCCACCTTATCATGAAGGTATTCACATCCAGATCAAAGAAGGTCATTGAACCCCTATACTCCTCCCTTATCAGGCCCATGATTGAGTACAATGCCCCATTTGGTATGTACCTCACCCGGCACTTGCAACAGCTAGAGAGACCCCAAAAGTACCTCACCAAGAGGATCAAGGGTCTCCAACATATGTCATATGCTGCCAGACTAAAGAAACTCCAGCTCTATTCAGTAGCATACTGCCTGCTCAGAGGTGATCTGTGCCTGACGTACAAGGCCATGTCCAATCAGGAATTGATGGACATGCTCCACCTCAAAAAATCCAAATCCATCAGAATCACGAGAGCTAAAGATTTAAACCTCAGCACAAATATGAATAGGACATGCTGGAGGGACAGATTCATAACTCAGAGGCTTCCCATACTCTGGAACAGAATCCCAGTTCATGTTAGGCAGAGCCCCTCACTGACTCTCTTCAAGAGAAATCTTGACGAGTGGATGAGAGATCGTAGGTTTACCCCAGGGGTCATCTCTGTGTCACTACTAGACAGAGGCACAGTAAACTAATTCTATTATGTAAGGGGGTCTTCACTGTGCCACTACTAGACAGAGGCACAGTAATCTAAATCTATACTGTACACTTTTGTACCATTACATGGGGTGGCGAAAGCCACATCACTATGGCTAGGCTTATAAATGCCCCAGGGCAGATAGCCTAGTACCAAACTATGAAACTATGAAACGCAAGGGCCTAAAGTTCTGAAATCCTTCTAGCCAAAGTAATGGCGAGCATGAAAGCTGTCTTCCATGTCAAGAATTTAATATCTGCAGAGGCAGGTGCAGCAAAAGGTGGAAAGGTGAGCTTCTCCAGAATGAAACTGAGATCCCACGGGGAAACACAAAGTTTTCTTGGGGGTCTAATGTGGATAACCCTTATCAAAAACTGTTTAAGAGGGAATGGGAGAAGAGGGGGTTGTTGGATAAGCAGATAAGCTTAAATTGCTGAAGCGTGACTTTTTTTTAATAAAGGAATAAGAAAGACCTTTGGCAAAAAGTCCTGATAAGTATGAACAGATCACAGGCATCTGAGTTTGCAAAAGGCTCTTTCTCTTGTCTGCACCATATAGTTAATCCCCTCCATTTGGCAGAGTAACATTTTCTCGTGCTAAGTCTCTTGACTTCTTTCAGAATGTCCAGGACCTGTTTAGAGGGATGCCCTCCTTCCAGGGGTTCAAGGTATCATCCAAGTTGTCAATTTAAGAGCGTTCAGACTGGGGTGTAAGATGGTGCCCTTGTTCTGTGTTAATAGGGCCACTCGCTGCAGCAGCAACCATGTCTCCTCCTTGCTTAGACTGAGCAATAAAGGACACCAGTGTTGCCTTGGCCAATCTACAGCTATTATACGTTCATAGGTGTTTATTAAGCTAATGACCAAGAGAGTCTTTTTAAGCCTAGCCATGCATCTCAAATCTCTGACCAGTTCTGGTACTGTTGATAAGTGTAAGCAGTGGCTTGGGAAATTAAACATTTACAAGCAGAAGCCTGGGAGATGAACCATTTACAGGCTGCCTGTGCCCATTAGAGATATAGGTGCCAAATCAGGGATGAATTTCGTGTTCCCCATCCAATTGTCCAAATTATATAAACTGGGTTAGGGAGAAACTCTGCTTCACATGAATGAAGAGCCAGTTCCAGAGAAAAGGGAGTCACTGGAATACATACCCGTCTCTCCTGCAGGTCCCTTTTTATATCACACACAAGTTTTAAGTCTTTAGAATGGGTAACTCTGATGCGGTTTGCTTTGCAGATATGCAGAAGACCCATCAGAGAGGGGTATTACAATGCCTTGTATATGCCAGGCGTAGATCTCCCCTCAACAGCCTGTAAGAGAAAAGTACAGTTGTGTACACTTACCATAAATGTAGAAGTTCAAGTGTATTCACTGTTGCAGTCATTACATTTGGGTAATCTGTTGGCAGGTGCCCTCAGTCGGCCTGATTAACAAAGTCTTGGGTCCTGCTTCAGTTGCTGTCCCTTCTTCCATGACGTCAGGTCGTCAGGGGGTATAAAACATGCAGCCGACGCCATTACATCAGTTTTTCTTACCCCAGATGTGAGGTGCCCCACTAACGGGGAGCAAATAAACATAAAAAACACAAAGGTATACCTCAGACAAAAAGCAAATACACCAAAAAGGCTTTTAAGCATAGAAAAGAAAAGTAGAGGTATAGCCAGAAGAAGTTAGGGGGCTGGAGGGAGGGTAACCAGGCCTGCAACAGTGAATACACTTAACATCTACATTTATGGTAAGTGTTAGACTGCTTTGAAATTGCTTTTAAGTGTTAATTAGCTTGGGGGAGGGGTTCTGATAACATTAAAACCTGTGTTGGGTACATTTCTAGTAATCATTTTAAATCGAGTTGCTTGCTACTGAGATTTGTCTGCATACATCAACTGGACATAAGCTGATCTAAGTATATTTTCTGCATTTTTTGTGGTTTTATAATTTGGACTGATTCCTCAGATCTAGCTCTGTTGAAACTGTCTTGTGTGTGTCTGAAGCTCTGCAGTAGTTGTTAGACTGCTTTGAAATTCCTTTAAGTGTTAATTAGCTTGGGGGGTTTCTGATGACATTAAAACCTGTGTTGGTTACACTTCTAGTAATCATTTTAAATAGAGTTGCTTGCTACTGAGATTTGTCTGCATACATCAACTGGACATTAGCTGATTTAAGTATATTTTCTGCATTTTTTTGTGGTTTTATAATTTGGACTGATTCCTCAGATCTAGCTCTGTTGAAACTGTCTTGTGTGTCTCTCTGAAGCTCTGCAGTAGTTGTTAGACTGCTTTGAAATTCCTTTAAGTGTTAATTAGCTTGGGGGGGTTTCTGATGACATTAAAACCTGTGTTGGTTACACTTCTAGTAATCATTTTAAATCGAGTTGCTTGCTACTGAGATTTGTCTGCATACATCAACTGGACATTAGCTGATTTAAGTATATTTTCTGCGTTTTTTTGTGGTTTTATAATTTGGACTGATTCCTCATATGTTGAAACGTCTTCCCTACCCCCCCCCCCCATTCTTGGTTGTAGTTTAAATTTGGTGGCTTTTGCAGTGCCCGCCCCACTGTAGATTTGATCTAGGACACTCCCCCAGTCCCATCTCTTTACCACATTCTATCTAATAAACCCTTTCTGCACTTGCTTTTAGTCCTTTTTAATTTAATTACATTTTTTTCAAACTCTGTGTGGACTAATATTGCTACATACTCAAGTGTGCCAGCTTGCACTGCATGTGAATTGTTTTTACTACTGTTTTTGCTACTTTTCTGAAAAAAAAATTATCTGCTTTTACTGTATTTGTGTTTCTTCCTAATTTATTTTGCTTTTGCATCATCTTAAAAGTACTCAGTTGTATTTATTACTTCTTGGTGCAACTCATTCTAAGCCTTTTAGTTTAAGCACTTGGGCTTCAGACCAGTTGTTTTACATTAAGAAGGTTTGTGGTCTGCACTGTAGTGGCAGGACAGGTAGCTTACATCCTTCTAAGTTGGGAACTGCTGATTGAGGGCTCAGTGTCAGTTATTCTAAAAGTGTATTAATTCTGGTTTAAGCACTTGGGCTTCAGGCCAGTTATTTTACATTAAAAGGGTTTGTGGTCTGCACTCTTGTGGAGGAGAGGCTGGACTCTGCCCTTCTGAGCTGGGAATTTCTGGTTAAAGGCTTATAGTGCCTGCATATTTGAACTGCTTCTTACTGAAATTGGTACACCTTGTTTGCTGTAGCGTAGACTAGATCCAGGCCTGCTGAATCTAGCTTTATTTGTATAACTTGAGCACTAATCCAGGCATTCTTCAAAGTATTCAATTGTATTTATTACTGCTTGGTAGCAACTTGATTAAAGTGTAGCTGTCATTCTAAGTCTTTTGGATTAAGCACTTGGGCTTCAGACCAGTTGTTTTACATAAGGAAGGTTTGTGGCCTGCACTGTGGTGGCAAGACAGGTAGCTTACATCCTTCTAAGTTGGGAACTGCTAATTGAGGGCTCAGTGTCTGTTATTCTAAAAGTGTATTAGTTCTGGTTTAAGCACTTGGGCTTCAGGCCAGTTATTTTACATTAAGAAGGTTCGTGGTCTGCACTCTTGTGGGAGGTGAGGCTGGACTCTGCCCTTCTGAGCTGGGAATTTCTGGTTAAAGGCTTATAGTGCATGCATATTTCAACTGTTTCTTACTGAAATTGGTACACCTTGTTTGCTGTAGCATAGACTAGATCCAGGCCTGCTGAATTTAGCTCTGTTTGTATGCTTGTTGTTTGTTTGCTTGTTATTTCCCTGTAACGCTAATACCACCTAAAACGTGGCTTTTCAGCACTTCTGTGGATCCCTAGTGATATCTGCATTGCTTACTGTACTCATTTCCTTGTTTCACTTAAAAGAAAGTTACTGTTTGTCGTTTTTGCATTTAAGTTACCTGTAACACATTGCATTTAAGTTACCTGGCACTTGCTCACTAAAGGCACTTGCTCACTAAAGCAATTATATAAGTCAGCACTAAAAAATTAAAAGCACTACACTCTCACAAAGTCCTCTTGAGTACCTTGTTCCCCATTGGCCCTTTTTTTTTCAATTATAAAGGAATTCCCAATACTATTATAGCATGTCCAAAGGTCAGTTGTCAATCTTCTCTCCGGTCCAGCTGGTGAATCTGGGAATCTTGAGGCAATGTTACAACTGCCTCATGTACACAGACAACCCTCTCCTCCTCCCAACAAATTCCAACACATGTGAGAGATGCATCCATATAGCCAAACTGGAGGCTAAGCTCTCTCAACTCAGTACTGGCGTAACCAGTCAGGAGGAGAAGGAAACCACACTCAGTACAATTCCAGTCTCACATAGACCTGCCATGACAGCAGACCAAACACATAAACACACAAAAACATACTCGGAGGCTCTAAATAAAAATCTGCCTAAGCAGCAGAGACCTCCAAAGCAGACACCCAAGCAACCGCTACCCCAAAAGAAAAAACATGTGCAACACATAGCTCACAAAGCCAGTGTGCCGAACAGTCACAGCCCTTAAGGCTAAACAACACACCTGATACACTTGTAATAGGTGACTATCGTCAGGCACACTGACGTCCCGCTCACCAGGCTGAACAAGGAGAAGGTCACGGTGAGCTGCCTGTCTGGCGCTAGGATCCGCCACATAACACAAGCACTCAGGTCACTCCAAAGCAAGTACAAATATGACGCAGTCATTGTCCATGCTGGTGTGAATGACCTGAGATGTACCTCCCTGGACTACATGAAAAGAGACATACAGGAGCTCTCTGAGCATGTGGCCCAGGCCGGTATGACCATGACCTTGAGTAGCATCTTACCCTCACCAAGAATGATGCCACAATATGAAGACAAGATGATCAATTTCAACAATTGGCTTAAGTATTGGGTGTCATTCAAAGGGGATCCAATGCCAGTCAGCCTGGGATGACATGCTCGACAAGCCACGATGCTTCGCTAGGGACGGCTTGCACATGTCACCCCTGGGCTTTCGGATATTGGCAAAGGCTCTTGCTACCCCCATAGTGCCTTTTTTAGGCAAGGCTCAAAAGAAAAACCCACCTCCATAGGTATCACAAGGGATAAGAAACTAAGAGTAATGCTACTCAATGCCAGAAGTCTAAACCTCAAGATGCACTCACTTGAAACTCTCCTTAGCATGGAGAACATAGATATCTGTGCAGTAACAGAAACCTGGTTCAAGGCTCCCGAGAGCACCCCAGCACTACCAGGTTATACCTCATACCATGCTTTTCGGCCCCAAAACTTGGCCCGACCCACAAAAAGAGGGGGAGTATCAAAATTCGTCAAAGATACCCACACCTCCGGGTTGTTGGCACAGCACGAAGCATCAGAGACTATCCATGTGCAACTAACAGTGGGTAAAACTGCCTTCCAGTTTATAGCCTGCTACAGACCACCCTCCCTAACCCAGGAACCCCACTCGGCCTTCCTGAGAACACTGGAAAACATGAATGTCTCTCCAAACACCATTATATTGGGCGACTTCAACTACCCAAACATAGACTGGGAGCATTACTCTAGCTCCAACACCCTAGCCCAAAGGTTCCTAGAATTTATAACCTCAAATGCTATGGAAAAACTTGTTACCACTCGCACAATAGGGGAAAACATACTGGACCTGATCATCACCAACATGGGGACTCTATGCTCCAGACCAGAAGTGTATCCCTCACTGGTAAGATCAGACCATAAACTAATCTCACTGGATATTCACATCCCGACACCCCCCCTGCCCAGAAAACCACAGTGAAAAACTTCTCTAAAGCAAATTTCATACTCCTCAAAACTGAGGTGGAATCCTTCAAAGCCCCCGGGCCTGTGGAAAATACGGCCCAGACCGCAGAATCCTTTATAAACGCATTCTATGAGCACCTTCAGGAATGCATGGATCATGCGATCCCAAATAAAACCAAGACCCAATCCTCCAAAGGCAGACGTCCTGTCTGGTGGACCCCAGCCATAAACAAACTATACAATAGAAGGAGGAAGCTACTAAATGATAAGAGTAGAATTCCAAAAAGGGAAGGCATCTCTGATCAGTATTAGCAAAAAACTACGGGCACTCATAAAATCGTCTAAGGCCAGCTTCGAGAGAAAAATTGCACAGGACACTAAGGATAATCACAAGGCTTTCTTTAGTTATGTTAGGAACCTGGGTGGTAATTCCCAGATATGCTCAGAATTAGTCCAAAATGACAAAATACACCGAACCCACAGACATTGCCAACATCCTAGCTGACAGGTTCAGTGCAAACTTCTCCCCCCCCCCACCAAAAGGGCAAATATCTATTCCAGCAGAGTGCTGCCCCCCTGACATCTCAGATGCTCAGGTAAGAGCCGCCCTCTCCAAAGCAAAAAACACAGCATCAATGGGATCAGACGGTGTCCTGGGCTGCGTCCTATATGAACTCCAAGAAGAGCTAAACCCAAACACAAAACTACTATTCAATCTCAGCCTTACTACAGGATATGTAGCCAAAGAGTGGCATACAGCAACTGTGGTCCCTCTCCACAAAGGTGGTGCCTCAACAGATCCTGGAAACTATCGCCCCATAAGCCTGACTAGCTTGGTCTGCAAAGCTATGGAAAGGATCATCATGGACCTCATAAATAAAGATATTGGGGATCTACAGACACTGGATCCTACCCAGTTCGGCTTTGTTAAGGGCAGATCCTGCCTCTTAAACCTGGTTGATTTCTTTGAAACAGTCACCAAGGCCATTGACGAGGGGAAGGTGGTCCACACAGCCTAACTGGACCTCGCAAAAGCCTTCGATACAATACCCCACTCGGGCATTATAGATAAGCTCACCAGCTTAAATATAAACCCCTATGTCACTAGATGGGTTGCAAACTGGCTCAAGGACAGAACCCACATGGTTAGAATTGCTGGAGCCATGTCAGACTCCAAACCAGTTACAAGTGGTGTCCCACAAGGCTCAGTCCTGGGACCTTTCTTGTTCAGTATATATTTCTCGGAGGTACAGGCCAACATGGAAGGACTGTGGCTGACCAAGTTCGCAGGTGACTGCAAACTGGGCGCCACAATCGACTCTCCAGCCGACACAAGCATCCTCCAAAAGGGCCTCATAGATACAGACAACTGGTGCCAGAGCCAAGGCCTCAAGCTAAACGCCAAAAAGTGTATAGTCATCCCCTTTGGCAAAAACAAAGTGCCCACAAATTACCACATAGGTGGTAATCCATTAAATACAGAAGAAGTAATTAGGGACCTGGGGACCCAAGTTGATAGCAATCTCTCATTTGTCAACCACGTGGTCAAAGTGGTTAGAAAAACATTTTATATAGCCCACCTAATCATGAAGGGATTCACATCTGGATCAGGGGAGGTCATCGTGCCTCTTTACTCATCCCTCATCAGGCTCATAATTGAGTACAATGCCCCTTTTGGGATGTACCTTACCAGACACCTGCAGCAACTGGAAAGACCCCAAAAGTACCTCACCAAGAGAATCAAAGGGCTCAAACAGATGCCATATGCTGCCCGGTTAAAGAAACTCCAGCTCTACTCAGTGGCATACCGCCTGTTCAGAGGCGATCTGTGCCTGACGTACAAAGCCATGTCCAACCCGGAATTAATGGACATGCTGCACCAAAGAAAATCCAAATCCGAGAGACTTGAACCTCAGCACTGAAATAAATAGGACATGCTGGAGGGACAGATTCATAACCCAGAGGCTCCCTTAACTCTGGAATAAAATCCCCGACCAGGTTAGGCAGAGTCCCTCACTGACTCTCTTCAAGAGGAATCTAGCTGAGTGGGTGGGAGATCATAGGTTTACCCCGGGTATCACTTCTGTGTCACTGTTAGACAGAGGCACAGTATACTAACCTCAAAAAAGGGCATAGCAAAATTAATTTAAAATGATTGGCGAAAGCCAAACACATTCTGGCTAGGCTTATAAATGCCCTAGGGCAGATAGCCTAGTATGAACCTATGTACACAACTGTACTATGTTCTTCGTGTTTCACTGTTGCAGTCATTACATTTGGGTAGATTCCCAAAGCTATGGTTGGGAGGAGGAGTTTATATAGCATTAGGGCTAACTATAAGGCCCTGCAAGACAGCAGTGGCAAAGCCAGCTCTGGATTTAGAGAAAATTGGCAAATGATAATGCTTGGTGAAAGTATGTACAGAACTCCAGGTAGCAGCTTCTAGGATGTCCCTCATAGGAACGCCTCTGAGAAAGGCTGCAGAAGTAGATGCATCCATGGTGAAGTGAGATCTGATACTCTGGGGGATGGGTTTTCCATGGTGCTTATAACAGAAATTAATGCAATGGCTTATCCATTTAGAAATGGTTTCTTTTGAAATAGCTTTCCCCTCTGCCCCTGCAGCAAACGCTACCAGCAGTTGTTCAGATTTTCTTCGAGATTTAGTCCTGTCCAAGTAGAATCTAAGTTGTCTGTGCACATCCATGGACTGCAGAATCCATTCCCCTTTGTTCTGTAGATTGGGAACGAAGGTTGGCAAATGAATGGACTGATTAAGAGCCACAGTGGATACCACCTTGGGCATGAAGGATGGATTGGTCCTGAGTGACACCCTGTCCGCATGAAAGATGATGAAAGGCTCCACTGCCATAAGAGTCTGTAATTCAGATATCCTTCTAGCTGAAGTGATTGCTAAAAGGAAAGCTGTTTTCCAAGAAATAAAGTTTAAGTCTGCAGTAGCAGCTGGCTCGAAAGGAGGTAGAGTGAGTTTCTCCAATACAAAGTTAAAGTCCCAGGCAGGGGTTGGGGCTCTCCTGGGTGGTCTCAAATTTTTGGCCCCTCTGACGTACTTGCTTGAGCAGTGGATGAGAGAAAAGGGGAGGTTCTGTGTTATAATGAGCTGAAATGGCTGAGGCGTGTATTTTAATGGAGGAAAAAGACAGGCCCTTGTGAGGTATCTCAGTTAAGTATTGCAAAATCTGAGCTACATTGGGCACTGTTGTGCTCATCCCTTGAAATTGGTTCCAGGCACAGAATCTTTTTCCATTTTTCAGCATAATATTTTCTAGTACTAGGCCTCCTTGCCTCTAAAATGACATCCATCACAGGTTTGCTGAGGGATAATAAGATTGAGTTTAAGTAATTAGCCAGGCTGCAAGGTTCAATGATGGAAGCTGAGAGTGCAGAATCTGGTTCTCCTGCTGAGGCAGCAGGGAAGGGGTCTGAGGAAGGTGCCATGGAGGTAACTGTGACACAGTGCACAGGAGGGGGCACTAGTGTTGGCACGGCCAGTCTGGAGCAATCAAAATCATCCTTGGTTTGTCCTGATTGACCTTTAGTAGGACTTTGGAGAGCAGAGGCAGCAACAGAAAGGCGTAGACTGATAGGTTTTTCCAGCTGAAGGTCAGAGCATCCACTTTCCAGGCTTGATTGTGGAGAGTCCTTGTGCAAAACTTGTTCAATTGGTAGTTCTGGGGGGAGGCAAACAGGTCTATGTCTGGGCTCCCCTCTTCACTTGTCAACATGTTGAAAATCCTTGGTTCTAGTTTCCACTCATGTGGGTCCATGAGGTTTCTGCTTAGTCAGTCTGCCAGTGCATTTAATTTTCCTGGCAGGAACTGAGCTTGTAGGTGCACTTGGTAGCTTAAGGCTGTTTTCCACAATGCCATGGCTATTCTGCAGAGGGGGTATGAATGTGTACTCCCCTGCTTGTTTATATACCACATAACCATGGTGCTGTCCGTCTTTATGATTAGTTGTCCTGGAAGAATGTAGTCCTTGAAGGCTGTCAGAGCATTCTGTACAGCTAACATTTCTTTTTGATTGATATGTAGGTGCATTTGACTTGGGTTCCATTTGCCCTGAATGCACTTCCCTGCCAGGTGAGCCCCCCATGCATAGTCTGATGCATCTGTTATGGTTTGGGTGGCAGGGGGTAGTGTGAATCGTAGTCCCTTGTTTTGGTGGCAGGCCTCTGCCCACCAGAGGAACTCTAGGCGTAGGCAAGGTATGACAGGAATCGCTGTTTCTAGCCTGTAAGAATGTTGGCTCCAAAGGCTTTTTAGATCCCACTGTAGTTTCCTCCTATGCAGTCTTGCATATGGAATTAGAAGAATGCAGGAGGCCATGAACCCCAAGGCTTGCAGTATTTGTCTTGCAGATAGCAGGGTTTTTGTAGCCACTTGTTTGAAATAGGTTATCAAATGAATCTGCTTTTCTGGCGTGAGGTAAGCCATCTAGGAAGTTGTATTAAAGCTTGCTCCCAGGAATGTCATTTGTTGGCAGGGTACCAGTTGTGATTTCATTTTGTTTATGGTGTACCACAGACAAGTTAGAACCCTTTTTACAAACGCCAGATGATTCAAAAGTATGCCCTGGCTTTCTGCCTGAATTAGACAATCGTCCAGGTATGGGTATATTGGAATACTTCTTTGCCTGCAAAATGCAATAACTGGAGCCAGGCATTTTGTGAATACCCTGGACGCAGTAGACGAGCCAAAGGGCAGTGCAGAGAATTGACAATGCATGTAGCCTGCTGTGAATTGTAGGTATCTTCTGCAAGATTCCCTGATTGGGATGTGCAGGTATGCTTCTTTTAAATCTAGTGTTGCCAACCAGGCGTCTTTGCCTAGCATAGGAAGTATTTGGTGAAGAGTCAGCATCTTGAATTTTGGAATCTCCAGAAAGGTGTTTAGAGTAGACAGGTCAAGGATTGGACGCCATGATTTGTCTTTTCTGCGTACCAGGAAAAGTCTGGAATAGAATCCTTGTCCCTTTTCCTCTTCTGGTACCAGTTGAAGAGCCCCCATGCTTAAGAGGGAAAGTACTTGTTTTTGAGCCTCTGCCCATTGATTTGGGGGCAGGTCTGGCCACACATTTAGTGTTGGCAACGTGTGGAAATGAAATCTGTATCCCTGGGACACAATATTTAAAACCCATTTGTCCTGGGTTATGAGTTCCCAGTTCCTTGCATGAAGAGCTATCTTTCCCACCAAAGGGGGGTCAGAAGATAAGTGCTTGGAAATTTTAAAAGGGAGTCATTGAGACCGTTTACCATAGGGGAGTGTCTTGTTATTCCCAGATTTGGAAGTGGAGGCCCCCCACTGCTTAGTTCTGAAAGTCCACTGGGACTGAAAAGTACAGTTGTGTACCTACCATAAATGTAGATGTTCGAGTGTATTCACTGTTGCAGTCATTACTTGGGTTATCCTGCTGGCAGGCTACCCGCAGTCGGCCTGAATTCCAAAGTCTAGGTCCGGCGTCGGTTGCTGTCGCCTCTTCCTTGACGTCAGTGCGCCAGGGGTATAAAAGATGCAGCAGACGCCATTTTCTTCAGTTTTTCTTGCCCCAGATGTCAGGTGCCCCCAAACTGGTAGGCTGAAAATTATGCCAATAAGTATGCATGCACAAAAATAAACATTTCCTTCATCTACAAGCAAATACACCACATAGGTTGTACAGGATAGAGAAGTACAGATACGTCCCAGTAAAGAAAAAGGGGGATGGTGGGTGGGTAACCTGGACTGCAACAGTGAATACACTCGAACATCTACATTTATAGTAGGTACACAACTGTACTATGTTCATCGTGTTTCACTGTTGCAGTCATTACACTTGGATTGAATCCCAAAGCTGAGTTTGGGCGGCTGGGTCTAAATAGGATTAGGAGAGGCTATAAGGCCCTGCAGCACTGCAGTGGCAAAGCCTGCTCTGGATTTAGAATAGAGAGGTAAGTGGTAGTGCTTGGTAAAAGTGTGCACTGAACTCCTAGTTGCAGCCACTAAAATGTCTTTGGTTGGTACTCCTCTGAGGAAGGCTGCTTGGCCGCTGCTCTGGTTGAGTGAGGCCTAATGCCCTTAGGCACTGATTTGCCATGCTGTGAATAGCAGAAACGAATGCAGTGGCCTATCCATTTTGAAATAGTCTACTTTGAGATGGCCTTTCCTTGTGATCCTGCAGCAAATGCTACTAAGAGTTGCTCAGTCTTTCTGAAGGCTTTAGTCCTGTCCAAGTAGAAGTGTAGCTGTCTGTGTATGTCCAAAGAATGCAGGAGCCTCTCACCCTTATTCTGTGGGTTTGGATACAAGGTAGGCAAATTAATGGTTTGGTTAACGGCCACACTGGACATTACCTTAGGCATAAATGTCGGGATAGTCCTCAGAGAAACCCTGTCTGGATGGAAAATGATAAAAAGTTCCACAGCCATGGGTGCCTGTAACTCAGACTTGTCTTGCAGAGGTTATGGCTAGGAGCAGAGCTGTTTTCCAAGATAAGAGCTTTATTTCAGCTGTATTGGCTGGCTCAAAAGGCGGCAGTGTGAGTTTTTCCAAGACATAATTGAGGCCCCATTCAGGTATTGGTGCTCTCCTTGGGGGTCTTATGTTTTTGGCCCTTCTGAGATACTGCTTTAGTAACGGATGTGAAAAAATTGGTGGTTCCGTATTGTAATGAGCTGAAATGGCAGAGGCATGGATTTTAATTGATGAAAAAGATAGGCCTTTGTCCAGCATCTCAGTTAGGTATTGTATAATCTGAGGAATATTTGGTACAAACGTGTCAATTCCTTGTGCCTGGTTCCAAGCACAGAATCTTTTCCATTTTTTTGCATAAGATTTTCTGGTACTGAGCCTCCTGGCCTCCAAAATAACATCCATCACTGCTTTAGAGAGAGGTGTGTTCCGAATGGCTACATTATCCGCCATGCTGCCAGATTGAGAGTTCTGAGTTGGCTGTGCAGGATCTGATTGTTTCGTTGGGTCAGTAAATGAGGAATTAGAGGCAATGCCCAGGCTGGGCCTTGAGACAAGCTCTTTAGGATTGGGTACCAGTACTGGTGGGGCCAGTTTGGAGCAATCAGAATCATTTTGGGCTTCTCTTGTCTGACCTTTAGGAGTACCTTGGGGAGGAGAGGCAGAGAAGGAAAGGCATATACTGTTAGGGTTTTCCAGCTGAATGATAGAGCATCCACTTTCCATGCTTGCTTGTGATAAGTCCTTGTGCAGAATCTCTGTAGCTGGCAGTTGTGAGGGGAGGCAAATAGATCTATGTCTGGGCATCCCCATTTCTTTATTATCATGCTGAAGACTTGTGGATCCAGTTTCCACTCATGGGGATCCATGAGGTTTCCGCTTAGTTCGTCTGCCAGAGTATTTTTCTTTCCTAGCAGGAATTGTGCTTGCAGGTGTACTTCATAAGTCAATGCTGTGTCCCATAAAATCATAGCTTGTCTGCAGAGGGGATAAGAATGAGTGCCTCCCTGTTTGTTTATGTACCACATGACTGTAGTGTTGTCCGTCCTGATCAGTGGTTGTTCTGGATAGAGTACATCCTTGAAAGCTGTCAGGGCATTCTGAACAGCTAGCATCTCTTTTTGATTGATATGAAGATGCCTTTGGCTTGTGGGCCATGTGTCCTGAATACATTTTCCTGCCATGTGGGCCCCCCAGGCATAATCTGAAGCATCTGTTGTTATTGATTGCCTGGCTGTGGGTAGGGTAAATGTCTGTCCCTTGTTGTGGTGACAGGCCTGTGCCTACCATCGAAACTCCTGTTGCAGGCAACGGATGACAGTAATTAATGCTTCCAGGCTGTGACAATGTTGAGTCCAAACACTTTTTAGATAACATTGTAGTTTCCTCATATGCAGTCTGGCATATGGAATTAGCAGAATGCAGGATGCCATGAAGCCCAAAGCCTGCAGAATTTTTCTTGCAGATAACTGGGTCTTTGTTGCCAACATTTTGAGGTAAGAAGTCAGTTGACTTTGTCTGGCGTGAGATAAGCCATCTGGGCAGTTGCATTTAAGCTTGCACACAGGAATATTATCTCTTGTGAGGGTACTAGATTTGATTTCTTTTTGTTTACTGTGTACCCTAGGCAAATTAGTAATCTTTTTACAAACACCAGATGTTTTAATAGAATGTCCTTGTTCTCTGCTTGAATAAGGCAATCGTCCAAGTAAGGATATATTTGAATTCCTCTTTGTCTGCAAAAAGCAATTACTGGTGAAAGGCATTTTGTGAAGACCTTGGGCGCGGTAGATAAGCCAAAGGGCAGTGCAGAGAATTGGTAGTGCATTGAGCCAGCTGTGAATCTGAGGTATCTTCTGCAAGACTGTCTGATTGGAATATGCAGGTATGCCTCTTAGGTCCAAAGTTACAAGCCAAGCCTTCTTGCCCAGCATGGGCAGAAGCTGTTGCAGAGTCAACATTTTGAATTTTGAAATGTCCAGAAATGTGTTTAGAGTAGACAGGTCCAGTATTGGTCTTCAGGCTTTGTCTTTTCTGGGTACCAAGAAAAGTCTTGAGTAAAATCCTTGTCCCTGCTCTTGCTGTGGTACTTGCTGAATGGCCCTCATGTCCATGTGGGATGAAATTTGTTTTTGTGCCTCTGCCCATTGATTGTGTGGGAAGTCTGGCATACCTTTTGCCCTTGGCAGGGTGTGAAAGTGGAACCTGTAGCCCTGGGACACTATATTCAAGACCCATTTGTCCTGGGTGATCATGTGCCAATTGTGAGAAAAAAGTGCTAGTTTTCCCACTAAGGGGTCTGCCAAAAGATAAGTGCTTGGTGCTGGCAGAGGGAAGTCATTGGGACTGTTTCCTATAT
Organism: Protopterus annectens; assembly: GCF_019279795.1. NCBI lineage: Eukaryota > Metazoa > Chordata > Ceratodontiformes > Protopteridae > Protopterus > Protopterus annectens. The sequence goes on along the minus strand of NC_056743.1, from coordinate 1,709,407,485 downwards.
GGCTGTGATTTGTCTTCTCCACCTTTGGGGGGTAGAAGCAGCCCAGTGTTTAGGCCTGTATGAGCCCTGGTGCTGTGATCTGCCTCTGGGGCATCTGTATCTGCCTCTTTGTGGCCTGTCTGACACTGGAAAGGACCAATTCTTTGTAGGCCAGTTCCTGCTAAATCTGGGTGGCTGTACCTGTAGGAAATCCTTTACTGTTTGCATAGATTTAACTTTGTCCTCCATTTTCTTCAACACTTCCTCTGCTTTAACACCAAATAAGGTATCATGCTGTAAAGGAGCATCTAATAATTTTGCCTTAACATGATCAGGCAGAATGTTCCTTTAACCAAGCATGCCTCCTAATGACAGAACCCGTAACTGCAGCCCTGCAAGAGGCCTCCAGAGAGTCAAAACCACATTGCAATGAATGCTTTCCCACTTGTTCAGTTGCATGCAATAAATCCTGCATTTCCTTATTTTCTGCACAGAGTTCAACAACATTTTCTGTTTTAACAGTGACATTAAGTATTGCTGATATTTAAGCATATGAAATTGACAATTTAAAGCCCTCACAGCCAAAGTAGCATTAGTGTAAACCTTTTTTCCCCATCTGTCCAGTGCCCTTGAATCTCTATCAGAGGGGATAGGATTTTTTGCAGTAGAAGCCTTGACCCCTTTGGGACCCTGAGAAATAGTTTCTGAGTCAGCAGCAGGGTTTTTATAAAGAAAGTTATGTGAATCTGGAACCCTGTTAGTATCTGTCTGGTTTAACAGGGGCAGGAGGTAGAGAGTCAAGAGAAAGTCCAGACTCTGAAAATACATCATCTACAATGTCTGACACAGGAGGAATAGCTAAAGGCCTGTGCTGAGGAAGTAAAAGAAAATTTCTAAGCCTTTTCTTAGATTTTGAGTAGTCTTGGCTCTCCCAGTGGAAGTGCTCCCTTCATGGTATGCAGGGTTTCCCCAAAAGAATAATCCTAGATTCTTCAGCATCAGAATCCTCGTAAGGAGGAAGAGAGTATTCCTGTTCAGAAGAGGAGTCAGATGAAATGGAAACCTGATCAGATGATTCATATTCTATCTCTTGCCTAGGCCTCTTGTCAGGAGGGGGATGGGAACCCTTGATCAAGGTAATTAGGTCTTCGGCCATTTTGAGTATCTGTTTTTTAGGCATGGTAGTCTGTCCAGGAGAATGCTGTACTTGTTTCTTTGTCTTTAGTACTGCTTTAAGTCTTTGCTTTGGAAGCTGAAGTAGGCTTTACATAACTGTGTAGGTCTGAAAACACCCTCAGAAGCCGATGCCTGCTCAGTGGCTCCAGACCCATATGAGGGAATAGTTTCAGAGAGTCCAATACCTTGAGTATCCACAGGCCTAGCTGGCTTCACGTGGGAGTCGTCAGCAGCCTGTGGTTCTGAGGTAGTGGGTGTCAGGGGCTGCGAAAGCACCTCGCTGACAACCGGCGACTGGCTTAGCAGCAGCCTTGTCGGTTTTGGACCTCGGATGCCTGTCCTTTTCTTTTTCCTTGCGCATTTTTATAAACTCCGGTCGTCGGCTGTTCTGACGGCATAATATATAATTGAATATATAACTGAATATATATATATATATAATTGAATATATAATTGAATCTTCGGCCAAAATAATGAAAGGCAAAATTGAACAGACGCTTAATAGTGAGCTGGTTAAATCTAGCACAAAACCGACAGCTACCAATGTTGTGATCAGGACCTAGGCAAGAAATACATAAGAATGAAAATCCTTATGAAGTATTTGCTTCCCACAAGAAATACAACTGTTAACTTTTCCTGACATCGGTCTGGAGCAAGAAAAAAGTTTCCCCAACGGGGTACTTAGCTTTAATGAAGACTTCGGATCTGAAATTCATTTTTGAAAATCTCAGGGGTCGGCCAACCGGCACTTGGGAACTGCTTTTGCTTCGGGCACTGCGCGGAAAGAAAGACTGAAGAAAATGGCATCGGCTGCATCTTTTATACCCCTGGCGCACTGACGCCAGGGAAGAGGCGACAGCAACCGACGCCAGACTTAGACTTTGGAATTCAGGCTGACTGTGGGTAGCCTGCCAGCAGGATAGCCCAAGTGTAATGACTGCAACAGTGAAACACGATGAACATTCTGGAGTTTTTGTTGTGTCTGGGTTTGGCTTGAGAAGACCTGGAAGGGGCTGGAAAGGACCAGTTCTTAGTAGGCCAGTGCCTACTAAATCTAGGAGGTTGCACTTGTAAAAAATATTTAACAGTTTGCATAGATTTAGCTTTATCTTCCATCTTTTTAAGAACTTCTTCAGCCTTGTTGCCAAACTGGCAGTCCTGATTTAAAGGAGCATCCAACAATTTAGCTTTAACATGATCAGGCAAAGACTGCTCCTTAAGCCAAGCATGCCTTCTAAGGACAGACCCAGTAAAAGCAGCCCTGCAAGAGGTCTCTAAAGAATCAAAACCACATTGCAAAGTACGTTTTTCAACTTGTTCAGCAGAATGCATTAAATCTTGTAAATCTTTATTTTCCACACAGTCAGAAATCAACATTTTCTGTTTAAGCAGTCCAATGACATGTTACTGATATTTTAACATATGAAATTGGCAGTTTAAAGCTCTGATTGCCAAGGTTGCTTAAGTATAAACCTTTTTACCCCATCTATCCAGCACCCTGGAGTCTCTATCAGAAGGGGTAGGGTTTTTGGCAGTAGAAGCCTTAATGTCCTTGGGCCCCTGACAAATAATCTCTGGATCTATAGTAGGATTTTTGAAAAGGAACTTGTGATACTCAGGAACCCTGTAGTATCTGTCAGGTTTACTAGGAGCAGGAGGCAGGGAATCAGGGGCCAGACTGGACTCTGAGAAAACACCATCAACAATGTCTAGTACAGGAGGAATAGCCAAAGGCCTGTGCTGAGGTAGAAGAAGGAAATCCCTAAGCCTCTTTTTTGAATCGGAGAATTCCTGGCTTTCCCAGTGAAAATGCTCCCTTAAAGTATGTAAGGTTTCCCCAAAAGAAAAATCCTCAGGAGGGGAAGCAGAGGGAATAGAATCCTCTGCATCAGAATCCTCATAAGTAGGTAAGGACAAATCCAGGTCATCAAAAGAGTCAGAACAAACAGAATCCTGATCGGAAGATTCAGAATCAAGCTCAGCCCTAGGCCTCTTCAAGGGGGGGGGGGGGTTTGACTACCCCTGATTAGAGTTATTAGATCTTCAGCCATTTATCATTTGTTATTTAGGCATAGGGGCCTGAGCATGTGGCCTGGGCATCAGTTTTTTAGACACGGATCAAGATTTAGGCCTTGGCAATGAAGGAAGCATCGATTTAATATGCAAGTCCGTGGGCCTGAATACACCCTCAGAAGCCGGTGCCTGCTCAGCAGCTCCAGACCCATCCAAGGTAGAGACATCTGCAGGTTCCATAGTCTAAGTATCTCGCGGCATACCGGACTCTGAATGGGTCTCGGTAGAGGCCTGCTAATCTGAAGTAGCGGGTATCAGGGGCTGTGAAAGCACCTCACTGACTACAGGCGAACTGGCGACTGGCTTAGGAGATGTATCTTCACCTGTTTTGGACCTCGGCAGCCTGTCTCTGTCACTATCTTAGTGTTTTTTCGGAATCCCGGTAGTCGGATGGCTAACCGACAACATTTCTGGATAATTAAACCGAGAAACTAAATATTAAGAGGCAAAAATATACAGACGATGGATAGTGCACTGATTAAATAAAGCACAAAACTGACAGCAAGGTACGTCCTGGTCAGGGCCAAGGCAAGGAATAAGAAGTTATGTACCTACCATAACGTTCCATGTTAGTTGTATTCTTCTCACCTTCTTTCTTGCTGTTTGGGTTCGGAGCCGATCCTCGGCTCCGACTCTGCCATCTTCTAAAGCTCGAGAGCTATTTACTGGCTCGAGGTCTCCCCATATCCCACAATGCCTGGCGCTAGATCCCCAGATCTCGTTTGGTAGACCTAACTACAGACAAATATAAGGACACCTGTCCTAACAGCATATGTTTAGCTACAGAGCTAAAAGGTTGAGGGAACAAACCAAATAAGACCCAGCCAGCTAAAAGGAACTCAGAGGGCAACTCTTCTCGGTCTATTAGGATAGGGGAATGGAGGGTGGGACGTAAGAAAGAAGGCGAGAAAAAGACAACTAACATGGAACGTTATGGTAGGTACATAACTTCTTAATGTTAAGTTGTCTATCTTGCTTTCATTCTTGCTGTTTGGGACAGCGTCCCTAGCACCTCAGTCCTGGGTGGCTCATCAGAACAGACACTTCAGCACAGTGGAACCAAAATCAGCTCTGCTCCTAGAGGCCACATCCAACTTATAATGAGAAATAAATGTATGGGTAGTGGCACATGTAGCTGCCGCACAAATGGCTTCCACTGGTAATCTTGCCTGAAAAGCTACAGAAGTAGCTAAAGCCCTAGTAGAGTGGCCTTTTGGTTTAGCAGGGAGCTGTTTGATAAATTGATAAATCAAAGTAATAACAGAAGTCAACCACCTAGATAGCGTTACTTTAGACACTGGTAGACCTTGTTTACCTTCAGCATAGGACAGAAAGAGCTGATCTGATTTTCTAATTTGTTTAGTCCTATGCAAGTAGAAACGTAATTGTCTATGAACATCCAACTGATGTAATTTATGTTCAGCTTTGTTGGAATAATTTGGGAAGACCACCGGAAGATCAATAGACTGATTCAGATTACTCTCAGAAGGTACCTTAGGAAGGGATGGATTAGCCCTGAGCGAAACTCTGTCATTATGGAAAACTAAATAAGGAGGGCAAACACAAAGGGCCTGGAGTTCGGAAACTCTTCTGGCTGAGGTAATTGCCACAAGAAAGAGGGTTTTCCAAGAAAGATAAGTACAGTTTTGTACCTACCATAAATGTAGATGTTCGAGTGTTCACACTGCTGCAGTCATCATTGTTGGGTTATCCTGTCATCAGGCGGTCCCGCAGTCGGCCCGAGTTCCAAAGTCTTGGTCTGGCGTAGGTTGCTGTCGCTTCTTCCCTGACGTCAGAGCATCAGGGGTATACAAGATGCATCCGACGTCATTTTCTTCAATTTTTCTTGCCCCAGATGTCAGGTACCCCCAATAGGTAGGCAATATATATATTGCTATATAAAAATATACATATAAAAATAAAACAATACCTTCAGTCACAAGCAAATACACCACAGAGGTTGTACAGGATAGAAAGGAAAATATAAGTCCAGCTAGTTCAGAGGGGATGGAGGAAGGGTAACCTGGACTGCAGCAGTGTGAACACTCGAACATCTACATTTATGGTAGGTACAAAACTGTACTATGTTCATCGTGTTACACTGTTGCAGTCATCACTGTTGGGTTGAATCCCAAAGCTAAGGATGGGTGGTGGAACTAAACAGAGTTTGGAGAGGCTAGTAGGCCCTGCAGAACTGCAGTGGCAAAGCCAGCTCTGGTTTTCGAGTATAGAGGTAAGTGACAGTGCTTGGTGAAGGTGTGCACTGCACTCCAAGTGGCAGCCTCCAAAATATCCTTGGTTGGTACCCCTCTGAGGAAGGCTGTTGATGTTGCTGTAGCCCTGGTGGAATGGGGCCTGATGTTATCAAGCACAGATTTCCCATGGGGTGTGTAGCAAAAACAGATAAAATGCCCCATCCATTTTGAAATGGTCTGTTTTGAGATAGCTTTTCCTTGAGATCCTGCAGCATAGGATACAAACAGCTGGTCAGATTTTCTGAAAGCCTTAGTTTTATCCAAGTAGTAACGTAATTGCCTGTGAATGTCCAAAGAGTGTAGGAGCCTTTCCCCTTTGTTCTGGCGGTTTGGATAAACGGTGGGCAAATGAATGGTTTGGTTTAGGGCCACATTGTATACCACCTTTGGCATAAAGGAAGGGTTAGTTCGTAAAGAGACTCTGTCTTAATGAAAAATGATGAAAGGCTCCACTGCCATTAGGGCCTGTAGTTCTGAGACTCTTCGTGCTGAAGTTATTGCTAGCAGCAGGGCAGTTTTCCATGATAGGAACTGTAGATCAGCAGTGAAAGCTGGTTCAAAGGGAGGAAGTGTTAGCTTTTCCAGAACAAAGTTGAGGTCCCAAATTGGTGTTGGTGCTCTCCGGGGCAGTGTTATGTTCTTAGCCCCTCTGAGGAACTGTCTTAGTAATGGATGTGAAAATATAGGAGGATCCGTGTTGTATTGAGCTGAAACAGCTGAGGCGTGTATCTTAATAGATGAGAAGGAAAGTCCTTTGTGCAACATCTCAGTTAAATATTGAAGAATCTGAGGAATATTTGGAACAAGGGGATTTTGGCCTTTAGCCTGGTTCAAGGCGCAGAATCTTTTCCATTTGTCTGAATAGACTTTCCTGGTGCTGGGCCTCCTGGCCTCCAGAATGACGTCCATCACAGCTTTGGAGAGAAGAGTTGACTGGTTATTTAGGCAATTTGCCATGCCGCCAGATTTAAAGTCTTGAGCTGGCTGTGTAGAATCTGATTGTTTTGCTGAGTGAGCAGGTGAGGAATTGTAGGCAAAATCCATGGTGGGCCTTGAGCCATGTTCCTTAGTATTGGATACCAGTGTTGGCGTGGCCAGTCTGGAGCAATGAGTATCATTTGTGGCCTCTCTAATCTTGCTTTCAGCAGCACCTTTGCCAGAAGAGGCAGTGGAGGAAAGGCATACACTGTCACAATGTTTTCCAACTGAATGAGAGGGCGTCCACTTTCCAAGCTAGTAAATGGTATGTCCTTGTGCAGAATTTCCGTAGTTGGTAGATTTGGGGGAAGCAAACAGATCTATGTCTGGGCTCCCCCATTTTTGAGTTATCATTGCAAATACTTGTGGATCTAGTTTCCACTCGTGAGGATCTGTGATGTTTCTGCTTAGATCGTCTGCCAGTGTGTTTTTCTTTCCTGGCAGGAATTGTGCTTGTAGTTGAACTTGGTAGGTCAGTGCTGTGTTCCACAAGGTCATTGCTTGTCTGCATAGGGGGTAGGAGTGTGTGCCCCCTTGCTTATGTACCACATCACTGTGGTGTTGTCCGTCTTTATTAGGAGTTGTCCTGGATGTAGGAGGTCCTTGAAAGCTGTTAGGGCATTTTGTACAGCTAGCATCTCTTTTTGATTGATGTGTAGATGCCTTTGGTTTGCAGGCCATTTGCCCTGAATACACTGTCCTGCCATGTGTGCTCCCCAGGCATAATCCGATGCATCTGTTGTTATAGTTTGCCTGGCTGTGGGTAAGGTGAAAGGCTGACCCTTGTTGAGGTGACATGCCTGAGCCCACCATAGAAACTCCTGTTGAAGGCAGGGAATGAGTGGAATTATTGTTGAGACCATACACTTTTCAGACACCATTGTAATTTCCTCATATGCAGTTTTGCAAATGGTATTAGTAGTATGCAAGATACCATGAATCCCAAGGCCTGCAGAATTTTTCTTGCAGGGAGTTGGGTCTTTGTTGCCATCATTTTGAAGTATTGGGTCAGTTGTCTTTGCTCATCTGGCATGAGGTAAGCCATCTGGGCCGTTGTATTTACGCTGGCACCCAGGAATATTATGTCTTATGAGGGCAATAGTTTTGACTTCTTTTCGTTTACTGTGAACCCTCTAGGCAACTTAGAAGGTTTTTGACAAACGCCAGATGCTTTAATAGAATGTCCTTGCTTTCTGCTTGAATAAGGCAGTCGTCCAGGTATGGATATATTTGAATCCCTCTTTGTCTGCAGTATGCAAATTACTGGTGCCAGGCATTTTATGAAGACCCTGGGCGCAGTAGATAAGCCAAAGGGCAGTGCAGAGAATTGGTAATGGGTTGAACCTGCAATAAATCGGAGGTATCTTCTGCAATTTTCTCTGATAGGGACATGCAGGTATGCCTCCTTGAGGTCCGTTACTAGCCAAGCCTTCTTGCCCAACATGAGAAGAAGTTGATGTAGTGTTAGCATCTTGAATTTGGGGACTTCCAGGTATGTTTAGAATTGAGAGGTCCAGAATGGGTCTCCAGGCTTTGTCCTTTCGGGGAACTAGAAACAGTCGAGTAAAATCCTTGTCCTTGCTCCTGTGTAGGAACCTGATGTCCATGTCCATGAGAGCTGAAATTTGCTTTTGAGCCTCTGCCCACTGATTTGGTAGCAGGTTTGGCATTCCTTTTATCCTTGGTAAAGTGTGAAAGTGGAATCTGTATCCCTGAGATACAATATTTAGGACCCATTTGTCTTTTGTGATGATGTGCCAATTGTCTGCAAAAAGAGCTAGTTTTCCCCCCCAAGGGAGCTGCCAAGAGGGTTTTGCTTGGTAGTCTGAGAGGTAAGTCATTGTGTTTGTCTCTTGGTAGTTTGAGACCTGTCTTCTCCTCCTTTTTGGGTTGTGGCACTCCATTGTCGAGGCTGGTAAGAGCCTTGTGGCTGGCCTCTGCCTCTTGGGCATCTGTATCTGCCCCTCTGTGGTCTGGCAGAAGCTGGAAAGGACCAGATTTTGGTTGGCCAATTTCTGCTGAAACGGGGAGGTTGAACCTGTAAAAATTCCTTGACCGTCTGCATAGATTTTGCCTTATCCTCCATTTTCTTTAAAACTTCTTCTGCTTTAACACCAAATAAAACATCCTGCTGTACGGGTGCATCCAATAACTTTGCTTTAACATGATCAGGTAAAGTTTGCTCTTTTAACCAAGCATGCCTACGTATGACAGACCCTGTCACTGCTGCTCTACAAGAAGCTTCCAATGAATCAAATCCACATTGCAAAGTATGTTTTCCCACTTGTTCAGCTGAATGCAACAAATCTTGCATTTCCTTGTAATCTGACTGGTCTGCATGGGCGAGCATTTTTTGTTTTAATTGAGACATCAGATATTGTTGAGATTTCAGCATGTGAAACTGACAATTTAAGGCCCTCATAGCTAGAGTATCTGAGGTATATACTTTCTTTCCCCATCTGTCTAATGCTCTAGAATCCCTTTCAGAGGGCACAGGATTTTTAGCAGAGGCTTTAACCCGTTTGTGACCCTGGGAAATAGTTTCTGGGTCAGCAACAGGGCTTTTATACACGAAATTTGTGTGAGCCAGGGACTCTGTAGTATCTGTCTGGTTTGGCTGGTGCAGGAGGTAGTGAATCTGGGTTAAGGCTAGATTCTGAATAAACGTCACCCACAATATCTAACACAGGTGGAATTGCAAGTGGTCTGTGCTGGGGTAGTAAAAGGAACTCTCGGAGCCTTTTCTTAGAACCAGAGTAATCCTGGCCTTCCCAGTGGAAATGTTCCCTCACAGTATGTAAGGTTTCCCCAAAAGAGAAGTCTTCTGGGGGAGATGCAGAAGGGATAGGCTCTTCAGCATCAGAATCTTCATAAGGGGGAAAGGAATATTCCTGTTCCTCAGAAGAGTCTGAGGAAATTGAAACCTGGTCAGAGGAAGCGTAGTCCTCCTCCTGCCTTGGCCTTTTATCAGGTGGGGGATGGGAACCCCTGATTAGTGTAATTAAGTCTTCATTCATCTTAAGCATCTGTTTCCTAGGCATGGGGCCTTGTACTGCAGACTGCTGTGCAGTCTTCTTTGTTTTTAAAGGAGTTTTCAGTTTTGCAAAGGATTTAATAGTGAGTGTAGTCGGTCTGAAGACACCTTCAGCAACTGAAGGTGTTTCAACTGTACCGGAATCTCCTTCAGGTATGGAGTCGGAAGGGCCTAAAGGTAAAGGTTGTGGAGGCCTAGTAATCTCTGCTGTGAATCGGATGTCACCTGGGGTTCTAAATCAGCGGTTGTCAGGGGCTGCGTAGGCGCCTCACTGAAAACTGGAGAACTGGCGACTGTCCTAGCAGAGGCCTCGGAATCCGGTTTGGATTTCGGCTGCCTGTCCTTATCTTTGTGTTTTTTATGCATTCCGGTCGTCGGTTGCTCCGACGGCATGGTATAATTAAATTTCCTACCAAAATAATGTCGGGCAAAATCAAACCGACGTTTAATAGTTCTTTTATTAAACCTAGCACAAAACCGACAACCTGTGACATCGTGGTCTGGGCCTAGGCAAGGAATACAATAAGAATTAAAGTCCTTATGAGGTATTTGCTTCCACAAGAAATGCAATTGTTAACTTTTTCTGACATCGGACTGAGGCAAGAAAAGGTTCCGCAACGGGGTACTTAGCTTTATGAAGACTTCGGTCTGAAATTCGATTTGAAAATCTCAGGAGTCGGTCGACCGGCACTTGCAAACTGCTTCTGCTTCCGGCATCACGCGGCAAGAAAGACTGAAGAAAATGGTGTCGGATGCATCTTATATACCCCTTACGCTCGCTCTGACGTCAGGGAAGAAGCGACAGCAACCGATGCTGGACCAAGACTTTGGAACTCGGGCCGACTGCGGGACCGCCTGACGGCAGGATAAACCAACAGTGATGACTGCAGCAGTGTAACACGATGAACATCTTTAAGGAACATGAAGCTGCGGGTTCAAAGGAGGGCAATATTAGGGAAGCTAAGATCAAATTAAAATTCCACGGAGGAGGGGGATCTCTTACTGGGGGCCTGAGCAAAGTAGTCCCTTTGAGGAAAGCTTTGCAAAGCTTATGGGACATGATACTAGTTTCAGATAGGCCTGTATGAAAATTTGAAATTGCGGCTAACTGAACTCTAATAGTGGCAGAAGAGGACCCAGCCTGAAAACGTTCTGCTATGAAATCTAAAACGTGGTGGACCGGGGCTGAAAAGGGGTCTATGTTTTTAGACTCTGCCCAGCAAGAGAAACGTTTCCACTTACTAGCATACGTTTTTCTGGTGGTAGATTTGTGCGAAGATAAGATGATTTCACGCACCGATTAGGAAATGTCCGGAAACCTGGCTAAGGTTGGAAGTGGTGTAACCAAGCAGTGAGGTTGACAGACTGCAGGGATTGGTGCAGCTCGCCCGACTGATGGATCAGGAGGTCTGGTACTGGGTCCAGGGCTGCTCCAGGAGGTGATGATGCAGGAACAGAAACTAAATTTGTCGAGGCCAGTAGGGGGCAATGAGGATCATCTTGCATCCCAGCGCGGTTGCTTTCTGTATTAGTTTGGGAATCAGGGGAAATGGAGGGAATACATAAAGAAGTCCATGAGGCCAATCATGGATTAGAGCATCTCTGGGAGGGTATCCGGGAAGAAGGAGGAGAGAAAAGACACTGTCGCATTTGCTGTTGAAGGGGGTGGCGAAAAGGTTGCAGCAAGGCTGACCCCATTTGCAGAAGATTTGGTCCGCCACTGTCTGACTGAGAGACCACTCGTGAGGCATGAGAATTGTTCTGCTCAGCCTGTCCGCTATAACGTTGGACTTCCCAGGGATGTGCATTACCATCAGAAACCGCTGAGAAGAGATCGCCCATTGACAGAGTCGGAGTGCTTCTCGACATAGGGGGTAGGACTTGGTTCCGCCCTGCTTGTTGATGTACCACACTACCGACATATTGTCTGTTTGAATTGCAATGGTCCAGTGGGAAGAGAGTTCTGAAGAGTTTGTAATGTTAAAAGCACAGCTCTCTTCTCCAAGACATTGATATGCAGATGGTACTCATGGGGTTGCCATGTGCCCTGAAAGTGCCCCCCAATCCGATCAGGGAGCATCCGTGGCTACTGGAGGAGGAAGAACAAATGGTCTGCCCTGGGGTACTGACGGAGAAACCATCCACCAAGCAAGCTGGTCTTTGCATGTCTGTGTAATCATAATCATGTGAAACATTGGAAGTTGTAGAAATGACCATTGGGTGAAAAGCAACCACTGAAGAATCCTCATATGAAAACGAGCCAGGGGGACTAGTATGATCTCTGCTGCCATGAGGCCCAATCTCTTTAGGACGAATCTGGCCTGAATTTTCTTGCATCCTAATAACACCTGTACATGTCGGCAAATATCTAATACTCTGTGTAACGCAAGTCTCGCTGACATGTCTTTTGTACTTAAACTTGCACCTATAAAGGTTATAGACTGACAAGGCGACAATGCAGACTTTTCAAAATTTATTGTGATACCTAGCTTGGAGCAAGTTTGGATGGTGTAGTTCCTGGCTCGTAGCAACTGTCTGGTGGTAGCAGTAAGGAGCGAGTCTTCTAGATAGGGAAACACCTGGAATCCTTGCCGTCTCAGGTGAGAGGTAACTACTGCCATACATTTGGTGAACACCCTGGGGGCTGTGGTGAAACCAAAGGGCAGAACTCGGAACTGATAATGACTGGCTCCCAGCTGGAAGCAGAGGAATCTTCTGGAGCGCCTGTCCATTTTGATATGGTAGTACGCATCCTGAATATCTATGGAGCACATCCAATTGTCCTGACCCAAAAAGGGTAGAATGGACTGAAGCGTGACCATCCGGAACTTCGTTCTTTGTACAGACCTGTTTAGTCTGCTGAGATCCAAAATGGGTCTCCAGTCCCCTGTCTTTTTTGGTACCAAAAAGAACCTTGAGTAAATTCCGGATCCTTGCTGGTCTGCTGGGAATCGTTGGATGGCTCTTTTTTGTAGCAGTTTTGAGATCTCTTGGACTGCTTGTTCCCTTAGACTGGGTGGAACATCTGGAAGGGATTTGTTTGACCTTAAGGGGGTATGAACGAAGGGAATTCTGTAACCTCCGGATATGACAGACTGTACCCATCTGCCTTGAGTTATGTCTTGTCAGGCTTTTGGGTACAGAAATAATCTTTCCCCAACTGCCTCCGAAGGCGGGCAAGCCCCTCAGGGATGCTGGAAGGGCTTGTCAGAGAAGGAATCTCTGCTGCCCTGATTTTGCGGGCCCCCTTTGCCTCGAGGGCGGAGTCTATTGTTGTTCCCTCCTCTGCCCCTGGAGGGAAACTCACCACGTGTGTCAGGCATGGCTCCCTGGTGTTTCCGGAACCACATTTTGCCACTTTTTTGACCTTTGGGGTATGGTCTAGAAGGAGTGGAAAAACGGACTCCCACAGCAGAGACAGTCTTGCCTTCCTGCTCACACCTGGTAAGGGTATCCTTCATCTGTGGTCCAAAAAGAGCAGAACCATCAAAAGGGATATTGGTCAAAGATGCCTTAAAGGTGTCCACAAAGTTGCAAAACCACATCCAAGCGTGCCTTCTCAAGGCCACACCTGTGCCTGCGGCTCTACTCGCCCCATCGGCTGCATAAGAAATGAGTCGCATGGAAGAGTTCACTATCGAATTAAGAGTCGACAGCTGGGAGGTAATCTTATCCTGGGCCCCCACAGCTGATGGATCTTGAAGGGTATCTCCTAGCTCCTTAAGGAGATCCCTTTGAAGGCGTGTAAAATGGCACAAATAGTTCAGTGACCGCATGGAAAAGGTCGCTGAGGAAAACATCCGCTTCCCGTATCTGTCCATCATCCTAGAGTCCTTATTAGGGGGATGGACAGACGAAGAAGTCTCAGCCAACTCCTTTTTCATGGCCGCTGCTACCACCATAGCATCAACAGGGACACCCTTTGTCAAAAATTGTTCGTCTTGTGGTGCTGTGATGAATTTCGTGGACCTTCGAGGAGTTGGTTCCACTGTGTCTGGGGCTGATCATGCCTTTCGAGCCACCACTGCCATCAGTGGATCGAAAGGCGGAGACACCTAGGAGGTGGAGGGGCGAGAACCAAATGCGTCCAGATATACAGACTCATCCTCAGAAGGGTTAAGGGTAGTCCAGTTCTCCCTCTGCCTAAGCATCTCAAGGATGTCTGAGAAGGAGACATCTTCAGAGGGGGACCTCGGGGACCCTTCCGAATCCTCTAAGTCGGTTTCCGAAGTGACAGACTCAGGGAAGTCAACATGCTTCCTCTTATATTTCCTCTTTCGAGGGGGCTCCTCTGAATGATCAGGGGAGGCCTCGGAAGAGGAGGACGCGCCCACTGAGGCGACCTGGAGCACTTGTTCTCCTCGCTTGGGGTCTGGAGGAGGGGCAGAGGCAGACGCAGGCACCATGGGGAGAGGAGCCGAAGAGGCTGATCGTGGGGCTGACTGAGGGGCCAGCACACTCCTCATGACCTCGAAGGCACCTCTTCCTGGCAGAGAAGGCGGCTCAGGCTCCGAAGAGACCGGAACCCTCCCTGGCACTGAGAGAAATGGCTCCGAGGCCGATGTAGGAGCCGAGCTCACCTACGCCAAAGCGCAGAGAGGGTGAACGGGGTCGGACAAGTGTCTGATGCCACTCGCCCCCTCAGAACCGACGATGGAGTCTCGGCACCCAGATCCCTCCAAGGACGGCGCCATGGAAGTGATCGGAGCTGAAGGAACCGAAAGGGTAGGTATCGGCGCCGACAGTTCCAAGATCCGAACCCCAAACAACTCCGGCTCCAAACTCAAGGGGAGAGTCGAAGGAGGAACTACTGTAGAGACGGGCAGAGCTGGACCCTGATGAGGGGGGCTGGATAGCATTTTAGCCAGGGCCTGCGATTTCAGAAGTCTGCTCACCACTCTCTCCAAGTCATGGTCAGACAGTCTCGAAGACCGAGAAGAGTGAGATCGGTGACTTCGCTCCAACTGTAACAGAGGCAACCCCGGAGCTGAGAGAATCGACTCTAGGGATGGGGACCTAGAACGCTTTCGGCGCCCTGAAGGTTTCAGACACCAGGATCGGAGCCGATTGAGAGGCAGGTACTTCGGTTCCAGCCGGAACCGAAGTCGAAGCAGACGCCACACCCGATGACGGATCCGAGCTGGGAGCCGATGGCTTTGATGGCTTGGAGGGTTTCCCTGGCTGAGTCTTAGCAGGTGGCCCTTCAGGTTTTAGTAATTCTCTAAGGATTAACTTATTCCTACGCTCGTGCAGGACTTTTGGACTAAAGGCATGGCACACCAAACAGGAGTCCTGCAGGTGTAGGGCGCCCAAGCAGTAGACACAAGAAGTGTGACCATCTGTCAGAGACATTTTCTGACAGCATGAGTCACACTTCTTGAATCCCGATACCTTAGTATCTTTGGACATCCTGTAAAAAGAAAAATCACAGGAAAAAAAGGCCAACAGTACAACAGTAGGTAACAAGTATAAAGAACCGTACACACAAAAAAAACAGTTACCATACCTTAACAACACACAAACACTATAACATATATATATATATATATATATATATATATATATATATATATATATATATATATATATTAGTAAAAGTAAAGCACTACAACTATTTCTACCTGAAAACACTACAAAAGTTATTTTAGAGAACAAGGGTTAGCCTCCAACTAAAACGGCTACCTTGAAGAGAGAAAAAGAGGGGGGGGACACTCTAACAGTAAAAACGAGTTTTCTAAGGGGATGGGATAGATCTAAAACTACACGGAGACAAAAAGTACTAAACTACTATAATAAGAACTAAATGCTATCTATATGAAAAAGTTTTATATAAAACCAAAAATCAAAAGACAAAAATACGACCTGAGCCAACAAAAGCAACCTCGTAGCAGAAGCGGCAAACGAGATCTGGGGATCTAGCACCAGGCATTGTGGGATATGGGGAGGCCTCGAGCCAGTAAATAGCTCTCGAGCTTTAGAAGATGGCCGAGTCGGAGCCGAGGATCGGCTCCGAACCCAAACAGCAAGAATGAAGGCGAGATAGACAATTTAACATTACAGTATGAATTAAAATCTTTATGAGGTATTTGCTTTCCACAAGTAATGCAATTAACATTGACTGACATCGGTAAGGAGCAAGAAAAAGTTTCCCCAATGGGGTACTTAGCTTAAGTTGAAGACTTTGGTTCTGAAACTCGAAAACGAAAATTTCAGGTGTCGGCCGACCTGCACTTGCGAACTGCTGCTGCTTTGGGCACCGCACGGCAAGGAAGACTGATGTAATGGCGTCGGCTGCAGGTTTTATACCCCTGAGGACCTGACGTCATGAAGAAGGGACAGCAACCGACGCAGGACCCAAGACTTTGTTAATCAGGTCGACTGAGGGCAACCTGCAAGCAGATTACCCAAATGTAATGACTGCAACAGTGAAACACGAAGAACATCAGGACATTGAGGCGATCTGCATAGGGATGTTACTTACAACCTGGATTCTTTTAGTGAGGAACCTCTGTGGCCATTCCAATTGCTAGATATGCCTGGTTAGGTACATACCAAAGGGGGCAGTGTACTCAATGATAGGTCTGATAAATGCCGAACACAGTAGAACAGTGAGTTTCTAAGACTTAGATGCCATACCTTTGTTTATAAGTTGCACAGCATTGAATGATTTCCTCATTACTGTAGACCCATGACAGGCAAAGAATAAATTACTGTCTGTGTGCCCCTCCCCCAAGTTCCTTACTACTGGGTCATCTCTTAGGGGTGTTACCAGTGGTGGACGACTTCCTGAAGGATACTATTATGCTTTTCTTGGCATTTATTTTTAATCCATGACTCCAACACCAATTGTGTGCGTCAGTCCTTTCTGAAGAACATTTGTGTAGGTGGGGGATTCAATGACAGCTCCTAATGTACAATCATCTGTAAATTTAGTCAGCCAGAAGCCAATGACATTGGCCTTTTCCTCAGAGAAGTAAATGCCAAAAAGCAGCGGTCCCAAGACCGATTCCTGTGGGACTCTGCTTGTGACTGACCTCTTTGTAGAGGTGAACTCCCCAATTCTAACTTCCGGAGTCTTGTCTGTGAGCCAGCTGGCTATCCACAGGGTGACATAAGGGTTTGTATCCAACTATATGAGTTTGTCAACAATGCTGGAGTAGGGTATTGTGTGAAATGTCTTGGCTAGATCAAGGTAGGCAGTGTGAACCATTCTACCCTCATCCGTTGCTGTGGTGACCTTTTCAAGTAAGTCCACCAGGCTGAGTAGGAATGATCTGCCCTTGACAAAACCAAACTAGGTTGGGTCTAGTGTCTGGAGATTTCCTTTGTCATTACTGATCATTTCCATAATAACTCTTTCCATGGAGATGCACGAGACTAGTGAGACTTACTGGCCTGTAGATGGCCCACCTTTATGCAGAGAGATGACTGTTGCTGTTGTCCATTCATAGGTTCATAGGCACAAAGCCTGTTTGGAGGCTACAGTTAAATAGTAATTACAGAGAACATGATGGATCATGTTCTCATTCTATTTAGAAGGCATCCTAGATACTGTCTGGGCCCACTGACACAGTGTTCTTGGGTCTTGGCTTTAGACAGAACATTAAGGACCTGTTCCCTAGTGATAGTGGGGAAGTTGTATTTCATAGGTAATTCCTGAGGGAAAGTTGAGGGTGAGAGTATGGTAAAGTTGGAGCTGAATTTGTTGACCAGTAGGTTTGCTACATCTTCTGGCTCAATATAGCTGGCTCCATCAATAATGAGCTCTGCACACAACTGTGTATTTCCTTTGAAGTTGCACATGTAGCTAAATAATACCTTATTGTTCCCCTTGATATGGGAGCACAAAGTTACCTCAAATTTGGCTTTGGTGGACTATTTGTCCTAAGAAGAGTTGATTTAGTTTGATGAAAGTGCTTTTATCCTGCTGGGTGCTACACCTACTATTTTTACCATGATTTTCTTTCTTCTGTTATACAGCCTATTACTATTTTGATTCCACCAGGATGGCTTGTTTTTTGGGCTAGTTCGGTCTGTCTTCCTTGTGGGTACAACTTCCTCTATGCAGCTATTAGCATACTTGTATAGGGTTTCTGTGAACAGTCCCATGCAGGTAGCAGTGTTCTCAGGGTTTATGGGGGGAGTGAAATTTGCCAGGTTATCACTTAATAGTAGGAAGTTAGACTTAAAGCATTCCCTGAATAGTTCAGGGCTAGCTGGGGTTCCAGGTTTTATTTTTATTTAAATGGAGACCATTTTGTAGTCCGACCTTACCAAAGAAGACATTACACTAGGGAGTGTGTGGCGTACTTTTATATTAGCAAGGACCAGATCCAGTATGGTTGTACTCTGGTTAGTGTGTTGACAATCTGGTTCAGTGAGTTTGGGTTTCCAAAATCCAGCAATTTCTGTGCCTGTACATTTGATGATGTATATGAATCCCAGTTCATAGTGGAATAATTAAACTCGCCCACAAATATGGTATTGAGTTGTATGGTAAGTGTTGGCAATAAGTTTAAATACATGGTATAGGTTTTCTGTGTCACAGTGGGAGAATTATAGGCTGCAAGGAAGTGACACTGGATTTTACCAATGGCGATTTGAACTTGGAGATGCTCAAGTGCACACAGTGTTTGACCAGCCTTGAGGTATATCTGTTTTTGATATAAACTGAGATACCTCCACCTTTAGTCTCTGTCTGCATAGTAGCTGAACTAAATGTGAAAAAGGCATTCCAACCCTGCACTGTTGGTGTGCTTTCCATGGCTTTAACCAAGTCTCAGTAACTGCACATACATCAGCATTCTCTAGGGTGAAGAGAGTGTCTAGGGAGTGGAGCTTTTTTTAAACTCCTAGCACTGAGCAGTGACATCTTTAGATTTTCTTGGTTTTGATTTGCTTTGTCAGAAGTACATTCAGTTTGGTACTATGAACCATGGGAGGACAATGTTTTAGCTAATATTCAATAGCCTAGAGGGGAGAGGTGCAGACCATCCCTGGCAAAGGAGCATGGTGTGTTGACGATCTCCTTCCATGCTGACAAATACTGGACCTTCATAGAATGACACCAGAAACTAAGCTAATTATTAAAGTCAGTCATCTTTTGTTTGTGTTGTGGCATCATCCTTGGAGAAAGTAAAATGCTGCTTAATGCTAGGCTTATACCAGCCTGGGACGCATAATCCGAGAGCTCCACAAAGTCCCTCTTCATATAGTCTGGGGAGGTACATCTCAGGTCATGGACTATGACCAAGTCATACTGATACATGTAAGCTCAATGACCTGAGTGCGTGCGTAATGTGGCAGACACTGGCCCCCTGATAAACAACTCATCATGGCCTTCTCCTTATTCAGCCTGGTGAGCGGGATATCAGTGTGTCTGACAATGGAGACTCCAATGACCAGAATTTTGGACTGTGGGATGGCCTGCCTTACAGGCTTAGAAGTAGAGGCTCCATGAGATGTAGCTGTATGTGTTGAGGGGCATGCTATTTTGAAAGAGTGCATTCAGGGCTGCTGAGGGGATTTCTTATGTGTACTTCATCTAGGAGGTCTTTGGTGTTTGGGAAGGTTACATTTAAGTACCTCAGCATATGTGGATCTATGTGTTTGCTTTGAATTGTGTGTAATGGGTGCACCATGTGTACTACTGACAACCTAATTGAAATTAGGAGTGTTTTTATGAGAGAGCTTTGTCTCCAGTGTCACTATATAAATACATCTCTCACATACCATTACAGTTTGAGAATTAACTAGTTGTCAGTAAACATTAGGCAATTTCTACATTGCCTCAGGATCCCCATATCCACCAAGCTGATAAAGGAAACAGTGGGAAAGTTCATCTCTATGACAAAAGACCCTTTTTTATTGATTAGGCAGAATGACTCCTCACCCTTCTTCCCTTACCTTTAGCAGTACCCTGGGAAGCAAGTGTATGGGAGGGAAGGCATTCAGGAATAGGCACGTCAAAGAAAAGAAAGCATCCGTCTTCCAGGCTAACCTTATTTTGGTCCTTGAGCCAAACTTCTTTTCGAGTGACAATTTTTTGGTGGCAAAAACATCTATCTGTGGCATACCCCATTCTTCCACTGTGCTGAGAAAAACTTCCTGATGCAACTGACACTCATGAGGATGTGACAGGCTCCTGCTAAGGTGATCCACCAGATGACGGTTTTATCCAGGTAGGTAATGTGCCCTGAGGTGCAATCCTAAGGAGTGTGCAGTCTTCCAAACCTCCATGGCTAGGTAACAAAGAGGGTAACAGTGAGTAGCCCCTGCTTGCTTATGTAACAAAGAACCTTGGTATTGTCAGTCTTTATCAGGAGTACTCCTGGTTTCCACTAGTCTTCGAAGGCAATCACACTTTTTTGAACTTCCATCAATTGTTTTAGGTTGATGTGTTTGTTCTTGAACTAGGAGTCACATCTGCCCAGAGTCTGAAGTTGTTGTACTAGGCTCCCCAGGCTATATCCAAGGCATCCATGGTCAGAGTTTGGTCCTGACAGATGAACCTGAAGGGAAGGCCCCAGTTGAGGAAGCCTGCTCAGGCCCACCAAGCAAATTCATTCCTGAAGTAAGGCAGAAACTTCATCCTGAAGTTGAGGGACTGAGAATGTTGACACCATACATTTCTGAGGTACCACAGCAGCTTCTTCATATGCAGTCTGACCAAGGGGATCATGAAGATGCAAGAGGCCATGCAACAGAAGATTCTGAGGAACTCTCTGGCTGTGAGGTAGTTCCTGACAAGGAGCTTTTGAACATACAGCGTTGAAAAGGTAACCTTGCCTGGACGAAGAAAGGCTTTCTAAAGTGAAGAGTCCAGCAGAGCCCCGAGAAATTCAATGCCGTTTATGGGGGTGATCTGAGGCTTTTGAGTATTGATGGTGAATTTCAGTGAAGTCAGGATCTCTTGGGTGTAAAGCATGTCTGCTTTCAGTTTTTCTCAATCTGTTGCCTGAATGAGGCCGTCCTCTATGTAGGGGTAAATCTGAATGCCCTTTGACTTGCAGAAAGCTATCACTTGGGGCTAGACAGTTTGTGAAAACCCTAGGTGCAGTAGACAAGCCAAAGAACTGATACTGCTTCACGCCTGTTCTGAAGCGCAAGAACCTCCTCTGAGAGTTCTCTATGGAAATGTGCAGGTATGCATTCTTTAGCTCTAAGGTTACCATGAAAAAGTTGGGAAACGTGCAGTAGTTTTTAAAGTGTTAGCATTTTGAGTGCAACTGCAAGAGTAGACTGAGCCTTGGCAGGTCCAGAATCTGTCTCTAGGTACCCTCTTTCTGGACACTAGGAAAAGCCTGGAGTAAAAACCTTTGCCTTGTAATAAGTTTGGTACTGCTTCCACAGAACTTTGAGTGCACAGGAGCAGTATATGCTTTAAGGACTCTGTTGGTTTGGTGGAATATATGGGAAACGTGATTGAATCGCGGGCTATTTGAATTGGAGTTTGCAATGTCTTAGAATAATTTTCAGTATTCACTGATCGTTGGTAATTAGAACACAATTCTTTAGGAAGGACATCCGTCCTCCTAGTCTGATAGGGTTTAGGGAGGGGTGGGAATTGAGGGGAGGTGTGTGTATCATGAGAGAGTCATGATTGCTCCTTGCTGGATCCCTGCTGGCAGGATCCTACGGTCCCACCAGCCTACAGGAATTTGCTTGCCACTATCCCAGACACTGGTGCTGCCTTTGACTTCTTTCCCTTTGAGGTCTCCTATGTCTAAGCTTAGAATGAAGGCCGGAAAACGCCACTGTTTGCAGCTGTACAGAGGAGGTTGAACCTGAAGGAAGCCCTTGCATGGACTTGGCCTTATCCTCCATCCTCTTATGCACAGCTTCAGCCTTGGGACCAAAAGAAAATTTTGTCCAAAGGAGCATCTAAACGACTAGATTTGACATGTTCAAGGAGAGACTGTTCTCTCAACCAGGCGTGTCTTCTAATGATGGTTGGACTCATCATTATCATTCTCAGAGTCAAAAGAATTAGAAAACTCCTGGGGGAATATCCTTTCTTCTTTTACCATGAGAAGAATCAGGGGCAAAACCAGGGGGAGAGACAGGTGTTTGGATGTGACCATGGAATTCAAATCTTCAGCCAAGGAAAGTCTTGCTGATGGCCCTGAGTTTGGGAGTGGAAGCCGGTAGGCCTCAGCTGGGGCAAGCTGGATGCAGACTTTTTATGTGATCCCTTAGACTTAGGCCGGAGGGTGATGTCTGCACTACGACCAGGATGCAAACGAACAGAGGCAATTTCCTGACAAAGAAGGGATACAGATACCCCTCTGTCAGTTTGAGAGTAGTTGACGGAAGCCAGAACCTGCAAAGCAGCCGCAGACCCAACCAATGAGCTAAGTCCTTCAGCTTGTAAGGAAGTAGAGGGGCCCATCTGAATATCAGACTGTGAACGGGTCTGGATAATAGCTTGTGCCACAAATTTAATCATCCGAGGGGAATGCAAAGACTTCCTACCTTCTTCAATGATCATAAGCCTAGGTGGACTGGTAAATAAGCGTGGATTAGTACCCTAAATTTTGGACACATTTTCTTCTTACCCCTATGGAGATCAACCTCAGCTCAATCAGCGGATGACCACAGCAGAATTTATTAACTGAAAGGGCACATTGAGTGTATACTCCAAACCTGGCCACGAGAAACCAGCAAAGACCTATATTAGTAAAGATGCAATCATACCAACAGAATGAGGTGACCCTGCCAGAATTGTGGCAGAAGGGCAAGATACTAAAAACTGGAGACAGCAGACTGTTTGTAGAAAATGGTTGTTCACTGTACACCAAACAGAAGAGAAGCAGATTATTCCCAGCATTCAGGGAAGGTTGAGAAGCAGGTGCGAGATTCAAGCTGCTGTATCCAACTGTCTTCAAAGAGTTTCTTCCCAAAGGATAAAAGGCATTTCTGATGCAAAAAGTACAGTTGTGTACACTTACCATAAATGTAGATGTTCAAGTGTATTCACTGTTGCAGTCATTACATCTGGGTAATCCTGCTGGCAGGTTGCCCTCAGTCGGCCTGAATTCCAAAGTCCTGGGTCCTGCGTTGGCTGCTGTCACCCCCTCCCTGACGTTAGGTCATCAGGGGTATAAAAGATGCGGCCGACGCCATTTTCTTTAGTTTTTCTTGCCCCAGATGTCAGGTGCCCCCTAAAAGGGTAGCCAAAATTTATATATATAAAAATACATGCACCAATATAAACCTTACCTTCCTCTACAAGCAAATACACCACATAGGTTGCATAAAACAAAGAAAGAAAGATAGGCTCCATCAGAAGAAAGGGGGGTGGTGGGTGGGTAACCTGGACTGCAACAGTGAATACACTCGAACATCTACATTTATGGTAAGTGTACACAACTGTACTATGTTATTCGTGTTTCACTGTTGCAGTCATTACATTTGGGTAGATTCCCAAAGCTACGGTTGGGAGGCTGGAGCTAAAAAGAGTTAGGAGCAGCTATTAGGCCGTGCAGAACTGCAGTGGCAAAGTCTGCCCTGGATTTAGAGTAGAGTGGCAGATGATAGTGTTTTGTAAAGGTGTGCACTGAACTCCAAGTAGCAGCCTCTAAAATGTCCTTGGTTGGTACCCCCCTGAGAAAGGCTGCTGAAGTGGCTGCAGCTCTGGTTAAATGTGGCCTAATGCCCTTGGGCACTGGCTTGCCATGGTGTAAGTAGCAAACACGAATGCAGTGGCCTATCCACTTTGAAACAGTCTGCTTTGAGATGGCCTTTTCTTGTGATCCTGCAGCATATGACACTAGTAATTGTTCTGTCTTTCTGAAAACTTTGGTTCTGTCCAAGTAGCATCTAAGCTGTCTGTGCACGTCCAAAGAATGCAGAATTCTCTCCCCCTTGTTTTGTGGATTTGGATAAAAAGTTGGCAGATGAATAGTTTGGTTAAGAGCCACAATGGACACCACCTTCGGCATAAATGTTGGGTTTGTCCTCAGAGCGACCCTGGCTGGATAAAAAATGATAAAAAGGTTCCACAGCCATGAGTGCCTGTAGCTCTGAAACTCTTCTTGCAGAAGTTATTGCTAGGAGCAGAGCTGTTTTCTAAGATAAAAACGTTATATCAGCAGTAGCACATGGCTCAAAAGGAGGCAGGGTGAGTTTTGCCAAGACATAGTTGAGGTCCCATACAGGCATTGGTGATCTCCTTGGAGGCCTTAAATTTTTCACTCCTCTGAGGTACTGCTTTAATAAGGGGTGAGAAAAGATTGGTGGCTTTGTATTGTAATGAGCCGAAATGGCAGAGGCATGAATTTTAATAGATGAAAAAGATAAGCCTTTGGTCCAGCATCTCAGTTCAGTATTGCAAAATCTGAGGAATATTTGGCACAGCTGTACAAGTTCCTTGTGCCTGGTTCGAAGCACAGAATCCCTTCCATTTTCCAGCATAAGATTTTCGGGTACTAGGCCTCCTGGCTTCCAAAATGACATCCATCACAGCTTTACTGAGAGGTGTGTTTTGTATGACTACATTATTCGCCATGCTGCCAGGTTTAAAGTCCTGAGTTGGCTGTGCAGGATCTGATTGTTTTCCTGGGACAGAAGATGAGGAATTTGAGGTAAGGTCCATGCTGGGCATTAAGACAAGTTCCTTAGTATTGGATACCAGTACTGGCGGGGCCAGTCTGGGGCAATCAATATCATCTTTGGCTTTTCCTGTCTGACCTTTAGGAGTACCTTGGGGAGGAGAGGCAGTGGGGGAAAGGCATATACTGATAGGTTTTCCCAGCTGAAAGATAGGGCGTCCACTTTCCATGCTTGCCTGTGATAAATCCTTGTGCAGAATCTTTTTAGTTGGTAGTTGTGCGGGGAGGCGAATTAATCTATGTCCGGGCATCCCCATTTCCTTATCATGCTGAAGACTTGTGGATCCAGCTGCCACTCGTGGGGATCCATGAGGTTTCTGCTTAGTTCATCTGCCAGAGTATTTTTCCTTCCTGGCAGGAATTGTGCCTACAGATGTACTTGGTAAGTCAATGCTGTGTTCCACAAAGTCATGGTTACTCTGCAAAGGGGATAAGAATGTGTACCCCCCGCTTGTTTATATACCACATGACTGTGGTGTTGTCTGTCTTTATCAGAAGTTGTCCCGGATGAAGTAGGTCCTTGAAGGCTGTCAGGGCATTTTGAACAGCTAGCATCTCTTTTTGATTGATATGTAGATGCATTTGGTTTGAGGTCCATGTGCCCTGAATGCATCTTCCTGCCATGTGGGCCCCCCAGGCACAATCTGATGCATCCGTTGTTAGTGTCTGCCTGCTTGGGGTAATGTGAATGGCTGTCCCTTGTTTTGGTGACAAGCCTTTGCCCACCATCGAAACTCCTGTTGCAGGCAGGTAATGAGAGTAATCATAGTTTCCAGGCTGTGGCAATGTTGAATCCAAACACTTTTTAGGTACCACTGAAGCTTCCTCATATGCATTCTTGCATATGGAATTAGTAGGATGCAGGATGCCATGAAGCCCAAAGCCTGCAGAATTTTTCTTGCAGATAACTTGGCCTTTGTTGCCAACATTTTGAAATAGGTAGTCAGTTACCTTTGTTTGTCTGGCGTGAGATAAGCCATCTGGGCAGTTGTATTTAAGCTTGCACCCAGGAATATTATCTCTTGAGAGGGTACTAGTTGTGATTTCTTTTCATTGACTGTGTACCCTAGGGCATGTTAGAAGTCTTTTCACAAACGCCAGATGCTGTAGAAGAATGTCCTTGTTCTCTGCTTGAATTAGACAGTCGTCCAAGTAAGGATATATTGGTATTCCTCTGTCTGCAGAATGCAATTACTGGTGCCAGGCACTTTGTAAAGACCCTGGGCACAGTAGATAAGCCAAAGGGCAGTGCAGAGAATTGGTAATGCATTGAGCCAGGCTAGAATCTGAGGTATCTTCTGCATATTTGTCTGATTGGGACATGCAGGTATGCCTCTTTTAGGTCTAAAGTCACAAGCCAAGCGTTCTTGCCCAGCATGGGCAGAAGCTGCTGCAAAGTCAACATCTTGAATTATCCAGTATTGGCCTCCAGGCCTTGTCCTTTCTGGGTACCAAGAACAGTCTTGAGTAAAATCCTTGTTCCCGCTCTTGCTCTGGCACTTGTTGAATGGCCACCATGTCCATGAGGGATGAGACTTGTTCTTGTGCCTCTGCCCACTGATGTTTTGGCAGATATGGCCAGCCATTTGCCTTTGGCAGAGTATGGAAATGGAACTTGTAGCCTTGTGGCACGATATTTAGAACCCACTTGTCCTGGATTATGATGTGCTAATTTTGAGAAAAAAGTGCTAATTTTCCCCCTAAGGGTGCTGCCAGGAGATAAGTGCTTGGTGCAGGAAGGGGGAAATCATTGGGACCGTTTCCTGTATGGGTGCGATTTGTCTTCTCCAACACTGGAGGTAGAAGCACCCCATTGGTTTGACCTGTATGAACCTTGCACATGGGATCTGCCTCTAGGGTGTCTGGATCTGCCCTTTTGTGGTCTGTCTGACACAGGAAAGGACCAATTCTTTGTTGGCCAGTGTCTACTAAACCTAGGTGGCTGTACTTGTAAAAAATCTTTGACAGTTTGCATAGATTTAGCTTTGTCCTCCATTAACACATCTTCTGCCTTAACACCAAACAAAGTATCATGCTGTAAAGGTGCATCTAATAATTTAACTGACAAGATCTGGCAGATTTTGTTCCTTTAACCAAGCATGCCTCCTAATTACAGAACCCGTAACTGCGGCCCTGCAGGAGGCCTCCAAAGAATCAAAACCACATTGCAAAGTATGCTTTCCAACTTGTTCAGCTGCATGCAATAACTCCTGCATTTCCTTGTTTTCTGCACATTCAGAATGCCATGACATGTTGCTGATATTTGAGCATATGAAATTGACAGTTTAAGGCCCTTATAGCCAAGGTAGCAGAAGTGTAAACCTTTTTTCCCCATCTATCCACTGCCCTGGAATCTCTGTCAGAGGGGGCAGGGGGTTTTTTGCAGGGGAAGTCTTAACTCCTTTGGGACCCTGTGAAATAGTTTCTGGGTCTGCAGCAGGGTTTTTAAAAAGGAATTTATGAGAGTCAGGAACCCTGTAATATCTGTCAGGCTTAACAGGAGTTGGCGGTAAGGAGTCAGGGGTAAGACTAGACTCCGAAAACACATCATCTTAAATGTCTAACACAGGTGGAATGGCTAGTGGCCTGTGTTGAGGAAGTACAGTTTTGTACCTACTATAAATGTAGATGTTCGAGTGTAAACACTGCTGCAGTCATTACACTTGGGTTATCCTGCCGTCAGGCGGTTCCCCAGTCGGCCTGAGTTCCAAAGTCTTGGTCCGGCGTCGGTTGCTGTCGCCTCCTCCCTGACGTCAGTGCGACAGGGGTATATAAGATGCAGCCAACGCCATTTTCTTCAGTTTTTCTTGCCCCAGATGTCAGGTGCCCCCAAATAGGTAGGCAATTCAAATTGCTAATAAAACATATATAAGAAAAGCAAACAACAACATTCAGTTACCAGCAAATACTCACCACAGGTAGTAAAGGGTAGAAGGCATAGGTACGTAACAGCAAGTAAGAGGGGAAGGAGGGAGGGTAACCTGGACTGCAGCAGTGTATACACTCGAAC
Source organism: Protopterus annectens (assembly GCF_019279795.1). Classification (NCBI taxonomy): domain Eukaryota; kingdom Metazoa; phylum Chordata; order Ceratodontiformes; family Protopteridae; genus Protopterus; species Protopterus annectens. The sequence goes on along the minus strand of NC_056743.1, from coordinate 1,709,380,368 downwards.
ATCTACATTTATGGTAGGTACAAAACTGTACTATGTTCATCGTGTTACACTGCTGCAGTCATTACACTTGGGTGGAATCCCAAAGCTGAGGTAGGGAGGCTGGTTCTATAAGGCATTAGGGGTGGCTATAAGGCCCTGCAGCACAGCAGTAGTGAAGCCAGCTCTGGATTTGGAGTATAAAGGCAAATGGTAATGCTTGGTGAAGGTATGCACAGAAAGCACAGTTTTGTACCTACCATAAATGTAGATGTCCGATAGGTATGCATCTGCAGTCATAACATATGGGTTGTCCTGCCTCAGGCAGCCCTTCGGTCGGCCGGATTCCAAAGTCTGGGTCTGGCCTCGGCTGATGTCGCACTTTCCCCGACGTCAGAGCGTCTGGGGTATAAAAGCATCAGCCGACGCCATTTTCCTCAGTTTTTCTTGCCCCAGATGCCAGGTGCCCTCTAGGAAGGCTAAATTTGGATAAATGCTGAAAAGTTCCAAACATTTGCAAATTATATACATGTATAAACAAACAAATACACCATAATAGATTCCCCCAGCTAGCTGAAAGAGGGGCAAGCACCCTAAGAATACCACAGAGGGGAAGGAGGGTGGGTAATCCTGACTGCAGATGCATACCTATCGGACATCTACATTTATGGTAGGTACAAAACTGTACTATGTCCTTCAAGGATGCATCTGCAGTCATAACATATGGGTAGAATACCATAGCCAATCTGGGGGAGGAGGTACTAAAAGAAAGATGGTGTAGTCAAGATCCCCTGCAGCACTGCAGTTGCAAACCCTGCTCGGGATCTGGAGTATAAAGGTAGATTGTAATGCTTGGCAAATGTATGCATGGAGCTCCAAGTAGCAGCTTCTAAAATGTCCTTGGTAGCCACCCCCCGTAGGAAAGCTGTAGTGGTGGCTGTGGCCCTTGTGGAGTGAGGTCTGATATTTTCAGGAACTGTCTTTCCATGAAAAGAGTAACAAAAGCGAATGCAATTCCCTATCCATTTTGAAATTGTCTGTTTGGAAATTGCTCTTCCTTGCACCCCAGTTGCATATGCCACAAAAAGTTGGTCAGTTTTTCTGCTAGATTTCGTTCTGTCCAAATAGTAGCGTAGTTGTCTGTGTATATCCAGGGTGAGCAGAAGTTTTTCCCCTTTATTCTGTGGGTTAGGGAAGAACGTAGGCAAGTGAATAGCTTGGTTCAAGGATACCCTAGATACCACCTTTGGCATGAAAGTAGGATTGGTTCTTAGTGACACTCTATCCTGGTGGAAAATAAGGAAAGGCTGCACTGCCATTAATGCTTGTAGCTCAGATACTCTTCTTGCTGAAGTGATTGCCAGAAGGAATGCAGTTTTCCAAGATAAATACTGTAGGTCTGTTGATGCTGCTGGCTCAAAAGGAGATAGTGTCAGTTTTTCCAGCACAAAATTGAGATCCCATGCAGGTAGAGGGGGTCCTTCTTGGAGGTTTAACATTTTTGATCCCTCTCAAAAATTGCCTGAGTAGAGGGTGTGAGAAGATAGGTGGATCCATATTGTATTCTGCTGAAATTGCTGAAGCATGAATCTTAATGGAAGAATAAGACAGGCCATTGTGAAACAATTCTGCTAAGTATTCTAGGATGTGTGCTAGGTTTGCCACTGTGACATCTGTGCCCTTTGATGTGCTCCAAATGAGAAATCTCTTCCATTTAGCTGAGTATGTCTTCCTTGTGGAAGGTCTGCGAGCCTCTAGGATGATGTCCTTCACCCTCTGAGATAAAACAGTTTGGTTGGGATTTAAGGAATTTTCCAGGCAGTTAGATGCAATGTTTTCAAGTTGGGATGCAGGGTCTTGAAATTGTTCTGCGTTAGAAGAAGAGGCCATAGGGGAAGAGGCCATGAATTTGCCTGAGACATGCTTCTCAATAGTGGGTACCAGTGTTGTCTTCGCCAGTCTGGAGCTATTAGTATCACTTTTGGCTGTTCCTCCCTGATCTTCAGTAGAACCTTGTACATCAATGGGAGAGGTGGCAAGGCATATACTGTTAGGGCATTCCAGCTGAAAGAGAGAGAGTCCACCCTCCATGCTTGTGGGTGGTATGTCCTTGAACAGAATGTCTTCAGTTGGTGATTGAGTGGGGAGGCGAACAGATCTATCTCCGGCATTCCCCATGTCTTTGTTATGAGTTTGAAGATGTCTGGATGCAACATCCATTCTTGTGCATCCATGGTAGTTCTGCTTAAGCTGTCTGCTAGTGCATTTTCTTTTCCTGGTACGAATTTGGCCTGCAGCTGGATATCGAGATTCAGGCATAGATTCCACAGATTCATAGCCATCCGGCATAAAGCGTAGGAATGTGTGCCTCCCTGCTTGTTTATGTACCACATGACCGTGGTGTTGTCTGTCCTTATTAACAGATGTCCTTGTTGGAGGAAGTGTCTGAATGCCTCGATTGCATGCCTCACTGCCAACATTTCCTTTTGGTTTATGTGCATGCTTAGCTGCCCTTGAGGCCATAGGCCTTGGATACGTTTGTCCTCCATGTGTGCTCCCCATCCCCCGGTCTGAGGCATCCGTGGTGATGGTCTGCCTTGTTTTTGGTTTGTTGAAAGGCAACCCTCTGTTGGACTGGCAGGCCTGAGCCCACCACAGGAATTCCTTTTGAAGGCATGGAATGATTGGTATCATGGTTTCTAGACTGTGACTGTGTTGAGACAATACACTCCTTAGGTACCATTGTAATTTCCTCATATGCAGCCTGGCATGTGGAATTAAAATTATGCAGGATGCCATGTAACCCAGGGCCTGCAGGACTTTCCTTGCAGTAAGCTGAGTTTGTCTTGTCAGAGTCATGAAGTAATCTGGAAGTTGTTTTTGTTTTTCTTCTGTGAGAAAAGCCATCTGATTGTGTCTAGATCCGCACCCAAAAAAGTTATCCTTTGGGATGGCACTAGTCTTGACTTTTGGATGTTGACTGTGTATCCCAAGGTCTATAGCAGGTGTATGGCATAGACCAAGTCCTTTAACAATTTCTTCTTGTTGTCCGCTTGTATCAGGCAGTCGTCCAGGTATGGATAAATTTGAATTCCCTGAAGTCTGCAATGTGCAATTACTGATGCCAGGCATTTCGTGAATACTCTGGGCGCAGTAGATAAGCCAAAGGGCAATGCTGAGAATTGATAATGCTCTGATCCTGCAAGAAATCTGAGGTGTCTTCTGCAATCTGGTCGGATAGGGACGTGCAGGTATGCCTCCTTGAGATCTAGAGTTACCAGCCAAGACTCCTTGCCCAACATGGGAAGAAGTTGCTGTAGGGTCAGAATTTTGGCACAGTGAGATAAGTGTTCAGTGCGGACAGGTCGAGAATAGGCCTCCATTGGTTTTCTTGGTACAAGGAATAGTCTGGAGTAAAATCCTTGGCCTTGTTCTGTACATGGTACCTTTTCTATAGCTTTCATCTGAAGTAAATTGCTGATTTGTCTGAAAGCCTCTGCCTTCTGGTTTGGTGGAAGGTTTGGCATTCTGCTTCTTTTTGGCAAAGTGTGGAAGTGAAACCTGTATCCTTTCTCTATTATTTGCAATGTCCATGTATCCCTTGTAATGCAATGCCAGTTTTTTGAGAATAAAGCCAGCTTTCCGCCCAAGGGTGCTTCCAGTTGATCCCTGGTAGGCGGAATCAGAGTCAAGTCATTGGGTCTGTCCTGTAGTAGTGGTTGTAGTTGTTGCACTACTCCTCTGGTTGGCAGGCTGCCACTGACGGCCTCTGTAGGAGCCCTTCGATTGACCTCTGCCTCTAGGGCGCCTGTTCCTGCCTCTCTGTGCTCTGGACGAGTCTGGAAAGGACCAATTCTTTGTAGGCCAGTTTCTGCTGAACCTCGGTGGTTGAACTTGCAGGAAATCTTTAACTGTTTGCACAGATTTTGCTTTTTCTTCAACCTTTTTTAGAATCTCCTGTGCAGGGGAGCCAAATAAATGTTGTTTCTCCATTGGAGCATCGAGGAGTTTAGCTTTGACACGGTCTGGCAAAGATTGCTCCTTCAGCCAGGCATGCCTACGAATAACTGCCCCAGTCATAGCTGATCTAAATGAAGCCTCCAGTGCATCATAGACACATTTTAAAAAATGATTACTAACCTGTTGTGAGTTATGTACCAAATCCTGAAGGGATTTACGGTCTAAGGGTTCAGGAGAAGAAAGTTTCTTATTCAGTTGATCTAACAAAAATTCTTGGTACTGTATCATATGGAATTGACAGTTTAATGCCCTGGCAGAAAGAGTAGCAGATGTATAAACCTTTTTTCCCCATCTCTCTAAAGCTCTAGACTCTCTTTCAGAGGGTAGGGGATTTTTGGCAGTAGCGGCTGCAACCCCTTTAGGGCCCTGAGAAATAGATTCTGGGTCTGCAGCATGGGCTTTACACAGATGGAAATGAGACTCCGGGACCCTGTAATATCTGTCAGGTTTGGCAGGGGCCGGAGGAAGAGAATCAGGGGCTGTACTGACATCATTGTACACATCATCAATTACATTCAGAACAGTAGGTATAGCCAAGGGCCTATGCTGAGGCAAATGCAAAAAGGTCCTTAATCTTTTTCTAGAATCAGAGAAATCCTGACCTTGCCATTGAAAGTGCTCTCTCATGGAGTGTAAGGTCTCCCCAAAGGAAAATTCTTCAGGAGGGGAGGCCGAAGGGATAGATTCCTCTGCATCTGAATCCTCGTAAGGCGAGTAGGCCCCTTCCTGGTGGTCTGACAAATCAGATCCATCCGTGGAGTAATCTGAGGAGTGAGGTTCAGAGGGGTCAGTCCTGAGCCTTTTGTCTGGTGGAGGTTGAGAGGCCCTGTCTGGGTGAGGTTGTGAACTCCTTATTAAGGAGATAAGGTCCTCAGCAAGGCTGAGGATCTGTGAACTAGAGGAAGGCCTCTGGGATGTAGATTTGGCAGGCAAAGCTTTTGAAAGTTTGGCAGCTTTAGCCCTGGAGAAGGCCTTAATATACATAGAAGCTGGGGGCCTAGCTGCCCCACGTGCAGGGGTAGAAATGTCCAATGGTATGGTGTCGGACAATTCCTGAACACTAGCTTCTGTAGGGAGTTCTGAAGCCGACTCAGCCGGGGCCTCTCTGGCCTCGGTGGTCGGTAGTATGGTTTCGGTAGTAGGAATCGCCGTGGACTCGGTTTCGGCCGAAACCGAGACACTCGCGGTAGGCCTAGCCGTGGTTTCAGCCGAAACCGCGGGCCGCGAGTGTCGGTCCTTTTCCTTGCATTTTTTGACCATATGCGAAGTCGGAGTCTCCGACGGCATTTTATAAGCAAAAGCGGCTCCAAAAAATTCCTCTGCAAACTCCGACCGACATCTAAGAGTCCGTCGGTTGAAGGAGGCACAGGCTAAACAAGCTGATACGTCGTGGTCTGGGCCTAAGCAAGGAAGGCAGTAAGAATGGAAATCCTTATGAGGTATTTGTTTCCCACAAGTTAAACAATTATTTACTTTGTCTGACATCGGCTGAGGCAAGAAAGAGTCCCCAACGGGGTACTTAGCTTTTTTAGAAGTCTTCGTAGCTGAAATCTCTGGATCTGACTGACCGGCACTTGCGAACAGCTTCTGCTTCAGGCACCGCGTGGCAAGAAAGACTGAGGAAAATGGCGTCGGCTGATGCTTTTATACCCCAGACGCTCTGACGTCGGGGAAAGTGCGACATCAGCCGAGGCCAGACCCAGACTTTGGAATCCGGCCGACTGAAGGGCTGCCTGAGGCAGGACAACCCATGTGTTATGACTGCAGATGCATCCTTGAAGGACATCTCCATGTTGCCGCTTCCAAAATATCCTTGGTAGGTACTCCTCTGAGGTAGGCAGTTGAAGTGGATGTTACCCTGGTGGAGTGAGATCTAATGCTGCTAGGTACAGGTTTCCCATGGTGAGTATAGCAGAAACGTATACAATGTCCTATCCATTTTGAGATAGTCTGTTTTGAAATGTCTATTCCGTGCTCCTGCAGCATGTGCTGCCAATAATTGCTCAGATTTTCTGAAAGCTTTGGTTTTGTCCAAGTAGAAGCTTAACTGCCTGTGAATGTCCAAAGAATGTAGCAGTCTCTCCCCTTTGTTCTGTGGTTTTGGATAGAAAGTTGGCAAGTGAATAGTTTGGTTTAGAGCCACACTTGATACCACCTTTGGCATAAACGTAGGGTTAGTTCTTAAAGACACCCTGTCCTGGTGGAAAATGAGGAAAGGTTCCACTGCTATTAGTGCCTGTAATTCTGAAACTCTTCGTGCTGATATTATTGCCAGTAGCAGAGCAGTTTTCCAAGAGATGTATTTTAATTCTGCTGTGTTAGCTGGCTCAAAAGGAGGTAAAGTTAATTTTTCCAAAAAAAAGTTGAGGTCCCAAGTTGGGGTAGGTGCTCTACGGGGCGGTCTTATGTTTTTAGCCCCTCTGAGGTACTGTTTGAGCAAAGGATTAGAAAAAATTGGTGGATCCGTGTTGTAATGAGCAGAAATCGCTGAGGCGTGGATCTTGATGGATGAAGAGAGGCCCATGTCCAGCATCTCAGTTAAATATTGAAGTATCTGAGGAATGTTTGGGACAAGAGGGTCAAAGGCTGTGCGCCTGGTTCCAGGCACAGAATCTCTTCCATTTATCTGAGTAGGCTTTCCTGGTGCTAGGCCTTCTGGCCTCCAGAATGACATCCACAACATCTTTGGAGAGAGGCATTGCTAGCTTGTCTAAGGAATTTTCCATGCAGCTAGGTTTAAGGTCTTTAGCTGGCTGTGAAGTATCTGACTGTTGTGCTGTGTCAGCAAATGTGGGATTTGAGGCAAAATCCAGGGTGGTTCTTGTGCTAAGTTCTTTAAGGTTCAGTACCAGTGCTGGCGTGGCCAGTTTGGTGCAATCAGGATCATCTTTGGCTCTTCTTGCCTGGCTTTTATGAGTACCTTTGGAAGGAGAGGTAAAGGAGGGAAAGTGTCTACTTGCAGGTTTTTCCAGCTGAATGAGAGGGCATCCACTTTCCATGCTTGTGGATGGTAACTCCTTGTGCAGAATTTCTGTAGCTGGCAGTTCATTGGGGATGCAAACAGATCTATGTCCGGGCTCCACCATTTTTGTGTTATCATTCTGAATATTTGTGGATTCAATTCCCATTCGTGGGGATCCATGATGTTTCTGCTTAGGTCGTCTGCTAGTGTGTTTTTCTCTCCTGGCAGGAATTGTGTTTGCAGATGAACTTGGTAGTCCAGAGCTGTGTTCCACAAGGTCATGGGTTGTCTGCAGAGGGGGTAGGAGTGTGTGCCCCCTTGCTTATGTACCACATAACTGTGGTGTTGTCTGTCTTTAGTAGTAGTTGTCCTGGATGCAGCAGGCCCTTGAAAGCTATAAGTGCATTTTGTACAGCTAGCATCTCTTTGATTGATGCGAAGATGCCTTTGCTCTGCGGGCCACTCGCCCTGAATACATTTTCCTGCCATATGTGATCCCCAGGCATAAACCGATGCATCTGTTGTCAGTGTTTCCTGGCTGTGGGTTGAGTAAAAGACTGTCCCTTGTTGAGGTGACAAGCTTGAGCCCACCATCGAAACTCCTGTTCAAGACAAGGAATAAAGGTAAAACTGTTTCCAAACTTTGACAGTGTTGAGACCATACACTCTTTAGGTACCATTGTAGTTTCCTCATATGCAGTCTGGCATATGGAATTAATAGCATGTAAGATACCATGTAGCCCAAGGCCTGCAGAATTTTTCTTGCAGGGAGTTGGGTCTTTGTTGCCATCAATTGAAAGTATTGAGTCAGTTGTCCTTGTTTGTCTGGCGTGAGATAAGCCATCTGGGCCGTTGTGTTCAAGCTGGCACCCAGGAATATTATCTGTTGTGAGGGCACTAGTTTTGATTTCTTTTCGTTTACAGTGTACCCCAGGCAACTTAATAACTTTTTTATGAACGCCAGATGCTTTAGAAGAATGTCCTTGCTCTCTGCTTAAATCAGGCAGTCGTCCAGGTATGGATAAATTTGAATTCCTGTTTGCCTGCAAAATGCAATTACTGGTGCCAGGCACTTTGTGAAGACCCTGGGCGCAGTAGATAAGCCAAAGGGCAGTGCAGAGAATTGATAGTGCATTGAACCAGCTAGAAATCTGAGGTATCTTCTGCAGTTTTGTCTGACAGGGACATGCAGGTATGCCTCCTTGAGGTCCAAAGTCACGAGCCAAGCTTTCTTGCCCAGCATGGGAAGAAGCTGCTGTAGTATCAACATTTTGAATTTCGGAACATCCAGGTAAGTGTTTAGAGAAGAAAGATTCAGAATGGATCTCCAGGCTTTATCCTTTCTGCGAACCAGAAAGAGTCTTGAATAAAATCTTTGTCCTTGCTCCTGTGGTGGTACCTTTTGAAAAGCTCTCATGTCCATGAGTGCTGTAATTTGTTTTTGAGCATCTGCCCATTGATTTGATGGCAGATTTGGCATTCCTTTTAACCTTGGCAGAGTGTGAAAGTGGAACCTCTAACCTTGAGATACAATGTTGAGAACCCATTTGTCTTTGGTGATGCAATGCCAATTGAGATAGAAAAGTGCCAGTTTTCCTCCTAAAGGGGCTGCCAAGAGAGAGAGAGCTGTTTGGCAGCTGTAGTGGAAAGTCATTGAGGCTGCTTTTTATACAGTTGTGGCTTGTCTTCCCCTTCTTTCTGGCCTGGAGTACCCCATTGTCGAGGCCTGTAAGGACCTTGTGCCTGACCTCTACCTCTTGGACATCTGTTTCTGCCCCTTTGAGGTCTGTCTGTGACTGGAAAGGACCAATTCTTTGTTGGCCAATTTCTGCTAAAACGAGGAGGCTGAACCTGTAAGAAATCCTTCACCGTTTGCATAGATTTTGCCTAATCCTCCATCTTCTTTAATACCTCCTCTGCCTTAACTCCAAACAACACATCCCGCTGCAAAGGTGCATCCAATAATTTTGCCTTAACATGATCTGGTAACGTATATTCTTTTAACCAAGCATGCCTTCTAATGACAGAGCATGTAACTGCTGCTCAACAGGAGGCCTCTAAGGAATCAAACCCACATTGCAAAGTATGTTTTCCCACTTGTTCAGCTGCATGCAATAAATCCTGCATTTCTTTAAAATTAGGAGGATCTGAATCTGGAAGCATCTTTTGTTTCAACTGAGACATCACAAATTGCTGATATTTTAGCATGTGAAACTGGCAATTTAAGGCTCTCATTGCTAAAGTTGCAAACGTATATACTTTCTTTCCCCAGCTGTCTAATGCTCTGAAATCTCTGTCAGAGGGAACTGGGTTTTTTGCTGATGAGGCCTTAATCCCTTTGGGTCCCTGAGAAATAGTTTCAGGGTCAGCAACAGGGCTTTTATACAGAAATTTGTGAGAGTCACGGACTCTGTAATGTCTATCAGGTTTAACTGGGGCTGGAGGTAAGGAGTCAGGGTTTAAGATGGATTCAGTGTACACAATATCCAACACTGGCGGAATAGCCAGGGGTCTGTGTTGAGGCAATAAAAGGAAGTCTCTGAGCCTTTTCTTGGATTCTGAGTGATCCTGGCCTTCCCAGGAGTAGTCCTCAGGCAGAGAGGCTGATGGAATTGATTCCTCAGCATCAGAATCCTCATAAGGGGGTAAAGAATATCCTAGGTCTGAGGATGAATCTAAAGAAATGGACACCTGGTTGGAGGATTCATAGTCTGCATCCTGTTTGGGCCTTTTATAAGGAGGGGATGGAACCCCATATTCAGGGTGATTATGTCTTCGGCCATTTTGAGCATTTGTTTCTGAGGCATGGAAGTCTGTCTTGGAGAATGCTGTATCTGTTTCTTTGTTTTTAAGGGAGCCTTAGACTTAGCAGAGGGTTTAATGGTTAACTGGGTAGGTCTGAAGACACCCTCTGAAGCTGTGGATTGCTCAGCTACTTCAGTTCCCTCAGAAGGGTTAGTTTCGGCAGGCTGAAAACCTAGAGCGTCCGAAGGTCCAGCCAGCTCCACGTGGGAGTAGGAGGCGGTCTGTGGTTCTGTGGAACTGGTCGTCAGGGGCTGCGTAAGGCACCTCGCTGAAAGCCGGAGAACCGGCAACCGGCCTAGAAGAGGCCTTGTCGTCAGTTTTGGGCCTCGGATGCCTGTCCTTGTCTTTGCGCTTTTTATGTATTCTGGTCATCGGAAGTTCCAACGGCATGGTGCAATTTAATTTTCTGCCAAAATAATGTCGGGCAAAATCAAACTGACGTTTAATAGTGCGCTTGTTAAACCTAGCACAAAACCGACAACCAGTGACGTCGTGGTCTGGGCCTAGGCATGGAATGCAACAGGAGTGGAAATCCTTATGAGGTATTTGCTTCCCACAAGAAATACAGTTATTAACTTTTACTGACATCGGTCTGAGGCAAGAAAAAGTTTCCCCAACGGGGTACTTAGATTTGTGGAAGACATCGGTTCTGGATTCGGAATGAAAAACTCAGGAGTCGGCCAACCAGCACTTGCGAACTACTTCTGCTTCGGGCACCGCAAGGCAAGAAAGACTGAAGAAAATGGTGTCGGCTGCATCTTATATACCCCTGTCACACTGACGTCAGGGAGGAGGCGACAGCAACCTACGCCGGACCAAGACTTTGGAACTCAGGCCGACTGGGGAACCGCCTGGCGGCAGGATAAATTAAGTGTAATGACTGCAGCAGTGTAACACGATGAACATTCCCTGAGCCTCTTTTTAGATTCTGAAAAATCTTGGCTCTCCCAGTGGAAATGCTCCCTCAAGTATGCAAGGTTTCCCCAAAAGAATAGTCCTCTGGAGGAGAAGCTGAATGTATAGATTCTTCAGTATCAGAATCCTAATGGGGGAAGAGAATATTCCGGATCAGAAGAAATGAAAACCTGATCTGAAGAGTCATAGTCAGCGTCTTGCCTAGGCCTCTTATCAGGAGGGGGATGGGAACCCCTGATCAAGGTAATCAAGTCTTCGGCCATTTTGAGCATCTGTTTTTTTGGGCATAGAGGCCTGACCACGTGGCTCTTGAGTTTGTTTCTGCGCTTTAGAAGGTGCTTTAGTCTTTGCCTTTGAAGCTGAAGACAGTTTAATGTAAAGATGTTTAAGTCTGAATACACCCTCAGAAGCCGGTGCCTGCTCTGCGGCTCCAGACCCATCTGAAGGAATAGTATCCGAGGCTCCAATACCTTGAGTTTCCAGCAGCATGGCCGACTCCACGTGGGAGTCGGTAGCGGCCTGTGACTCTAAAGTAGCGGGCGTCAGGGGCTGTGAAAGCGCCTCACTGAGAACCGGCGAACGGCTTAGGAGAAGCTTTGTCGTCGGCTTTGGTCCTTGGTTGTCTATCTCTCTCCTTTTCTTTGCATTTTTTGTGAACTCTGGTAGTCGGATGGCTATAAGACAACATTTCTGGATAATTAAACTGACGTCCAAAATAGTTTAAAGCAAAATCATACCGACGCTTAATAGTGCGTTGGTTAAATCTAGCACAAAACTGACAACCAGAAATGTTGTGGTCAGGGCCTAGGCAAGGAATACAGTAAGAATGAAAATCCTTATGAGGTATTTGCTTTCCACAAGAAATACAATTATTTACTTTTTCTGACATTGGTCTGGAGCAAGAAAAAAGTTTCCCCAATGGGGTACTGAGCTTTATTGAAGACTTCGGATCTGAAACTTGAACATGAAAACCTAAGGAGTCGACAGGCACTGGCGAACTGCTTCTGCTTCGGGCACCGCGCGGCAAGAAAGACTAAAGAAAATGGCATCGGCTGCATCTTTTATACCCCTTACGACCTGACGTCAGGGAGGGGGTGACAGCAGCCGACGCAGGACCCAGGACTCTGGAATTCAGTCCGATTGAGGGCAACCTGCCAGCAGGATTACCAAAATGTAATGACTGCAACAGTGAAATGCGAAGAACATCAGGCAATGGAGAAAATAAAGTTTCTTCAACAAAAAGTAAGTTAACAAGCAGAAGGGAGTGTGCTAATCCCATTCTTCTCTCTGTAAGGTTCACAAACAAATTTTGCCAGTTAAACCTTTTCCAGTTTTCCAAAGGAAAATGCTTGAGAAACAGAAAAAAGCACGTGCTGACTAGAAGAATCAGCAGCATCTTGGAAGTGAACCAGAGTCTAATGTTGGGAGACTGAGATGAACAGGAAGACCACTATCAATTATGGAATTAGTGAATAAATGTAAGACTATAAAGCATTGTATCACATCTGTGATAGACAAGTTTTGCAAGAAAAGGTGGCTGAAAAACACTGGACTTTTGCTGACAGTTAAACTTGTGGGTGGACTGTAAAGTATATATCCCAATTTATACCATTAATGTTTGGGACACTAAAAGGAGAAAAACTAAGTAAAACAATTCTTGTTCTTATTAGTATCTGTACAAACTATTTCATGAATTAAACTGCATGTTTTATATAGTAAATCAGTTTTGTGTAGTCGGGAGTATTTTAAATGTTGGTTAAGTCTTTTTAATGATTGCTGTATGTGTTAAAAGATATTAAAGAAAAATACTTTTTACTTACACTAAATATAGGTTTTACAGTATAACAGGATTAAAAAAGGCTTGACAAAAGCAAGTTTAATGTTCTTATGCTGTGATCCTGGCTGCTGGGGTGGGGGTGGGTTATAAAAGTGGACTGATTCCATGGATATATATATTACTTTTTTATTTTACAAAGGTGAATTTCTACATTAGCACCTTTGGCTTAAGCTGCAAACAGGTGTTTCTGTAAGCATGTAGGCTTTAAAAACGACAAAATGATTTAAGTCATAAAAATGCTAAGCTTCTTACAACTGCAAAGACATTACCTTGTTTATTTTCCACTGGCAAATGCTCAGTGGAGTCGAGATGTCTGCAGCTGAGGACAACTGTGCATTGTTTTCTGAGTGAAATTTACAAAGACTCATTGCTAAGCACATTTCTATGGAGATGAGCTGTCTGCTGATGGGAATTTTCACTATTCTTTGCTGGGAGAAATATAAAATGTAAAGATATAATGGCAGAACGTTCAGTGAAGAAATTAAGTTTGAAATTATGGGAAGTGAATAAGAGGCAACAAGCCCCTTAGCAGACTTAATACTTTAATGTATTTAACAGAACAGTGGTACAATTTAATTTAAGACAGCTAGTGCACTTTTTTCTTAAGGCTAAAAGTTAATGTTTTCTGAAAGCATACAAGTTGTTTTTCATATCTGGGAGGGGAAGAGATACGAAAAAACAGACAGCAATCAATCTAAGTAGAAACATAGGCTGCAGCATGCACTTTAGAATGGGGTACCTTACTTTTAGGTTGGATAATGCCTGTGGGTGAAGCAGTCAATTTAATGCAACTGTTTCCTTCTGGAGGGTTAAACTTAATGTTTTGAAGGTGTACCCAAGTTTGTGTATTTGTTCCAAGTTAATAGCAGATGGGGATGTTTTGCATTTAGTTTTTTTGTTTGAGCATTTTCACTAAAACAAAAAGTCTTGAGAAATGTTACAAGTATAAATACAGATGACAAGAAATACCTGTACAACAGATAAGCCTGCAAACATTAGTATAAGCATGTAACACAAAAGCTGGAAATACACATTCAAAAAAAAACTGTGAAGTGTAATAGGTGGGAACAACAGCTTACTATCATGATGGCTAAGCTGTCCCATATTATCCTGGAATATGAACTGCCTTATAGGTACAGATAAAAAGGAAAGAGTATCGAATTATATTTAGAATTGCAAAGTGCAAATAACAATGCTGGAGTAGATACATTTAGAAAGAAATGAGCATATGAATTTGACAAAGAGAAGGTTTTAGAACGGATATTCAGCAGAACATCCAAGACAAAGGAATAGGGCAGTAATTACAATAACTACTAGAGGAGCTCCAACAGCGACAGACATGGGAAAAAATAAGACAAAAAAATGAAGATTTGTGGTAGTAAGGGACGACTGGCAAGATAGAAAGATTACAATGGCATGTATTTATATTTCAGCAAAAACTGCTACTAAGGAGCTTAAGAAAAGTTAGGGAGAAGTAATCACCTTTCAGCAGGGAACATTTATAGGTGGGAATGAGAATTTGATTTGCAACAGTGAAGCTGTATCAGGGGGACCTAGAAGCAAAAACATGAGAGAATAGAACAGATTTCTGAAGAAGTAAAAGAAAATATTTGGTATGACAACTGCAGGGTAATGAAGTAAAAATAAGACACTGGCACCTACCTACCAATCTGTTAAAGAGAGAGGAGTTTAAGGAATGGGAAGTGGAAATTATTCAAGAGTTATTAGGGGTGACAGAAATGTCTTCAGAAGTTATAACTAGTGACTGGGATAAAATGAAAATAAGACTTTAAAAATAAGGTCTAAATAAAAAAGAAATGGTCAAGAAGTAAAGAGATGACTTGGGGGGGGGGGCTGACAAAGGTTACAGTATTGCAGAATAAGAAACTCACAGAACAAGAGGAGGAGCAAATGCAGAGTGCTAAAGAGAAAATTAGGGAACCAATATGTGAGGCAGAGCACCTCGCTGGCCTTGTTCAAGAGAAATCTTGACCAATGGATGGGAGATCGCAGATATACCCCAGGGATTACCTCAGTGTCACTGCTCAACAGAGGCACAGCAAAATAATGGGTATAGTTCCCCATACTAAAGGGGTGGCGTAAGCCACAAAACTATGGGCTAGGCTTGTAAATGCCCTCGGGCAGATAGCCTAGTATGAACCTATGAACCTATGAACCTAAGAAAAATAACCAGAGTTCCCGAAGAAGTATTCCAAAATTTATGAAAATCTGGACAAAGCAGTGAAATAGTACAGTTGTGTACACTTACCATAAATGTAGATGTTCGAGTGTATTCACTGTTGCAGTCATTAAATTTGGGTAATCTGCTGGCAGGTTGCCCTCAGTCGGCCTGAATTCCAAAGTCTTGGGTACTGCGTCGGTTGCTGTCTTCTCTTACATGATGTCAGGTCATCAGGGGTATAAAAACAGTCAATGCCATTTTCTTTAGTTTTTCTTGCCCCCAATTGTCAGGTGCCCTCAAAAAGGTAGCAAAATTATATATATATATATATATATATATATATATATATATATATATATATATATATATATATATATATATACACACACACACACACACACACACACACACACACACATCAACATAACCTTACCTTCATCTACAAGCAAATACACCACATAGGTTGTAGAAGATAGAGAAGGAAAGAAACTTCAGAATGACAGGGGGGATGGCGGGAGGGTAACCAGGACTGCAACAGTGAATACACTCGAACATCTACATTTATGTTAAGTGTACACAACTGTGCTATGTTCTTCATGTTTCACTGTTGCAGTCATTACATTTGGGTAGAATCCCAAAGCTATGGTTGGGAGGCTGGAGCTAAACAGCATTAGGTGTGGCTATAAGGCCCTGCAGCACTGCAGTAGCAAAGCCTGCCCTAGACTTAGAGTAGAGAGGCAAATGGTAATGCTTTGTAAAGGTGTGAACAGAACTCCAAGTAGCAGCCTCTAGAATGTCTTTGGTTGGTACTCCTCTGAGAAAGGCTGCTGAATTAGCAGCAGCTCTGGTGGAATGAAACCTAATGCTCTTGGGCACAGGTTTACCATGGTGTAAGTAGCAGAAACGGATGCAGTGGCTTATCCACTTTGAAATTGTATGCTTTGAAATAGCCTTTCCTTCTGATCCTGCAGCATACGACACTAGTAATTGCTCAGTTTTTCTTAGAGCTTTTGTCCTGCTCAAGTAAAATCTTAGCTGTCTGTGTACATCCAAGGAATGCAGAGTTCTCTCCCCCTTGTTCTGCGGATTTGGATAAAAAGTTGGCAAATGAATTGTTTGGTTAAGAGCCACACTGGAAACCACCTTGGGCATAAAAGTAGGATTTGTCCTCAGAGACACCTTGTCTGGGTAAAATATGATAAAAGGCTCTACAGCCATGTGGGCCTGTAGCTCTGAAACTCTTCTTGCTGAAGTAATTGCTAGTAGCAGAGCTGTTTTCCATAAGAACTTTAGATCAGCGGCAGCAGCTGGTTCAAATGGAGGCAGGGTGAGCTTTTCCAACACAACTGAGGTCCCATGCAAGTAATGGTGATCTTTCTAGGAGGCTTTAAATTTTTGGCTCCTCTAAGATACATTACAACATTACAAGCATTACAACATCCAGATTGACAAACTGACTAACGAGGTGTCTATTTTGGACACAGGTTTAAAAAATGATTTAGATTTTGAGCGTTACAGATTTGACTATGCCCGTATTTTTACGAGCATAGACCTGTTTGTTGAAAAATCAAAAGCAACCAAAAATAAAAAACTAATGAGAGACAGATTATCGTATTCAAATAATACAGCTTATATGAAATTAAGTGGTTCATGTACCACTATTGTTAAAGACTTAAGGAATGAGAGATTGGACCAACATTCATTTTTGAGTGAGAATGACCCTGACTCTGCTCCTGACGACACAGAGGGCCAAGGCCCGAGACGTAGTAATAGAATACAAGCTAATGGTCAACAAAAATGGTCCCCCTCAATATGTGGGCAATAGACAGTACAGCTATAAAAACAACTCTAACAATGGCTGTTTTTTAGGGCCGCGGAACCCCAAGTTCCAACAGAAGAAATGGAACAAAATGCCTCTAGTAACTTGTGGAACTGAACTTAGTAGATCAACACAAGACCTGGAACAAATGACTGAACCAACTGTCCCAAAAATAACTGCGCTAGATGACCCTTACAACAACAAGTTGAAAATACTCACTAACAAAAAGGGTGACTAAGATTTACAACTTCTCGAGCATCAACTTAGATCCTTGTTTAATTGAACTGCTAGCTTATGGGAACACTTTTGTTCCTACAAGGAAATGTAATCTTCCTAAAACTATTATAGATCTAAAATGTTTTGTCAGGAAGCTTAACCTTCACACTATGTTTGACAATACTAACGTCATCAACGACTTTAAACTAAAACTAGCTAGCATGTTTAACCCTCCTTTACATACTGGGTTAGCTTTGTTTGAAAAAGCATGTGAGGTTGACATTAGGAATTTATGTTATGATGACAGAGTGACTAAAAAGTGTTTTGATTATAACACCTCAGTTGAACAAATTAAATGTCTTAAACATCTTTGCTCCTCAGCAACAAGAGTTGTTAAACCAGACAAAGGAGGTGGGTTGGTTATATTTGATAACCATACCTATATAGAAAAAATGGAGAGTATATTATCTGGTGCAGCTTACACTTCATCCTCAATTAATGAGATGAATATTTCAAAAATGAGGATTAGAGGTTACTTTAGAGACATGTTTATTGGGGGTAAAATTGACCTAGACACATATAATTACATTGACATCAACATGTCGAAAAACCCTGTGATTTTCGGTATTCCGAAAATCCATAAGAATTTACATAACCCACCAATGCGTGCACTAATTGATAGTCGTTTATCAATTACTCACCCTTGTGCACAACTAGTTGAAACAATCCTTGCTAAATATTTGAAATTAATTCCAAACATATGCAAGGATTCATGGTCTTTCCTCAATAGTATGAATAATATTGATTTTGACAACTCACTTAACTTTCTCATGGTTGACGTCGTTGACCTCTACACATCCATACCACATTTAAAAGCAGTAGAGTGGATTTCTCTAATGCTTAGTGATCTTGGTGCTTCAAATAATGAGATGGATATTGTCTCTGAACCTTTAGACATCATCCTAACATCGAACTACTTTATGTTTAATGAGAAAGTGTATCTGCAGAAACAAGGTATAGCAATGGGGTCACCATGCGGAGCTACCGTTGCTAACCTATTTATGGCGCATTGGGAAAAGGTGTACCTGTTTGAGAACACTACTATGAGTAAAATCAGATTATATACTAGATACCTTGATGATGTGTTTATTTTGTTTGATGGGAATGCAGTTGAAGCTATGACATTAGTAGAATACTTCAATGATTCCACTTCTTTCCTAAAATTTACATCTACATTTTCCACTAATGAAATAGACTATTTGGATGTGAAACTTTTTAAGGATGTTAACAACTTAGAATATGTTTCTATGATTCATAGAAAACCAACTTACTGCAATTCCCTCTTACACTTTAAAAGTTCACATCCTTTTAGACAAAAAAGAGCCATCATTAAAGGACAACTAATAAGAGCAGCAAGGATGTGTAGTAGGGATACGGCATTTGACAATGAATGTAACAACCTAAGAAGTATGTTTATAAGTAGAGATTATCCATTAGACTTGTTCTTGGAACTTCTGGAAGAAGTTAACAACAAACGATTGAATGGTGTTTATCTCCCCCTTCTCAAGAAGAGTACTATAGAAGGGGATATCGCCACTTCTTGTGTAGAAGCGAGAGAGCAAGCTTTAGCACTAGGGAATACCAACAAAAGAAGTGACCCAAAGAACACAGAATCTTTTAAAACTAGTTTTATTTCTACTTTTAGCAGTAATTCTTTGGATATTCAATTAATTCTAACGAAAAATTGGCACTTCATTTTGAATAATGAAGAACTATTTGAAAAACTAGGCGACAGACCTAAGTTTGTATATAAACGAGGGAGTAACCTAAAATCTATTCTTGAGAACAACAATAGGTCAAACAACAACATAAAGTTTAAAGGTTGCACACAGTGTGGGTTTTGTAAGTATTGTCAGTTTGTTAAAACTTGTAGCTCATTCAAAATTAGTAGTAGGAAGTACTACATTAACTACAAACTTAATTGTACTTCTAGGTCTATTGTTTACTTGGCCTTATGTAACTGCTGTTTAGCATACTACGTAGGTAAGACTGATCGTAGGCTACGTGACAGGGTTTATGAGCATTTGTATGCAATAAGAACTAAAAAATGTGAAAATGCTCTAGCAAAACACTGTTTAAAATATGAGGGACACTGTTTTTGCTTCATGGCTATTGATGTAGTACCACAGTCTATGAGGGGTGGACCAACTAACATTCTATTAGAGATCCGGGAATTAGAATGGCAACTACGGTTGAATTCTTTTTGTATCCCAGGATTAAACGAAAACTGTAATATCTCTTGTATATTAAAGATGAGGAATTACTTGAGACAATAATGTAGTTAGGATCTAATTGTTATATTATATGTCACTCATCTCATTCATCTCATTCCAATCTTTTAAGGTTTAAAAAATCAATTGATTGTTTGCCGTATTTTATATTACATGTCATAAGCACTTATACTTTTTAAATATTTTTTATACATTTATATGTTTTATTTTTTATACAGGATAACACATTATCTTTTAAATTGCAAACAACTTGAGTATAACATTCTTTAGGTTGTCAGTAAATTTGTTTTTGTAGCCGACACTTTTTAGGCTTTAAAAGGGGTGTTTCTGGCTCATTTTTTCTGTTCATTTTGTGATGTGTTCACATTGTTATGTGGCACAAGATGCACAGTCAACTAAACTTTTTAACACGTAACACTCTTTTACAAGTGTTTCAGTTGTGAAAACACTTGAGTGATTATTCTATTTAAGTGCATTTTGCGTGGCTTCGACATAGTGTCTCTTTAAATGTATGTAACTATTAAACCACGCTATGCACGTTTTGTTTATAAATGGGCGGTAATTTTTAAAATGGTTTTGTTCTGAAGAAGCTGTAGTAATACTACGGCGAAAACGCTCTTTCTTTTTTACAAATAAAAGCGTTATTCTATTAGTAGCACGTCTTCTGGATTTACTTTCTTGGCAATATTTGGAAGGACTTGCGACTGAGTGCCTGGCCTTTGCTGGATTAGGAGGTGGCTGTTTTCCGTTTTTCATCAGTTTGTTTTCAGTTTGAGTTGAGTTTCCTCTAAGATACTGCTTTAGTAAAGGATGAGAAAAGATTGGTGGCTCTGTATTGTAATGAGCCGAAATGGCAGAGGCATGGATTCTGATTGATGAGAAAGATAGGCCTTTGTCAAGCATCTCAGTTAAGTATTGTAATATCTGAGGAATATTTGGTTATGCTGTATCAGTTCCTTGTGCTTAATTCCAAGCACAGAATCTCTTCCATTTGTCAGCATAAGATTTTCCAGTACTAGGCTTTCTGGCTTCCAAAATGACATCCATCACAGCTTTACTGAGAGGTGTTGTTTGTATGACTACATGATTAGCCATGCTGCCAGGTTCAGTGTCTGTAGTTGATTGTGCAGGATCTGATTGTTTTGCTGGGACAGTAGTTGTGGTCTTTGAGGCAAGGTCCAAGCTGGGTACTGACCAAGTTCCTTAGGAGTGAAGTACCAGTATTGGCAGAGCCAGTCATCTTTGGCTTCTCTTGTCTGACTTTTAGGAGGACATTGGGTAGAAGAGGCAGAGGAGAAAAGGCGTAAACTGATAGATTTTCCGACTGAAGGATAGGGTGTCCACTTTCCATGCTTGTCTGTGATAAGTCCTTGTACAGAATCTTTTCAATTGATAATTTTGAGAAGAGGCAAATAGATCTATGTCTGTGCTCCCTCATTTCTCTGTTATCATGCTGAAGACTTGTGGATTTAGTTTCCACTCGTGAGGATCCATAAGGTTCTTGCTTAAATCGTCTGCCAGAGTGTTTTGTTTTCCTGGCAGAAATTGAGCCTGAAGATGTATTTGGAAAGTCAAGGCTGTGTCCCACAGTGCCATGGCTAATCTGCAAAGGGGGTATGAGTGTGTGCCCCCCTTGCTTGTTTATATACCACATGACTGTGGTGTTGTCCTGGAAGAAGTAAGTCCTTGAAGGCTGTTAGGGCATTTTGAACAGCTAGCATCTCTTTCTGGTTGATATGTAGATGCATTTGTTTTGGTGTCCATAAGCCCTGAATGCATCTTCCTGCCATGTGGGCCCCCCAGGCATAATCTGATGTGTCTGTTGTTAAGGTATGGCTGGCAGGAAGGGGTAGAGTGAAGGGCAGTCCTATGGTTTGGTGATATGCCTTTGCCCACCATATAAACTCCTGTTGCAGGCAGGGAATGAGAGGAATAATTGTTTCCAGACTGTGTGAATGTTGACTCCATAAACTTTTTAGGTACCATTTTAGTTTCAACATATGCAGTCTTGCATATGGAATTAGTAGGATGCAGGATGCCATGAAGCCCAGAGCCTGCAGAATTTGCCTTGCAGAAGACTGGGTTTTTGTTGATGTCAGTTTGAAGTAAGCAGTCAGTTGCCTTTGCTTGGGGTAAGCCATCTGGGCAGTTGTATCCAAGCTTGCACCCAGGAAAGTTATCTTTCGAGAATGTACCAGTTGTGCTTTCTTTTTGTTTATTGTGTACCCTAGGCATGTTAGAAGCCTTTTCACAAATGCCAGGTGTCGAGGAAGAGTGTCCTTGTTCTCTGCTTGAATGAGACAGTCGTCCAAGTAAAGATATATCTGTATACTTCTTTGTCTGCAAAAAGCAATTATTGGTGCCAGGCACTTTGTAAAGATCGTGGCGCAGTAGATAAGCCAAAGGGCAGTGCAGAGAATTGGTAATGCATTAAGCCAGCCTTGAATCTGAGGTATCTTCTGTACGATTGTCTTATTGGGACATGCAGGTATGCCTCTTTTAGGTCTAAAGTCACCAGCCAAGCATTCTTACCCAGCATGGGCAGAAGCTGCTGCAAAGTCAGCATTTTGAATTTTGGAATGTCCAGGTATGTGTTCAAAATAGATAAATCCAGTATTGGCCGCCTGGCCTTGTCCTTTCTGGGTACCAAGAAAAGTCTTGAGTAAAAACCTTGTCCTTTTTCCCGTTCTGGTACTGTCTGAATGGCCCCCATATCCATGAGGGACGTAACCTGTTTCTGTGCCTCAGCCCATTGATTTTTTGGCAGATCTGGCTAACCATTTGCCATTGGCAGAGTGTGGAAATGGAATCTGTATCCCTGTGATACAATGTTTAGTACCCACTTGTCCTGGGTTATTAACCGCCAATTTTGAGCAAAAAGTGCTAATTTTCCTCCTATGGGTGCTGCCAAAAGATAAGTGCTTAGTGTAGGCAGGGGGAAGTCATTGGGATTGCTTTCTGCAGGTTTGCGCTTTATCGCCCCCAGATTTGGAGGTGGAAGCGCCCCATTGCTTTGAACTGTATGAAACTTGCACCTGGTATCTGGAACCCTTAGGGCGCCTGGATTTGCCCCTTTGAGCTCTGTCTGACACAGGAAAGGACCAATTTTTTGTAGGCCAGTGCCTACTGAATCTTGGTGGCTTGGTTAAGAAGTCTTTAACAGTTTGCATAGACTTAGCTTTGTCTTCCATTTTCTTTAAAACCTCTTCTGCCTTAATACCAAGCAGAGAATCATGCTGTAAAGGTGCATCTAGCAATTTAGCTTTAACATGATCAGGCAAATTTTGTTCCTGTAACTAGGCAGGCCTCCTAATCACAGATCCAGTAACTGCGGCCCTGCAGGAGGCCTCTAAGGAATCAAAACCACATTTCAAAGTATGCTTTCCAATTTGTTCAGCTGCATGCAGTAAGTCCTGCAATTCTTTATTTTCTGCACATTCTGAAATCAACATCGTTTTCTGTTTCAGCAATCCCATAACATGTTGTTGGTATTTAAGCATATGAAATTGACAGTTTAAGGCCCTGATTGCCAAGGTTGCAGATGTATAAACCTTTTTCCCCCATCTGTCTAGTGCCCTTGAATCTCTGTCAGAGGGGGTAGGATTTTTTGATGTTGAGGCCTTAACTCCCTTTGGACCCTGTGAAATAGTT
This sequence comes from Protopterus annectens, assembly GCF_019279795.1. Lineage (NCBI taxonomy): Eukaryota > Metazoa > Chordata > Ceratodontiformes > Protopteridae > Protopterus > Protopterus annectens. The sequence goes on along the minus strand of NC_056743.1, from coordinate 1,709,357,694 downwards.
TCAGGATCAGCAGCAGGGTTTCTAAATAAAAATTTTATGTGAGTCAGGGACCCTGTAATATCTGTCAGGCTTACTGGGAGCCGGAGGTAAGGAGTCAGGGGTCAAGCTGGACTCCGAAAACACATCATCCACAATGTCTAAAACAGGGGGAATGGCTAAAGGCTTGTGCTGAGGGAGGAGGGGGAAATCCCTGAGCCTCTTTTTTGATTCTGAGAAGTCTTGACTCTCCCAGTGAAAATGCTCCCTCAAAATATGCAAGGTTTCTCCAAATGAATAATCCTCAGGAGGAGATGCATATGGAATAGACTCCTCAGCATCAGAATCCTCATAGGGAGGCATAGATAATTCCTGATCAGAAGAGGAATCAGAAGAAATAGAAACCTGATCTGAAGAGTCATAATCAGTGTCTTGCCTAGGTCTCTTATCCGGAGGGGGATGGGTAACCCCTGATCAAGGTAATAAGGTCTTCAGCCATTTTGATAGTCTGTTTTTTAGGAATAGAGGGCTGTGCATGTGGCTCATGCATTGGTTTTTTAGATTTAGAAGTTGCTTCTGTCTTTGGTTTTGCAGCTGTCGGTTTGATATACAAATGTTGAGGTCTGAATACACCCTCAGAAACAGGTGCCTGCTCAGCGGCCCCGGACCCATCCGAGGGAGATACATCCATCGGTCCAACACCCGGAGTATCTTGCGGCATGCCAGACTCCACATGGGTGTTGGTAGAGGCCTGCGACTCGAAGGTAGCGGGTATCAGGGGCTGCGAAAGTACCTCACTGACTACCGGCGAACAGGCGACTGGCTTAGGAGAAGCTTTGTCGTCAGTTTTGGATCTCGACTGCCTTTCTCTGTCCTTTTCTTTGCATTTTTTATGTTCTCCGGTAGTCGGACTGCTATCCAGCGACATTTCTGGGTAGTTAAATCTGTTTCCAAATACTTTGATGCAAAAATATACCAACGCTTAATAGTGCGTTGGTTAAATATAGCACAAAACCGACAGCCAGGCACGGTGTGATCAGGGCCTAAGCAAGGAATACAGTATAAATGGAAATCCTTATGAGGTATTTGCTTCCCACAAGTAATACAATTATTAACTTTTTCTGACATCTGTAAAAAGCAAGAAAAAAGTTTCCCCAATGGGGTACTTAGCTTTAGTGGAGACTTCGGTTCTGAAACTCAAACTCGAATATTTCAGTAGTCAGCCAACTGGCACTTCCGAAATATTTCTGCTTCGGGCACCGCGTGGCAAGAAAGACTAAAGAGAATGGCGTCGGCTGCATGTTTTATACCCCTGACAACCTGACGTCATGGAAGAGAAGACAGCAACCAACGCAGGACCCAAGATTTTGGAATTCAGGTGACTGAGGGCAACCTGCCAGCAGATTACCCAAATGTAATGACTGCAACACTGAAACACGAAGAACATGTGGAAATCAAGAGAGAGAGAGAGTCCAAATGGAAATATTTATGGAAGACTTATTTATGACAAGGTTAGAGGTAGATGAGGCTCAACAACTAAGAGTTAAGATAGTGACGGATGAGATAAAAACAGTGATGTATAATCAGCCTTTAAGAAAGTCTCCAGAACAGATGGTATTCCCATTAAATTTTGGAAATTGAGGGGGAAGAAAGTGATAAAAACTGGAAGATTTTGTTTGAATGTATTTTAAAAGAAGGGGAAGCACCAACATCTTAGAAGTGTTTATGACTATATTAGCTAAAAGAATGGCAAATGTGTTGTTAAAGTTGGTAGATATTGATCAGTGTGGTTTTGTGAAGAAGAGGCAAATATCTGACATTAATAAAACAATAATGATTCAGACTGAAGCAGAATGTAAGAAAATGCCTTTGTTGTTGATGGATATTGATGCAAAAAAAAAGCATTCAACATAGTAAGATGGGATTTTCTGAATAGGACATTAGAAGCATTTGCATTCCCCGATACAGTAAGGATCTATATTATAAGACCAAAAGTTGAAAATCGCGAACGCTGTAAATGTCGAAAATGCCGGACCTCGAAGTGCTTTTTGTGTGATCGCAGTACAGTGAAGATTGGAATATTTGCCCTTTCCTCTGAAGTTGGTATATATATTTAGTGGGGTAGCAAGTTAGAGGTCCAGCATTTGACATTTACAGCGTTCACAATTTTCAACTTTCAGTCTTATAATATAGACCCTATAATAATAAGTTTGATTACAAGGAGAAACAAAGGAATGTAGGCAAGAATTAAAGTGAGAGGGCTCCTCTCAGATAAGCTGTTTTTGAACAGAGGAACCAGGCAGGGGTGCCCTCTTTCCTCTATTTGCTTTATATTTACAGACATTGGCAAAGAAAATAAGGGACTCAGAAATACAAGGATATACTTAGTATGGTAATCAAGAAAAGTTGGCCTTATTTGTAGATGATATTTTTTTAGTTGATAAATTCAGAAAAGAACATATTTGTAGAACATTTTGAAAGAGTTTCAAGTCTTTTTGGGATATAAAACTAATGAAGATAAAACAAAAGCTACAGCTGTAAATTATGTATCCACACATGAATTGGTTCAACAATCCCCATATTTATGGGGACATGATAAGATGAAGTTGAAGTACTTAGTAGTATGGATTAAAAAGGCTTCTGTTACGACAGCTAATGATATGTGAGAATAGACTAAAAAGACAATACAAAATTGAGAAACTGGAATCTCCTATTTATCGATATGGACAGTTAAGATACAAGCAGTGAAAATGTTTTTAGTCCCTTATGCCTTGTATATAGCTCAAGCATACTTCTATCAATGCAAGGATAACTTGTGGATAACTAATAAAGAACTTAAGGAATTCATCTGGGAGGGAAAGTGGGCAAGAGTTAAGGAGGATAAGTTGATCCTTCCAACAGAACAAGGTGGTTCAGGTTTACCTGATTTAAATGGATACTTTAGAGCTACACAGTTAAGTTTCATATATATATATATATATATATATATATATATATATATATATATATATATATCTATAAAACACAAGCAAAAATTTATAATTCAAAGTGGAAAGGGATGATGATGAAGCAAAGGGAAGTTCAATAAATAGAAACAGAGTGGGATTTTGCATGTAGAACCTAAGAATACCAACTATATATATATATATATATATATATATATATATATATATATTTTTTTTTCGGCTACTACTTTATGAATATAAGAACTAAGCCAATATGAGGATAAAAAAAGGAGATTTTGCGAATAGGATGACTGCAGGTAGGGGTATGGAAAATAGGCAAGACAGAGCTGGAATTTACTGGAGAAACCTGTCAAAGGAACTAAGATGATGGCAGCAACTAATTCAAGCAGGAAATGTAACAGTGGGATGAGGCCAAGACATTTGTACTGCAGGTTGGAGACTGCCTTCCCTCTCAGGACCAGAGTATAGGCAAAGAAAAAGGGAAAGCGGGATTTTAAGTGAAAGACCTGCTCTGGTAAAGTATGAAGTTGCATCAAGAACAGACGCAGCTGTTAAAAGGGATAATTAGTAGGGAATATAAATATTACATAACTATAGGAATCATCAGTAGAGGTCTGAAAAGATTGGGAGAGAGACTGGAAAAGCAATTCACAAGAAACCAATTGGAAGACATATGTATGGCTCCCAAATATGCAACAAAATCCAGAAGATTTGGGATCTTCGCTTGGAAGAGTTTGTACAGGTATTTTATACCCCAAGCAGACTCGGGCAAACACAGCAAATGTTGGAGTTGTGATGGATAAGAAATAAGTAACTGGGGAACATATGTTTTGGGTATATAATGAGTTGGCAGATTTTAAAAATACCCTACAGATTACTATATCAGAAACATCAGGTGAACAAATGGTTGTAAGTAAGGATTTTTTTTTTTTAAGCTGGGATACAGGATCTGAATTGGTAAGGCCTTATTAAGTTTAATTCTGTTGACTGTATTTGAAGTATTGAGTATTATAAAAGAACTGGAAAAGTGAGCTTTAGAAAAGGGAAGGAGCAAATTACATAAACGTAAATGGAAATTGTGGAAACAATACACAAAATGTTCAGGATGAGGAGGAATGAGGTTTAAGGGAAGGCAGGAATTCTGCAATTTTTTGTAGTGTTGGGCTGATGACAGTAGTAGTAGTAAGGAAAATATATGTGATGTACTTTGTATTTAAACTGAAAAATGTTAAAATGGTTTGTTTGCTTTTCTGTTAAAGTATGTTTGACTATGACTTGAGAGATAATTTTTAATAAAAGTGTCAAAGATCAAGGAAAAAAGATTTTATCACTATAAACTCCTGTAAAAGACCCGAACATACCCAATACGGATCAGTATTCTATCCAACAAAACAAATCAAAATCACATTATAACAATCTCCAGACACTACAAATGTCTCCAAGTGAATACTAAGCAAGCATCATTAATGGGCAAGCTGGTTTTCCATGGCTACATGGCAAGTCAGTAAACCCCATTCATATCTTCCAACTTATCACACAGTCTACCAAGATTACCACATAGTGTGCCTTCCACTCACACTGAGGAGCGCCTGAATCTCCTTGTTCTGCAAAAGCTGTGTCCACAACTGGTTCTGCAGTAGTAGAGGGCTTCCAGGTAATACATTCTGCAGTTACAAGCAAGGCAAGCATGAAGGGAAGCAGAAAGAGAAAAAATTTGAATAAGCCATTGGCGTCAAGAGCATAGCAAATATCAATGTGAGTTTTGTGGTCCAAAAGACTTGCACAAATAGCAAGTTGTACAGGGCATACAGAATGGGTTGCTGACAGTTTAACTAATAAACATTTGTTACACAATCAATTAAACAACAGAGAACGCGGCCTTTAAAAAAAGCAACAAAAGTGATACGAATCAGCTCCATAGCACTGATGAAGACTAAACAATGGCTCAAATAATTCAAGGCACTAACTGGTTATTCTGATAAGTCCAATCACTTAATGAAAATGCTGCTGACACTACACTTACACTGGCAGCAAACCCAACAGGAAGAGATGCAAGAAAGAATCCTTAAAACAGGAAAAAAAAATCAAGAAGGGAGAAAGTACAGTTGTGCCTACTTACCAAAAACTAAATTGTAAAAGTGTATTCTCTACTAGGAGTAATAACAGCTTAGGACTTCCTGCTGTGAAAGCCCGCAATGTGCACAAATAACAGATTCATTCTCCTGGCCCAGCAGACACCCTCCACTCAGATGTCAGGATAGAAGTGTTGTTGGCCGATGCCATTTTCTCAGGTCTTTCTTGCCCCCAAAGTCTAAAACCCCACTCTCCAAGCCCTAGGCCAGAGGCACAACCACACTTACTGTCTCCAGCAAAATTATGGCAAATGAGACCTTTTGGATAATTTAGATGGTGAGGGGACCTAAAGTAGTGGGATACAGGGAGCCCACTCCGACTCATGGATATGACAAATAGGATAGAGGGTGGGAAAGACTGCAACAGTGAAGATGCTTGAAGATCCACGTTTGTGTTAAGACACAACTTTACTATATTCAATGTGTTTCAGTGTTGCTCTTATACCAGAGTACTTGCAGCGGAGAGATTCTCTACCCTGAGGTGAATGCTACCAAAAACAGTTTTCCATGATAAGTTTTTCATCAAAGGAAGGAGAAGCAGCACTCAGGGAGGAGGGCCTTAGGTGGATGACACCCTTGATGAACTATTTCATCATAGGCTGGGAATACAGATGAGGACGCACTACAGATGGCAACATTATGAATTTTCATTGGGAATAAGATACGACTTTCTCAAAAAGCTCAGCTAGATAGGTCAGAAAGTACAGTTTTGTACCTACCATAAATGTAGATGTTCGAGTGTCTTCACTGCTACAGTCATTACACTTGGGTTATCCTGCCGTCAGGCGGTCCCCGCAGTCGGCCAGAGTTCCAAAGTCTTGGTCCGGCGTCGGATGCTGTCGCTTCTTCCCTGACGTCAGTGCGCCAGGGGTATATAAGATGCAACCAATGCCATTTTCTTCAGTTTTTCTTGCCCCAGACGTCAGGTACCCCCAAATAGGTAGGCAATACATATTGCTAATAAAACATACATAAAAAGTAAAACCAAAATCTACAGTTACCAGCAAATACACCACATAGGTAATATAGGGTAGGAAAAGTGTAGATACGTCCCAGTTAAGAAAGAGGGGATGGAGGAAGGGTAACCTGGACTGCAGCAGTGAAGACACTCCAACATCTACATTTATGGTAGGTACAAAACTGTACTATGTTCATCGTGTTTCACTGCTGCAGTCATTATACTTGGGTTGAATCCCAAAGCTGAAGTTGGGTGGCTGGTTCTAGAGAGGATTTGGGGTGGCTATGAGGCCCTACAGCACTGCAGTGGCAAAGCCAGCTCTGGTTTTAGAATAAAGAGCCAAGTGATAATGTTTGGAAAAGGTGTGCACTGAACTCCAAGTTGCAGCTCCAGGTATCTTTGGTAGGTACTCCTCTAAGGTAGGCAGTTGAAGTGGCTGTTGCCCTGGCGGAATGTGGCCTAATGATGCTTTGTACAGTTTTCCCATGCTGTGTGTAGCAGAAACGTATACAGTGTCCTATCCCCTTTGAAATGGTCTGCTCTGAAAAGGGGCCTCCTGGCCTCCAAAATGACATCCATATCAGCTTTGGAGAGAGGTGTTGTTTGCTTGACTAAGTTATTTGCCATACAGCCAGGTTTAAGGTTTTGAGCTGGCTGTGCAGGATCTGATTGTTTTGTTGTGTCAGAAGATGAGGAATTTGAGGTAAAATCCATGGTGGGTCTTGAGCTAAGTTCTTTAAGATTGGGTACCACTGCTGGCGTGGCCAGTCTGGGGCAATCAGAATCATTTATGGCTTTTCTTGTCTGGCTTTTAGGAGTATTTTTGAAAGGAGAGGCAGTGGTGGGAAGGCATAAACTTTTAGGCTTTTCCAGCTGAACGAGAGAGCATCCACTTTCCATGCTTGTGTGTGGTAAATCCTTGTGCAGAATTTCTGTAGTTGGCAATTCATTTGGGAGGCAAAAAGATCTATGCCTGGGCACCCCCATTCTTTTATCATCATGCTGAATACTTGTGGATTTAATTTCCACTTGTGAGGATCCATGACGTTTCTGCTTAAGTCGTCTGCCAGAGTATTTTTCTTTCCTGGCAGGAACTGTCTTGTAGATGAACTTCATAGGTTACAGCTGTGGCCCACAAGGTCATGGCTTGTCTGCAGAGGGGATAAGAATGAGTGCCCCCTTGCTTGTTTATGTACCACATAACTGTGGTGTTGTCTGTCTTTATTAATAGTTGTCCAGGATGCATAAGGTCCTTGAAAGCTGTTAGGGCATTTTGTACAGCTAGCATCTCTTTTGGATTGATGTGAAGATGTCTTTGGTCTGCGGCCTACTTGCCCTGAATACATTTTCCTGCCATATGTGCTCCCCAGGCGTAAGCCGAAGCATCTGTTGTTAGTGTCTGCCTGGCTGTGTGTAGAGTGAAAGGCTGTCCCTTGTTGTGGTGATATGCCTGTGCCCGCCATCGAAACTCCTGTTGTAGGCATGGAATAAGTGGTATTACTGTTTCCAAACTGTGACAGTGTTGAGTCCAAACACTTTTTAGGTACCATTGTAATTTCCTCATATGCAGTCTGGCATATGGTATTAGAAGTATGCAGGACGCCATGAACCCCAAGGCCTGCAGAACTTTTCTTGCAGGGAGTTGGGTTTTTGTTGCCATCAATTGAAAGTACTGAGTCAGTTGTCCTTGCTTGTCTGGCGTGAGATAAGCCATCTGGGCCATTGTATTTAAGCTGGCACCCAGGAATATTATCTCTTGTGAGGGCACTAGTTTTGACTTCTTTTCGTTTACTGTGTACCCTAGGCAAATTAGCAGTCTCTTTACAAACGCCAGATGCTTTAGAAGGATGTCCTTGCTCTCTGCTTAAATAAGGCAGCCGTCCAAGTAGGGATATATTTGAACTCCTTTTTGTCTGCAAAATGCAATTACTGGTGCCAGGCATTTTGTGAAGACCCTGGGTGCAGTAGATAAGCCAAAGGGCAGTGCAGAGAATTGGTAATGCATTGAGCCAGCTATGAATATGAGGTATCTTCTGCAATTTTGTCTGATAGGGACATGCAGGTATGCCTCTTCGAGGTCCAAGGTAACAAGCCAAGCTTTCTTGCCCAGCATGGGAAGAAGCTGCTGTAGTGTCAACATTTTGAATTTTGGAACATCCAGGTAAGTATTTAGAGTAGAAAGGTCCAGTATAGGTCTCTAGGCTTTGTCCTTTCTGGGGACCAGGAAAAGTCTTGAGTAAAATCCTTGTCCTTGTTCCTGTTGTGGCACTTTTTGAATAGCTCTCATGTCCATGAGGGCTGTAATTTGTTTTTGAGCCTCTCCCCATTGATTTTGTGGCAGGTCTGGCATTCCTTTTGGCCTTGGTAGAGTGTGAAAGTGGAACCTGTAACCTTGAGAGACAATATTCATCACCCATTTGTCTTGGGTGATTACATACCAATTTTGTGAACAAAGTGCGAGTTTTCCCCCTAAGGGAGCTGCCAAACGGCAAGTGCTTGGCATTTGAAGGTAGGGGAGTCATTGGGACTGTTTCCTAAAAGGTTGGGACTTGTCTTCCCCTCCTTTTGGGGGTTGAAGCACCCCACTGTCGTGGTCTGTAAGAGCCTTGGGGCTGAGATCTGCCTCTTGGGCATCTGTATCTGCCTCTTTGTGGTCTGTCTGACACTGGAAAGGACCAATTTTTAAGGCCAATTTCTGCTAAATCGAGGTGGCTGTAACTGTAAGAAATCCTTCACTGTTTGCATAGATTTTGCCTTATCCTCCATTTTCTTTAATACCTCTTCTGCCTTAACACCAAATAAAATATCTTGCTGTAAAGGAGCATCCAATAATTTTGCCTTAACATGATCAGGTTAACCTTGTTCTTTTAACAAAGCATGTCTTCGAATAAGAGATCCTGTAACTGCTGCTCTACAAGAAGCCTCTAATGAATCAAAACCACATTGCAGAGTATGTTTTCCCACTTGTTCAGCTGCATACAATAAATCCTGCATTTCCTTGTAGTCAGGATGTTCTGAACTAGTAAGCATTTTCTGTTTTAACAGAGACATTAAATATTGTTGGTATTTAAGCATGTGAAACTGGCAATTTAAAGCCCTTACTGCTAAAGTTGCGGAAGTGTAAACTTTCTTCCCCCATCTGTCTAATGCTCTAGAATCCCTGTCAGAGGGAACTGGATTTTTAGCCGTGGAAGCCTTTACCCCTTTGGGACCCTGGGAAATAGTTTCTGGGTCAGCAACAGGGTTTTTATAAAGAAATTTGTGAGAGTCAGGGACTCTGTAGTACCTGTCTGGCTTGACTGGAGCAGGGGGCAAAGAATCAGGATTTAAACTGGATTCAGAGAACACATCATCCACAATATCTAACACTGGCGGAATAGCAAGGGGCCTGTGCTGAGGCAATAAAAGAAAGTCTCTGAGCCTTTTCTTGCATTCTGAATAATCCCGGCCCTCCCAGTGGAAATGCTCCCTCATGGTATGTAAAGTTTCCCCAAAAGAGTAATCCTCAGGAGGAGAGGCTGAAGGGATTGATTCTTCAGCATCAGAGTCCTCATAGGGGGGTAAAGTGTATCCCTGGTCTGAAGAGGAATCAGAAGAAATGGAAACCTGGTCAGAGGAATCATATTCTGTATCCTGCCTACGCCTTTTACCAGGAGGGGGATGGGAACCCCTGATCAGAGTAATTAGGTCTTCAGCCATTTTGAGCATCTGTTTTTTAGGTATGGAGGCCTGTCCAGGTGAATGCTGTACTTGCTTCTTTGTCTTTAATGGACTTTTAGACTTGGTTGTTGTTTTGATGGTAAGCTGTGAAGGTCTGAAAACACCCTCAGAAGCCGATGCCTGCTCAGCGGCTCCGGACCCATCTGAGGGGTTAGCAAGAAAGACTAAAGAAAATGGCGTCGACTGCATCTTATATCCCCCTGGTGCACTGACGTCAGGGAAGAAGCGACAGTAACCGACGCCGGACCAAGACTTTGGAACTCTGGCTGATTGCCGGACCGCCTGATGGCAGGATAACCCAAGTGTAATGACTACAGCAGTAAAACACGATGAACATCTAATGTCCGATTAGCTAACAAAGATTATTGGCCTTTGGTCTAGCATGAAATAGTCAACCTTTTCCATTTTAAGACTTACAATTTTCTCATACTGAGTTTTCTGGCCTCTAACACACCCTTGTCTAACAGCTGGCCCTGAGGAATAAGGATAAAATGATCCAAGCTGCCAGCTTCATGATGTTCTAGTTGGGGTGTATGGTGGCTCCTTTATTCTGTGTCAAAAGATCCACCTTCTGTGGAAGTAGCCAAGGTTCTTGTCTGTTCATGTTACGTAACAGAGAGAAAGTATAGTTGTGTACACTTACCATAAATGTAGATGTATGAGTGTATTCACTGTTGCAGTCATTACATTTCGGTAATCTGCTGGCAGGTTGCCCTCAGTCGGCCTGATTAACAAAGTCTTGGGTCCTGCGTCAGTTGCTGTCTCTTCCATGACGTCAGGGGGTATAAAACATGCAGCAGACGCCATTACATCAGTTTTTCTTGCCCCAGATGTCAGGTCCCCCCAAAATGGGGAGCAAAATATATAAATATATATAATTAGAAACACAAAAATATACCTCCAAACAAAAGCAAATACACCAAAAAGGCTTTTAAGCATAGTAAAAGAAAGAAGAGGTAAAGTAAAAGAAAAACAGGGGGTTGGAGGGAGGATAACCAGGACTGCAACAGTGAATACACTCGAACATCTACATTTATGGTAAGTGTACACAACTGTACTATGTTCGTGTTTCACTGTTGCAGTCATTACAATTGGGTAGATTCCAAAAGCTAAGGTTGGGAGGATGGATCTATACAGGATTAGGAACAGCTATAAGGCCCTGCAAAACAGCAGTGGCAAAGCCAGCTCTGGATTTAGAGAAAATTGGTAAGTGATAATGCTTGGTGAAAGTATGCATTGAACTCCATGAAGCAGCTTCTAAAATATCCCTGGTAGGAACACCTCTGAGAAAGGCTGCTGAAGTAGATGCAGCCCTGGTGGAATGAGATCTGATCCCCTGGGGGATAGGTTTTCCATGGTGCTTATAACAGAAATGAATGCAATTGATTATCCATTTAGAAATAGTTTGCTTTGAAATGGCCTTTCCTTCTGCCCCTGCAGCAAATCCTACCAGCAGTTGTTCAGATTTTCTTTGAGATTTAGTCCTGTCCAAGTAGAATCTAAGCTGTCTGTGTACATCCAATGAATGCAGAATCCACTCTCCCTTGTTCTGTGGATTGGGAAAGAAAGTTGGGAAATGACTGATTAAGAGCCACACTGGATACCACCTTGGGCATGAATGACGGATTGGTCCTGAGTGACACCCTGCCGGCATGAAAGATGATGAAAGGCTCCACTGCCACAAAGACCTCTAATTCAGATATCCTTCTAGCTGAAGTGATTGCTAAAAGGAAGGCTGTTTTCCAGGAAAGAAATTTTAAGTCTGCAGTTGCAGCTGGCTCGAAAGGAGGTAGAGTGAGTTTCTCCAATACAAAGTTAAAGCCCCAGGCAGGGGTTGGAGCTCTCCTTGGTGGTCTCAGGTTTTTGTCCCCTCTGAGATACTGCTTCAGAAGAAGATGAGAGAAGGGGGGGGGGTCTGTGTTGCATTGAGCTGAAATGGCTGAAGCATGGATATTTATGGAAGGAAAAAGACAGGCCCTTGTGAAGCATCTCAGTTAAGTATAGCAAAATCTGAGGTAAATTGGGTACTGCTGTGCTCATCCCTTGAGATTTATTCCAGGCACAGAATCTTTTCCATTTGTCAGCATAAGATTTTCTAGTACTAGGTCTTCTCGCCTCCAAAATGACATCCATCACAGGTTTGCTAAGGGGTAATTTAAGTGATTAGCCAAGCTGCAAGATTCAATGTTTGGAGCTGAGGGTGCAGAATTTGGTTCTCCTGCTGAGACAGTAAGGAAGGTGTCAGGCAGGTGCCACAGAGAAATGTGTGACACACTGCGCAGGAGAGGGTACTAGTGTTGGCGAGGCCAGTCTAGAGCAATCAAAATCATTTTTGGTTTGTCCTGTTTGACTTTTAGAACTTTGGAGAGCAAAGGCAGAGGGGGAAAGGCATAGACTGATAGGCTTTTCCAGCTGAAGGACAGAGCATCCACTTTCCAGGATTTTTTGTGATGAGTTCTTATGCAAAATGTGTCCAACTGGTAGTTCTGGGGTGAGGCAAAAAGATCTATGTCTGGGCTCCCCCATTTGCGTGTCAACATGTTGAAAATCCGTGGTTCCAGTTTCCATTCGTGAGGGTCCATGAGATTTCTGCTTAGTTCTTCTGCCAGCACATTCCGCTTCCCTGGCAAGAATTGAGCTTGTAGTTGTACTTGGTAGCTCAAGGCCGTGTTCCACAATGCCATGGGTAGTCTGCAGAGGGGGTAGGAATGTGTACCCCCCCCCCTGCTTGTTTATGTACCAAATAATCGTGGTGTTGTCCGTCTTTATCAGTAATTGTCCTGGCTAAAGGTAGTTCTTGAAGGCTGTCAGTGCATTCTGCAGAGTTAACATTTCTTTTTGATTGACATGAAGGTGCATTTGATTAGGGCTCCATTTGCCCTGAATGCACTTCCCTGCCAGATGAGCCCCCCATGCATAGTCTGATGAATCTGTAGTTAGAGTTTGGGCGGCAGAGGGTGGTGTGAATGGCAGTCCCTTGTTTTGGTAGCAGGCCTCTGCCCACCATATGAACTCTAGGTGCAGGCAAGGTATGATAAGAATCATTGTTTCCAGGCTGCGACAACGTTGACTCCATAAACTTTTTAAGTACCACTGAAGTTTCCTCATATGCAGTCTTGCATATGGAATTAGAAGAATGCAGGAGGCCATGAACCCCAAGGCTTGCAGTATTTTCCTTGCAGATAGCAGGGATTTTGTGGTCACCTGTTTGAAGTAAGTCACCAAATGAATTTACTTTTCTGGGTAAGGAAAGCCATCTGGGCAGTTGTAGTCAAGCTTGCACCCAGGAATGTAATCTTTTGAGAGGGTACCAGTTGAGATTTCTTTTTGTTTATGGTGTACCCTAGACAGGTTAGAACTCTTTTTGCAAACGCCACATGTTATAGAAGAATGGCCTGGCTTTTTGCCTGAATTAGACAATTGTCCAGGTGTGGATATATCTGAATATTTCTTTGTCTGCAAAATGCAATTACTGGAGCCAGGCACTTTGTGAATACCCTGGGTGCAGTAGACAAGCCAAAGGGCAGTGCAGAGAACTGATAATGCATGTAGCCTGCTTTGAAGCGTAGGAATCTTCTGCAAGATTCCCTGATTGGGATATGTAGGTAAGCCTCTTTTAAGTCGAGAGTTGCCAACCAGGCATCCTTGCCTAGCATAGGAAGTAACTGGTGAAGAGTCAGCATCTTGAATTTTGGAATGTCCAGAAAGATGTTTAGAGTAGACAGGTCCAGAATTGGTCTCCATGATGTCTTTTCTGGGTACCAGGAAAAGTCTGGAATAGAAACCTTGTTCCTTTTCCTCTTCTGGTACTAGCTGAATGGCCCCCATGTTTAGGAGGGAAAGAATTTGTTACTGAGCCTCTGCCCACTGATTTGGGGGCAGGTCTGGCCACCCATTTGGAGTTGGCAGCGTGTGGAAATGAAATCTGTATCCTTGGGACACTATGTTTTACACCCATTTCTCCTGGGTTACAAGTTGCAAGTTTCTTGAATGAAGAGCCAGTTTTCCCCACAAAGGGGCGGCTAAGAGGTAAGTGTTTGGTAATTTCAAAGGGAAGTCATTGAGACTGTTTACCATAGGGTGGTGCCTTGTTGTTTCCAGATTTGGAAGTGGAAGCACCCCATTGCTTAGTTCTGAAAGTCCCTTGGGACTGAAACCTGGTGCTTTTGGAATGTCTGGGTTTGGCCGTAGTGGCTCTGAAAGGAGCTGGAAAAGACTAGTTCTTAGTAGGCCAATGCCTACTAAATCTAGGAGGTTACACTTGTAAGAAATCTTTCACAATTTGCAAAGATTTAGCTTTATCTTCCATCTTTTTTAGAACTTCTTCAGCCTTATTGCCAAATAGGCGGTCCTGCTGTACAGGAGCATCCAAAAGTTTTGCTTTAACATGATCAGGCAGAGATTGCTCCTTAAGCCAAGCATGCCTTCTAAGCACAAACCCAGTAAGAGCAGCCCCGCAAGAGGCCTCTAAAGAATCAAAACCAAATTGCAAATTATGTTTGCCAACTTGTTCAGATGAATGCAATAAATCCTGCAAATCTTGATTCTCCACACAGTCAGAAATCAACATCATTTTCTATTTAAGCAATCCCATGATATGCTGTTGATATTTTAGCATATGAAATTGACAGTTTAAAGCCCTGACTGCCAAGGTTGCAGAAGTATAAACCTTTTTACCGCATCTATCCAGTGCCCTGGAGTCCCTCTCAGAAGGGGTAGGATTTTTAGCAGTAGAAGCCTTAATGCCCTTGGGCCCCTGAGAAATAGTTTCAGGGTCCGCAACAGGATTCTTGAAAAGGAATTTGTGGGAGTCAGGAACCCTGTAATTCCTGTCTGGTTTGCTAGGGGCTGGAGGCAAGGAATCAGGGGCCATACTGGATTCCGAAAATACATCAACAATATCTGATACAGGAGGTATAGCCAAAGGCCTATGCTGAGGAAGAAGGAAATCCCTAAGCCTCTTTTTGGATTCAGAGAAATCCTGACATTCGCGTGGAAATGCTCCCTTAAAGTATGCAAAGTTTCCCCAAAAGAGAAATCCTCGGGTGGAGAAGCAGAGGGAATGGAATCCTCTGCATCAGAGTCCTCATAAGTAGGTATGGACAAATCCAGATCATTAGAAGAGTCAGAAGATTCATAGTCAAATTCAAGCCTAGGCCTCTTGGGGGGTTGACTACCCCTGATTAGAGTAATTAAATCTTCAGCCATTTTGATCATTTGTTTTTTAGGCATAGGGGCCTGAACATGCGGCCTGGGTGTCGGTTTTTTAGACATAGAATGAGATTTAGGCCTTAACAGTGAAGTTGGAGTCTGTGTAATATGCAAATCTGTAGAGGCCTGAATACACCCTCAGAAGCCGGTGCCTGCTCAGCGGCTCCAGACCCATCCAAGGTAGAGACATCCACGGGTTCCTATGTGAAGTATCTCGTGGCATTCCGGACTCCAAATGGGTCTCAGTAGAGGCCTGCGAATCAGAAGCAGCAGGTATCAGGGGCTGCGAAAGCTCCTCACTGAGTACCTGCGAACTGGCGACTGGCTTAGGAGAAGCGTTGTCTGCAATTTTGGACCGCAACGGCCTGTCTCTGTTTTTTTCTTTGCGTTTTTTTCGGTATTCCGGTAGTCGGATGGCTAACTGACGTCATTTCTGGATAATTAAACAGAGAACCAAAATATTGTGAAGCAAAAATATACTGACGACTGAGACTGCGCTGATCAAATAAAGCACAAAACTGACAGCAAGGTACGCCGTGGTCAGGGCCTAGGCAAGGAATACAGTACAAATGAAAGTATTTGTTTCCCACAAGTAATACAATTAACTTTTACTGACATCAGTAAGGAGCAATAAAAAGATTCCCCAATGGGGTACTTGGCTTTTAGTTGAAGACTTCAGTTCTGAACCTCGAAAACTAAAATTTCAGGAGTCGGCCGACCGGCACTTGTGAACTGCTTCTGCTTCGGGCACCGTGCGGCAAGAAAGACTGATGTAATGGCGTCGACTGCATGCTTTATACCCCCTGACGACCTGACATCATGGAAGAAGAGACAGCAACTGACGCAGGGCCCAAGACTTTGTTAATCAGGCCAACTGGGGGCAACCTGCCAGCAGATTACCCAAATGTAATGACTGCAACAGTGAAACACGATGAACATCTGATGGTACCTTGGCCAAACTGGTGCAATCAAGATAATCCATGGTCCTTCTGACATGACCTTTACAAGTAACCTGGAAAAGACAGGATAGGGAGAGAAGGCATACAGAAGCAGACCAGTCCATGGGATGAAGGTGGTTGTCCTTCAGGCCCTGTTGTCCGTAGTCCTTGAACAATACTTTAACTGCTTGTTTTCTTTGAAGGCAAAAATGTCTACTTCTGGCACACGCATTTTCCTGCGATTGTTGCAAAGATGTTTTATTTTTCAGCATGCAGTCATAGGGGTAGGAGATCTGCAACAGACCTTCTCAAGTGACCTGCCAGTTTGTTGCTTTGTCCTGGAAGGTATTGTGTTATCAGGTATAGCACTCCCATTCCTTGTGCTGCCTCCCAGAGCTGCACAGCTAGACGTACCTCCATTTAAGTGCATTACTGCCACCTTTATCAAAGGGATGTATTGATCATACAACTTTTTGAATGCAATTAAGCCACTGTACACTACCAACACTTCCTCTGTTCCTTCCGGTTGATGTCTAAGCCTAACCCTGGCCTTGTACATGAAGACTGCCAGAGTCTGTGCCCCAGAACAGACATGAAGTATCTGAGGTGAAAATCTATCTCCCTATGCAACATTAAAATTGTTCTGCTGGCAGGCTTTTATCCATCAATAAAACTGTTTTAACCACAGGAGAAGCTGTATTTTGATGCACAGAGGATGTCTGCATTGGCACCACACATTTTTCAAGAACCACTTTATTTTCCTCACATGCAGTTGCAAGGGGAATCATAAGAATGCAGGTGGCGATGTACCCCAGAGCTCTGAGGATTTCTTTGTTCTTCGATGATTCCTGTGAGGCTACTGATATGAAAAAGCACCTTTCCTTGGGGGAGCAAGGCCATTTGTTTTCCCATTCCTAGTATGGCTCCTAAGAACACCAGTCTGTGGGAGGGAGTAAGACTGCATTTCTTTATATTCAGAGAAACCCAGCTATGAGACATGCCACAGTCTGGTGAAACAAGCTTCCAGCTCCTTTATTAAATTTGCCTGAATTAGAAAATCATCCATACAGCAACAGATCTGCACACACTTCGACCTGAAAAAGCAACTGCCGAAACCATACATTTTGTGAACAGTCTAGGAGGAGACGAGCCAAAATGCAATGCACAGAACTGAAAATGGTTCCCACCTGCCCAGAAACAGATACCTCTGTGTTCCTTTACTATGGGGATAAGAAAGAAAGCATCCTTTAGATCTAGGTTGACCACATTAGCCTGAAGGGAAAACATCAATAGGAGTTTTTGACGAGTCAGCATTTTGAATCTAGGGATGACCAGGAACTAGTTTACTCTTGATAAATCCTGGACTATTCTCCAGGATCTTTCCTTTCTTCATACCAGGAAGAGATCTGAGTAGTACTTGGTTCATTCCTCACTTGGGGCGAATGGTTCTATGGAGCTCTGTTCTGGTAGTAGCTTGACTTGGAACTCAGCCTCCCTGATCTGGACTTCGGGGAGAGATGGGATGCCTATAGGCCTTGGGAAGGAAGTAAACTGCAAGTCGTATCTTGTCCTTATGATATGATAGTCTGCCATATAGTTTGCTTGGGGGGGGGGGGCAGGGAGATGCTCAGCTGAGTCATGGCTGCTCTTTGCTGGACCCCAAGGGAGGGGACTGCTAGGTCTAGAACATTGGGTCAGCTTATCTTCTTCATTGCCTATACAATCACATTCTCCTAGTCCTCCGTCCTTTCTGTTTAGGCTGGGAAGCAGGAAAGGACTATGGCTTAAGTAGGGTAATTTCTACCGAATCTCAGTGGTTATATTCATTTGCAGTCTGTACGGACTTTGCCTCATCTTCCAGTTTAAATACTGCTTGAGCTTTGGATCCAAACAAAAGATCCTGAAGCAGATGCCCTGCTAGATGATTTCTAAGGATCAAAGCCACAATATAAAGAATGTTTTGTAACATGAGAACAACAGAAAAAAATCTAAATTCACAGCAGCTTCCAAATAAAACCTGTAATCCACAAAATAAAGCAGCTTTTCAGGCAAAACAATAAAGCCCTGAGCAGGGCAAGCTTAGAAAATTGTGAAAAAAACCACGGACGGCTCAGCACACTTCAGTTCACTTTATTCCACAGAAAAACAGCACATTAACGCTCCACCATACGTTTTCGTTTTAAAAATCACTTCCTCAGATGTGGGCTGTTCAAATTACTAGTGCTTTTATACCATTCACTTAATTACATTGATTAGGTTAATTAATTAATTGAAAGGTTAATTTAGTTTAAATCCAAAAACTTTTCTTGTTGTATCTCTCTGTGTTGCCACAGTTAAAACACATTTAATATTACAATGTTGGATGAATAAATATGTATGAATAAAAAATATGTTTTAAATAAAAGTCCTAAAAACACTTCACTACAAAGAATAAATTATAAAGTAAAAATACTATTAGAAACCCATTTAATAGGACTCGGTGGTTAAAATTACCAACTTGAATATTTGCTTTAAATGGGCGACCACGGTGGTGCAGCGGTTAGTGTTGTCGCCTCACAGCAAGAGGTTCTCTTGTTCGATCCTCGGCTGGGGTGCCTTCTGTGTGAAGTCTGCATGTCCTCCCTGTGGTCGCGTGGGTTTCCTCCAGGCACTTCGGTTTCCGCCCACATCCCAAAGACATGCTGTAGGTGGATTGGACATGCTAAATTGGCCCTAGGTGTGAGTGCATGTGTGTGTGCCTTCTGTGGAAGGTTGGGCGCCGGGCTGGTAACTTGACACTGTAAAAACTCCACTGCCAATCATGAGCGGACAGGTGATCCACTGTGGTGACCCCTTACCAGGAAAAGGTAGAAAGAAGAAGAATATTTGCTTTAAATAAATTTGGTATTCCATCTAGTCGATAAATCATGAAATAACAGGCATTGTAGTTTTTATAATACCTGTAATTTCACGATTTAAGGTAAGACAAACTATAGATAAGGAATGGAATACATTTTTAGCATTTACTGACTTAGAGAAACTAAAGAATGAAAAGCTAAGAGTAGTTTATAAGAATTCAAGTAATTTAAAACTTTTATTGGAAAATGGTACAAACCAAGAAGTTCAGAGATGGAGAAAAAGGAAGGGAACGTTTAAATGTGGACATTGTCAACAGTGCGCATACATTAGCAATGCAGAAAGTGTATTTGGAAAGCAGGGGAATCACCCTGGAAGGCAAGGATTTTAATAATTGTGACTCCCTTGGGCTTGTATACTTAGCGAAATGTCAAACCTGTGAGGCATTCTATATAGGGAAGACAGAACGCAAGCTCAGGAGAAGGGTATACGAACATATGTATGACCTAGAAACGAACAGACTAATACATTGTACAAACACAAAGCTGTGAAAATGCATACTATACATTTTTTTGTGATAGAAAGGGAGGAAAAAAGTGGCAGAGGGGATTTATGGGAGGAATGTTTGGAGTACAGAGAATTATGGTGGCAGATAAGTTTGGAGGCCAATAAGCCACCGGGTCTCAATGGACATATCTCCATAGCCCCATTATTAAAATTGAGAGCGGCAAAACTGTGATATGCATTTGCACTTTATGTGGAATTTTATCATGTTTTTACTCGTGTTTTACAATAGTTATAGCTGAGCTTTAAGCGTTTTTGTATTTGTATTTTTATTAAAAAGTTGGGTTTGTAATATGTTATGAACACAAATATTACACTCATTTATCAAAGGTATTAAATTTATTTTTCCCTTATATTTTCCTGTTTTTAACATTCTCTTAACTGAGTGAGGCTATACAATTTGCCTTTGGCTTTCAATTGTTGTCTTTCGGCTTTTCCCGGTTAGGGGTCGCCACAGCGGAACTCCGGTCCGCTAATGATTGGCAGTACATTGTTACGTGCCGAGTTGCCAGCCCTGATGCACAACCTTCAATGAGGGTACGCCCATTCACGCATGTCTCCAGACAGAAGACGCTCTAGCTGAGAATCGAATGGGACAACGTCTTACTATGAGGCGACAGCACTACTGCAGCACCACCACCGCATGCAGTTTTATACCTGTAATTTCACGATTTATCCACTAGAGGGAGTATCAAGTTCATTTAAAGCAAAAATTCAAGTTGGTAATTTTAACCACAGAGTTCTATTAAATGTGTTTCTAATAGTATTTTAACTTTATAATTTATCCTTTATAGTCAAGTGTTTTAAGGATTTTTATTTAAAACATATTCTTATTCATACATATTTATTCATCAAACATTGTAATATTAAATGTGTTTTAACTGTGGCAACACTGAGAGATACAAGAAAAGTTTTTGGTTTTAAACTAAATTAACCTTTCAATTAATTCATTAACCTAATCAATGTAATTAAGTTAATGGTATAAAAGCACTAGTAGTTTGAACAGCCCACATCTGAGGAAGTGATTTTTAAAATGAAAACACATGGTGGAGCGTTACTGTGCTGTGTTTCTGTGGAATAAAGTGAACTTAAGTGCGCCGAGCCATCCGTGGGTTTTTTTCACAATTTTCGAAGCATGCCCTGCTCAGGGCTTTATTGTTTTACCTGAAAAGCTGCTTCAATATGAGGACAGCAATTACAAGTTTTAAAAATTACTTTCTGAGAGCTCTATTTTACACCCACTTCACATTTTTTCTTTAAAAGGGTCCAGGACAGTTTCCCTAAATTTAACCACATGAAAAAAGAAGTTATGTACTCACCATAACGTTCCATCTGAGTTTTTGCATTTCATTTGTCTTCAAACTGCGGGAGAAAGATCGGGCGGACCCGACTCATACACATTTTCCATCATCGGATCAGAGCTCCAAGCTCCACCCCTACCCATGACGCCCGCCGATAGAGTTTGCTGCCAACCACAGTATCCCAGCCTGACTCAAGGCCTTACCCCTTGGCCAAAAATTCTGAGAGCGCACCACAGGAAAGCACAAGTTATGCCAAAGTAAAGGCTATGTCTCTTCCAGCCAGTCAACCACACAGCCCATGTAAGGCAGGGGTAAGGAGGGAGGGACGGTTGATGACAAATGAAAAGCAAGAACTCAAATGGAACGTTATGGCAAGTACATAACTTCTTTATCTGAAGTTATTTTTATTTGCTCTTCAACCTGTGGGACAGAGTCTCCAGCTACCAAACTCCTTCTGGACAGAAGATCCAACTTGTAGTGGGAGATGAAAGTATGCGAAGATGCTCAAGTAGCCACAGAGCAAATGTCATCCGAAGAAACTCTGGATCAAAAGGCAGCTTAAGTAGACATAGACCTAGAAGAATGTGCCTTGACATGACCTGGTGGAGATGATCCTTTGGCTGCATACACCAGAACTATGCACTGAGAGATCCAACGGGCAACGGTGACCTTTGACACTGGTTTCCCCAAAAAGGGCTTAGAGTAGGAAACAAAGAGTTGATCAGACTTACGAAAGGACTTAGTTCTGTGCAAGTAAAAACATAATTGCCTATGAACATTCAAAAGGTGCAATTTATACTCCCCCCTTATTTGGAAAATTCGGAAAAAAAACAGGGAGATTGATTACCTGATTGTTTGATTCCAAAGCCACTTTTGGAAGGAAAGAAAGATTAGTGCACAAG
Organism: Protopterus annectens; assembly: GCF_019279795.1. NCBI lineage: Eukaryota > Metazoa > Chordata > Ceratodontiformes > Protopteridae > Protopterus > Protopterus annectens. The sequence continues at coordinate 1,709,336,191 of NC_056743.1, read as the reverse complement.
GACACCCTGTCTGTATGGAATACCATATAGAGAGGCTTAACCAATAAGGCTTGGAGCGCAGACACTCTTTTGGCTGAAGTAATGGCAATCAGGAAGGCTGTCTTCCAAGACAAAAACCACCAAAGCCGCAGGCTCAAAGGGAGAAGAAAAGTACAGTTGTGTACACTTACCATAAATGTAGATGTTTGAGTGTAGTCACTGTTGCAGTCATCACATTTGGGTAATCTTCTTGCAGTAGCCCTCAGTCGGCCTGATTAACAAAGTCTTGGGTCCCACGTCGGTAGCTGTCCGTTCTTCCATGATGTCAGGTTGTCAGGGATATAAAACATGCAGCCAACGCCATTACATGAGTTTTTCTTGCCCCAGATGTCAGGTGACCCCCAAATGGGAAGCAAATAAATCTATAAATATACAAGGTTATACCTCCAACAAAAAAGCAAATGCACCAAAAGAATTTTGAGCATAGTAAAGTAGAGTAGAGGTATAGCCAAAAGAAGAAAGGGGGCTGGAGGGAGAGTAACCAGGACTGCAACAGTGAATACACGCAAACATCTACATTTATGGTTAGTGTACACAACTGTACTATGTTCTTCATGTTTCACTGTTGCAATCATCACATTTGGGTAGATTCCCAAAGCTAAGGATGGGAGGAGGAATTTAAATAGCATTAGGACCAGGTATAAGGTCATGCAGGACAGCAGTGGCAAAGACTGCCCTGGATTTAGAAAAGAGAGGTAAATGGTAATGTTTGGTGAACTTTTGAACTGAGCTCCAAGTAGCAGCTTCTAGAATGTCTCTGGTAGAAACCCCTCTGAGAAAGGCTGCAGAAGTAGATGCAGCCCTGGTTGAGTGGGGTCTGATCCCCTGTGGGATAGGTTTTCCATGGTGTTTGCAGCAGAAATGAATACAATGGCCTACACATTTGGAAATGGTTTGCTTTGAAATAGCCTTTCCCTCTGACCCTGCAGCAAATGCCACCAGTAGTTGCTCAGACTTTTTTAAAGGTTTTGTCCTGTTTAAGTAGAATCTTAGTTGTCTGTGTACATCAAATGAATGCAGAATCCGCTCCCCCTTGTTCTGCAGATTTGGGAAAAAAGTTGGCAGATGAATGGTCTGATTAAGAGCCACACTGGATACCACCTTAGTCATAAAGGATGGATTGGTTCTGAGGGCCACCCTGTCCGGATAAAAGATAATGAAAGACAACTGCCATGAGAGCCTGTAGTTCTGAAATCCTTCTAGCTGAAATGACTGCTAAGAGAAAGGCGGTCTTCCAAGAAAGAAATTTTATGTCTGCAGTAGCAGCTGGTTCAAAAGGAGGTAAGGTGAGTTTTTCAAGCACAAAATTGAGGTCCCATGCAGGAGTTGGTGTTCTCCTAGGAGGTTTCAAATTTTTGCCCCTCTGAGGTACTGCTTTAGCAGGGGATGAGAAAAGAGAGGAGGCTCTGTGTTGTAATGAGCCAAGACGGCAGAGGCATGGATTTTTATGGAAGAAAAATGATAGGCCCTTGTGAAGCATCTCAGTTAAATATTGCAAAATCTGAAGAAAATTGGGCATTGCTGTCTTTATTCCTTGTGCTTGGTTCCAGGCACAGAATCTTTTCCATTTATCAGCATAAGATTTTCTAGTACTAGGCTTTCTAGCCTCCAAAATGACATCCATCACAGGTTTACTGAGAGGTGTGACTGGTGAAATTAGTTGATTAGCCATGCTGCAAGATTCAGAGTTTGGAGCAGAGTGTGCAGAATTTGATAGTTCTGCTGAGACAGTAAATGAGATGTATGAGGCAGGTATCACGGAGGAAGGCATGACATATTCCGTAGAAGCGGGTATCAGTGTTGTCAAGGCCAGTCTGGAGCAATCAGAATCTTTTTTGATTTTTTTCCTGTCTGACTTTTAGTAAGACCTTGGAGAGCAGAGGCAAACGGGAAAGGCATAGACTGATAGGTTTTTCCAGCTGAAGGACAGAGCATCCACTTTCCAAGCTTTCTTGTGATGAATTCTTGTGCAGAATTTGTCCAACTGATAGTTTTGGGGAGAGGCAAAAAGATCTATGTCTGGGCTCCCCCATTTGTGTGTCAACATGCTGAAGATTTGTGTATCCAGTTTCCATTCGTGTGGGTCCATAAGGTTTCTGCTTAGTTCGTCTGCCAGTGCATTTTGCTTTCCTGGCAGGAATTGAGCTTGTAGATGTATTCGGTAAGTCAAGGCTGTGTTCCACAAGGCCATGGCTAGTCTGCAAAGGGGGTAGGAGTGGGTGCTCCCCTGCTTGTTTATGTACCACATAACTGTGGTGTTGTCCGTCTTTATTAGTTGCCTTGGATGAAGGAAGTCCTTGAAGGCTGTCAGAGCATTCTGTACAGCTAGCATTTCTTTCTGGTTGATATGTAGGAGCATTTGATTTGGGCTCCATTCGCCCTGAATGAATCTCCCTGTCAGATGGGCCCCCTCCATGCATAGTCTGATGCGTCCGTAGTCAGGGTTTGGGTGGCAGGGGGTAGAATAAATGACAGTCCCTTGTTTTGGTGACAGGCCTCTGCCCACCATAGGAACTCCTGTTGCAGGCAAGGAATGAGAGGAATCATTGTTTCTAGGCTGTGAATGTTGACTCCATAAGCTTTTTAGGTACCAATGAAGTTTCCTCATATGCAGTCTTGCACATGGAATTAGTAGAATGCAGGAAGCCATGAACCCCAAAGCCTGCAGAATTTGTCTTGTTTGAGTTTGTGGCCACTTGCTTGAAGCAAGTCATCATTTGAATTTGTCTGGCGTGAGGTAAGCCATCTGGGCAGTTGTTTTCAAGCTTGCACCCAGGAATGTAATTATTTGAGAGGATACCAGTTGTGATTTATTTTTGTTTATGGTGTACCCTAGGCATGTTAGAAGCCTTTTTACAAACACCAGATGTTGTAGAAGAGTGTTCTTGTTTTCTGCCTGAATTAGACAATCGTCCAGATAAGGATAAATATGAATGTTTCTTTGTCTGCAAAATGCAATCACTGGTGCCAGGCACTTTGTGAAGACCCTGGGCACAGTAGACAAGCCAAAGGGCAGTGCAGAGAACTGGTAATGCAAATAGCCTACTTTGAAGCGGAGGTATCTTCTGCAAGGTTCCCTGATTGGGATATGCAGGTAAGCCTCTTTTAAGTCTAGAGTTACCAACACGGCATCCTTGCCTAGCATAGGCAGTAACTGTTGTAGAGTCAGCATTTTGGAATGTCCAGGAAGGCATTTAGAATGGATAAGTCCAGAACTGGATGCCATGATTTGTCTTTTCTGGGTACCAGGAAAAGTCTTGAATAAAAACCTTGTTGTTTTTTCTTTTCTGGTACTGGTTGAATAGCACCCATATCGATGAGGGACATGACTTGTTTCTGGGCCTCTACCCACTGATTTGAGGCAGATCTGGCCATCCGTTTGGAATTGGCAACGTGTGGAAATGAAATCTGTACTCTGGGAGACTATATTTAAGACCCACTTGTCCTGGGTAATTAGATGCCAATTTTGAGCATGAAGTGCTAGTTTTCCCCCCAAAGGGGCTGCCAAAATACAAGTGCTTGGAAATGGCAGAGGGAAGTCATTGAGACTGTTTACTGTAGGGGGGGTGCTTTGCTACTTCCAGATTTGGTGGTGGAGGCACCCCATTGTTTTGTCCTGTAAGTTCCTTGTGACTGAAACATGGAGCCTTTGGAGTGTCCGGGTTTGACCTGAGTGGCTCTGTTGGGTACTGGAAAGGACCAATTCTTAGCAGGCCAGTGCCTACTGAACCTGGGTGGCTGCACTTGTAAGAAATCTTTGACAGTTTGCATAGATTTAGCTTATCACAGATCCAGTTACGGCAGCCCTGCAGGAGGCCTCCAAGGAATCAAAACCACATTGCAAAGTATGCTTTCCAACTTGTTCAGCTGAATGCAATAGATCCTGTAACTCTATTTTCCACACAGTCAGAAATCAACATCAATTTCTGTTTAAGTAAGCCCATGACATGCTGTTGATATTTAAGCATATGAAATTGACAGTTTAAAGCCCTGATTGCCAGGGTTGCAGACGTATAAATATTCTTACCCCATCTATCCAGCGCCCTGGAATCTCTATCAGATGGGGTAGGATTTTTAGCAGTAGAAGCCTTAACACCCTTGGGACCCTGAGAAATTTCTGATGCCACCTCCGGTAGAAAAGAATGATTAGCCCAGAGGGATAACCCTATCCTTACGAATCAGATGCAGTGCCTGGGAAGAAAGCACACGAAGTTCTGATATTCATCTAGCAGATGTAATGGCAACCAGGAAAGTACAGTTGTGTACACTTACCATAAATGTAGATGTTTGAATGTATTCACTGTTGCAGTCATCACATTTGGGTTATCCTGTCAGGGGTAGCTCTCAGTCTGCCCGAATAACAGAGGCTTAGTATTTCTGCTTCAGTTGCTGTCACTCCAGAACTGACGTCAGGTCGTCAGTGGTATAAAATCAGGCAGCAGATGCCATTATATCAGTTTTTCTTGCTCGGTCAGGAGCCCCCAAATAGGGAGCTAGGTTATGGTGGAAGAACACCACCAGTAGAAAGTAAATACCAAAAATTCCCTGTAAGGAGAGAGAGAAAAGGGGGATGGAGGGAGGGAAACCAGGACTGCAAGAGTGAATACACTCGAGCATCTACATTTATGGTAAGTGTACACAACTGTACTATGTTCTTCGTGTTTCACTGTTGCAGTCATCACATTTGGATTGATTCCCAAAGATGAAGAAAAAGGGTGGAGGCAGTCAAGAAGACTGGGGGCTGGCTAGAATGCCCTGGAAGACTACGGTGGCAAAGCCTGCCCTGGATTTGGAGAAGATAGGCAGGTGGTAATGCCTGGTGAAGGTATGAACAGATGTCCATGTTGCAGCCTCCAAGATGTCCCTGGTGGGGACCCCTCTGAGAAAAGCTGCAGAGGTGGAGGTTGCCTTGGTGGAATGTGTCCTGACCCCCTGTGTGGGCAGTTTCCTATGTTGTTTGTAGCAGAAATGGATGCAGTGTGCTATTCATTTGGAGATTGATTGTTTGGATATGGCCTTTGCCCCTGCTGCAAAGCTGACTAGCAATTGATCAGTTTTATTAAAGATTCAGTCCTGTCCAGATAGAATCTGAGCTGTTTGTACACATCTAGAAAGTGCAGAATCCTTTCCCCATTGTTTTGTAGGTTAGGGAAAAAGGTGGGCAAATGAGTGGATTGGTTGACAGCCACACTCGACATCACTTTATGCATGAAGGATGGAGTAGTCCTGAGGGAGACCCTGTCGGAATGGAAAATGATGAAGGGCTCTACAGCCATAAGTGCTTGCAGCTCTGATACTCTTCTAGCTGAAGTGATGGCCAGAAGCAAGGCCGTCTTCCAAGAAAGGACTTTTTAACTCTGCTGAAGCTGCAGGTTCTAAGGGATGGGGGGTTAGGGTGAGCTTTTCCAACACAAAATTAATGTCCCAAGCTGGGGTAGGAGCTCTTCTGGGTGGCCTTAAGTTGTCAGCCCCTCTTAGGAACTGTTTGATGACAGGGTGTGAGAAAAGAGGTAGCTCTGTGTTGTAATGAGCAGAGATGGCAGAGGCACGAATTTTAATAGAGAAGGATAAAGCCTTGTGTAGTAGGTCTGCTAGATAATCCAGGATGAGAGGTAGGGAGGGCTGTGCCGTTCCGGGTTCCTTAGCCTGGATCCAGGTGCAAAACCTTTTCCACTTGTCAGCAAAGAATTTGAGGAGAGGTCAGGGAATAAGCCAGGCTGCCAGACTGAGGGGATGCATTAACTCTCCATTCCTCTGGGTCAGGAGTGTTGGGATCTGAGATAGGTGCCATGTTGGCAGGGGTGACGGGCTGCGCAGCAGTGGGTACAGTGCTGGCGTGGCCAGCTTGGTGCAATCAGGATTGCCATCGCTTTTCCTCCCTTATTTTGAGCAGTACCCTTGAAATGAGTGGTAGAGGGGGAAATGCATAGACCAAGAGGTTTACCCACTGGAAGGATAGAGCATCCACTTTCCTGGCCTTGCTGTGAGGTTCCCTGGTGCAAAATTTGCTGATCTGATGATTGTAGTGGGAGGTAAAGAGGTCCACCTTCAGGGTGCCCCATTTCTGGGTTAAAAGGGTGAAGGTTCTGGGGTCAAGCTGCCACTCGTGTGGGTCTAGCAGGTTTCTGCTTAAGTTGTCTGCCAGAGAGTTTAGGGAGCCTGGCAGGAATTATGCTAGCAGGTGTAGCTGCATGGCTGAGGCCATGTGTCAAAGTGTCATGTCATGCCTGCAGAGAGGATAAGAGTGAGTTCCTTCCTTGCTTGTTGATATACCACATTACTGTGGTGTTTTCTGTTCTGACCAGTAGAGACCCCAGGGAGAGTAGGGGGGGGGTCTGAAAGCTGTCAGGGTGGGCTAAACAGCTAGCATCTTTTTGGCTGATGTGCAGATGTATTTGATTTGGGCTCCAATGGCCCTGAATGCACCTGCGGTCCAGGTGTGCACCCCAGGCATAGTCTGAAGCCTCTATGGTGAGGGTCTGGGTGGCGTGGGGTTGTGAGAAGGGAAGTCCCTTGTTGTGGTTGAATGCTGCTGCCCACCAAAGAAAATCTTTCCTTAGACAAGGTATCACAGGTATGAGTGTTTCCAGGTCTTGTGAGTGTTGACACCAAAGGCTTTTTAGGTACCATTGTAGTTTCCTCATATGCAGTCTGGCATATGGAATGAGTAGAATGCAGGAGGCCATGAACCCTAGAGCTTGCAGGATTTTCCTTGTGGATAACTGGGTTCTGGTGGCTAATTGAGAGAAGTAGCCTGTCAGGCTTGTTTTTCTGTAGTAAGGAATGCCATCTGGGATGCTGTGTCCAGGCTTGCTCCCAGGAATATAATGTTTTGTGTGAGGACTAGTTTTGATTTCTTTTTGTTGATAGTATATCCCAGGGAGGTCAGTAGTTGCTTTACAAAAGTCAGGTGTTGTAGCAGCTTTTCCCGACTGTCTGCCTGAATCAGGCAGTCGTCTAAGTATGGGTAAATTTAAATATTTCTTTGTCTGCAAAAAGCAATGGCGGGAGCCAGACATTTTCTGAAAACTCTGGAAGCCGTGGATAAGCCAAAGGGAAGCACAGAGAACTTAAAGTGCATAGATCCTGCCCTGACACGTAGGTATTTCCTCCATGATTCCCTGATTGGGATGTGTAGGTAAGGCCTCTTTCAGGTCTGGGGTGGCTAACCAAGCATCCTTGGAAAGCATTGGTAAAAGCTGCTGGAGGGTGTGCAATTTGAATTTTGGTATCACCAGAATGGTGTTTAGAATGTATAGACAGAGGATAGGGTGCCATGTGCCCTCTTTTCTGGGAACTAGGAAGAGTCTGGAGTAGAAAGCTTGGCCTATCTGTTCTGCAGGAACATGCTGTATTGTCCTCATGAGGAGGGGGGGGGGAGGACTTGCTTTTTTTGGCCTCTGTCCACTGGTTTGGAGGAAGATCTGGGAACCCTTCCGGGGTTGGCGGAGTGTGAAAATAAAATTTGCATCCCTGGGATATTATGTTGAGGACTCATCGGTCATTGGTAATGGTGGCCCAGTTGCTTGCGTGTAAGGAGAGTTTTTCTCCTAGGGGCACAAGCAAGTGGGCAGAGGTAGGGCGTGGAAGTGTAAAGTCATTGTGAGTTCTTACCATAAGGGGTGGCTTTGCACTCCCTGTTTTTGAAGAGGGGGAACTCCATTGCTTAGATCTCTGCATTCCCTGGGGCTGCTGCCTGGGTGGTCTGCTTCCCCTGGGTTTGGGCTGAGTTGGCCTGGAAGGGACAGGAAAGGACCAGTGCTTGAAGGGGCAATGCCTACTGAACCTCGGTGGCTGGACCTGTAAGAAGTCTTTAACTGTTTGCACAGATTTAGCTTTTTCTTCCATCTTTTTTAAGACTTATTATGCCTTGGTGCCAAATAAGCTGTCTTTGTTCAAGGGTGCGTCCAATAATCAGGATTTGACATGGTCTGGCAAAATCTGTTCCTTTAGCCACGCATGCCTTCTAAGGACAAAACCAGTGACTGCTGCCCTGCAAGATGCTTCTAGGGCATCAAAACCACATTGCAAGGTGTGCTTAGTTACTTATCCTACAGAATGCATTAACTCTTGTAATTCTTTATTTTCTGCACAAGCAGGAAAATAAGATATTTTTTTGTTTGAAGACTTCCACGGAACTGACAATTTAATGATCTAATAGCAAGAGTAGCAGAGGTGTATACTTTGTTATCCCATCTGTCTAATGCTCGCAAATCCCTATCTGAGGGGGTGGGATTCTTAGCTGAAGTTGCTTTGATTCCATTAGGTCCTTGAGAAATTACCTCGGGGTCAGCAGTAGGATTTTTGAAAAGAAATTTGTGAGAGTCAGGAACTCTGTAATACCTGTCAGGTTTCCTGGGAGCAGGAGGAAGGGTGTCAGGAGTCAGATTGGATTCCATAAAAAAATCAACCACAACAACCAGGACAGGAGGAATGGCCAAAGGTCTGTGCTGTGGTAGACCTAAGAATTCAGAGTGTCTTTTCTGACTGAGGGTAGTCCTGACATTCTCATTGGAAATGTTCCCTTAAAGTATGTAGGGTTTCCCAAAAATGAAAAATCCTTGGGTGGAGAAGCAGAATGAATGGATTCCTCTGCATCAGAATCCTCATAAGAAGAGAGGGGTTGCATATCTTCATACTCAGATGCATCAGAGTCATCGGACACCTGTTCAGATAAAACTACTGGGGACAGGTCTCTCTCTTTTGGAAGGGGTAGCCTGGCTACCCCCTAATAAGCTTAACAAGGTCCTTCTGTTATTTTAAGCATTTGAGAATGAGGCAAGGAAGCAGTTGCCTGAGCTTGGGTCTTCATTTTTTTGGGTGTGGTTCATACCCTGGGCCTTAGAAACTCAGTAGTATTAGAAAGAACTGAAGATGCGAAAGAAGTCATTGGTCTGCGTCGAGTATCGGTAATGCAAAGTACTTTCTCAGAAGCTGGTGCCTGCTCAGCAGCTCTGGACCCATCCAAGGTAGAGACATCTGTAGGATCCTTAGTAGAAGAAGAGTCTGGCGGCATACCGGACTCCGAAAGGGTCTCAGTAGCGGCCTGCGAACCCACAGAAGCAGGCATCAGAGGCTGAGAAAGCTCCTCACTGAGGACCGGAAAACTGAAGACTAGCTTAACGGAAGCGTCGGTGGCAGTTTTGGACCTGTGCAGTCTATCTCTGTATTTATCCATGCATTTTTTTTTGGAAGATCAGTAGTTGGATGCCTTACCGAAACCCTATCAGAATTCGAGGACAGAGCGAAAATATCTAGCTACAATACGGGCCCAATGACGTATAGTTCTGGCAATGAACAAAGTACAAAAGTGACAGCAGGGGACGTCATGGTCTGGGCCTAAACAAGCGAAACAGTAAGAATGGAAGTCTCTGTGTGGTATTTGTTTTCCACAGGTGAGACAATTGTTAACTTTTTCTGACATCGATTAGAGTAAGAAAAAGGGATCCCCAACGGGGTACTTAGCTTTAGACGACTTCAACTTCAATTTGGAAACGAAAACTCAGGTAGCGACCGACCGGCACTCGTGCGAACTGCTTCTGCTTCGGGCTCCTCGACAAGAAAGACTGATATAATGTCGCCGGCTGCCTGATTTTATACCACTGGCAACCTGACGTTAGTCCTGGAGCGACAGCAACCAAAGCATAAATACTAAGCTTCTGGTATTTGGGCCGACAGAGGGCTACCCCTGGCAGGACAACGCAAAAGTGATGACTGCAACAGTTAAACACAAAGAGAGTACAGTTGCGTACACTTACCATAAATGTAGATGTTCGAGTGAATTCACTGTTGCAGTCATCACACTTGGGTTAACGGCTTGCAGTAGCCCTCAGTCAGCCTGATTATCAAAGTCTTGGGTCCTGCGTCGGTTGCTGTCTCATCTTCCGTGACATTAGGTAGTCAGGGGTATAAAGCATGCAGCCGACAGCATTACATCGTTTTTTCTTGCCCCAGATGTCAGGTGCCCCTTAATGGGAAGCAATAAATATATATATATATATATATATATATATATATATATATATATATATATATATATATATATATATATATATATATATATACATATATACATACATACATACACATACATACACACACACATACATACAAGGTTATACCTCCAACAAAAAAGCAAATACACCAAAAACTTTTAAGTATAGTAAAGGAGAATAGAGGTGTAGCCAAAGGAAGTCAGGGGGCTGGAGGGAGGGTAACCAGGACTGCAACAGTGAATACACTCGAACATCTACATTTATGGTAAGTGTACACAACTGTATTATGTTCTTCATGTTTCACTGATGCAGTCATCACATTTTGGTAGATTCCCACAGCTAAGGATGGGAGGAGGAATTTAGATAGCATTAGGACCAGCTATAAGGCCCTGCAAGACTGCAGTGGCAAAGCCAGCTCTGGATTTAGAGAAAACTGGCAAATAGTAATGCTTGGTGAAAGTATGTCCAGAACCCCAGGTACCAGCTTCTAGGATGTCTCTGGTAGGGACACCTCTGAGAAAAGCGGTAGAGGTAGATGCAGCCCTGGTTGAATGGGGTCTAATCTCCTGTGGAATAGATTTTTCATGGTGCTTCTAGCAGAAATGAATACAATGGCCTATCCATTTAGAAATAGTTTGTTTTGAAATAGGCTTCCCCTCTGCCCCTACAGCAAATGCCACCAGCAGTTGTTCAGATTTCCTTTGAGGTTTAGTCCTGTCCAAGTAAAATCTAAGTTGTCTGTGCACATCCAAGGAGTGCAGTATCTGTTCCCCTTTGTTCTGTGGATTAGAAAAGAAGGTTGGCAAATGAATGGACTGATTAAGAGCTACACTGGATACCACCTTGGACATGAAAGAGGGACTGGTCCTGAGGGACACCCTGTCTGCATGAGATGATGATGAAAGGCTCCACTACCATAAGGGCCTGTAATTCAGATACCCTTCTTGCTGAAGTGATTGTTAAAAGGAAAGCTGTTTTCCAAAAAAGGAATTTTAACTGCAGTTGCAGCTGGCTCAAAAAGGGGAAGAGTGAGTTTTTCCAATACAAAATTAAGGTCCCAGGCTGGAGTTGGGGCTCTCCTGGGTGGTCTTAAGTTTTTGGACCTCTGAGGAACTGCTTGAAAAGTGGGTGAGAAAAGAGGGGCGGTTCTGTGTTGTAATGAGCTGAAATGGCTGAGGCATGAATTTTGATGGAGGAAAAGGAAAGGCCGTTGTGAGGCATCTCAGTTAAGTATTGAATAATCCGAGGTAAATTGGGTGCTGTTGTGGCCATCCTTTGAGTTTGGTTCCAGGCACTGAATCTTTTCCACTATTCAGCATAAGATTTTCTAGTACTAGGCTTCCTTGCCTCCAAAATGACATCCAACACTTGTTTACTGAGGGATGGTAACTGAGAGATTAGGTAATTAGCCAGGCTGCCAGTTTCAGGATTTGAAGCTGGGGGTGCAGAATCCGGCTCCCCTGCTGAGACAGCAGGATAGGGGTCTGAGGTAGGTGCCATGGGGCCAGCTGAGACACACTGTGCAACAGGGAGTACACCAGTGTTGGCATGGCCAGTCTGGTGCAACCAGTATCATCCTTGGTTTGTCCTGTTTGATCTTTAGTAGCACTTTGGAGAGGAGAGGCAGAGGAGGAAAGGCAAACTGATAGATTTTTCCAGCTGAGGGACAGAGCACCCACTTTCCAAACTCGTTTGTGGGGAGTCCTTGTGCATAATTTGTCCAACTGGTAGTTCTGGGGGGAGGCAAACAGGTCTATATCCGGGATCCTCCATTTATTGATCAACATATTGAAAATCTTTGGTTCCAGTTTCCACTCGTGTGGGTCCATGAGATTTCTGCTTAGTTCATCTGCCAGTGTATTTAGTTTTCCTGGCAGGTATTGAGCCTGTAGATGCACTTGGTAGCATAGCTACTCTGCAGAGGGGGAACGAATGGGTACCCCACTGCTTGTTTATGTACCACATAACAGTGGCGCTGTCCGTCATTAACATTAATTGTCCTGGAAGAATGTGGTCCTTGAAGGTTGTCAGAGCATTCTGTACAGCTAACATTTCTTTTTGACTGACATGCAGGTGCATTTGACTTGGGTTCCATTTGCCCTGAATGCACTTCCCTGCCAGGTGATTCCCCCCCCCCCATGCATAGTCTGATGCATCTGTTGTTAGGGTTTGGGCAGCAGGGGGTAGAGTGAATGGTAGTCCCTTGTTTTGGTGGCAGGCATCTGCCCACCAAAGGAATTCTAACCGTAGGCAAGGTATGACAGGAATCATTGCTTCTAGATCCTGAGAAGGTTGACACCATAGACTTTTCAGATACCATTGTAGTTTCGTCATATGCAGTCTTGCATATGGAATTAGTAGAATACACGAGGCCGTGAACCCCAAGGCTTGCAGTATTTGCCTTGCAGATAGCAGGGATTTTGTGGCCACTAGTTTGAAGTAAGTTGTCAAATTAGTTTGTTTCTCTGGCATGAGAAAAGTCATCTGGGAAGTTGTATTCAAGCTTGCTCCCAGGAATATAATTTATTGACAGGGTACCAGATGTGATTTGTTTTCGTTTATGGTGTACCCCAGACAAGTTAACACATTCTGTACAAATGCAAGATGATTCAGAAGTATGTCTTGGCTTTCTGCCTGAATTAGACAATCGTCCAGGTATGGGTATTTTTGAATATTTCTTTGCCTGCAAGATACAATGACTGGAGCTAGGCACTTTGCGAGTCCCCTGGGCACAGTAGATAAGCCAAAGGGCAGTGCAGAGAACTGATGGTGCATGTAGCCTGTTTTGAAGCATAGGTATTTTCTGCAAGACTCCCTGACTGGGATGTGCGGGTAGGCTTCCTTTAAATCCAGTGTTGTCAACCAGGTATTTTTGCCTATCATGGGAAGCAACTGGTGAAGAGTTAGCATCTTGAATTTTGGAATCACCAAAAAAGTGTTAAGGATACACAGGTCCAGGATAGGACACCATGAGTTGTCTTTTCTGGGTACCAGGAAAAGTCTTGAGTAGAAACCTTGTCCCTTTTCCTCTTCTGGTACAGTCTGAATAGCCTTTAATCTTGAGAGAGAGAGAGAGAGTACTTGCTTTTGAACCTCGGCCCACTGATTTGGGGGTAGATCTGGCCAACCATTTGGGGTTGGTAGCCTGTGGAAGTGAAATCTGCATCCTTGGGAAACTATGTTTAAAACCCATTTGTCCTGGGTAATGAGTTCCAAGTTTTTTGCTTGCAGAGCAATTTTTCCCCCTAAAGGAGCAGTCAGTTGAGAAGTGCTTGGAAGTTTTAAAGTTAAGTCATTGAGACAGCTTACCATAGGGGTGAGTCTTATTACTCTCAGATTTGGAAGTGGAAGCCCCCCACTGCTTAGTCCTGTGTGTACCCTGGGACTGAAGCCTGGGTGTTCTGCTGGTTGTGGGTCTGAAATGAGAAGGCCTGGAAGAGGCAGGAAAGGACCAATTTTTTGAGGGCCAATGCCTACTAAATCTAGGAGGCTGCACTTGTAAGAAATCTTTTAACAGTTTGCATAGATTTAGCTTTTTCCTCCATCTTTTTAAGGACGACTTCTGCTTTGTTGCCAAACAGGCAGTCCTGATTTAAGGGAGCATCCAGAAATTTAGTTTTAACATGATCTGGAAAGATTGCTCCTTAAGCCAAGCATGCCTTCTAAGTACAGACCCACTGACAGCAGCCCTGCAAGATGCCTCTAGTGAATCACACCACATTGCAAAGTATGTTTTCCAACCTGTTCTGCAGAATACATTAAATCATGTAAATCCTTATTTTCAGCACAATCAGGAATCAACATCATTTTCTGTTTAAGCAATCCAATAATATGCTGCTGATACTTTAACATATGAAAATGGCAATTTAAGGCCCTGATGGCCAAGGTTGCAGAGGTGTATACCTTCTTACCCAATCTATCCAGGGCCCTGGAATCTCTATCAGAGGGGGTAGGATATTTGGCAGTAGTAGCCTTAATGCCCTTGGGCCCCTGTGAAATGGTCTCAGGGCCCGCAGTAGGATTTTTAAAAAGGAACATATGAGAATCAGGAAAGTACAGTTTTGTACCTACCATAAATGTAGATGTTCGAGTGCTAATACAGCTGCAGTCATAACAGATGGGTTCTCCTGCCGTCAGGCGGGTCCTCGGTCGGCAGAATTCCAAAGTCTAGGTCTGGCGTCGGTTGTCGTCGCTTCTTCCCTGACGTCAGTGCAACAGGGGTATAAAAGAACCAGCCAACACCATTTTCTTCAGTTTTTCTTGCCCCAGATATCAGGTGCCCCCAGAAGGAAGGCAATACATAAATTTGTGTAATAAAGCATTGTCATATAATCAAAATACAGTAGTGTAAGCAAATACACCATAAATGAATACCCCAATCAGGTTGTATGAGGAGGTGTTAGCCAATAGGCCTGTCCCAAGAGGGGAAGGAGGGAGGGAAACCTGGACTGCAGTTGTATTAGCACTCGAACATCTATATTTATGGTAGGTACAAAACTGTACTATGTTCATCGTGCATACAGCTGCAGTCATAACAGACGGGTAGAATCCCAAAGCTAAGAAAGGGGTGGTAGGCACTAGGTGGAACAAGGAGGAGCCAGGATGCCCTGCAAGACTGCAGTGGCAAAGCCTGCTCTAGATTTGGAGTATAATGGAAGGTGGTAGTGCTTGGAGAAGGTATGCACAGAACTCCAAGTGGCTGCTTCCAAAATATCTTTGGTAGGAACTCCTCTGAGGAAAGCTGCAGAGGTAGCTGTAGCCCTGGTGGAGTGAGATCTGATGCCTGTAGGTACAGTTTTGCCATGAAAAGAATAACAAAAGCGTATGCAGTGGGATATCCATTTTGAGATTGTCTGTTTGCAAATTGGCTTCCCTTGAGCTCCTATAGCATAGGACACAAAGAGCTGTTCTGATTTTCTGAAAAGCTTTGTTCTGTCTAAATAATAATGCAGTTGTCTGTGGATGTCCAAGGAATGTAGCAATCTCTCCCCTTTGTTTTGAGGATTAGGATAAAAGGCAGGTAAGTGCATAGCTTGATTCAAAGCTACCCTGGATACCACTTTTGGCATAAAGGACGGGTTGGTTCGTAAGGAAACTCTGTCCTGATGGAAGATGATAAAAGGCTGCACAGCCATGAGGGCTTGTAGTTCCGATACCCTACGAGCTGAGGTAATAGCCAGAAGGAAAGCTGTTTTCCAGGACAAATATTGCAAATCTGTTGAGGCAGTTGGCTCAAAAGGAGGCAAGGTCAGCTTTTCTAGAATGAAAATGAGATCCCAAGCAGGTATTGGTTGTTTCCTTGGGGGTTTTATATTCTTAGCCCCTCTGAGGAACTGTCTTAAGAGGGGGTGAGAGAATAAAGGTGGATCAGTGTTGTATTCTGCAGAAATGGCTGAGGCATGAATTTTGATGGAGGAGAATGAAAGTCCACTGCTTAGCAGCTCAGCTAGATACTGTAATATTTGAGGTAAATTCAGTTTTCCAGGATTCTGGCCCTTTTTCTCATTCCAGGCACAAAACCGTTTCCATTTTGCGGAGTAAGCTTTTCTAGTAGATGGCCTTCTGGCCTCCAAAATGACATCCTGCACCTCCTTGGAGAGTAGGGTCTGTTGTGGTGTTAAGGAATCTTCCATGCAGCCAAATTGAGTGTTTTCAGCTGACTGTGAAGAGTTTTGAAGCTGTGCTGAGTCAGAAGAAGTGGCATTAGAGACAGGGTCCATGGTGGGGAATGTGTCAGGCTCCTCAGGAGTGGGTACCAGTGTTGTCTTGGCCAGTCTGGAGCAATGAGAATCATCTTTGGTCTGTCTGCTCTGGTTTTTAATAAAACTTTTGGCAGCAGAGGAAGAGGTGGGAAGGCATAAATTGCCATGGTTGTCCAACTGAAAGAGAGAGCGTCCACTCTCCAGGCGTTTGGATGAAAAATCCTTGAGCAGAATTTTGTCAATTGGTGATTTTTGTGGGAGGCAAAGAGATCTAGGTCTGGCCTTCCCCATGCTTGAATTATCTCTGTAAAAACTTGAGGATGCAACTTCCATTCGTGTGAATCTGTCTTATTTCTGCTTAGGTTGTCTGCCAGCGTGTTTGCCTTGCCTGGCAAGTACTGTGCTTAAAGTTCAATTTGTAAGTCAAGAGCCATGTTCCAAAGTGACATGGCCAGCCTGCATAGGGGGGTATGAATGGGTTCCTCCCTGTTTGTTCAAGTACCACATTACTATGGTGTTGTCTGTCCTTATCAATAGTTGACCTGGATGCAGAAGGTCTTTGAAAGCTATAATAGCATTTATTACTGCTAGCATTTCCTTTTGATTGATGTGAAGGTGCTTTTCTTTTTAGGACCATTTGCCCTGAATGCACCGATCTGTCATGTGCGTCCCCCAGGCGTAGTCCGAGGCGTCTGTTGTGATGACTTGATCTGCTTGAGGCTTGCTGAATGGGAGACCTGTGTTTGTTTGGCATGCTTGAGCCCACCACAGAAATTCCTTTTGAAGACATGGAATTAATGGTATTATTGTTTCCAAACTGTGGCTGTGTTGAGACCATAGGTTTTTCAGGTACCATTGAAGTTTCCTCATCTGCAGCTTTGCACATGGGATTAGTAGGATGCAAGATGCCATGAATCCCAGAGCCTGCAGGATTTTCCTTGCAGTCAGCCTGGTGAAATTTGCTAGTGCTCTGAAGTATTGAGTTAGTTGCCTCTGCTTCTCTGGCGTGAGGTAGGCCATCTGGGTGTTTGTGTCCAAGTTGGCACCCAGGAAAATTATTTTCCGAGAGGGTATTAGTCTTGATTTCTTTTTGTTCACTGTGTATTCCAGAGAATTCAACAACATTATTACATAAGCCAGATGTTTCAGAAGTATGTGCTTGCTGTCTGCTTGGATCAGGCAGTCGTCCAAATAGAGGTATATTTGTATCCCTTGAAGTCTGCAGTAGGCAATTACTGAAGCCAGGCATTTCGTGAATACTCTGGGCACAGTAGATAAGCCAAAGGGCAATGCAGAGATTTGATAATGGGTTGAACCTGCAAGAAATCTGAGGTATCTTCTGCAATTTTGTCTGATTGGGACATGCAGGTATGCCTCCTTGAGGTCCCAGTGTTACCAGCCAAGACTCCTTGCCCAGCATAGGAAGAAGCTGCTGTAAAGTGAGCATCTTGAATTTTGGTACGAGTAAAAATGTGTTTAGGATGGATAGGTCCAAAATAGGTCTCCAATCTTTTCCCTTCCTTGGTACCAGGAATAGTCTGGAATAAAAACCTTGACATTGTTCGTGAGTAGGTACCTCTTGAATAGCTTTCATGTCCATGAGATCTGAAATTTGTCTTTGTGCCTCTGCCCTTTGATTGTGTGGCAGGTTTGGCATGCCTCTCATTTTTGGAAGGGTGTGAAAATGGAATTTGTAGCCTCTGTTTATAATGTCCAGGATCCATTTGTCTTTTGTGACAATATGCCAATTTTTTGAAAATAATGCCAGCTTTCCGCCTAAGGGTGCTGCCATTTGAGCCTTGCTTGGCATGCAAAGGGGAAGGTCATTGGGCTTGCTTTCTGAATGGCTGCAAACTATCCTCACCAACTCTTTGTGTAGGAGCTTGCCATTGTCTGCCTCTAAACGATCCTTGGGATTGCCCTCTGCCCCTCGGGCGCCTGTATCTACCTCTTTGGGGTCTGTCCGTGGCTGGAAAGGAACAATTTTTGGAAGGCCAATTTCTACTGAAACGTGGGGGTTGTCCCTGTAGAAAATCTTTCACTGTTTGCATTGATTTAGCCTTTTCCTCCATTTTCTTTAATACCTCCTCAGCATTAGCACCAAATAATACATCCTTTTGTAGAGGGGCATCTAGTAATTTAGCTTTGACATGATCTGGTAAGGTTTGTTCCTTGAGCCAGGCATGTCTACGTATGACTGATCCTGTAACAGCAGCTCTACATGAGGCCTCTAGAGCATCAAAACCACATTGCAAGGTATGTTTACCCACTTGTTCTGCACTATGCATCAAATCCTGCAACTCCTTCAAGTCTGGTTGTTCAGGTTGTGACATTTTACTTCTCAATTGTGATAACAGAAACTGTTGGTACTTTAGCATATGGACCTGGCAGTTTAATGCCCTCATGGTTAAGGTGGCCGAGGTATATACCTTTTTTCCCCACCTTTCTAAGGATCTGGAATCTCTCGGAAGGTAATGGATTTTTAGCAGTGGAGGCCTTAATTCCCTTGGGGCCCTGTGAAATAGTTTCTGGGTCAGCCGCATGGCTTTTGTATAGAAATTGGTGTGAGTCAGGAACCCGGTAGTACCTGTCAGGCTTGACTGGGGCTGGAGGTAAAGAATCCGGGTTAAAGCAGGCCTCCGAGTACACATCATCTAGTATGTCCAAGACAGGAGGTATAGCCAGAGGCCTGTGCTGAGGTAGGAAGAGAAAATCCCTAAGCCTTTTCTTGGAATCTGAGTACTCTTGGCCTTCCCAGTGGAAGTGTTCCCTTAAGGTAATGCAAGGTTTCCCCAAATGAGTAATCCTCTGGGGGGGGGGGATACAGAGGGAACGGACTCCTCTGCATCAGAATCTTCAAAAGGGGAGTAAGAAAGTTCCTGTTCATCAGAGTGCTCTGATATAATGGAGGCCTGATCAGAGGAGGGGGATTCTTCCTCCACTTTGGGCCTTTTGTCCGGGGGGGGGGGGTTGAGAACCCCTGATAAGAGTAATTAAATCCTCAGTCATTTTAAACATCTGTTTTTTTAGGCATGCGGCCTGGAGATGGGCCCTGTGTAGCTTGTCTCTTAGAATGCATGGCTGCTTTAGACTTAGTGAAAGCCTTGATGGAAAAAGAAGAGGAAGTCCTGAAGACACCTTGAGAGGAGGTAGACCTGTCTACATTTTGAGATTCACCACCAAGAGTGGCTTCGGTATCTGTAGTCGGGGTGTGGGCCGAGGAGCCTGCGACCTCGGGCACAGAAGACACCGCCAATGAAGTGTGGTCGGTAGTCAGGGGCTGCGTAGGTGCCTCGCTGAGAACCGGACCACCTGAAGTCGGCTTTGGCGTGGTGTCGGTAGAGGCCGCGGACCTCGTGTGTCGGTCCTTATCTTTGTGCTTTTTAGACAAAACTGGAGTCGGAGTATCCAACAACATAATATAGTTAAATTTTTTGCCAAAATAAAGCTGGGCGAACTCCGCCCGACGCTTAATGGTGGGTTTGTTGAATGTAGCACAAAAACGACAGACCGAGACGTCGTGGTCTGGGCCTAAACAAGGAATATAGAGGGAATGAAAATCCTTATGCAGTATTTGCTTCCCACATGAAATACAATTATTAACTTTGTCTGACATCGGTCTGAGGCAAGAAAAGTTTCCCCAATGGGGTACTTAGCTTTCAAGAAGACTTTGGTTGCAAAATTTTCGTAATTTCAGGAGCTGGCCGACCGGCACTTGCGAACTGCTTCTGCTTCGGGCACCGCGCGGCAAGAAAGACAGAAGAAAATGGCGTCGGCTGGTTCTTTTATACCCCTGTCGCACTGACGTCAGGGAAGAAGCGACGTCAACCAACGCTGGACCTAGACTTTGGAATTCGTCCGACCGAGGACCCGCCTGACGGCAGGAGAACCCATCTGTTATGACTGCAGCTGTATGCACGATGAACATCCCTGTAATATCTATCAGGTTTTTTGGGAGCAGGAGGTAAAGAGTCAGGGGCCAAACTAGATTCCGAAAAGGCATCATCAACAATGTCCAGCACAGGAGGGATAGCTAAAGACCTGTGTTGGGGCAGGAGCAAGAAATCTCAGCCTATTTTTAGAATCAGAGTAATCCTGGCTTTCCCAGTGAAAATGTTCCCTAAGAGTATGCAAAGTTTCGCCAAAGGAAAAATCCTCTTGGGGGGGGGGGGGGGGAGTAGAGGGAATAGAGTCCTCTGCATCAGAATACTCATAGGTAGATAAGGGTAAATCCTGGTCATCAGAGGAGACAAAATTTCAGAATCCTGGTCAGAAGTATCATAAGCAAATTCAGTCTTAGGTCTCTTAGAGGGGGAAGGCTGTCTTCCCCTGATTAAAGTAATAAGGTCTTCAGCCATTCTTTTTTTTTTTTTTAGGCATAGAGAGTCTCTGACCATATGGTCTGGGCGTTGGTTTCCTAGACATGGTTTGAGTGTTAGGCCTATAAGAAATAGATGACATTGGTTTAATATGCAAGTCAGTAGGCCTGAAAACACCCTCAGAAGCCAGTGCCTGCACAGCGGCTCCGGACCCATCCAAGGTAGAGACATCTGCAGGTTCCACAGTTGAAGCATCTCGCGGCATACCGGACTCCAAATGGGTCTCAGTAGATGCCTGCGAATCTGAAGTAGCGGGTATCAGGGGCTGTGAAAGTGCCTCACTGAGTACCAGCGAACTGGCGGCTAGTTTAGGAGAAGCGGCGTCGGCAACTTTGGACCTTTCGGAATGTCAATAGTCGGGTGGCTTACCGAAGACATATCTGGATAATTGAACAGAATACCAAAATATTTAGAAGCGAAAATGTACCGACGACGAATAGTTTGTGGTTTAAATAAGGCACAAAACCGACAGTGAGGTATGTCGTGGTCAGGGCCTAGGCAAAAAATACAGTACAAATGAAAATCTTTATGAGGTATTTGCTTTCCACAAGAAATACAATTATTGACTTGACCCACCGTGGTGGTGCTGCGGTAGCGTTGTCGTCTCACAGTAAGACGCTGTCCGGTTCGATTCTCAGCTAGAGCGTCTTCTGCGTGGAGACATGCATGAATGGGCGTACCTTCGTTGAAGGTTGTGTGTCAGGCCTGGCAAGCCGGTACGTAAAAATCAACTGCCAATCATTAGCAGACAGGAGTTCCGCTGTGGCGACCCCTAACCAGGAAAAGCAAAAAGACACAAACATACTGACATCGGTTTAGAGCAAGAAAAAGTTTCCCCAATGGGGTACTTAGCTTTAGTTGAAGACTTCGGTTCTGAAACTCGAAAACAAAAATTTCAGGAGTCGGCCAACCAGCACTTGCGAACTGCTTCTGCTTCAGGCACCGCACGGCAAGAAAGACTGATGTAATGGTGTTGGCTGCATGCTTTATACCCGTGACTACCTGACGTCTTGGAAGATGAGACACTGACGCAGGACCGAAGACTTTGATAATCAGGCCGACTGAGGGCTAATGCAAGCAGATAACCCAAAAGTGATGACTGCAACAGTGAAACACGAAGAATATCAGGAGAGTTTCCATGAATGCTGAATGTCCAAAGGGAGATTGGTTTAAAGCTTGAAATAGTACTGTTAAATCCCATGGAGGAGTGCGGTCATTAACAGAACTCTGAAGTAAAAAGGTACCGTAAGAAAAGCCTTAAATAATCTTTGAGAGGACAAAAAAATAATGTTTTTCGGTAAATATATCCACCACTAGGTAAAGTACTCACTTGATAAACCAGTCAACAGTCAAAATGAAAAAACAAGTAGTACACCAAGGCAGGCGAAGGTAAAAAACTCCAAACCACAGTATTCACACTTCAAGGTTTATTCAGGGAGGATCCCAAAAGTTAGCGCTTTCACGTTGGTCTACAACGCTTCATCAGACTTCAATAAAAACTTGCCATTACTCTGTATTTAAATAGTGCTTGCAATTAGTCAATCAGATGGTATTCTAATTGAGCATTTAAAGAAATACAAAGATATCAGCATTCATATGCAATGCATTAATAAAAACATTTTTTCTATATATACCAAGTCAATGGGTATATATTTGAGACCTATAAATACAGCCTAATTTATAATATTTCAAGGTATGAATTAACTAAATTTGAATCACAGGTCCTTAGTAAAGGGCTAAATTTTATACCTTCCTGCTATACTGATATTGCTGACATTATTTTAGATGTTAAGCTATTCATTAGAAATATTTCATTAAAGTTGTTGTTTGATAATGAAAATGGAGCTTCTTGTCCGTATAAAAAACCATCAACGTTTATACCACCTTCACACCCTATTTTAGAGGCTTTTGAAAGGGCTTGTGAAGATGATTTATTTAAACTTTATAACCAACATGATGTTAAACCAGATTTTTATAATATGAGTAAAAATGAACATGAGGCACTATTGAGCCTACAAAATAATATGAGTATAACAATTAGACAGGCCGATAAAGGTGGGGCTATTATTGTTATGGACAGAGATGTATATATGCATAAAATGGAATCTATGTTAGCAGATAGGACAACATATAACATGCTGAATGGGGCAGCTTTGAATAAATTGATAAAAAATGTTCATAGTAATTTATACGACTTGTTATTAGGCAATGTCATTGATATGACATTATACAACTATTTTTTTAGTTGACAAGCCATTAGTTCCTACATTTAGAGGTCTTCCTAAAATCCATAAGGATGCCCTTGATCCTCCCTTAAGACCCATAGTGTCCAGTAAAGGCTGGCTTACTGAGCCCATGTCTATATATTTAGATAAACAATTCAAGCCCATATTAGCCAATATTAAACAAGTATTAAGGGACACACAACAGTTTTTGGAACATCTAGCTAGATCAAATGATGAAAGATCTATTAACAACACGGATTTTTTAGTGTCCTTGGATGTTAGATCACTTTTTACATCAATTCCTAATAATGTAGGTATTGAATATGTGAGATTATTACTGTTAGAACATGGATTATCTAACAATCAAGTTATAAAATTAATGTTGATTCTTGAAACTGTGTTGGAAAACAATGTGTTATGTTATGAGGGAACTTACTATCTGCAAAGTAAGGGCGTAGCCATGGGCACACCATGCGCCAATGCCTATGCCAACCTGGTAATGGCGTATTGGGAGAACACATATCTATTAGACAATTTAAGATTCAAAGATCATATCAAGTACTATGGACGTTTTGTGGATGATGTGTTCTTTGTATGGGATAGCACGGAACACGACCTTATGGATTTAATTACATACATTAATAGTACCACTAGTTTTTTTATTTTTTGAACATACCTATTCACAGACTAATATACAATTCTTAGATGTTATGGTTCATAAAGATATGGATGGTATTAATACATCTATGTATAGGAAGACCTGCTGGAAGAACAATTTGTTATATCGTGACAGTATGCACCCCAAGCATATTTATTCAAACATCATTAAGAGCCAAGCATATAGGGTCTCTAGATTAACTACAAATGAGAATGAATACATACAGCAGAATGCAATGTTGAAAGAGAATTTTTTAGACAGGGGTTATAATAAGAAAGAGATAGATGAAGCATTGGGTTGTTGCAAGACACAAAGGAAAGGCAAAGGTACCCCGTTCTTTCACAGACATAAAGACTATAATATTAGAAAGACTCAGACTGGAGATATGGTTGACAGTAAGAAATCCAAGAAGAATAGATTAGTTATACCATATACCAATAGGAATACACAGATAAGAAAGATCATTGAGAACAATTGGAAGATCTTACAAGTTGATGAAAAGATCAGAGAATTGGTAGACCACAGACCATATTTAACATATAGGAATATGAAGTCACTGAAATGGTTGTTATGCTATGATGAGAATAGAATAAAGAGAACCCACTCACAAAGAATAGGGACCTTTGCGTGTAGGTCTTGTAATCAGTGTAGTTATATTTCTAAAGAAAATGAGTTTAAACATCCTACTACGGGCCGTGTATATAAATTTAACTTCTATGCAGACTGTAAGTCCCGTGATCCAATTTATTTAGCACAATGTCAACTATGCAATATTTTTTTATGTGGGTATGACGAATAGAACTTTGAGAGAACGAATTAGAGAACACATATATGCCATTAACAAAGAAAACATGAATAATGCCCTTGCTAAACACACTGTAGAAAATGGCCTTGAACAGGTGTTTAAATTTAAGGTGTTACAATTAGTAAACAAAACATCTAGGTTAGGTAATATTAAGAATCACACCGAGGAATTGGAAAACAAATGGATCATTAGACTACAGGCACATATGGGAAATGGCCTAAATGATAAGATGTCTCTCAAATCACACTTGGCAGCTAGACCATATAGCCATTAGTTAAGATCTACTGCCATTATTTGAATGTAATAATATAGGAAAAAAATATATATGGACTCAATACACGTATAAGTGTTGCATAGATATATTTAGACATTGGAATTTGTGTCTTTGCACACTTATGATGTATACAGCTGCTTCACATATGATTTTTATATATATGCACATACAGCTATTTAGGGCTTAATGATGTGTTTTTTAGGGTTTAATGTTGTTAGTGTTTTTTACTATATTTTTTTTACTATGATGTATATTTTTTATTATGATATATTTTTTATTATGATGTTGCACAATATATACCCATTGACTTGGTATATATAGAAAAAATGTTTTTATTAATGCATTGCATATGAATGCTGATATCTTTGTATTTCTTCAAATGCTCAATTAGAATACCATCTGATTGACTAATTGCAAGCACTATTTAAATACAAAATTATGTTTTTGCTTAAGTAAAAATTAGAAATGTCAGCAAGCTGGACCTTAATTGTTGATTAACTCCATCATTGAGAATGGAATCAAGGAGTCAGGAACAGCTGGAACAGGTGCTGAAAAAAGATCTAATTGTTTCTGGAGAGCTCAAACAGAAAACCTTTTCCATTTGCTCTTACAAATCTTTCTGGGAGAAACTTTCTAGGATTATGTAAGGATGTGATGAACTGGGGAAGAAACCCTAGATTTTCTATCCATCACTGGAAGTGGAGAAAAGTACAGTTTTGTACCTACCATAAATGTAGATGTCCGATGGGTATGCATCTGCAGTCATAACATATGGGTTGTCCTGCCTCAGGCAGCCCTTCGGTCGGCCGGATTCCAAAGTCTGGGTCTGGCCTCGGCTGATGTCGCACTTTCCCCGATGTCAGAGCTTCTGGGGTATAAAGGCATCAGCCAACGCCATTTTCCTCAGTGTTTCTTGCCCCAGATGCCAGGTGCCCTCTAGGAAGGCTAAATTTGGATAAATGTTGAAAATTCCAAACAGTAGCAAACAATATATATATATATATATATATATATATATATATATATATATATATATATATATATATACACATGTATACATACAAACAAATACACCATAATAGATTCCCCCAGCTAGCTGAAGAAGGGGTAAGCACCCTAGGAGTACCACAGAGGGGAAGGAGGGTGGGTAATCCTGACTGCAGATGTATACCTATCGGACATCTACATTTATGGTAGGTACAAAACTGTACTATGTCCTTCAAGGATGCATCTGCAGTCATAACATATGGGTAGAATACCATAGCCAAACTGGGGGAGGAGGTACTAAGATAAGGATGGTGTAGTTAAGATCCCCTGTAAAACTGCAGTTGCAAAACCTGCTCGGGATCTGGAGTATAAAGGTAGATTGTAATGCTTGGCAAATGTATGCACGGAGCTCCAAGTAGCAGCTTCTAAAATGTCCTTGGTAGCCACCCCTCGTAGGAAAGCTGTAGTGGTGGCTGTGCCTCTTGTGGAGTGAGGCCTGATATTTTCAGGAGCTGTCTTTCCATGAAAAGAGTAGCAAAAACGAATGCAATTTCCTATCCATTTTGAAATTGTCTGTTTGGAAATTGCTTTTCCTTGCACTCCAGTTGCATATGCTACAAAAAGTTGGTCGGTTTTTCTGCTGGTTTTAGTTCTGTCCAGATAGTAGCGTAGTTGTCTGTGTACATCCAAGGTGTGCAATAGTTCCCCCCCCCTGTTCTGTGGGTTAGGGAAGAACGTAGGCAAATGAATAGCTTGGTTCAAGGATACCCTGGATACCACCTTTGGCATGAAAGTAGGATTGGTTCTCAGAGACACACTATCCTGGTGAAAAATAAGGAAAGGCTGCACGCCATTAGTGCCTGTAACTCGGATACTCTTCTTGCTGAAGTGATTGCCAGAAGGAAAGCAGTTTTCCAAGATAAGAACTGTAAGTCTGCTGATGCTGCTGGTTCAAAAGGGGGTAATGTTAATTTTTCCAGAACAAAATTGAGATTCCATGTAGGCAGAGGGGGTCTCCTTGGAGCTTTTACATTTTTGATCCCTCTTAAAAATTGTCTGAGGAGAGGGTGAGAGAAGATAGGTGGATCCATGTTGTACTCTGCTGAAACTGCTGAAGCATGAATCTTAATGGAAGAATAGGACAGGCCATTGTGGAACAGTTCTGCTAAATATTCTAGGATGTGTGCTAGGTTTGCCAGTGTAATATTTGTACCCTTTGATGCGCTCCAAATGAGGAATCTCTTCCATTTAGCTGAGTATGTCTTCCTTGTGGAGGGTCTGCGAGCCTCCAGGATAATGTCCTTGACCCTCTGAGATAAAACAGTTTTGTATTGTTTTAAGCAATTTTCCAGGCAGTTAGCTGCAGTGTTTTCAAGTTTGGATGCAGGGTCTTGAAGTTGTTCTGCGTTAGAAGAGGAGGCCATAGGGGTAGAGGCCATGAGTTCGCCCGAGGCATGCTTCTCAGTAGCGGGTACCAGTGCTGCCTTGGCCAGTCTGGAGCTATTAGTATCACCTTTGGCTGTTCCTCCCTGATCTTCAGTAGAACTTTGTACATCAATGGGAGAGGTGGAAAAGCATACACTGTTAGGGCATTCCAGCTGAAAGAGAGAGTCCACCCTCCAGGCTTGTGGGTGGTATACTCTTGAGCAGAATTTCTTCAGTTGGTGGTTGAGTGGGGAGGCGAACAGGTCTATCTCTGGCATTCCCCATTTGCTTGTTATGATTTTGAAGATGTCTGGATGCAGCATCCATTTGTGAGCATCCGTGGTAGTTCTGCTTAGGCTGTCTGCTAGTGAATTCTCTTTTCCTGATACAAATTTGGCCTGCAGCTGGATGTTGAGATTCAGGCCTAGGTTCCACAGATCCATTGCCATCCGGCAGAGGGTAGGAATGCATGCCTCCCTGTTTCTTTATGTACCACATGACTGTGGTGTTGTCTGTCCTTATCAGCAGATGTCCTTGCTGGAGGAATGATTTGAATGTCTCGATTGCATGTTTCACTGCCAGCATCTCCTTTAGGTTTATGTGCAAGTTCAGCTGGTCCTGAGACCATAGGCCTTGGATACACTTGTCCTCCATGTGTGCTCCCCATCCTAGGTCTGAGGCGTCCGTGGTGATGGTCTGCCTTGGTTGTGGCTTGTTGAAAGGCAACCCTCTGTTGGACTGGCAGGCCTGAGCCCACCACAGGAATTCCTTTTTCAGGCATGGAATGATTGGTATCATGGTTTCTAGACTGTGCCTGTGTTGAGACCATACATTCCTTAGGTACCATTGTAATTTTCTCATATGTAGCCTGGCATGCGGGATCAAGATTATGCAGGATGCCATGTAACCCAGGGCCTGCAGGACTTTCCTTGCAGTGAGCTGAGTTTGTCTTGTCAAAGCCATGAAGTAGACTGGAAGTTGCTTTTGTTTTTCTTCTGTGAGAAAAGCCATCTGAGTCATTGTGTCCAGATCCGCACCCAAAAATGTTATCCTTTGGGATGGCACTAGTCTTGACTTCTGGATGTTGACTGTGTATCCCAAGGCCTGTAACAGGTGCATGACATAGGCCAAATCCTTTATTAGTTTTGTCTTGTTGTCCGCTTGTATTAGGCAGTCGTCCAGGTATGGATAGATTTAAATTCCCTGAAGCCTGCAAAGTGCAATTACTGATGCCAGGCATTTCGTGAATACTCTGGGCGCAGTAGATAAGCCAAAGGGCAATGCTGAGAATTGATAATGCTCTGATCCTGCAAGAAATCTGAGGTGTCTTCTGCAATCTGGTCGTATAGGGACGTGCAGGTATGCCTCCTTGAGATCTAGAGTCACCAGCCAAGACTCCTTGCCCAACATGGGAAGAAGTTGCTGTAGGGTCAGCATCTTGAATTTTGGCACAATGAGATATGTGTTTAGTGCGGACAAGTCGAGAATAGGCCTCCATTGGTTTTCTTTTCCTGGTACAAGGAATAGTCTGGAATAAAATCCTTAGCCTTGTTCCACAGATGGTACCCTTTCTATAGCTTTCATCTGAAGTAAATTGTGGATTTGTCTTAAAGCCTCTGGCTTCTGGTTTGGTGGAAGGTTTGGCATTCCGCTCCTTTTTGGAAAAGTGTGGAAGTGAAACCTGTATCCTTTGTCTAATGTTTGCAATGTCCATATGTCTTTTGTAATGCAATACCAGTTTTTCGAGAATAAAGACAGCTTTCCGCCCAAGGGTGCTTCCAGTTGTTCCCTGGTAGGCGGAATCAGAGTCAAGTCATTGTGTCTGTCCTGTGGAAGTGGTTGTAGTTGTAGCTGTGGCACTACTCCTCTGGTTGGCAGGCTGCCACTGACGACCCCTGTAAGCACCCTTTGATTGACCTCTGCCTCTTGGGCGTCTATTCCTGCCCCTCTGTGTTCTGGAGGTGTCTGGAAAGGACCAATTCTTTGAAGGCCAGTTTCTGCTGAACCTCGGAGGTTGAACCTGCAGAAAATCCTTTACTGTTTACACAGATTTTGCTTTTTCTTCCACTTTCTTTAGAATCTCCTGTGCAGGGGAGCCAAATAAACTTTGTTTCTCCATTGGAGCATCTAGGAGTTTAGCCTTGACATGGTCTGGCAAGGATTGCTCTTTAGCCAGGCATGTCTTCGAATTACTGCCCCAGTCATAGCTGATCTAAATGAAGCCTCCAGTGCATCATAGCCACATTTTAAGAAATGATTACTGACCTGCTGAGAGCTGTGTACCAAATCCTGAAGGGACTTTCGGTCTAAAGGTTCAGTAGAAGAAAGCTTTTTATTCAGCTGATCTAACAAATATTCCTGGTACTGTATCATGTGGAATTGACAGTTTAATGCCCTGGCAGAAAGAGTAGCAGATGTATAAACCTTTTTTCCCCATCTCTCTAATGCTCTTGACTCTCTTTCAGAGGGTAGGGGGTTTTTGGCCATGGCAGTTGCAACACCTTTTGGGCCCTGAGATATAGTTTCTGGGTCTGCAGCATGGGCTTTATTCAAATGGAAGTGAGAATCTGGGACCCTGTAATATCTGTCAGGTTTGGCAGGGGCCGGGGGAAGAGAGTCAGGGGCAGAACTGACATCATTATATGCATCATCAGCTACAGTTAGCACAGGTGGTATGGCTAAAGGCCTATGCTGTGGTAAGTGTAAAAAGGTTCTTAATCTTTTTCTAGAATCAGAAAAATCCTGACCCTGCCATTGAAAGTGTTCCCTCATTTAATGCAAAGTTTCCCCAAAGGAAAATTCTTCAGGAGGGGAGGCAGAAGGAATAGAGTCTTCTGCATCTGAATCCTCATAAGGAGAATATGGCCCTTCCTGATGGTCTGATAAATCAGATCCATCCGAGGAGTAATCTGAGGAGAGAGGTTCAGGGGGTTCAGTCCTAGGCCTTTTGTCAGGAGGAGGGTGGGAGGCCCTGTCTGGGTGAGGTTGGGAACCCCTAATCATGGATATAAGGTCCTCAGCAAGGCTGAGAATCTGAGAACTTGAGGAAGGTCTCTGAGAAGTAGCTTTTGCAGGTAAGGCTTTTGAAATTTTAGCTGCTTTAGCTCTGCAGAAGGCCTTAATAGACATAGAAGCAGGGGGCCTAGCTGCCCCACGTGCAGGAGTAGAAATGTCCAATGGAATGGTGTCGGACAATTCTTGTGCGCTTGCTTCTTCGGTACGGATTTCTGTAGCCGACGCAGCCGGGGCCTCTCTGGCCTCGGTTGTCGGAGGTATGATTTCGGCAGAAGTAAGAACCGAGGACTCAGTTTCAGCCTAAACCGAGACACTCGCGGTAGGCCTAACCGTGGTTTCTGCCGAAACCGCGGGCCGCGAGTGTCAGTCCTTTTCCTTGCGTTTTTTGGCTAAATGTGTAGTCGGAGTCTCTGACAGCATTTTATATGCAAAAGCGGATCCAAAAAACTCTTCTGCAAACTCCGACCGACGTCTAAGAGTCCGTCGGTTGAAGGAGGCACAGGCTAAACAAGCTGATACGTCGTGGTCTGGGCCTAAGCAAGGAAGGCAGTAAGAATGGAAATCCTTATGAGGTATTTGTTTCCCACAAGTTAAACAATTATTTACTTTGACATCGGCTGAGGCAAGAAAGAGTCCCCAACGGGGTACTTAGCTTTTTTAGAAGTCTTCGGTAGCTGAAATCTCTGGATCCGACCGACCGGCACTTGCGAACAGCTTCTGCTTCGGGCACCGCGCGGCAAGAAAGACCGAGGAAAATGGCGTCGGCTGATGCCTTTTATACCCCAGAAGCTCTGACGTCGGGGAAAGTGCGACATCAGCCGAGGCCAGACCCAGACTTTGGAATCCGGCCGACCGAAGGGCTGCCTGAGGCAGGACAACCCATATGTTATGACTGCAGATGCATCCTTGAAGGACATCCATGCTGTCAATTTGAGAGTTCAAATATCCAGGTAAGATATTCCGGAAGTGTGGGAGAGAAAGACATGAGGGGGATCCAACACCCAGGGAAGGTGAACTAGAGGCCACAGGAAGGGGAACCACATCTGTAGAGGCCAGAATGGCACAATTAAGATTACCTTGCTCTTCAGCTGAATGCTTTCTGTAGAAACTTGGGAATGAGAGGAGTGGGGGGAAGGCACATAGGAGTTCGGGGGTGGCCAATCACGAGTCAGAGTCTCTCTCTGTAATTCCCCCTCTTGGGAGGATCAGGGCAACCTACCTGTGGCACTTAGAACTGATGGAAGAAGCAAAGTGGTCACAGCACGGTTGACTCTATTTGAGAAATATTTCCTCCACTGACAGAGACCATTTGTGTGGAAGTAAAATGGATTTGCTTAGTTTGTCTGCTAGCATATTGGACTTTCCCAGAATATGGATTGCCAATAGAAAGTGGATGGAAGATATCACCCAGTGTCACACATTAATTGCCTCTCGATATAGGGAAGTTGGACCAGGGTCCCCCCATTTGCTGATGTAGCACACCACTGACATTCTGTCCATCTCAATAGCAACTGTCTGTAGAGGAACATCTTAAAATGTCTGCAATGCCAACAGGACAGCTCTCATTTCTAGGAACTGACGTGAAGACTGACCTCTGACACCCATGCCCTTCTCAACTAATGCCAGAACCCCCCCCCCACACACACACACACACACACACACACACACTGGGAGGCATCCACTGTCACTGTGGCCTTGGGTGTAAGAAGGATAAAAGGGTGGCCCAGACAGAAAACTTCTGCATGAATCCACCAGGATACGTGTTGTTTGCAAATATTTGTAATTCAAATAGGCGCACTCAGGGGATGACGCCCTACTGACCCCCATTGTACCACAAAGATCCACTGTAGTACCCTCCTGTAAATTCTTGCTAAAGCAACAGAACTACAGAGGCTGCCATTGATCCGAGAAGCTGTAATACCTGCCTAGCTGGAAGGGAAGGAAGTGACAGAATGTGTAATGCTTGGTTCTGTAGATTGCTTAACCATGTCTGTGGTAAGTTTGTGATATGAGTGACAGTATCTAGATGAGCATCAGTGAATTCCCAGGCTTGAGCACAGGAAAGCTAAGACTTGGCATTGCTCACTATAATGCCCAATTGAAGGCAGAGATAAAGCAAGCAGTCCCTGGCCTGAATCAGTAAAGGTTTGGTGGAAGTGGAAAAGAACCAGTCATTTAGGTAAGGAAGCACACAGAACTTGTGCAGTCTCATTTGAGCTGAAACCACTGCCATGCAGCTGGTAAGCACCCTGGGGACTATAGTAAGACCAAAGGGCAGGGATCTGAACTGATAATGACTGGCTCCCAGGTGAAAATTTAGCTATTTCCTGGAGTGGCTGCATATCTTGATATGATAGTATGCATCCTAGGGGCCTATGGAGGACATCTAATCATCCTTCAACAACAGTGGCAGAATGAACTGAACTGCTACCATCCAGAACTACAAGTGTTTTACGAACCGATTCAGACTGCTGAGATCCTAAACTGGTCTTTGGTCCCCCTGTCTCCTTTGGCACTAAAAATAATATCAAATAGGTTACAGAGATCTTTGTTATTCTGGGGTAACCAGCTGGATGACTTTTTCTCAGCAGCTTTTCTATTTCTATGGCTGCTGCTTTCCTCTGATTGGAGGGAACCAACAAAATTATTTTGTTCTTTTGGGGGAGGTAGAAGGAAAAATATTACAAAATAATCTCTGGGCAATAATTTGCTTATCCAAGTATCTTTGGTAATGGCTGTCCAGACTTCTGGGTGCAGAGAAAAACTCTGCCCCCTCCCCCAAGAACTACCTCAAGAGTGCAGCCATCAAGCAATGCTTCAGGGGAGCCGAAAGGGCTTTTCAGATAAAAGACCTCTGAAGCCCTGATGTTGCAGGCCACCTCTGCCACTGGGGCATTGTCTTCCATTAGAGTTCCCCCCTCTGCTGCAGGGGAATCTGTCTCCATGAATCCTGGGAAGACCCTTGCGTCTTTCGGAACCACACCTTTTTCATGAAATCAGAGCGGAGGAAAAAAGTCTTTTAAGGTTAAAAAAAATGAATTCCCACAATAAATAATGTTATCCCATCCTGCTCGCTCAAAGTATCTCCTTCACCTTAGGGACAAACAAAGTAGACCCATCAAAAGCAGAACTGATGAATTAAGTTCTGTAGGGCTCCACAAAGTCACAAAGGTACATCCAGGTGTACCTTCTTGTAGAAAATCAAAGCTCCCTCTTATGAGTAAGAATGCCTTCTTGTCCTCTGCAGATATGGAGAAAACTCCTTGATTAATTCCAGCTGAACTCTTGTAACATGTGCCAAATAGGTCAGTGATCTGATGGCAAAGGTCGCTTAAGTGTAGCCACTCTTCCCAAATCTGTTCCAGGGATAGACAGTAGAATTCTGTTCAATGCTTTCTTGATGGCTGCTGCAACCACCATGGCATCCACTGGGAACCCTTACTCCAATGGAAACTATCCTTTGGTGCAACAAGGTATACATCTGGCCTCTTGGAGATATGCTCCATGACATCTGGATCCTTCCAATCCTGCAAGGAGAATAGGTCCACCATCTTGTCCACCATGGAGGCTACCCAAGACGTAGCTGAGCCAATTCTGAAAGCCTCGAGAAACATTGACTCTTCCTTCAGTGTCTCAAACGTTTGAGTATTTCAATGGAAGTGAATTCCTCAAGGGGTGATCTGGGGGACCTTTCGCCTTCACAGAAGTCAGTGTTTTTGGTTAAAGACTCCTGCAGGGAGTGTGAGTGCCTCCTTTTATATGTATGCTTCCAAGTAGGCTCTCTAGTGGGATGTCCCACGCAGGACTCAAGTGCCAGCAGATTCCTGAACAAGGATTATAGCCAGGCTTGACTGGACTGCCTCTCCCACTGGGACAGGATGAAAAGATCCAGGATCCACAGCAGACAGTTGAGGAGGGGGTGTACTTGAGAAGGGTAAGTATGCCTTGCCCACAGAAGTAGAAAACACTCACTCCACTACCTCAAAGGCAGAAGCCATGGGGGAACCAAGTCCTGGCCTGGTAGGATCTGATGCCATCTGCACAGGATGGAACTCAATTTCCCCAGGATCCCACCTCGATGCAGAGGACAGAACAGAGCTGTCCAGTGCCAAGGCTCTGAGAGGCAGAGACAGCTCCAAAAACATCAGAGTTGAACCCAACCCCCAAATATGGTGCCATAGGTACAGCTCCGAGATTCCTTTGGCTCCAAGAAGGTTGGGACCATCTGGATCACAGAAGACCAAGTCTTCAGATCAGACAAAGACAAGCTTGGAATTCTCAGGTCTGTAGGCTCCAAAAAACAATGGACGTATTGGAATAGGAGTGAAGGAAAGAGAAAAATTGATTAAGAGAAATGGAAAAAATCACTTACTTACCCCACAAAGCACTTGTGCTACAGGTGACCACATTCAAAAGCAAATTAAATCTATAGTAATTCAGGAGAGGAGTAGATTATGGGTAAGGGGAGTAGTCCAAGCCACAGAGCCCAAGTCTAACGAAGTGACCAAAGCCAGATCCAAGGTTGAATCCAAAACCCCTTGGTTGAGGAACAGATGCAAGACACAAAATTATATCTGTTGCTTAACATTTCAGTCCCTTCAACACACTTCTAAACAATTATGACGAATTGTGGTTCAAGCTTTACAGTCTAGCCACCAGTTAAACACAGTCAAATTTTCTACTTCTTCATGCATAAAAAGAAGTTATGTACTCACCACAACATTCCATCTGAGTAGTTGTACTTCATTTGTCTTCAACCTGTGTGTTACGGAGCCATATTGGATCCAGCTCGGCCGCATAACTAGCATGTGATCCAAGCTCCTTCCCTTACCCATAATGCCCCCATCTCCTTCCTCCCGTCAGATAGAGTTTGCTGCTCAAAACATAAGACATGCCCAATCAACAAGACCGTACCACTAAAGGAAACCCAAATTTCCTGAGGCAAAGCATGGCTAAAAACATCCTTGAGGTGTCCACCTACCATATATACAGCCAGCACAATCCTGACAAGGTCGGGGGAAGGGGGGTTGAAGACAAATGAAGTACAACTACTCAGATGGAACATTCTGGTGAGTACATAACTTCTTTATCTAAAGTAGTTGACTTTCATTTGTTCTTCAACCTGTGGGACAAACTCCCCAGCTACTATACACCTGGGAGGCCATCATGGAAGGATATTATGGAGCATGGCAGAGCCAAAAGATGCCCTGCTCCTGGATCATCCTCTTCTTTTGGCTTTTTCTAGTTAGGGGTCGCCACAGTGGAACACCTGTCTGCTCATGATTGGCAGTGGAGAAGGCACACACACTCACGCCTAGGGCCAATTTAGAGTGTCCAATCCATCTACAGCATGTCTTTGGGATGAGAGAGGAAACCGGAGCACCCGGAGGAATCCCACGCGACCACAGAGAGGACATGCAGACTCTGCACAGAAGGCATCCCAGACGAAAATCGAACCGGAGAACCTCTTGCTGTGAGCTGGCAACACTAACCGCTGCACCACCACGACCACCCATGTCCTGTTCTTAGATACGATGTCCAATTTATAATGTGAAATGAAGGTATGAGATGAGGACTAAGTAGCTGCAGGTCAAATATCATCTAACGACACCCTGGACCAAAAAGCCGCTGAAGTAGCCATAGATCTGGGAGAATGAGCTTTTACCTGACCTGGCATGGAAATTCCCCTGACAGAGGATGCCCAAATAATACAATGGAAAATCCAACAGGCAATCGTAACTTTGGAGATTGGTTTCCTTAAAAAGGGTTTTGAGTAAAAAACAAAAAGTCGGTCAGACTTACGAAAAGCTTTTGTGCTGTGCAAATAGAACAGTAATTGTCTATGCATGTCCAGCAAATGTAATTTGTATTCTCCTTTCTTTCGAAAATTTGGAAAAAAGACTGGCAGATTGATCATCTGATTAATGTTGGCTTCTGACGCTACCTTGGGGAGAAAGGATGGGTTAAGTACGTAAAGATACTCCATCTTTATGAAAAATCAGAGAAGAAACCTTGACAAATAGTGTTTGAAGCTCTGACACTCTCCTAGCAGAAGTAATGGCAACTAAAAAGTAGTCTTCCAAGACAGATACTGCAAATCTGATGAAGCTGCAGGTTCAAAGTGGGGGGGGGGGGGGTGAGACTAAAGCCTGAAGCACTAATGTAATGCCCACAGAGGCGTAGGGTCCTTCACCGCGGGGGTCTCAAAAGAAAGAAATTCTTAAGGAAGGCCCTGCAAAGTTTAGAAGAGGCCAACAAAAATGTACTTTCCCCCACATGAAAATTAGAAAATGCAGCTAGTTGGACTTGAGAACTGGCACCTTGCTGAAAAATCCCTGCCAAAAATTCCAATACCACAGACACTGGAGCAGTAAAGGGATCTAATGCACACTGCGAGGCCCATAGTGAAAAGATATTTCCACTTATTATGGTATATCCTCCTGGTGGAAGACTTGTGAGCCACCACCAAAATGCTTTTAATGGGAGAAGAAAAACCAGGAGTCCTAATAATCAATGGAACCACAGCAGCCAAGCTGTGAGCTTCAGACTGTCTAGGTCTGGATACGGAATCCCCGAGGGATGAGAAATGAGATCCAGAACTGGATCCAACTTCCATGGTGGAACTACTAGATGAGACCACATAGGGAAACCAGGCTTGGAAAGGCCAGAATGGGGCAATGAGGTTCACAAAGCTCCCCAGCCTGCAAGCTTTCTGAAGACATTTTGATATCAAGGGCAGAGGAGTATAAGCATAAAGAAGACCAGGAAACCAAGTATGAACTGGGGATGGGGGGGGGGTGGGGGTTCAGAGCGAAGAGCTCACTGCATTTCGTGTTGGAAGGAGATGTGAAAAGACTGCAGCAAGGCCAACCCCAACTTTTAAAAGATCTGCTCCACCACTGAAGAATTCAGAGGCCACTTGTAAAGCATCAGGATAGATCTGTTGAGCCAGTCCACTAAAATGTTGGACCGTCTCGGAATGTGAGTTGCCACCAGAAAACAGCCAGTGGAGATCGCCCATTCCCACACTCTCATGGCTTTGCGACAAAGGGGGTAAGATCTGGTTCTTCCCTATTTGTTGATGTACCAGACCACCGACATGTCTGTCTGGATAGCAACCATCCCTACAGGAAGAAGGGCATGAAGAGCCTGCAATGCAAGAAGAACCACCCTCATCTCCAGGATGTTGATATGCAAACTAGTCTCAGAAGGGGACCATGTGCCTTAAACTGTCATTCCCGAGCAGTGCCCCCCAGCTGAGAGGTATCCGTGGTCACCATGGTCTTGGGAAATGACGGGAGAAAGGGACGTCTCCTGACTAGGTCCGGGGAATGAATCCACCACCAGAGAGTGTCCCTGTACATGTGGGAGATTCGAACAGGATGAGAAAATGGCAGATCTAATAAGGACCACTGAATGGTAAGAGTCCACTGAAGGATCCGCATGTGAAGGTATGCTAAGGGTAGCAGGCTGATCGTGGCCGCCATAGACCCCAAACACCTTCAGTACCGCTTCTGCTCTTGGAGACTGGGCTAGAAGGACTTAAGAATGTGCATCTTCAGGCTATGAATCCTGTCTGGGGTAAGGAAAACTTGTCTGGATAGTGTCTAACCAAGCCCCGATGAAGTCTAAGATCTGAACAGGGACCAGCGATGACTTGCTGAGATTGATGGTGATGCCCAGC
Source organism: Protopterus annectens (assembly GCF_019279795.1). Lineage (NCBI taxonomy): Eukaryota > Metazoa > Chordata > Ceratodontiformes > Protopteridae > Protopterus > Protopterus annectens. The sequence goes on along the minus strand of NC_056743.1, from coordinate 1,709,299,003 downwards.
TTCTGTGCTAGTGAGAGGAACTAATCCCTGGCTTGACAAAGGTGATGCTTGGAAGGGGGGCTTTGGGGATGGGGGCACTCCACTGCTTAGATCTCTGCATACCCTGAGACTGTAGTCTGGGTGGTCTGTTGCCCCTGGGTCTGGTTTGAGATGGCCTGGTGGGGGTTGGAAAGGACCAGTGTTTGGAGGGGCAATGCCTACTGAATCTAGGAGGTTGCACTTGTAAGAATTCTTTAACAGCCTGCATAGATTTAGCTTTTTCTTCCATCTTTTTAAGAATCTCTTCTGCTTTGGTGCCAAACAAACTGTCCTTGTTCAAAGGATCATCTAGTAACTTTGATTTGACATGGTCTGGCAAGGTATGCTCCTTGAGCCAAGCATGTCTTCTCAGTACAGAACCAGTGACTGCTGCACGGCAAGATGCTTCTAGGGCATCAAAGCCACACTGCAAAATATGCTTGCTGACTTGGCTTGCAGAGTGCATAAGCTCCTGCACTTCTTTATTTCTTGCACAGTGTGTAAAGGTTGCCACTTTTATTTAATAAGTTACATAATATGTTGCTGGTACTACAGCATGTGAAACTGACAATTCAATGCCCTAATAGCAAGAGTTGCAGAGGTATACACCTTCTTACCCCATCTGTCCAAAGCTCTGGAATCCCTGTCCGAAGGGGTGGGATTCTTGGCTGCAGTTGTCTTGATACCTTTGGGCCCCCGGGAAATGATCTCTGGGTCAGCAGTAGGATTTCTGAAAAGAAATTTGTGAACATCAGGTACTCTGTAGTATCTGTCTGGTTTCCTAGGGCAGGAGGTAAAGTATCAGGAGTAAGATTGGGTTCCATGAAAACATCATCAACTTCCAAGACTGCAAGGGAGTATTGCTAAAGGCTTGTGCTGTGGCAAATCTAGGAATTCTCGGAGTCTCTTTTTGGACTGAGGATAGTCTTGGCATTCCCAGTGGAAATGCTCTCTTAAAATATGTAAGGTTTCACCAAAACAAAATCCTCTGGAGGGGAGGCAGAGGGAATGGATTCCTCTGCATCTGAATTCTAATAAGCAGATAAGGACATGTCTTCATAATCAAATACCTCAGAGTTATCGGACTCCTGGTCTGTTGAAGCTGCCGGGAAATGGTCTCTTTTCCTGTAAGCACGGGAAAGCTGACTTCCCATAATCAGCAAAATATAGTATTCTGCCTTTTGTCATTGTGGCATGGGAGCAAGTGCATGTGCTTTGGTCGTAGGTTTTCAAGGCGTAGTGCATACTCTTGGCTTAAGAAACTCTGTAGTTTTAGATAAAAATAAGTCGGTCTGAGTCGAACATCAGTAGTGCGAAGAACTGCCTCAGAAGCCGGTGCCTGCACAGCGGCTCCAGACCCATCCAAGGGAGAGACATCTGCAGGTTGCATAGTCGAAGACTCTCGCAGCATACTGGACTCCGAATGGGTCTCGGTAGAGGCCTGCAAATCCACTGAAGTGGGCATCAGGGGCTGTGAAAACACCTCACTAGTACTGGTGAACTAGCGACTAGCTCAACAGAAACGTTGTCGGCAGCTTTGGGTCTATGCGGTCGGTCTCTGTCTTTATCCTTACGTTTTTTTTGGAATATCGGTACACAGATAGCTTACCGAAGTCATTTCGGAATATGGAGATCGAGAGTGAAAGAATTTAGCGACAATGAGAACCTGATGATGAATGGTTCAGGCGTTGAACAAGGCACAAAACCGAAAGCGAGGTACGTCGTGGTCTGGGCCTACACAGGTGACACAGTAAGAATGAAAATCCCTGTGTGGTATTTGCTTTCCACAGGCAAGACAATTGTTAACTTTTTCTGACATCGGTTAGAGCAAGAAAAAAGGATCCACAACGGGGTACTTAGCTTTAGAAGACTTCAGGATTATTAGTGTCTTAAACGAAAATTCAGGTAGCGGCTGACCGGCACTTGCCAACTGCTTCTGCTTCGGGCTCCTAGGCAAGAAAGACTGATGAAATGGCGTTGGCTGCTTTTTATACCCCTGACGTCAGTCCTGGAGCGACAGCAACCAATGCAGAAATACCAAGTCTCTGGTATTCAGGCCGACCGAGGGCTACCTGCAGGCAGATAACCCAAGTGTGATGACTGCAACAGTGAAACACGAAGAACATCTACAGAACACGTGCTTTTAAAATACAAAGGAGAAAAAAGGTTATGGGGAAAACTATGCAAAGAAGACTTTTTTGAAGATATAAAAAGTGGATAAAATAAACATGGATATGATTAAATATGGATATTATAAAAACAGACGTAAAGAATAAGTTAGAAGAATAGATAAGTTATTTTATGTTATATGCAATGAATGAATAAATGAAATTATGTTTAAGGGTAAATGGATTTTAGCAACAATATTAGTAAAATCAGATGGTGGTTATGGAAAAAGGAGGAGGTCTAAAAGGGATAAATATTTAGTGCGATTGTAGAAGAAATTATGAATGTGTGTAAACAGATTTCTGCATCTCTATATTTGTAAATTTGGAAATACTGTAAATATATAAACATTTTGTAAATGGAGAGTTCTTTTGTATTAAAATAAAGGACCAAAATTCTTTTTCAATGAGTGCCCTGGGATCTTTTACATCCACATGAGCTACCATCAACTCAAGTAGAATGGACTTCAGTTTCAAGTCTCAGCCGAAGGACATACCACCTTATGAAGCTGAAGAAGCTCAGAATGTCTTGGTTTGCAATCCAAAATTAAAAAAAAAAAAAAAAAAAAGTAGCATCTTCCCCAGGATTATAGGGTTCATAAGCACACATACAGCAGGAATGACATGTGACAGAAAGGCTTCTCGCTGTGCGTGGAGCTCCCTAGTCAAATGCATGCCAGCTAGAAACTGGAGGTGATGCAGTACTGACATTTTTGACAAATTAATGTAACTTAAAATGCCTGCATCCTACTGTTAACCTCAATGGGGGGCAAGCAGACTTGTATGTATCAGCAAAAGACAATGGAGCTCAGGGCTGACCAGGAAAAATCAACACACATTAGAGAAGTCCTTCTCTCAAATTCAGGGGTAGTTTCCCCTCAGCCTAAAGTCTAGAATGCTTTGTGTCACAGGACAGTGCTAAAAGCATGCACTCCACGTTACTGTTTTAAAAGAAGCACACAACTTGCACTCAAACTTTATGAGAAGACCCAAGTCAGGAAAAACACTGAAGGGAACAACTGATGAGTAGAATCCACTGGACTCATGAAAGAATAGTTGTGTAAAATATTACCATAACAACAGATGTCCTTCTCTTCCATGTTGCAGTATTCTTACTGTGGGATTCTCCATCTCAAGTGACTCGAATGTCGGCTCCTATACAAAAGCTTAAGCCTAGTTGCTGCTAGAGCAGGGGATGTCACACGGAGGGCTATAAACCAGGGCCTTAAATGTGACGTCTGTAAGTACAGGCCTCAGAACTAACTGCCCAGTTGGACACTAGTCTAGGTAGTGTCAAATGATACCCTCTAGACCAGTGAAATGCAATTGACTGCTCAGTGTAACCATGGTCTACAAAGTGCCTCATGATGCCCCACAGAAAGGGGAAAGGTAATGCTGGGGGAGAGGTGGAAGGGAAGGAACACTGCAACATGGAAGAGAAGGACATCTATGGTTATGGTAAGATTTTACACAACTACTCTATGTCCTTCTATTCTCATGTTGCAGTATTCTTACTGTGGGAGAGTATCACAGCTTAAGGAAGAGGAAGGGCGGAGGAAGAGGTAAGGTATTCCAGAAAGCCTTGCAGGATTGCCCTTGCAAATCCCGCTCTGGATCTGGAGATATGGTCCAGCCTGTAATGTTTGGTAAAGGTATGTATTGAGGACCACGTGGCTGCCTCAAGGATGGTAGTTGTGTCCAGACCCCTTGAAGCAGGCCCCAGAAGAGGCTACTGCTCTAGTAGTGTGCGCCCTGATCCCCTGATGTAAGTGTGTTCCATCTTAGAAATAGCAGAAGCATATAATTTTCCTAATACAGCAGGCAATAGTTTGTTTGGAGACTACCTTGCCCAAGGCCCTGGGATGGAAGGACACAAAGAGTTGATTAGACTTTCTAATAGTCTTAGTTTTGTCCAAATAGAACCTTAGCTGCCTGTGGACATCAAAGGAGTGCAATATTCTCTCACTGTCATTTTTAGGAGACAGAAAGTAGGTGGGTAAGTGAATAGACTGATTTAGGGACAGTTCATTGGCCACTCTGGGCATGAAGGGGGGGGGTTGGTGCACAGGGTCACCCTATCTTTGTGGAAGATGGTGTACGGAGGGGATGCCATAAGTGCCTGTAACTCAGACTCTTCTGACTGAGGTGAGGGCTGCCAGTAAGATTGTTTTCCATGTGCACATCTGCAGGGATGTAGAGCTGGCTGGCTCGCTCAAAAGGAGCAAGTGTAAGTTTTTCTAGGACGTAGTTTAGGTACCAAGGAGGTGAGATAGTCTTCCTTGGTGGTCTAATGTGCAAGATCCCTTTTAAAAGCAGTTTAACATCCAACCTGGTGAGAAGAGGGGTCCAAGGGTAAGCAGGCAGAGATGGCAGATAGGTGCACTTTCACTGAAGAGTATGAAAGATTTGATTTTATGAGCTCACACACACAAGTTAAGACTAGAGGAACATCCACTTGAAAGGGGTCCCTATGTCTTTGGAGAAAACATTTGGAGAACCTTTCCCATTTGGAAATGTAGGATCGCTTTGTGTTGGGTTTCCTGGCCTCCTGCAGGACAGACAGCACGTCCTCAGTGTAGCGGTGTCTGAAGGGGACTAAAAGTTTAGCACTCAGTGAGTTAGGGAAAGCATCTTCCAGGTGTGGATGAATGAGAGTTCTCCTTCTGTTGTGTGAGGCGATCCACCTTGTGGGGCAACTTGTGACGATTGCCATTGGTGAGGTATAGAAGGAGGAACCAATGCTGCCTTCGCCAATAGGGAGTTCACTAACAAGATTTCTGGCATGTCCCTCCTGATTTTTAGGAGGACTTTCTGAATGAGAGGGAAGGCATACAGAAACAGTCCTTTCTATGAGGTGGTGAAGGCGTCCACTCTCCAAGCTAGTGGAGAGGGATCCTTGGTACAAAAGGTTTTCAATTGTCTGTTCTGGGGGAGGCAAATAAATCTATTTGTGGTGTGCCCCACTGGTGAACAATGTCTAGGAAAACTTCTCTATGCAACATCCGCTTGTGATGCAGAGAGAAAGATCTGCTGAGGGCATCCGCTTGGTGGTTGTCCTGGAATGGATATAGACTGCCTGTAGAGATATGCTGTTCCAAGAGGCTAATTCCCAAACTTGCATTGCTATCCTGCACAGTAGGTAATACCTGGTCTCCCCTTGTTTGCTAATGCACCACATAACAGTGGTGTTTGTCCATGAAGATTTTTAGGGGACCTGGTTGCAAAAGAGGGAGAAAGGCCTGCAGGGCTAGCTAAACTGCAGTCATTTCCCTTACGCTGGTGTTTTTTTTTTTTTTCAGGAGTGGTGGCTGCCAGAGGGCATGCACTTTGAGTCCATTCATCGTAGCTCCCCAGCCCAGATCTGAAGCATGTGTGTGCAAGTGCTGAGTTGGTGTGGTGGATTGGAAGGGGAGGCCTGGGTTCACTTTTAACGGTTGAATCCACCACTCCAACTCTGTTTTTAAGCAAGGTGTGAAGGGTATTTGAAGTCTAGAGGGTGGCTGTGTTGGGACCACACATTTTTTAGAAACCACTGTAACTTTCTCATGTGCATCCTGGCTAGTGGCTGCATAGGTACTGTGGCTGCCTTAAGGTCCAGTATGCACATGAAATGCCTGGCTGACAAGTGGTTGACCTGGAGGAGATCCTGAGAGTGGTTGATTAGGGAAATTACCCTGTCCTGACGAAGGAAAGCCTTCATCAGGTCTGTCCATATCCTGCATCCCAGGAAGGTTTTGCCCTGTGCTGGGGAGAGGGATGATTTGGTAGGGTTGAGTGTGAATCCCAATCCCTGGTGCAGAGACATGGAGAACAGATGTTTTTTGAGAAAGTCTTCTCCTTCTGCAAGGATGAGAATGTTGTCTAGGTAGGGGTAGATCTGAATGTCCTTGGTTCTGCAGTAGGCTATGGCAGGAGCTAGGCACTTGGTGAAGACCCTTGGTTCACTGGATAAACCAAAAAGCAAGGCAGTAAATTGAAAGTGTGAACAGTGTCCAGCAAAATGTAGGTATTTCCTGTGGTCTGGATGTATGGAAATATGGAGGTAAGCCTCCTTCAAGTCCAAAGTGGCCACAAAAGCCTTGGGTGGCAATGGAAGCAGGTTTTGGAGGGACAGCATTCTGAAGGTGGGGACTTTCAGGAAGAGATTTAAGAAGGATAAATCCAGGATTGGCCTCCAAGGGCCATCCTTCTTTGGTACCAGGAATATCCTGGAGTAGAAACCTTTTCCTTCTTGACCTGGTGAAACTGGTTCTATGGTTCCCTGTGTAAGAAGATCATGGATAACGTGAGGGATGAAGTGAAGCTGGTTTTTGGGTGGGAAGGGAATTCTCTGAGGTCTGGGATTTTCCTCCCAAGGCAAAAAATATCCTTTTTCCACTACTGCCATAACCCAGTGGTCTGAGGTGACTTCTTTCCAGAAGTGCAAATGGTGGGAGAGGTGGGAGGAGAGGTAGAGGTGATCTAGACAGTCACACATTGTTATTTCTGTCCTGAAACGTCTGTCTGTGGGTGAGCTGAGAAGGGGCTGTCCTGGAAGAGGATTGCCTCCTTGTCCCTTTTCCTATGTCTGGAAGTTGAAGGTGTGGAAGTGGGGGCTCTCCTGACATAGGTAGTTTTTGCAGGGTAATTCCTGTAATATTTTGGTATTGGGGAGACAAGCAGGTGTTTGATATCCTGGAGTTCCTTGGTCTTCTCCTGTAGGTTCTTAAACAGTTCTGCAGACTGTTTCCTAAACAGAAGGTTATGGCCTAGAGGAGCAGCCAGAGGCTGGAGCCTAAACCATGAGTATCTGCGAAGCACATATGCAGATGCAGTAGATCTAGCAGAGGCTTCTGCAGCACCCATAACTGCATCTAATCGAATGCCTAGCAACTTGAGATGCCAGGGACAGTTTAGATGCTATATTCGTCTTATTAGGAAAATCAGGCAATGAGGACAGAAGGGTTGTAAGCTTGGGATACCAAATCCAGGGCATATTTTACCATATAGGTTTGGTATTTAATGGCCATAAAAGTTAGGGTAGAAGAAGTGTATATGTTCTTGCCCAGCCTGTCCAATAACTTGCTATCCTTGTCCGAAGGTAAGAGTGACAAGCAAGGAATAAGTCTAGACTGCTTGTCGGGGGGCTACAGCCATCACTGTGGGGTCTGCCAAGGGGGGTCTTCAGTAGAATTTTGTGGTCATCAGGGACCTTGCAGAAGCAATCAGGTGTCTTGGGAGCAGGTGGTTGAGAGTCAGGTTTTTTAGAGACTGATGCAAAAGCATCTAAGTATGCAGGAATCACCGGTGGGATGCCTGATGAAGAGGGTGATTCAACCTGCAGCAGCTCAAAATACCTTTTTGAGTTTGTCATCTGGGTGGGTAGTCTCCCATTTAAAATACTCCCTTATTTTTGCTATAGTCTCTCCAACTGTAATGTCCTCTGGAGGGGAGTCTCCGTCTATGGAATCCTCATCAGGGGAGCAGTATTCCAAGGTGGAGGCTATTTGGGATGAGTATGTGACAGACTCATCAGAGAAAGAAAATAAGGCTTCTTCTTCTTCCTGATTAAAGGAAGGAAGAATAGAAGTAGCTGAGGCAGGTCTAGGACTAAGTACAGGTACAGTGGGAGCAGAGGAGGCGGAGGGCCTGAGGGCTATGACGGCCTGCATCATGGACTGAGTGAAGGACTGCCAGTCTGGTTGTGCCTCTGAGTAAGAACACAAATGTTTTGTCTTTTCTCTCTTTCTTAAGGGAGTTGCTTTACGAGAAGCTGTGGGCCTAGTTTCAGGGGTGTGCCCTAAGGTGCCAGGATCGGAATCATGGGTCAAAGACGGTTGTCCGGTGGAGCCTGGTTCCCCCCTTGACTTCAGTAGCGACCGATGTCAGAATATCCTCTGTGGACGTGCCAGCCTGCACTTCGGAAGTGGCTTCTTCAAAGGTGGACGCCAAAGTCAACAGCTCTAGTGGACATCCGTCAACCCACATATCGGTGGTTGATGGGCCGTCCGACAATGGAAGAGTATAGGTGGTAGGCCTTGAAACTTTAGCCTTTTTTCTTGGTGGTTCCACCTGGACAGCAGACTTCGGCTCCATTCTTAATGCTAGTTTTTTTTAATCCCTGATTCTCAAAATACAAATTGAGAGTGGCCAGACAGCTTCTGAGCATTTTGGGGACAAAAGACTGGCAGATGCCACAGGAAGTATGATGGTGTTCCCAGCCTAAATGTAATACACAACAATCATGAGCATCTTTATATATGGGATTTAACATTCACATTTGCATTTACCTTTCTTAACAGACATCTGCTAAGAATGGACTAAGAAACCAAGCTCAAGCAAAAAAATAGAAAGAATTCCCCAACAGGGTATTTAGCTTTCAATGTCTTGAAGGAGAGGAGTAAAGCATTCGATCTGATGTTCGACTCTGACAGAAAAGTTCTGAGGTCTGTGCGTGCAAATGTCAATATTTAAGGCCCTGGTGTATGGCCCTACATGCGACGGCCCACGCACTAGCAGCAACCAGGCTTTAGCTTTTTTATAGGAGCCGACATTCTGGTCGCCTGAGGCGGAGGATCCCACAGTAAGAATACTGCAACATGAGAACATAAGGACATTACTTGTTGCTGACCTTACACAGGGAAAACACTGGACTGGAATGGATTAAAACTGCAATGGTAACCAAATCAATCAAAACAATTAAATGCAGAAAGACAGTAGTACATTGTCCAAACAGGGTACACACCATAAACCCTAGAGTCTCCAATAAAGGTATTAAATGGACATATTTGTGAATGCACAGCACAGAAACAAAAATGTAGATGGCTTTGGAGCCTCTCCTCTACAGCACTGAACTGCTGCTAGGAAAGGGGGCATCTTACACCTCTAGAAGCTATACAAAATGGTCAGATGTCCAGCTGGCAGAAGTATCCCATATGTGATGAACCATACTGCAAGAGTCATTCTTGAAACAATCAAGTGTTTTAATGGTATTTACTAGAAAGGACAATAAACAGATTTCAGAATATGAGGAGGAATAAACATATTGAGAAAGATTCTATTGGGAGATTTTAAATTTAAATGGCTGTATGCTGATACAGAGAAATCTGAACTCAACACTGAGGTAAGCAGATGACAACTGTTACCTCTCCTCAGCCTAGTCCTAATGAAGTAGATTTCACATGAGCACACTTTTTTGACTGAAAGGGACATTTTAGTCCCTGTGACACTGCTGAAGGCCCTATTAGTAAAACCAGCAACAAAATGGACTTTGATCAGGTATTTATTAATCCCAGAAACATTACTGGATGCGTATGAAGGAATACACACTGGCTTGTGAAAGTTCCTTACAGTTTGACAGCATTTACTGACAGTAAGTGTATGGATTAATTTTTCTGGGCAAAAATGTGAAATGTATATTAAGACTGAAGAGTACATACAGTTTTCTTATAAATACAATGCTCTCTACTTTGAAGTAGGCAACCACAGATGAACAGCAGAACTTATCAGATTAAGCTAAATCTTACATTTAAGTTACAAAAAAAAAAAAATCAGGGCAGCTTCACATGTGAGTTGAAAAACCATTTAGGAAAAAAATGTTGCTAGACTATTTTCAAAGTTGTTCACATTCATTTAAGGAGAGTCTATAAGAAACAGACTGGAACAGCTTTACTTTAAAAATATATCACAGAAAAAAAATGGTCAGTATAATACAAAGGTGACCAACTACTTCAATGCTTCCTTTGCTAGTAAAGAGAATGGAAATTCATTACTGATGACTGGATCTACTACTGGGAGCTTGAGCAGCATCTACCTGAATTACACCAACTCTGCAGATCGGTCATTTTTATACATCTACACATAAATGGGTATGCTTATAACTGAATAAAAAACACTCAAATGTCAACATTGCTACCACCAACAAAACAATGTTGGCATCCTACTGTCCATGCACGAGACACAACCTCGGAGCATACAACAACTTTTCTGAAGAGGGCAAGTTTCCCTGCACACCTGTATCCCTATACCCACTGCTACTTATGTACTCTACCTTCTATTTCACAAAATACAGTGGAAATGGCATGTTACCCAAACCCATGATGGATTCCTGTGTGGTGTGTAGTTGCACTGGTTCCAGAAGAAATTTTAACAGGAAAAGGCATGGAAAGAAAAAAATGGGTTTAAAAATAATACACAAAGAACAAAAACAATAACAATTATGCTTTTCGCTATATTTCCCCAAACTCCATTTAGTAGCACAGCAAGGCAGTGGAGTAGAATAGGACTATAGTTACATTTTTAGAGATAATTAGGAATTCCGATCTTTCTGCCAACATTTTAAATAAATTGCTATGCTTGCTAAACTTTTTTCAAAAAGGAATATAATTATCTGTTTTATAATGAATGACAAACCCTTAGTACTGCTTTTTCTAGTTATTAAGGTGTTTTGCACTACACTGTCTGCTGTAAAACTCATAGTTAACCTGAATGGTATAAATAATGCAGCATTACATATCTACTATTTTTTTCTCTCACCGCAAGCTACCCATTGTCTGCCACCAGGGTCAATTCCTTGCTCACTGTATCTACAAGACCAGGCTCGCCCCGGGCTCAGCTAGACCCAACTTTTAGAGATGGTGAGAAGATCAAGTACACTGGTACAGCATCACATTACTGCAGAGGAGTGTTCCCTAACTCCCACCATCTACAGATGCATGCCTACCTCAGCAAATGCACAACCTCCCAACTAAATGGCTCACCGTTTATACAGCACAGGGCTTGGTAGGGATCATATGCAGCTTAATGAAGTATGCCTAGGCTGCCACTCTCCCTCCTTCCAAGACGGAGGAGCCAATATCATCTGTTCACTCCTATCCTTCCCCTGTGGCTTCTTCAGCAGTCCGTAATGTTAACTGAACATGGGTCATCTGGAAAGCGGAAAGGCTTTATCCCTCTGTGACAAAGGGGCCAATCATAATTTTACTATTAGATGTTCTTCCAAGGTGCATTGCTTAAGAGACAATACAGGCTAGGCAGTGTTTATCTGATCAACTGGTAAAGAACCATCTAGAAATTTTAGCAAGCAATGTACAGCATTTATTATTACTACTGTCTCATACTATTGCACTTTCTACATTTCACTCCCAGCATAATCCAAAAGCAGCAGCTCTTCTTATTTCACAAAATGTAACAAAATTATTGAATGTAAAACTTCTATGTAAGACTTACAGATGGGAAAAATACAGTTAAATATACTGCCCAAAATAAAATGCTGTGGTCAGTAATTTTTTATTTATTTCTTTAATGTGTTTACAGCTTTGATATGCTCTCACCTAAAATGAAAACATGAATTTAAAAGGGTAACGGTTATAAATTAATAAAAAACAATAAACTCAAAACAGTCAGAACTGCCGCGGATGCCAGACATCTGCGGAAGGGCAGTAAACAGGCATTATACTATGCCATTATTTAAGAAAAGTAATAGTTTCTTTTCTTAAATAATATCATGGTATAATAGCAATAACCCACTTCTGGGTGTGGTAATGCTATTTACCACGGTTGGCTTTGTTTGGTCCCTCGGGCTTCGCTCTCGGGACCAAACCACGCCAACCGTGGGTAAATCCAGCATTTACCCACACCCAGGCGTGGGTTATTGCTATATTCTCTGACTTTTATCACATTAACTCACTTATTCAAAATATATCCTTTTGCAAGGTGATACATTGCAATGGTCACACATATATATTATAAATATATACTATACATACATTTGCTGATATGACAGTGTTACTGCAATTGCATGGCATATACTTGCTGGATGATACAGTATGACAATGTCTAACTGTTGTGCTCTTCCCTTCTGTACTTTGCCATACTGTAATTTTTGCTCTGCTCAAACAAACTCCAGCAATGGCAGAATAGGGACAGCAGATCATCCCATTTGCCCAAAAATAAGCCACCTGGGATGTACAGCACAGAAATCAGAGCTACTCACTGCAGAAACTGAGAAAAAATATGGAGTACTTAATGCAGAATTTAGGAGAACACACTGTGGATGAAAAGGCAAAACAGGGACTGCATCTTGAATGCTGACTGTTCAGCACTTAGAATTGCCCCCAGGTTGTTACTTTAACAAACTCCTAGCAGCCTAGATGCATGCACTCCAGAGCAGTTTCTGAAAAATAAACTTAAAAAGCATAAGAAAAATATTTTTTTAAAATAAAAACCATTAAAAGTTCATTCATAGTCTTTTCTATAAATACTGTAATACATTATAGTGCACATAAACCCCAAATTTTGTGTAAACTTGCACAAATTTTCATACCTTGAAAACTGTACAATCTAGACATATATGGTTAGAATCATTTCTTAACCAGGCATATGCTTTCATAGGATAAGAAATTCCTCTACAAGTACATGCTTATTGAGATATTTACATAAACATAAAAACATAATTATACCATTAGTGGATATCTCTCAAGATGTGCAAATATCAGTTTTCTTCATCATCTACAGTTTCACTTAATGTCAAGTAACAGTCCAAGTCTTTTTGAAGCAAATATAAAATTATTGCTTACATTCATAATTACTAGCAATATTTCCAGTATGGCATGATATAAACCAGAACTGAAAGTGAAATGTCCTTTCTCCCAAACTGGTGTTTCACGCCATGCACCTAAATGACATGTAGGTCTTTATTATAAAAATATGAACACACATCTGAAAATATAAATAAGTGGTAACGATTAAGTTCTTCACTGCAGGACATCCTAGACTAACAATCTTAGTGTCAATTTGTTAACTTCTGCCCTTTCTAATACTACCTATTAGCTGGTAAGTTACTCAGTTAAAGAAGACAGACCCCAAAATCTTCTGGAAGCCACAAGACAGCATGGGTGTGAACTGAAGTATACAAAAAAGGCATTTTAGGCTTGAGTGAGCTAAATTATTACTGTGTGAAACAAAATAATTCATAATTTAAAAACAAGTGAAGATAAATGGAGTGAAACAGAAAGGGACTGAATGATAGAAATAGGCTTTGAGGAAGCAAAATGTGTGTCCAGCAGTCAGAATGTCTTCTTACAAACCCAGCAATGCAGCATCTACCACAAAACTTCCATAACCGACTTTGAATGCTCTGGTTGCAAAACATGACAATAAAGCACTATCAGCACAAACTGTCCTAAATGTAAACTATACTCTGTTTACTACAGTACAGCACTGATTACAACTGACCACTGTCAGGCTCATCCCAGGTAAACTCATCATAGTTGAAATGGAGCACAAACAAAAATACAAAGCAAATCAGGAGATGTAAACAGTTAAGGCATTAGTAAGCAAAGTACTTAAGTGTAACAAAACACGTTTGCAGACACAGGCTGAAAAGTGTTTCAGTGACTCTAGTTTACAACAAGAGATTTTGGAACTACCATTTTATGTAAAACATTTACTAAACACACAGGAACTAGGAGAATTAACTGAACAGTTTTATAAGCAAAGTGAGAGAAATCTGAATGGTGCAGATAGCCTTTGCAAATGGGGCAAAATATCTATATGGTCATGACTAAAGAGGGTATGGGGAAGTAAGGTACAGGAGATAAGATAACTTTATGCATACATGACAAGAACATTCTACAGCAAATTACCAGGAACAGTATATTCCACCGAGAATTACCCATACTAGATCACATACAATTGTAAATTGTTGCAACAGGTACATAAGTTGAACCAAACAGAAGCTGCACAATTTTCACAGACGATGGCAATGTAGAAAAGGCCATCAGAGTAACCTCTACTCTAGCAGAAAGTTATTTCTGAACATGAATAAGTCACTTATTTAATAAGGTAGTTCTCTCTCTCTCTCTCAATCCTCTGCCTTCTATTTCACTCTCTCTGCTTGCTTCCATTTTCTACCCCTCCATTAACTGCTTTCCCTCTTCTACAGATTCTACCACCCTAAGCTCCCTATCTTATTATTACATCCCTTTTATTTGATAGTAGTCAGCTATGTGGAAAAGTGACCTCAACCCCCTACCCCCACCCTGAACGCATCTGGCTGAAATTCTATCTACTAACCCTGAAAACAATAAAAAGGATTGCTCTCTCGCCAAGGAAATGAAGAAACCAACAAAAAACACCATTACACGCTATACGTGTGTCCCAATTGCTTCTTCCTCACCTGGTAATAAATGCATTTTTTTGTCTTTTTTGCAAATTAAATTAGGCTGTGGCATGCACATGTAGTTCTTGGCTCACTAACCCTGACCACCACCACCTTTCTTCCACCTCCACTGAGTATGCATCTCTCTCCCTAGTCTCTGTATCACTTTGGCACCTAAACTAACTTCATGAAAGTACGCTGAAGTCTGAGACTTTGCTGTCAGTCTCCTCTCTTTTCTAAACCAAGGACTCACTTCATACATTATTAACATCTGTCCTTACTCACCTAGTCTCTCCACTCTAAACACTGTAGTCCTCACTGGTATTCCTCACTGATAAACTTAAGTGCAAGTCCCACTGATTTTTTTTTGAAGCATAGCAATCTGCTGCTCCTAGCTCTGCCCGCTCCGTTCACCCTCGATTCACTCGGGCTCATGCCGCTCCCCTACCCTACCCCCATTCCCATCCACCCCGCATCAACTATTTATCCTAACCAAAGCTCTACCTACCTCCACTGCTCACCCAATCGTAACCTTCCACTAATTCATTCTTCACTACATCCCCATTTCGCTAATTGTATAATTAATCATTTCAGCCTTCATCCCCCCATACTCCACCACACTGTCTTCACTTTATCTTATAAATAAATAGTCTTTACTGCCTTACCTACCCCTCCATCACAAGATATTCATCATAAACTTAGCACTACTTACTCTCTTTATCCTTCCTCTTTCTACATCTACTTACTTCTCCTGAAACCATACATGATTACTACAAGCCAACTCGTGTACCTGCCACTCTTCGACCCAAACTCACTCACTTCTCTGACATAGCATCCACTCTATATGCAACAAGTACCCTCCTTCTTAAAAAGCTAATTCTAACCTTACATGTAAAAACTAAATTAAAACTGACCTCCATACATGAATACAACACAAAGAAAAAATTACACCCCACTAATCCCTTACATACTTACCACAACCTAATACTATATGGTGACATTCACCCCAATCCTAGACCCACTCACTCCCCTCTATCACAAGAAATGTCACAAACCCCTTAACCTCACTACCATCAACCTCCAAAGTATCAAACAAAATTTCAGATCTGCATGCCTGGATTAAATACTATAAGCCAGAAATGGTACCAGCAACAGAGACTTGGCTAAAACCTTATATAAAAACTTTTCAATTTCTCCCATCAGGTTTCTCTTGCCTGAGAACAGATAGGCCCAGAAAAAAAGGTGGGGTATTGCTCTTGTATACCATAATACTTTGGATATCGTCCCATATAATAAACCCACTCCCACCTTTCTACTACTGAAATACTAATACCCTAACTTGAAAATGAGCAGCAGTAAAAGCATCTGCATTATAGTCACATATATCCCTCCGGGTTATAATATCTCGATACTTGAAGAAATACTAGCCTGGTCATCCAAACATATACAGAATGAAACAATCATACTTGTTACGTGAATATTAACTGGTTAGATATCATGAATCATCATCCAACAAACTGTATCAACCTATTTAAGTACACCCAACTTATTACTACCATAGCCAGACCCAACAAAAACAAAAGCTCGGTATTAGACTGGGTCCTTGTCTCTGACCCTAGTAAAATCTCCTCCACTGACACTTTACCTAACAGCATTAGTGATCACTTACCGGCATACATAATTTGCAAATCAACTCCAGTGCTTAATATACACCACTATACCCATACCAAAGACCTATCTCACTTACCTTTAATGAAAGCCTATGAAATATCAAATGGCATCCACTTAAAGTCCACCACTGAATGATGCTGTTGAATTCTTCAACTCAACATTCCTCCATGTACTTGACAATCACGCTCCTCTCCAACATAGCACAGTGAAAGACAACCCGGCCAGTTGGCTTGCCAAATCCAACAAACAACTTATGAAATCTAGGGATAAGGCCTGGAAATTATGACATACAAGTAAAAACTCTTCAGACTTCACTCAATACAAACAACTGCGTAAACAAGTAAAGCGACTTGTCACCAAAAACAAAGACTACTACATTACTCTGTAAAACGACCACATGCAAAATCCTAAAAAGCTCTGGAGGTCCATAAACTCTCTCTTATACCCAAGCAAAAGTGAGAATCCCTCTCCTGAGCCAGACATGGCCCCAGCTGAAACTGCCTCCCTTTTTAACTCATTCTTTTAAAACAGTATAGCCAGCTTCACTGCCAACTTCCCACTAATCAACCCACTGTCCTCAGACTCATCTGCAACAAGACCAAACTTCTCTCTCATACACATACCTACCTCCACCATAAAAAAACTCCTGCTTAAACTTAAACCCAAATCAAATGCTCCAGATAACTTACCACCAGAATTCCTCCAAAAATCAGCAGACACTATAGCCTATCCTATTAGCATACTACTAAACTGATCCATTTGAGAGTCCTTCATTCCCACCACGTGGAAAAAGGTATTTACCCTCCCTCTCTACAAAGGTGGAGACAATAATGATGTATCTAACTTCCATCCAATTGCCATCCTCTCTTCCATCTCCAAAATTCTGGAAAAATGTATCTATAGCATAGCCAATTACTTAACTACCTACTACACCACAACCTCCTCTCCCCAACCCAACATGGGTTTAGATCTAGTCATAGCACCACCACTGCACTTGCATCTTTCCTGGATACAGTCAACCATGCTCAAGACTCAGGATACCTTGGTCTCCTCACTATTTCTTGACCTTTCCAAGGCATTCCATACGGTCTCCCACCCACTTCTTTTGACCAAACATTACAATTTAAGTACATCTCCCCCTACCCTAGGCTGGTTTTCCAACTATCTTACAGGTAGACAAAACAAGCAACCAGATGGAACCAATCCCTCTCTCCTTTCTTCAACATCAATATTGGAGTCCCACAAGGGTCCATACTAGGTCCACTGCTCTTCAGCATTTTCTTTAATGCTTTCCATAGCAGCATACCCCATGCTAATGTCATCCAATATGCAGATGACTCCACCATCATCTGCGTGGCCAAGTCTACTTCAGAACTACTTACACTCGCCCAAAATGCCTCCAGCGAAACCTGGATGTAGAAAAACCATTTAGCCCTACATGCTAATAAAACCAAACTCATGTTATTCACCCCCCCAAAAAAACACACCCCTAACCAAAAATGAATTTACCATCAACTCACTCAACACTTGCCTTGAAGTAGTCCTATATAAAACTTCTAGGGATAATCATAGATGACCACCGAACTTTCAACCAGCATACTAACAATAAAAAAAAACATCAGAAACTAGGCACCCTGTACAGGCACAAATGAGCAAGACTATCTTTTGTCTCTTTCTTTTCTACTTCCATCCTTACTCTATGGTTCACCTCTCCTTACTAACCTACAGTCCAAACTGGACTCGTGCTATAATAAAATCGCAAAATCTGTAACCAGAGCCAAACAATCCTCCCATCACTGCATATCGTCTAAACTGGCTAGAACTTCCCAACCATCTAACATATGTGCAACTAACCACAGCTCATAAGCTAATCTATAAGCCTTCTAGTTGTCCTACCTTCTCCTCTCTGTTCACCAAGCATCACCCAAATAGATCTCTGAGATCAATCAGATGCTCCTTAATGTAGCAAAACCTAACCTTTCTGCCAATCAAAAGCGTTACCCATATGCTATAGCAAAATTATGGAATGCTCTCCCCTCTTCAATTAGGTCTACTAGTAACACAGAATGCTTTAAGATTTTGCTGAAATAGCACTTGGTCTCCCACTGGCTGTGTACATGTCCCATCACGGACTATAAAAAAATCTGATATTTCTAGCCTTCCTTTTTCCTCCCCATCTCACTTACGGGTCAGACTCCTCATATATACATTCAGTGCTTTCAGCTTACCACTTCCAACTTGTACGACCAAGCCACACACTCTATTACATCAGTTACCTACCACATCTTCTATTCACTTGATGCTTACAGAACAATAGCTCTAAGGCTATACCTTACTTTCAGTATCTTTAATCTACTGCTCTCCATCTTTCCCCCTCTACTTCAAATCTGCAATACTGTATTCTTCAAACATTTGCTATTATCCCATGTCATCAATTGTATTCTTGTTTGGTTTGCATACTTAAAATCTAACATCTGTGTAACTAGTATTACCTACTTTAATGCATCACCTATTCTGTAATGCAGTGTTCTGTACCATCACTGACTGATTTCTGTATTTTGATTCTGCAGCTTTATCATGTTTTGTTTTTTGGAGCTTTTCTCCCCAGGCCTCTATTGAAAATGGGCTCACCCTGGCCCAGTAGACCTCCCAGTAAACAAATGCAAATAAATCAATACATTTCCTAAAACTTCCCCTCACACCAGACAATTAAAAGTGGAAAGCCAGCTAGACAGACACAGCTACTTTTTTTTGCTTTCATGCACTTAGAAAAAGAAATGAAAAACTAATCACCCTTTCTCAAGTTTGGTCACAAACTCTGATATGTATATGGACATCCATGGCATGAGTTTGCTGCAGTTATGCTATTTATGAACAGAAAACCAGTAAATAAATGGACTGGCTTAAACTGGACTCCCAGGCCATTATGGAAGAAAGGATTAGCAAGTAGAATATAAGTTAAGAAGAATATGCACATATAAGGTCAGGTGTCCAGTTATCCACCTGGCTGAACTGACTACTACCAGAAAAACATGCCTGTCAGGATAAAAACTTTAACTTTACTGCTGGCTGAACCAGCCATTTCAGCTGAAGTAGCTTCTTTAGTACATCATACCCTGGGGAAGAACAAGGTTTCACAGTGGTGGCCTTCAGCATGAAAGCACCTTACAAAAAGGCCTTACAGACGTTGAAAATCATTAAAAATACATAACTGTCCTACATGAAACTTGACAAAAAAACATCACTTGATCCAGACTGTGGAATAGAGGAGTTCAGCATAACAAGGAAGCAAGCAGAGATTTGATGTACTTCCACAATGCCAAAAATGTAAAGCATTTCTATCAGTCAAAATTATTATTCTGACCAGATGGATTCCACGATGCTATTAGAATAGCAGACAATCTATTCAAGAAAACCAAAGACTGAGCTTCAAGCGTCCAAGCCATTAGCTTCAGGAAGTGAAGAATGGAATGCAACAGCCCTATTAAAAGAACTAAACACGCCTGGAAAAAAAAAAGTATAGGTATACTTGTACTGCCATTTCCTTGACGATGGGAAACCACTGCTGTCTTGGCTAAAGGAATGCTATGAGAACAAGAATTCCCTTTAGAGGTTAAAGAATGCTATGAAAACAAAAATTCTCCTCGGGGGTCAAAGAACACTATGAGAACAAGAATTCCCTCTCAGGGTCTTGCTGCACAAGTGAGAATGTGTTAAATATTTTGTTTGACCATGCAGAAGTGATAGTGTTCCTGAGCTGACCTCTAATAGTGGAATAAGAAAGACCATGCAGTATTTGGCATCTCTTAGTAACACAAAAAGGTCATATACACTGGATGCCCCATTCCCTGAAAAGGGAACTCAGAACAGAAATAATCTGTCAGCCCATCAGACCAATGAGCTCAATAGGAATTTGTATGGCTTTTTAATAACCTACCTCTTAGAATACCAAACTCAAAAGCTTCCTTGCAGAGATAAGGATGTGTTCCTCCCTGACTGATGATACACAATATTATTGAAATGCTCGTCCGAATGGAAATGCAACCTCAAAGAAGCCATCTAACAAGTACTTTAGGATCAAGAACCACTCTTGCCTTCCAATATATTCATACATATGCAAATTTAGCTTAAGATGAGATCAATTCCCTTGAGATGTGTGTTTAGTCAACTAGGCTTCATACCCAAGCAAGAAGCATCTCTACTGATTGCTACTTGAGGCTTTAAGTTTGTAAGGGGGCTACTCTTCACTACACTCATCAGTAGAAAAATCACCAATAGTGATGTTACTTACTTGCCCTGAAAAACTGAATGAAGCATTCAAGCTTTCTGGGGAACAAAGGACTTCATGGTGCCACTTATATTTTTATGTGCAGTAATACAATGGAACCATATAAAAGCCAGCTGCTATGAAGCCCCAAATCCTTTAGAAAGACCACTCCTGACTACAAAAGCAAATATGCTGTAGATCACAGACTGAAAAGTTATTTGCCTCTCTAAGGCATAAAGATGTGCAACAGTTTGGTATCCAGGGAATACCTGAAGTTAGTATGCTTGATTTGGGTGTTCAAAATACTGGTGACAAAAAGCCAGTCATTCAGGTAAGGGAGCACCCTTATCCCTGCTTAGCCTTAAAGACCCAGTTTCTGCACCCATACATTTGGTGACAACTTGTATTCAGGTAAGGACAAAAAGGCAGAGCCTTAAAAATGGAAATTAGTGTCTCCTTTTAAGAAACAGAGGTGTCTTCAGGAACACATTCTAACACTGATGTGCAGAAAAATACTCTTGTTCAATGACAGTATCCGGCTTTGTGCTGAAATGTGAAAGAAAAACTCAAACATTTTAAGTGAAAGTAAAAAAGGCTTTTTAGGGATTTGTGTATTTAGTGTGCTCAAATCTAAAATGGACTTGAACTCAATCTTCTTTGCACTAAAATATTGCAGAAGCAATACTACTGCAGAAAATGAGCAAATACTGGCATCTCAGCCTAGAATGACTGGCCCAAGAAAGAACACCTTATCTACTTTCCTCTGTGCAGGTGCTATGGCATCAGGATTCTCCACTTCTAATTGATCAAATCCTGCAAACTATCCATTACTGATGAATTACCCAGGAAAATTGTTCCAGAATATGTCATGCCTATCACAGTCACTTCTTTGGAAACAAAAAGCATTAGAGGGGCACTCTTCTAATCTCCTGCATGTCTATGACTATCCCCAATTATGGCGTTGTCATCCAAATCCTAGGAAATCTAGTCATACAGAGGTAGGAGCTCTACAGGTTTCATTCAGTTGTTACATTTACAACAGATGGTGCCCCTGAAAAAGAGGATTCAGACCTTGGAAGGCAATGCAGGACATGGTGCTGGGGAAAAAGATTGCTGAAAATAAAACTAAGGGCTGCCATCATCAACAGGTTAAGAAAGACTGCAGTACACAAGACTGTAGAGATAAAGTCTGGAGGAGAGGCAATGAGGCTTCCCAAGTCACAGCAATACTGGGAGCTGAAGAGTAGGCTGAAAAGCCAGACTTAGCTACATGGCTGAGTTACAGAAAACCAAAGAAACCGTGTTGGGTAAAACCTTGGTGCAGAAATAAATCCAAATGAAAGGTAAAAAGTAAAAAATGCAGCAAGATAACACACAGCAAACGTTTAATCACAGCAAAGTACAAAGTGGTAAGCGCTTTCACAACCAAAGTTGCTTCGTCAGACACCACAGTAAAAAATGCACAGGTTTAAATAGAGATTCTAAATTGCCAATTAATCAATAAAAATCACACAATGATTAAGTAGCAGTGAAAAACAATTAAGCCTCATGCTCAAACTAAAAAAAGCATCGCTTAAAAACATTGCTTAAAAACATTGTACAAGAAGGAATCAAATACTATACATGAGCAAGCACTTAAAAAACTTATAAAATCATTATAAAACATGGGAAAATTACTAGGCAGGAAAAAGTTAAATAGAATACTTGGAAACTAATAGTTAAATACATTAGACTAATTTTGAAAGAACTTATTAGCTAATCTTAATGCTTGAGATGTCTAGCCTTTAAAAAAGGGACCAAGGAAGTAGTAGCATTCAAACCAGGATACATTTCAGCATTAAGTTTCAAAATCCACTTCTGTTCATGTCCCTCTGTGATATTCTCAATGTCACCACCTCTGGGGTTTCTATGAATATGTTGTAGAACAAAGAACTTAAAGGAATGAGAATGGCCATTGGACATAACATGATTGGCTAGAGCATTTGATGGTTTATTATTACTAATATCTCTTAGGTGGTCTAGAATACGATCTTTAAGCATTCTATTTGTTTTTCCTACATAAAAGTACACAAAAACAATAATAGACCACATCTGTAGATCTGCAATCAGTGTATTGATTAGTGTACAAAGAAAATTTCCTAGTAGGATGTACATATTTATTTTTGCTATATATAAATTGACAAGCACTGCAATTCCTGCATGGAAAAGTACCATGCCGATTGGATCTAATAATAGTTCTAGATAATTCACCATGACAGATGTGGTTTAAGGGATTTATTATTTCTAAAACTAAAAATAGGAGAATGTCCGACCTTGTCTACCAGTCCAGGCACTTCTTGTAGCAAATACCAATGCTTTTTTACTACATCTAAGTATTGATTGATGTTACTGGAAAACTGAAACACCACTCTAAAATCATTACTAGTTCTGTACAAATCTAGTATGCACCCTAGACACGTTCCTAGGAACGTGCTCATGGGTCAGGTTTTTAGAACACTGTGACTGCATAGCAGAGATGAAGATGCAGCAGTTGCCCTATTTAATTTAAAAACAGAATTTTTACATAGGGGATACTCGCTTGCAGACATTGAACAGATTATCTCTAATGCCTGAAAGCTGAGAAGCACTAGATGTAAACCTTATTTTAATGCTGGTGATGCTGTTGACAATACAAGATATACTAACAGAACTAGTAATGATTTTAGAGTGGTGTTTCAGTTTTCCAGTAACATCAATCAATACTTAGATGTAGTCAAAAAGCATTGGTATTTGCTACAAGAAGTGCCTGGACTGGTAGACAAGGTCGGACATTCTCCTATTTTTAGTTTTAGAAATAATAAATCCCTTAAACAACATCTATGTCATGGTGAATTATCTAGAACTATTATTAGATCCAATTGGCATGGTACTTTTCCATGCAGGAATTGCAGTGCTTGTCAATTTATATATAGCAAAAATAAATATGTACATCCTACTAGGAAATTTTCTTTGTACACTAATAAATACACTGATTGCAGATCTACAGATGTGGTCTATTATTGTTTTTGTGTACTTTTATGTAGGAAAACAAATAGAATGCTTAAAGATCGTATTCTAGACCACCTAAGAGATATTAGTAATAATAAACCATCAAATGCTCTAGCCAATCATGTTATGTCCAATGGCCATTCTCATTCCTTTAAGTTCTTTGTTCTACAACATATTCATAGAAACCCCAGAGGTGGTGACATTGAGAATATCACAGAGGGACATGAACAGAAGTGGATTTTGAAACTTAATGCTGAAAAGTATCCTGGTTTGAATGCTACTACTTCCTTGGTCCCTTTTTTAAAGGCTAGACATCTCAAGCATTAAGATTAGCTAAGTTCTTTCAAAATTAGTCAAATGTATTTAACTATTAGTTTCCAAGTATTCTATTTAACTTTTTCCTGCCTAGTAATTTTCCCATGTTTTATAATGATTGTATAAGTTTAAGTGCTTTCTCATGTATAGTATTTGATTCCTTCTTGTACAATGTTTTTAAGCAATGCTTTTTTTAGTTTGAGCATGAGTCTTAATTGTTTTTCACTGCTACTTAATCATTGTGTGATTTTTATTGATTAATTGGCATTTTAGAATCTCTATTTAAACCTGTACATTTTTTACTGTGGTGTCTGATGAAGCAACTTTGGTTGTGAAAGCGCTTACCACTTTGTACTTTGCTGTGATTAAACGTTTGCTGTGTGTTATCTTGGTGCATTTTTTACTTTTTACCTTACATGGCTGAGTTCTCAGCCAAGCTGTGGAAGTCACAGGGTTCAGGTAAAAAAAATGACAGAGTAAAAACTGAGAGGAAGACTCTAAATGAAGTTGATAAAAATGTATCAGTAAAGGGACATCTCACATCATCAGCAAGAACAAATACAAGGGAGACAGACTGAGGAGGCTAATACCAATGTACTACAGCTAGCCCTTGGGGGATATCTTGTGTAAATAAATGACTAGCACAAGAGCAGGAAACAAAAACTTATTGCAAGAGAAGTTAGTAGGGCCAGAGTTGGCAAGGGTTCAAATATCAGTGAAAAAGGAGAAGGGCTTGGACACAAGGCTGTTACAGAAAAGACATCACATGGCAGTGTATCAAAGGGATAGAGATATAGGCACTCTGTAAAGTACAGGCAATGCTCCTGAACAGTGGAAACCTTCCCTTTGGGGGAGAAGGAGTGCATACAGAAGAGGGTTTGGTAAAAATATCAGCTCCTATCTTTGCACAGACACCGCAGACTACACTAACAGTCAAGCAAGTACAGCTAACTGTTAGTCTACTGCCAGCCCTACTGAATAATAAAGGACTGAAGCCACCAAAACCATGGCCTAAATGTAGTACAGTAGAGCATCGATTATCCAAACTAACTGGGACCTAGGGTTCGGATAATCAAATATATAACTGAACAGTATAAAAAAACTTCTAAGATCTTTTTTTTTTTTTGCATGCAGGAATACACTCTTCAACCATTCAGCGATTCCAATGGACAATAAAGAATATTTTTCACACACGAGCTGGCTACAAGCTCAAAAAACATGCTCAAGCAAATACACAAGATTTACATATTCAGACTTTATGACTTTTCCTACTCGAAAACTTTGGACGGCTAGTTCTGATGAGAAGTTCCTGATAATCAACGTTCGGATAATTGACTCTCTATTGTACCTTCTTTCCCTTTCTTCTCTTTCCCTTATCTAACTTTGCTCTTTGTGATGATGATTCATCTTATTTTTAGATAAAAATCACTGTCAACAAGGGCTCTTCCAGTTTTCCTCAATCTTTTCAACCACACGGCCACTTTCTAATGCTTCTATGCATGTTCACAGTCCATTATAAGTGGTGTTCTTCAGACTTCTGGAAAAACACGGCTTACATCACGAAAAGGTCTCAAGCAAAATGACCATCTTAAAGTGAGAGCATACAGGCTGAATTTGCTTTTCATAAGAGCACAACTACAGAAGCTGCAGAGGAAAGATGGGTGGGGGGAAAAAGGATGTTGACAGATTTAAAATTGTAAAACTTCAAAAAAATATTAATCTCTAAATAGCCTGACACCATCCAAATTTAACTTTCCCTTGTGCCTAAAAAGGACTACTGAGTTCCAAAAGGAAATGGCCAAACTGGATGGCAGGTAAGGTAATGCACAAAGGGTGGCTTTAAAAGTCTTACCCTAATCTACAGATAGAGCATTAAAATCTCATCAGACAATGACAATTTAGAAACCAAGAGTTAAAACTCGCGCCACAAAAAACGGAGAGGGGAGGAGTCCAGTTTCAGACAAAACAGGAAACATACAAAGTTATACACTAAATATCAGAATTTAATAATATTCTGTAAAATATTTCTACAGTGGCTTCTGGAAATCCAGACATAGTTTCAATTCACTGTGCAGCATCTCAACAGTATGAACCAACAGGAAAAAATGGCAGTGCCCAAAGTGGAGCGTTAATAAAAGCTATTATTCATTACCGCAGCCTAAAAAGGCACTGCAAACTTAACTGCATCACTATGAAAATTCTGTAAAGCAATGTTGTTGTTACCTACCACAGTTTGGAGTGCAGGCAGACAATGACATTGCTCCAAGTTCATTATTCCGACAATGGTCACAATGTTCACTTGGTTTCATCAGCACATTGCATATTAAAGGGATAAGGCAGATACATGCACAAGAATGTAAAAACTAACTTGTTGGGTTCAAAGGAAGAAATGGAAGAAATTTTTCTTTTGGGGGACATAGCCTTAAATACAGCCCATACAATTTATACCTGCCTACAGCTGGAAATGTAAAATTTTATTAAAATTATAAGTACCAAAGAAACAAGAACCTTTCAAAGAAGATGATGGAGCAATCTTCTCATTACTACAAAACAGATTTTTCTTGTCAAACCGAATAACTCAAAAAAAGTAATTTATCTTCTTGGAAGTCCTAAAGTGTTTTAACATACAGCAACCTTGCATTCTTCACAACTCACAGCCTGAGTTTGAAACAAAATTCCTAAAAGATAAAGCACTTGCGTCAAGTCTGCAAGCAGCCCATGGCAAAGGCTACTAAGCAAATGGCTCTGTGTTTAGCAGAATCAGTGGTTAGTACTGTAACAAGTGCTCATCTCTACAACAGTCAACACAGAAGCAAAACTTTATATGCAATTATAAATATGTACCATGGTCAGAATCACTGAAGTCCCACTGCTCTCATGTGCACCTGTTTCACAGATTGTTACTAAATCTACAGCCAAGGAGGGTAACCAGAAGTTCCCACATATCACAGTTTCTTTGGACTCTACAGTAATAAAAGCACCAAAATTAATTAGGCTCTAGTGATCAGCTTCCAAACAGAACAGGACATATCAGAGGAATCATACAATGAGGTCAGGATACGCATGGGTAAAAAAGTTCCACAAATGGATGTTTAACAACTCTGTGCCAGAAATAATCCTCTTTGTAGAAAGTATGACAAGGATTCTGGATACCAGAGCACAGAGAGGTTCTATACACCTCCAAAGAGAGTAAACTGGAAATAAAATAAAACAGAAAAAAAAAATGGAAACAAGCAACTGCCTGAACTGGTGGAAGGTCTAATCACTTCCTATTACCTGCTGTGTCTGGTTCTGTAGTGCTAGTTGCAGGAGGGCAGTGGATAAAGCCGGATTGGTTAAGAAAGGCGCTGCTCCGAGAATACCTGATAAAAAGAAGAAAATGACATCAGTCTTAATTATGCCCACGGAATTCCCATTTCAAGGATGCGCCTGAAGGCTCATATTATCTATCCTTCTTCAAACGGGCCCTAGTTCTGAAGGGCTGAAGCTCAGTATACAGTAAATGGTTAAATAATGCAATTATGCATTCTGGGAAATTAATGTAATTATTTTGCAAGGAAAAGCACATTCAGGGTTCACAATTCTCACGCACTGATACTTATGTACAACAATCTGCTAATTGGGAAAAATGAAACTAGGTACAAGTGTCTCTCTTTAGAGGTAGCCTAGTATCATTTGTCTAACTTGTTCAAAGTCTCACATAACAGGCTGAGAGAATCAAACCCCAAATTATATGAAGACTGGTAACTGTTTACACCCATAACCACGGCATAATACTGCCACGCATACATACACATGCATACATATATATATATATATATATATATATATATATATATATATATATATATATACATACATATATATATATATATATATATACATACATATATATATATATATATATATACATATATATATATATATATATACACACATATATATATATATATATATATATATATATATATATATACACACACACACACACACACACACATACAGATACACACACATCCCACACATACACAGCAGCTGTAAGAGAGAAACTCTAGCACCAATATTTTAACACATGGGCTTCTGTTCAGGACCTTCCATCTTTTAACATAATTTTTTAAGTAGACTATGTCCCCCTACGTAAAAGCAATGTCAGCCTCAAGCGTCAACCTGCACAGTATTTATCACCATTCTGTGCTAACTTCAGTTTTTTCTAGTGGGAAAACTTGTAAACAACTGAAAAGTACTTAACATACTATCTGATCGATGAAAAGGTGCTCAGTAAAAGATAAATACTTGCACCTCCTCAATGGACACAAAGACAGGAAAAATCTTGAAAAAAATCTCCACTGCTTGCTCTCAGGTGTGTGCCTATGTTTATGCAAATGCATGCCTCCTGCTAGCACACACTCACCAGAGCAGAAAAGAAATCCAGCCTCTACAACTCCTCAATCTGACCCACACAAATGGAGTACATCTGAAAAAAAAAAGGATACAAATATAATGATAAAAAATGGATACAAATTTAATGATATAGTAACTTCACTTACATAAAAATAGGTTCATACATTAGTTCTAGTCTTTCTACCCATGTGGGCCATTTTAAGCCTAGCCAAGTATCCCATGTGAGAATCAAACCCTGCACCTTGTGTCTGCAAAGCAAACACCTTAACCATTAGGCCACCCTCCAATACATTAATGCTGGATGGAGAGGCCGTGCAAATACAGCAATGGTGGGGAGGGGTAATATGCACCCACTACATACTGGTTTCAGAAAAATCAACTAACAAGTACAGATCCATTACTTATGACTTTTAAGGCCTTCTGCAGAAGGCAACTATTTGGAAGAATCCACAGCAGTTCAATTTTAAACCTTCCTAAAAGGCAGCAGCAAAGAATATCATCAAAATAAGAGCGCTCAAAAGAAGAAATCCTGAATCACCAAGGCATCAAAAGAAGTCTGAACCTGTAATCTCAGCCCAAGCAATAATGTTTGTAACAGTGTGGAAAACTGTGGTGTTGCCTCTTTTTACTTGAAGAACAAAATCCTTTAAGGTGTGGGTGATAAGTTGAGTGTTAGCATAACTACAATCATCTCTTAATTTTGTGTATTTTCTTCTCATCTAGCTACCCTACATTTCCTGAACTTGAAGAGCTCCTATATGAACCCCCCCCCCCCAATAGATCTGAGGAGTCTCTGGTGACAGTCATTGTACAATGCAGAGCTCTAAAGGGCACCCCTTGGTTTTGACTGTATTTTTATATTCATCATGACATCTCCTTCCTGATCCACAGAAGCTGGTGGAATTTGATCTCTAATAAAATGGGCATGCCGAGACCATTTCTTCCTCAATCACCACTTTGAAGGTTTCAGTTTTAACTTAGCTTTTGCTAACTGTGGAACACAGACTTCTGAAACAATTCAGTGTGAACTCCAAGGACTGAAGAATACCCTATAGCAGTGATGCACAACCTTTTTGTGGGGAGGGCCATTACACAAATTTTAATGCATCTGTGGGCCACCTCAAAACATTACATGTTAACAATAGGTACAGGTGACTGGCATTTTTACTTAAGAGAGCAGTCATGAAATATCCTGTTTTCTACATCAACTTTGCATTTAACTTTATTCTGGCTTGCAGCCATGACTTATTACAAACTCTTGCAGAATGTTACTACTGTTTATAGACAAGTTATAAACAAGAACGAACAGTTACCTCTAATTTTAGCCGCGGAAGTATGTGCAACTGCAATCAATTAGGCAAGTAAGCACATGTTGGAAAGTTTGCATGATTGGAGTAAGGCAGAGCATTTTTTCACTTTTTTTTTTTTAATTTCTGATTACTCTCTGGGGGGCCGGATGATGCTGCATAGCAGGCCAGACATTGTGCACCACTGCCCTATAGGGACTCCAGTATGAAAGGGCAATCATCTAGATATGGGAGATATTTATTTCTTTAACAGTTGTTTACCAGGAAAGTCTGAGTGGGACAGAGCCCATTTTCAGCAGAAGCCTGGGGGAAATGCTCCAGACATTTGCCCTTTGTCCTGCAAAAATCAACTATGGAGCCAGGCATTTTGTGAAAACATTAGGTGCAGCAGATAAGCAAAACATTTAATGACGTAAACTGAAAGTGCTTCTCCCTACTGCAAAATCTGATAAACTTTTAATGGTTTCTAGCAATGGGGATTCTGAAGGTAGGCTGTCCTTTAGGTCCAGTGTGAGCACAAGGGCTTCAACTTGAATGAAGGATAACAGATTGTGGAGAGTTACTATTCTGAATTTTGATACTTTGAAAAATTTGATTCCTCAAGATAAATCTATGATAGGTTCTCTATGTGTCTTCTTCCCTTGAAACTACTGAAGAGCTTGAGCAGAACTCCTGTACATCATTTCCAGATAAACCCCCCTCGACAGCCTGATAATCCATTAAGCTACTTCACCTTCTTAGGCAAATAAAGAAAACTATTTTGCGTTTGGCATAGAGTCAGTCTTTTAAAAAATTAACAGTTAGGTTTGATTACTGATGGTACGACAAAAAGTCATTACGCTGTGTCCCCACCCCAACCCCAAGAAAATGGGACCTTTTGGGAAGTTATAACTGTTGAGAATGGATTCTGAGGTTGGAAGTCTAAGGACAATTCCTCCAAACAATGTCATACATATGAGTAAATCCAGAAAATAGCTTTTGAATAAAGACAACCACACAGAAGCTGTTCTACCCCAGACACAGCCTATGATGAAAGAAGAGAAGGAGCCCACCACAGAAGAGGTTAGCACTAAGGAAACTAAAGTCAGGAAAAGCTTCAGGCTCAGATGAGGTTACAGTAGATATGATAAAGATGTTGAGTGAGATAGACAAGAAATACCTCCTGAGGGTGGTGGTCATAGGTGTAGGGAGAGAAAGACATATCCCAGATGACTGGAGAATAAGCATACCAGTTCTACTTTTCAAGAACAAAGGGGACATTCACAGTTGTAAGCAGTATAGAGGTATCAGCCTCATATCACACAGCATGAAAGTTCTAGAGAGGATGACCAATAAATGAATATAGACAGTAGTAGAAAATAAGATGGGAGATGAGCATTACGGACTTGCATCAGGATGCAGCACAACCGACTCATCTGCTGTGAGACATACTTAAGAAGCTAGAGATGAAGGGGACTTCCAAGATGGCTGCACACTGAGTAACAGCTTAATTCTAGCTCTCCCAGTGTGAAAATAAAAACTCAGCAGAGAAAGCCAGTGGACTTATATTTCTGGGTAGATTTCAATAACTGGCAAGTAAGTGCACTGCCTGGATGCCAGCAAGAAATACAGAGGACATGAAAGAAAATCAGCTACAAAAGGTGAGGAAAAACACCGGGAAAAGTACTGTACTGCAGTTGTTCAGCAAGAAGTGCAACCCCAGATGTGAATTCCAGTAACTTAGAGGGAAGTATAACATAACTGCACACATACCTGATTAAAATAAACAAAACATTGACGGAGTATATCAACTCAAATAAGAAAAGGCTATAAAAATGGAAGGAACTTTAAACAGATATTCAGATGAGGTAATAAAATTGCAAATATCAGAGGTCGAAATAAAGGAAAGGCTGGCTGAGTATAAGACTGCTCCAGAAAAGATGTTTAAAATAAGCGAATTACAGAACAGAGCACATAGTGAAAACCTGAGATTTTCTGTTGTACCAGAGAAACTGGAAGGAACAGACAATTTTATGAAAGTGCAAATAAGCAGTTGGGCTGGTATTCCACAGCAGGAGTTGTTAATTCAAAGGGCATATTGTCTGTATGCTCCAAACCTGGCTATGAGAAAGCAATCCAGACTTTTAATAGTAAAGCAACAATCCTATCAGCAGAATGAGTTTATTTTGACAAAAAAGTGGCAGAAGGACAAAGAATTAAATGTAGGAGACAGCAGAGTGTTTGCGAAGAATGATTACTCACTGTACACCAGGCAGAAGGAGAGTAAATGTATTCCACTATTCAAGAAATGTCGAGAAGCAGGGTGAGATTCAAACTACTGTATCCAACTATCTTAAAAATATTCTTCCCTGGAAGGACAAAATCATTTTTGATGCAGTATATGCTCAGGAAGAAATGTAAATGTTTGCCCATCAAAAAGTGAGCTGTTGAACAGAAGGATACTCTGCTTCTTTTTCTGGTAATAAAGGCCACAAGAGAGACTGTGCCAGTGAAACCTTTCCCAATGTTTCAATGGAAAATGCATGAGAGAAGGAAAAAAAGCACAAAACTTGTAAATATTTACTGACATTTTTTTTTTCAAATTTTCTTTTTAATTTCTTCTGTAAACTTTATATTGTATTACTCATTTGTTAATGATTTGTCTAAACTGTACAATGTCTTATGAAGCTGTTCTCCACAGGACTCCATTAAAAACAGGCTATTCTTGGCCCAATGGACTATCCCATTAAACTGTAAAACAAAATAAAAATAAATAAAGTTAACTAGAAGAAGCACAAGTGCATTGGAAATGAAGCAGAGACAGGACTTGGGAGATGGAGATGAACAGTATTAAAAAAAACTAACTTTGAAACTGAAATGTGTGGGATTACAAAGCAAGAATTGTATTTGTTAAACATGACTGAATAAGAAAATCTGGAAATACTGGACTTTTGGTATTTTGTTAAACCTGAAGGAAACTCAAACATATGCCCTCTTCATGTTACTGATATTCGGAAAAATACCAAGGAGTGGGGAAGAGAAGTGAGAAAGTTAAATACAAGTAAAATTAGAAGTTATGTACCTACCATAACGTTCCATGTTAGTTGTCTTCTTCTCGCCTTCTTTCTTGCTGGATGGGTTCGGAGCCGAACCTCGGCTCCGACTCGGCCACTCTAAAAGCTCGAGAGCTAGTTTCACCGGCTCGAGGCTCCCCTATATCCCACAATGCTAGGTGGTAACTTCCTCAGATCTCGTTTGAAAGCTAATGCCAGCAATAAATTTCCATAAGGAACAAAGAAACTCTTCTAGGTCTGTCCTGGCTAGGGGGAAGGAGGGTGGGACGCAAGAAAGAAGGCGAGAAGACAACTAACATGGAACATTATGGTAGGTACATAAGTTCTAAATGTTAAGTTGTCAATCTCGCCTTCATTCTTGCTGGATGGGACCGCGTCCCTAGCACCTTGTCCCGGGTGGCCTATCGGAACAGACTCTTGAGTACAGTGGAACCAAAGTTGGCCCGGTCTCTAGAGGCCAGATCCAACTTATAATGAGAAATGAAGGTATGGGGAGAAGCCCAAGTAGCTGCAGAACAAATCGAATCAATGGGCAGCCTATCTTGGAAAGCTACTGAGGTGGCTAAAGCTCTAGTTGAATGAGCCCTGGGTTTGGATGGCAACCGTTGATGTCTTATTTCATACACTAGGGTAATCAACGAAGTAAGCCATCTAGAGAGAGAGACTTTAGAGACTGGAAGGCCCATTCTACCTTCTGCATAAGAAACACACAGTTGGTCAGATTTCCTGAATTGTTTGGTCCTGTCTAGATAGTACCTAAGCTGGCGATGAATATCTAAACTGTGTAACTTTTGTTCTGACCTATTAGAATAATTTGGGAAGAACACAGGAAGCTCAATGGTTTGATTCAAATTTGCCAATGAAGCTACTTTGGGCAAAAAAGACGGGTTAGTACGCAAGGAAACCCTGTCTTTATGAAAAACTAGATAAGGGGGTCGACTACACAGAGCATGAAGTTCAGAGACTCTTCTAGCTGAGGTGATAGCTACTAAAAAGAGTGTCTTCCAGGAAAGTAGTTTTATAGAACATGAAGCCGCAGGTTCAAAGGGGGGAAGAATTAAGGATGCCAGAACCAAGTTGAGATCCCATTGAGGAGGAGGATCTTTGATGGGTGGTTTGAGTAGAAAGACTCCCTTTAAGAAGGCCTTGCAGAGTTTGAGAGACATGACAGAGGACTCTGAGACTCCAACATGAAAGTTCGAAATTGCAGCCAATTGAACTCTAATGGTAGAAGGGGACAAACCTGCATGGAAAAGTTCGGCTAGAAAGTCTAGAACTGTTTGAATAGAAGCAGTGAAAGGATCTATGTTCTTAGACTGCGCTCAAAAGGAAAAACGTTTCCACTTGCTATGATAAATCTTCCGAGTGGAAGATTTATGAGAGGCAATCAAGATATCTCTCACTGAGTGAGATATCGAAGGAAGCCTGGCTAAGGTCGGAATTGGAGGAACCAAGCTGTGAGGTTCAGAGAGGGAAGGGAGTGGTGCAACTGACCCGACTGATGGGTCAAAAGGTCTGGAACTGAGTCCAGATGCCAAGGTTGTTCCAACAGATAACGGTGAAGAAAGGGGAACCAAATTTGACGAGGCCAATAAGGGGCAATGAGGATCATTGAAGCTTCCTGAGCGATGGCTTTCTGTATCAGTTGGGATATCAGCGGGAAGGGGGGAAAGGCATAGAGAAGTCCCCGGGGCCAAACGTGTACTAGAGCGTCTCTGTGCTGGGATGGCCTGGTTGGGGAAAGAGGGTGAAAAAATCGTCGCACTTGCTGTTTTGGGGAGTAGCAAAAAGGTCGCAGCAAGGCCTGCCCCACTTTCGAAAAACTCTCTCCAACACTGAGTTGTTCAGAGACCACTCGTGAGGCATGAGAATAGCTCTGCTCAATTTGTCCGCAATCACATTGGACTTCCCGGGAATGTGCGTTGCTAACAGAAATCGCTGAGAAGAGATCACCCATTGCCATAGTCTGAGTGCCTCTCGACATAGGGGATAAGACCTGGTTCTGCCTTGTTTGTTGATGTACCACACTACAGACATGTTGTCTGTTTGTATTGCTATAGTTCCTATGGGAAGAGAGTCTTGTAGGGCTTGCAACGCTAGGAGCACTGCTCTCATCTCTAGAACGTTTATATGCAAGTGGCACTCTAACGGTTGCCACATGCCCTGGACTGTCCTGCCCTGGAAATGCCCCCCCCCCCACCCGATCAGGGAGGCGTCCGTTGTCACTGTAGCAACCGGAGGGGGAGTTACAAAGGGTCTCCCTAGGAGGAGCTGAGGGGATGAGATCCACCAAGAGAGATGACTCTTGCACGACTGAGTTATCCGAATAGGATGGGACATTGGAAGGCTTTGATAAGACCATTGTGTGAAGAGCATCCATTGTAAAATCCTCATGTGGAAGTGGGCTAATGGTAGGAGAGGGATGGCCGCAGCCATAATTCCCAAGACTTTCAGGATCTGTCTGGCCTTGACTTTGTTGTTCTGTAAAAGAAGAAAGACCTGTTTGCGAATGTCTGCTATCCTCTGCTCTGTGAGTCTGGCTGACATCTTGACGGTGTCTAGATTTGCGCCTATGAAAGTAATAACACGACAAGGCGACAAGACAGACTTTTCGTAGTTTACTGAGATGCCTAGTGCCTGACATGTGCGAAAGGTGTAGTCTCTGGCGAGGAGTAAGAGATGCCTGGTGGGGGCTGTAAGGAGCCAGTCGTCTAAATAAGGAAACACCTGGAATCCTTGACGTCTCAGATGAGAAGCTACCACTGCCATGCATTTGGTGAACACTTGGGGGGCTGTAGTGAGACCAAAGGGCAGGGCTCTGAATTGAAAATGACTGGTTCCCAGCTTGAAGCGGAGAAATCTCCTGGAGCGTCGATTCATTTTGATGTGATAGTACGCATCCTGGAGATCTATAGAGCACATCCAGCTGTCCCGTTCCAAAAGGGGAAGAATGGACTGCAGCGTGACCATCCGGAACTTTGTTTTCTTGACGTTGCTGAGATCCAAAATGGGTCTCCAGTCCCCTGTTTTCTTTGGAACCAAAAAGAATTTGGAGTAGGTTCCGGATCCTACCTGGTCTGCTGGCACTGGCAGAATGGCTCTTTTTGCGAGCAGCTTTGAAATTTCTAATGCTGCTTGTTCCCTTTGACTGGGTGGAACGTCTGGAAGGGATTTGTTGGACAGCTTCGGAACGAAAAGAAAGGGAATTCTGTAGCCTTCGGAAATGATAGACTGTACCCACTTGTCTTGAGTTAGGGATAGCCAGGCTTTTGGGTACAGTGACAACCTTCCCCCGACTGCCTCCGAAGGTGGACAGTCGGGCAACATCTCAGAGATGCTGAAAGGGCTTGTCAGAAAAGGATTCCCGACTGCCCTGATTCTGCAGGCCCCCTCTGCCTCTGGGGCAGCGTCTACCATTGTTGTTCCCCCCTCTGCCTCTAGAGGGGAATCGACTCTGTGCGTCAGGCAAGTCTCCTTGAGATTGCTTCCGGAACCACATCTTTCCCCCCTTCTGACCTTTGGGGTAAGGTCTAGGAGGAGTAGAAAAACGGACTCAGACGGCAGAAAGAGTTTTGCCATCAGTCTCGCACCTAGTCAAGGTTTCCCTCACTTGAGGACCAAAGAGGGATGATCCATCAAAGGGGGAATTAGTGAAGGACGTCTTAAAGAGGTCCGCAAAGTTACAAAGCCGCATCCAGGTGTGCCTACGCAAGGCTACACCTGTACCTGCTGCTCTACTTGCTCCATCAGCCGCATATGACAGGAGGTGCATGGAGGAGTTGGTGATAGAATTAAGGGTAGCCAGCTGAGAGTTGATCCTATCCTGAAAACCTGCAGCTGTTGGGTCCTTCAGCATTTCACTCGCTTCCTTGAGTAAATCCCTCTGAAGTAGAGTAAAATGGCACAGGTAATTCAGCGATTTCATTGTAAAGGTCGCTGACAAGAACATCCGCTTCCCATACCTGTCCATCGACCTAGACTCCTTGTTAGGAGGATGAACAGGTACCGAAGGATCAGCTAGCTCCTTCTTGGTAGCTGCAGCCACCACCATAGCATCAACAGAGACGCCCTTGGTCAGAAATTCTTTGTCTTTGGGGGCCGTGATAAACTTGGAGGGTCTCCTGGGGGTGGGTTCCACTGAGTCAGGAGCCACCCAAACCTTCTTTGCCACCACTTG
Source organism: Protopterus annectens (assembly GCF_019279795.1). NCBI lineage: Eukaryota > Metazoa > Chordata > Ceratodontiformes > Protopteridae > Protopterus > Protopterus annectens. Next base: position 1,709,262,463 of record NC_056743.1, on the reverse strand, counting down.
CATAAGGGGGTCAAAGGGAGGGGACACCCAGGAGGTGTAAGGGCGAGAGCCAAACGCCTCAAGGTACACTGATTCATCCTCTGAAGGGTTGAGGGCTGGCCAATTCCCCCTCTGTTTTAAGATTTCAAGAATGTCTGCAAAGGAGACATCTTCAGAGGGGGAACTAGGGGAACCTTCAGAATCCTCTAAATCAGTGTCAGAGGTGACAGACTCAGGTAAGTCAATGTGCTTCCTCTTACACTGCCTCTTTCCTAAGGGGCTCTCCTACAGGATCAGGAGAGGCCTCGGAAGAGGAGGAGATCCCCACAGGGGAAACTTGAGGACCTGGCTCTCTACGGTCGGGGACAAGAGAGTGAGTAGAAATCACCTGAGGCACCATGGAGGGAAGGGCAGAAGGAGCCGACTGTGGATTAGAACCAGGTTCTAACACGCTCCTCACGACCTCAAAGGCACCCCTGTCAAGCAGAGCCGGAGGTCTCCGTTCCGAAAAACTGAAAACCTCCCCCGGCACCGACAGTGATGGCTCCGAGGCCGATGTCGGAGCCAAACTCACCAGCGCCGAAGCACCGAGAGGGAGAGCGGGGTCAGACAAGGGTCCGATGCCACTTCCCCCCTCGGAGGCGACGAGGGAAGTCCAGTGCCGAGATTCTTCCAAGGAAGAAATCGGAGCAGACGACGGAACCGAAGACAAGGGTATCGGTTCCGACGCCACCACAGTCTCGGATCCGAACCGCCCCGGCTCCGAACTCAAGAGAGTCAGAGGAGGAATATTTTGAGTGGTGGGGATAGTCTTCGACTGTTGAGTCAGACTTTGAAGCATTTGGGCTAATGCCTCGGACTTAAGAAGTCGACTCACTACTCTCTGAAGGTCATAGTCCGATAACCTGGAAGACCTAGAAGAGTGGGATCTATGGCTCCGTTCAGACAGCAAAGGTGATGCTGGAGCCGAATGAACGGAGCCGATAGATGGGGAACGGGACCTCTTCTTAGTTGTCGGCTCCGACAACTTTATCGGAGCCAACTCAGCTATGTCTTCCTCGGCTCCAGCCGGAGCCGAGGACAGCGTAGGTACATGCATTCGAGATTCATCGGCTCCGGCCGGAGCCGATGTTCGAATGGACTTAGAGCCCCCAGAAGTCGGCTCAAAGGCTGGAGCCGAAGGTCTGGAGGACTTAGAGGGTCTCCCCGATGACTGAGTGGAGGGACCCTCAGGCTTTAATAAGCCTCTGAGAATTTATTTTTTCGCTCCTGCAGGACTCTAGGGCTGAAGCCATGGCAAACAGCACGAGTCCTGCAGGTGCAAAGGTCCCAGGCAGTAAACACAAGAAGTGTGACCGTCTGTCAGAGACATCTTCTGACAGCACGAGTCACACTTCTTGAAGCCTGAGACCTTTGATTCTTTGGACATGTCCAAAGAGAAGAATAAAGTGTAATCACAAACACACACACACCGATTACACTTTAAAAATAATAAACTTTAAATTATAACTTACAAAGTTTAAACTAAAAATTTCCCTACAAAAAACACAGACACTCCAACTACCAAGGGAGGGAGGAGAGGGCCTAAAGCCCAAGGGAAAGGTTAGATAATTAGGATAGGAAGGCTAATGAAAAAATTAACTAAAGGGATAAAAGTATCTAACTATATAAAGTTATGAAAGGGAGCTAACCTAAAGGGGGTTTCTGACTGACTAAACTGACAAAATATTTAAACTAACCTGAGCCGGTTGAAAAAAGCACCTCGATCGCGTAGCGGCAAACGAGATCTGAGGAAGTTACCGCCTAGCATTGTGGGATATAGGGGAGCCTCGAGCCGGTGAAACTAGCTCTCGAGCTTTTAGAGTGGCCGAGTCGGAGCCGAGGTTCGGCTCCGAACCCATCCAGCAAGAATGAAGGCGAGATTGACAACTTAACATCAATTTTTTTCTTAAAATAATATTTTTATAATGCATGATTTTATTTGCATGATATAAAGTAAAGTTTTCTCAGTTATTTTTAAGTGAAATGGGGATACTAATGTAAACTGGTGTTCCTGTTTCTTTTTTTCTCCCTTCTCTCTCTCCTCCCTTGTTCAGTTTCAAGAAATGTAGGCACTGCAATATAAAAAAGAAAATTCTGGTCAAAACAGCATAACAAAAGAAAATCTGATGTCCATTTTCTCATTCTTGCATAGGAGAATGGCTGGATTAAGGTGCTTAACTTGATCTAGTAAAAAGTTTTAAAAGAAAGCAAGTAAATGAAAAAGAATGAAAAAAGAACTGATACCTGCTGAACAAATGAAAAAGAATATTGATTATTATAAAGCTTTTTTTCTAGCAAATAAATGTGCACTTAGTAGCAACTTTTTAACCTCATATCTTCATGGAGACAATCTGATAAAGAGAAATGGCTAACAGATGATGTTTTCTGGAAGCATTCAAGTGTTTTCTCAACTTGGAGAGCTATAAACATAAGACAAATCAAGACAGCACTTAGTAGAAACACAGGCTGTACCATGAGTCCTGCCATGGATAACCTTTCTTTTAAGTTAACCCAAGTCTGAAAGTGTGGCTGTCAGTTTGGGACACATGTTCCTATTAGGAGGTTAAAACTTCAATATTTCAAGATGTCCTCAGTTTTGTGTGCTAGTATTAATAGGTTTTAGGGGTACTGACTGAGTGTTTATTTTGTTGTCTGAGGGCTTTCAATAAAACAAAAAGTTTAACATGTGACAGTCTCAAATGGATATGACAAGAAACAACTGTAATAAATATCAACCTGCCAAACGGTGTATGCATGTAACATAAAAGCCGGATCTACACACTTAAAAAAGCTGCTACACAAAATGTGGGAGTAATTACTTTTTAACACAATAATGCTTTCTGTAATGTCATTAAATGTCAATGGTCTCACAGATAAATACAAAAAAGAAAGAGTAGTGAAATATTAAAATTTGTAGAGTACAAATAGCTATGCAACAAAAAGCACACTTGGAAAGAACTGAACATGTGAATTTGATAAAGAAAGGTTTTCAGGAGGGTTATTCAGCAGAATACCATGGACAAAGGAAAAGAGAAGTACTTATATTAATTTCAGGAGGAACTCCAGTAGTGATAGAGGACAAAAAAGATAATTGTAGATTTGTAGTACCAAGGGGCTACTGTCAACGGAGTAATATTACATTGGCATATATTTATATTCCACCTAAAACTGCTATAATGGAGCTTAAGAAAATTCTTGGAGAAATAATAATCTTTCAGCAAGGAATATTACTTACAGGTTGGGACTGGAATTTGATTTGGTAGCAGTGAAGGTGTCTGGGGGATCCAGAAGGGAAAATATAACAAAGGAAAAATATTTCAAAGAAATATAAACAAAATGATTTTTGATTAAATTTATGAAAGTATTTGGCATGGAAGATGCGAATTCAGTGCTAGGTGTTCGGAGTGAATTTACAAATTATTCCCCAACATGCAAAAACTGGTCTAACCTAGACAGAATTTACATTTCACAGGAACATGCACATTTAACTGAAAGTCTTGACATGCACCCAGTAACTATTTCAGATCATGCACCAATAATGACTAAAAAACACAAGGTAATGAGACACTGGCTCTTTCCCACATATCTGTTGAAAACAAATTTACGGAATGGGTAGCAGAAATTACTCAGGAGCTACTAGAGAAGATAGAAATTTCTTCTGAAAATATAGCTAGGGCATGCGATAAAATTAAAGTGGAGTTTAAAAATAGGGTGGAAATAAAAAAACGGAGATATGGTTAAGTAACCAACTATTTAGAGGGGCTCACAAATGTTAAAGTACTGCAGACTAGAGGGAATCTCAGAACAGAAAATAACGGATTACCTCAATAATATGCATGAGTTTAGAAAAAATTGCTGTTAAGCAACTAATTTTTTATTGTAACTCTAGAGCACAAAAACTTCTAGCACAATAACTCAGGAAACAGAAAGTAGAAAGGGCTGTTGCCAAGCTTAGGCAGCATACAACAAGAAAGATAAAATATCCTGTAGAGAGGTATTAGAAATATTGTAGAAATTCTATGAATGTCTGTATAAAACAGAGAAATATGGAAATCAAGAAAAGTACAAATGGAAATGTTTACGGAAGAATTAAATATGCCAAAGTTAGAGGTAGATGACGATCCGTTACTAACAGTTAGGCTAGGAGAAGATGAGATAAAATGGTGATATATAACCAATCCACAGAAAAATCCTTAGGAATAGACAGCATTCCTGTAGATGTTTAAAAGTTAAGAGGGAAAAATAATACACATCTGAAAGGTTTTGTTTAACAATATTTTAAGAGGAGGAGGTAAAGTACCAACAACCTGGAAGAAAGCAGTGATAGTTGTAATACCTAAAGACAGTAAAACACAATCAGATCCAGCTTCATATAGGCCCATTTCAATATTGAGCCATAATTATAAAGTGTTTATGCCTATAATGGCTTATAAAATGGCAAAAACTATGCCAAAAGTGATAGATATGGATAAGTGTGGTTTTGTGGAGGGAAGGTAAATATCTGACATTAACAGAACATTAATGGTCCACAGGGAAGTAGAGTGTATGAAAATGCCACTGTTGGTGGTTGGTCTTGGACAGAAAGCATTTGACAGAATAAGCTGCTTTATGAGCAAGGCAATGGAAGCATCTGCATTCCCTTACAAGTTTGATTAGGAGGATATACGAGGAATCGGAGGCGAAAATTTAAGTGGGTGGGTTCCTCTCTCATAATTTCTGCTTTAACAGAGGAACAAGGCAGGGATGTCCTCTCTCCCCTTTGTTATTTGCATTATATTTAGAACCAATGACAAAGAAAATAAGGGACTCAGAAATTCAAGTACACAATTGGTATAGTAGTCAAGAAAAGCTGTCTCTAGTTGCAAATTATACTTTATACCTGATAAAACCAAAAAATTACAGTTCAGTGTAATGGAACACTTTGACAGATTCAAATCTTTTCAGGATATAAAATTAATGAAGCTAAAACAAAGGCAATAGCTGTAAATTTTGTACCCAAACATGAAATGGTTCAGCAATATCCATATTTATGGGGACATGACAAAACAAAGTACTTAGGAGTATGGATTAAAAATGATGCCTGTATGGCAACTAAGGATATGTAGGAAGAGACTAAACAAAAGATAATACAAAAAAATGAAACTCTGTTTTATGGATATGGAGAGCGATACAAGCAGTATAAATGTTTTTAGTCCCTTTAGTGTTATACACAGGTCAGGCATATGTTTATCAACCAAAGGAGAAGCTGTGGGCATCAAAGTGCGATGGATTTTATCTAAGAGGGGAATGCAGCAAGAGTCAAGTGGGATAAGTTGATTATTCCAACAGAACAAGGCAGACTGGGACTACCCAATTTGAAGGAATATTTCAGAGCTACACAGTTAAGGCTCCTATAACAACACAAGCAGAAACTAATTAATTCAAAGTGGAATGGGATGATGACAAAATGGGGGGGGGGGGGTTCAAGAAACAAGGAGAGGTTGGGATTTTGGATGCCGATCTTTACGAACAATCATATTTATATTCATAAGGTTGCAGAAAGTATTCTAAGAACTAAGTAAACATGGGAATGGAGAAAGGAGGCTCTGCCAATAGGGATGACTACAATTAGGGATACAGACAATGGGCAAGAGGGGGCTGGAATTTACTGGAGAAAACTGACAAAGGAATCAAGGTACAGTAAACTCAGTTAACGGAACTCAAGCAACCAGCACTCTCAAACAACTGACAAAAAAAAACTGATGAAATACAGTACAATTTTCATGTGTTGCACTTTCTCCCCCCACAGAAACGTACCTTAAGTTTTTAGAGTTTTAAAAAGGAAGGTAGGAATAAATTCCCTCTCTCCTCAATATGAGAAAGTACAGTTGTGTACCTACCATAAATGTAGATGTTCGAGTGTATTCACTGTTGCAGTCATTACTCTTGGTTTATCCTCTTGGCAGGCTACCCCCTCAGTCGGCCAGAATTACAAAGTCTAGGTCCGGCGTCGGTTGCTGTCGCCTCTTCCCTGACGTCAGTGTGCCAGGGGTATAAAAGATGCAGCAGACGCCATTTTCTTCAGTTTTTCTTGCCCCAGATGTCAGGTGCCCCAAATTGGTAGGCTGAAAAATATGCCAATAAGAAATGCATGCACAAATATAACATTTCCTTCATCTACAAGCAAATACACCAAAAAGGTTGTATAGGATAGAGAAGTGCAGATAAGCCCCAGCAAAGAGAAGGCGGATGGTGGGTGGGTAACTTGGACTGCAACAGTGAATACACTCGAACATCTACATTTATGGTAGGTACACAACTGTACTACGTTCATCGTGTTTCACTGTTGCAGTCATTACTCTTGGGTAGAATCCCAAAGCTGAGGATGGGTGGCTGGGCTAAATAAGATTAGGAGAGGCTATGAGGCCCTGCAGAAATGCAGTGGCGAAGCCTGCTCTGGACGTAGAGAGGCAAGTGGTAGTGCTTTGTAAAGGTGTGCACTGAACTCCAAGTTGCAGCCACTAAGATATCTTTGGTTGATACTCCTCCGAGTAAGGCTGCTGAAGTGGCTGCTGCTCTGGTGGAATGAGGCCTAATGCCCTTAGGCACTGATTTGCCATGTTGAAAATAGAAATGGATGCAATGGCGTATCCATTTAGAAATAGTCTGTTTTGAGATGGCCTTTCCTTGTGATCCTGCAGCATATGACACTAAAAGTTGCTCAGTCTTTCTGAAAGCTTTAGTTCTGTCCAAGAAGCAGCGCAACTGCCTATGTATGTCCAAAAAATGCAGAATTTTCTCATCCTTGTTCTGTGGATTTGGGTAAAAGATAGGCAAGTGAATGGTTTGGTTGAGGGCCCACACTGGACACCACCTTAGGCATAAATGTAGGGTTTGTCCTCAGAGAAACCCTGTCTGGATGAAAAATGATGAAAGGTTCCACAGCCATGAGTGCTTGTAACTCAGAGACTCGCCTTGCAGAGGTTATTGCTAGGAGCAGAGCTGTTTTCCAGGATAAGAATTTTATATCTGCTGTTGATGCTGGCTCGAAAGGAGGCAGTGTGAGTTTTTCCAAAACATAATTGTGGCCCCAGGCCGGAATTGGTGCTCTCCTTGGAGGCCTAATGTTTTTGGCCCATCTGAGGTACTGCCTTATTAAAGGATGAGAAAAGATAGGTGGTTCCGTATTGTAATGGGCTGAAATGGCACAGACATGAATCTTAATTGATGAGAAAGAAAGGCCTTTGTTCAGCATCTCAGTTAGGTATTGTAAAATCTGAGGAATATTTGGTACAGACGTGTCAATGCCTTGTTCCTGGTTCCAAGCACAGAATCTATTCAATTTTTCTGCATAAGATTTTCTGGTACTGGGCCTCCTGGCCTCCAAGATAACATCCATAACAGCTTTGGAAAGTGGAGTGTTCTGAATGGCTACGTTATCTGCCATGCTGCCAGATTTAAGGTCCTGAGTTGGCTGTGCAGGATCTGATTGTTTTGTTGGGTCAGCAAGTGAGAAGTTTGAGGCAATATCCATGCTGGACCTTGAGACAAGCTCTTTAGGATTGAGTACCAGTGCTGGCGTGGCCAGTCTGGTGCAATCAGTATCATTTTTGGCTTCTCTTGTCTGACCTTTAGGAGTACTCTGGGAAGGAGAGGCAGTGGGGGAAAAGCATATACTGTTAGATGTTTCGAGCTGAATGATAGGGCGTCCACTTTCCATGCTTGCTTGTGATAAATCCTTGAACAAAATCTCTGCAATTGACAGTTGTGGGGGGAGGCAAATAGATCTATGTCTGGGCATCCCCATTTCCTTATTATCATGCTAAAGACTTGTTGATCCAGTTTCCATTCGTGGGGATCCATGAGGTTTCTGCTTAGTTCATCTGCTAGAGTATTTGTTTTTCCTGGCAGGAATTGTGCTTGCAGGTGAACTTGAAAAGCCAATGCTGTGTCCCATAAGGTCATTGCTTGTCTGCAGAGGGGGTAGGAATGTGTACCTCCCTGCTTGTTTATGTACCACATGACTGTAGTGTTGCCTGTCTTTATCAGTAACTGTCCTGGATGAAGCAGGTCCTTGAAAGCTGTCAGGGCATTTTGAACAGCTAGCATCTCTTTTTGATTGATGTGAAGATGCATCTGGTTTGCAGGCCATATGCCCTGAATACATTTTCCTGCCATATGGGCCCCCCAGGCATAATCTGATGCATCCGTTGTCAGTGTCTGTCTGGCTGTGGGTAAAATGAATGGCAGGCCATTGTTGTGGTGACAGGCTTCTGCCCACCATCGAAACTCCTGTTGTAGACAGGGAATGAGTGCAATTACTGTCTCCAGGCTGTGGCAATGCTGAGTCCAAACACTTTTCAGATACCACTGTTTCCTCATATGCAGTCTGGCATATGGAATTAGTAGAATGCAGGATGCCATGAAACCCAAGGACTGCAGGATTTTCCTTGCAGATAAGTGGGTTTTTGCAGTCAGTTGCTTTTGCTTGTCTTGCGTGAGATAAGCCATCTGGGCAGCTGTATTTAAGCTTGCACCCAGGAATATTATCTCTTGAGAGGGCACTAGTTTTGATTTCTTTTCGTTTACTGTGTACCCTAGGCCAATTAGTAATCTTTTTACAAATGCCAGATGCTTTAGAAGAGTGTCTTTGCACTCTGCTTGAATTAGGCAGTCTTCCAAGTAGGGATATATTTGATTTCCTTTTCGTCTGCAAAACACAATTACTGGTGCCAGGCATTTTGTGAAGACCCTGGGTGCAGTAGATAAGCCAAAGGGCAGTGCAGAGAATTGGTAATGCATTGAGCCAGCTATGAATCTGAGGTATCTTCTGCAATATTGTCTGATTGGGACATGCAGGTATGCCTCTTTTAGGTTCAAAGTTACGAGCCAAGCCCTCTTGCCCAGCATGGGCAGTAGCTGCTGTAGAGTCAACATCTTGAATTTTGGAACTTCCAGAAACGTATTTAGTATAGACAGGTCCAGTATTGGTCTCCAGGTTTTGTCCTTCCTGGGTCTGGAGTAAAATCCTTGCCCCTGCTCTTGTTGAGATACTTGCTGAATGGCCCTCATGTCCAGGAGGGCTGTAATTTGCTTTTGTGCCTCTGCCCATTGATTGTGTGGCAGGTCTGGCATGCCCTTTGACCTTGGTAGAGTACGAAAATGGAACCTGTAGCCTTGGGACACTATGTTCAGGACCCATTTGTCTTGGGTAACCATTTGCCAATCTGATGAGAAAAAGTGCTAGTTTTCCCCCTAAGGGGGCTGTCAAAAGAAAACTGCTTGGGACTGGTAGAGGAAAGTCATTGGGACTGTTTCCTGTAAGGTTGTGATTTATCTTCTCTGCTCTTTGGAGGTAGGAGCACCCCATTGTTTAAGCCTGTATGAGCCTTGGGGCTGAGATCTGCCTCTGGGACGCCTGTATCTGTCTCTTTGTGGTTTGTCTGACACTGGAAAGGACCAATTTTTAGAAGGCCAGTTCATGCTAAACCTGGGTGGCTGTACCTGTAAGAAATCCTGGACTATCTGCAGGGATTTTACTTTATCCTCCATTTTTATCAACACCTCTTCTGCTTTAGTACCAAACAAAGTATCATGTTGTAATGGTGCATCCAATAATTTTGCTTTAACATGATCAGGCAGATTCTGTTCCTTTAACCAAGCATGCCTTCTAATAACAGAATCTGTAACAGCGGCCCTGCAAGAGGCCTCCAGTGAATCATAACCACATTGCAAAGTATGCTTTCCCACTTGTTCAGCTGCATGCAATACAGCCCGCAATTCCTTGTTCTCTGAACATTCAGTATTTGTCAACATTTTCTGTTTAAGAAGTGACATTAAATATTGCTGATATTTAAGCATATGAAACTGACAATTTAAAGCCCTTACAGCCAGGGTAGCAGAAGTGTAGACTTTTTTCCCCCATCTGTCTAGAGCCCTAGAATCCCTATCAGAGGGGACAGGGTTTTTTGCAGTGGAAGCTTTAACCCCTTTATGACCCCGAGATATAGTTTCTCGGTCAGCAGCAGGGTTTTTATAAAGGAATTTATGAGAATCCGGGACCCTGTAGTATCTGTCTGGCTTAGCTGGTGCAGGGGGTAAAGAGTCAGGGGACAGGCCGGACTCTGAAAATAAATCATCTACAATGTCTAGAACAGGTGGGAATAGCAAGGGGTCTGTGCTGAGGAAGTAGCAGAAAGTCTCTGAGCCTTTTCTTAGATTCAGAATAATCTTGGCTCTCCCAGTGGAAACGCTCCCTCATAGTATGCAGGGTTTCCCCAAAAGAATAATCCTCAGGAGGAGAGGCTGAAGGAATGGATTCTTCAGCATTAGAATCCTCATAGGGAAGCATGGAGTAATCCTGTTCAGAAGAGGAATCAGAGGAAATAGATACCTGAACAGAAGAATCACACTCTGTATCTTGCCTAGGTCTCTTATCAGGAGGGGGATGGGAGCCCCTGATCAAAGTAATTAGGTCTTCGGCCATTTTGAGCATCTGTTTTTCAGGCATGGAAGTCTGAGTAGGAGAATGCTGTGCTGGTTTCTTTGTCTTTAGAGCTGCTTTAGTCTTTGTCTTTGAAGCTGAAGATGGCTTAATATATAGCTGTGTAGGTCTGAAGACACCCTCAGAAGCCGATGCCTGCTCAGCGGCTCCGGACCCATCTGAGCGAATGACTTCCGAGTGTCCAATACCTTGAGTATCCAGAGGCCCAGTCAGATACACGTGGGAGTCGGTAGCGGCCTGTGGCTCTGAGGTAGCGGGCGCCAGGGGCTGCAAAAGCGCCTCACTGAGAACCGGCAAACAGGCGACTGGCCTAGTAGAGGCTTCGTCGTCAGTTTTGGACCTCGGATGCCTATCTCTGTCCTTGTGTTTTTTGTAAACTCCGGCTGTCTACTGGTCTGACGGCATTATATAATTAAATCTTCGGCCAAAGTAATGAAGTGCAAAATCAAACAGACGCTTGATAGTGCGTTGGTTAAATCTAGCACAAAACTGACAGCTAGCAACGTTGTGATCAGGGCCTAGAGGCAAGACTACAGTAAGGGTGAAAATCCTTATGAGGTATTTGCTTCCCACAAGAAATACAATTGTTAACTTTTTCTGACATCGGTCTGGAGCAAGAAAAAAGTTTCCCCAACGGGGTACTTGGCTTTAATGAAGACTTCGGTTCTGAAATTTGGATTTGAAAATCTCAGGAGTTGGCCGACCGGCACTTGTGAACTGCTTTTGCTTCGGGCACCGTGCGGCAAGAAAGACTGAAGAAAATGGCGTCGGCTGCATCTTTTATACCCCTGGCGCACTGATGTCAGGGAAGAGGCGACAGCAACTGACGCCGGACCTAGACTTTGGAATTCTGGACGACTGAGGGTAACCTGCCAGCAGGATAACCCAAGAGTAATGACTGCAACAGTGAAACACGATGAACATCAAGTCAAACCAAACAAATAGTATAGGGTACAGTATTAGTCAGGCCTCTTTTTAATAGTGACTCTCAAGCAACCAGAAACTGCAGTTATCCACCATCTACCTATCCGCATGGGTGCCAGTAACAGAGTTTACTATACTGGGGGGGGGGGAGGGGGGCAAATACCCAGTGGGGACAAAGTAACAGAATGGTAAGAAACCAAGAATTTATTTGGACTGCAGGCTACAGACTGCATTCCCTATCGAGGATGGCATATCAGATTATAGGCAAAAAGAAAGACGGGGGGGCGGGGCTAAACAGAAGACCAACACTGGTAAAGTTTTTAGTAGAATCTAGAACAAAAGCTGCTGTTAAAAAAGGACTAATTAGTACAGCGTATAAAATAATGCATGATAAGAATCAATCAGAGGAGGTTAGAAAGGACTGGCAAGAGAGATTGGATAAGCAATTCACAAACAAACAATGGGGGACATAAGCACACCTTCCAAATATGCAGCAAAATCTAGATAATTTAGGATTTTTGCTTGGAAATGTTTATACATGTATTTTTATACCCCAAGTAGAAGTAGTGAATATGGTAACAGAGATAAAACAACTGGAACTGGGATCTTTAGAAAAGGAAAAGAACAAATTACAAAGAAAAAAATGGAAATTGTGGGAACAATACATATGGGGGAGGAATGCAGTTTAAAAGAAGGCAGGATTTAAATGAGCTATGTAATGTCTGACTGACAATGATTGGGTAGATTATAAAGTACAGTTTTGTACCTACCATAAATGTAGATGTCCGATAGGTATGCATCTGCAGTCATCACATATGGGTTGTCCTGCCTCAGGCAGCCCTTCAGTCGGCCGGATTCCAAAGTCTGGGTCCGGCGTCGGCTGATGTCGCCCCTTCCCTGACGTCAGAGCGCCTGGGGTATAAAAGTGTCAGCCGACGCCATCTTCCTCAGTTTTTCTTGCCCCAGATGCCATGTGCCCTCTAAGGAAGGCTAAAATTTGGATAAATGCAATAAATTCCAAACATTTTCAGAAATATATATAAATATATATATATATATATATATATATATATATATATATGTGTGTGTGTATATAAAACAAATACACCATAATAGATAACCCCAGCTAGCTATGAGAGGGATAAGAACCCAAGAAATACCACAGAGGGGAAGGAGGGAGGGTAAACCTGACTGCAGATGCATACCTATCGGACATCTACATTTATGGTAGGTACAAAACTGTACTATGTCCTTCAAGGATGCATCTGCAGTCATCACATATGGGTAGAATACCATAGCCAATCTGGGGTTGGAGGATCTATGTGAATGATGGTGTAGCTAAAATTCCCTGCAGGACTGCCGTAGCAAAGCCTGCTCTGGATCTGGAATATAAAGGTAAATTGTAATGTTTGGAAAATGTATGCACGGAACTCCATGTAGCAGCTTCTAAAATGTCCTTGGTAGCCATCCCTCTTAAGAAGGCTGTGGAGGTGGCTGTAGCTCTAGTGGAATGAGGTCTAATGTTAGCTGGCACAGTCTTTCCATGAAAGGAGTAACAAAAACAAATGCAATTCTCTATCCATTTTGAAATAGTCTGTTTGGAAATTGCTTTTCCTTGTGCACCAGCAGCATATGCTACAAACAGCTGGTCAGTTTTTCTGTAATTTTTAGTTCTGTCCAAGTAGTAGCGCAACTGTCTGTGTATGTCCAGGGTGTGCAGAAGCTTTTCCCCTTTGTTTTGTGGATTTGGAAAGAAGGTAGGCAGGTGAATAGCTTGGTTTAATGAGACTCTGGATACCACCTTTGGCATAAATGAAGGACTGGTTCTTAAAGAGACTCTGTCTTGATGAAAGATAAGAAATGGTTGCACTGCCATGAGGGCCTGTAACTCAGATACTCTTCTTGCTGAGGTTATGGCCAGAAGGAAAGCAGTCTTCCAAGACAGGAACTGTAGTTATGCTGATGCTGCGGGTTCAAAGGGAGGCAGTGTTAGTTTTTCCAACACGAAGTTAAGGTCCCAAGTAGGCACTGGTGGATTCCTTGGGGGATTAATGTTTTCAATTCCTCTTAGAAACTGTCTTAGGAGAGGATGAGAGAAGACAGGTGGATCAGTATTGTACTCCGCTGAAATTGCTGAAGCATGAATTTTAATGGAAGAGTAAGACAGGCCATTGTGGAGCATTTCTGCCAAATATTCCAAGATATGTGCCATGTTCATAACTGTTGCATCTAGGCCCTTTGAGGTGCTCCAGGTGTGAAATCTTTTCCATTTTGCTGAATATGCATCTCTTGTGGAAGGTCTGCGAGCTTCCATGATGATACCCTTCACTCACTTGGATAGCTTATCCTGGTGATGAATCAAGGTATTTTCCAGGCAGCTAGTTGCAATGTTTTCAGGTTGGAATGCAGAGTTTTGTAATTGTGCTGTGTCAGGAGAAGCGGACATTGTGGAAGAGGCCATGGTTTCGTCCATGACGTGCTCTTTAGCAATGGGTACCAGTGCTGTCTTGGCCAGTCCGGAGCTATCAGAATCACTCTTGGCTGCTCTGCCCTGATCTTCAGTAAGACCTTGGTCATTAATGGAAGAGGTGGAAATGCATACACTGTTAGAGTTCTCCAGCTGAAAGAGAGGGCGTCCACTTTCCATGCTTGTGGGTGGTATGTCCTTGAGCAGAATTTCTCCAGCTGATGATTGTGTGGGAAGGCAAAGAGGTCTATGTCCAGTCTCCCCCATGAGTGTGTTATCTGATGGAAGATGTGTGGGTGCAGCATCCATTCGAGCGCATCCATGATGTTCCTGCTTAAGTTGTCCACCAGTATATTGTCCTTGCCTGGCACAAACTGGGATTGTATCTGTATATTGAGTGTCAAGGAAAGTTCCCATAGATTCACTGCCAGTCTACAGAGGGTAGGAATGGGTGCCTCCTTGCTTGTTTATGTACCACATAACTGTGGTATTGTCTGTCCTTATTAGCAGGTGGCCTTGATGTAGAAATAACTTGAAAGCCTCGAGAGCATGTATCACTGCCAGCATTTCTTTTTGTTTTATGTGCATGCGTAGCTCTTTTTGTGACCATAGTCCTTGGATGCACCTTCCCTCCATGTGTGCTCCCCATCCAAGGTCTGAAGCATCCGTTGTAATGGTTTGGCTGGCTATAGGTTTGCTGAAGGGCAGACCTCTGTTTGACTGGCTTGCTTGAGCCCACCACAGAAATTCCCTTTGAAGACATGGGATGAGTGGTATCAAAGTTTCCAAGCTGTGACTGTGCTGAGTCCATAAACTCCTTAGGTACCATTGTAGTTTCCTCATATGTAACCTTGCTTGAGGAATCAGAAGAATGCAAGAAGCCATGTAACCCAGGGCCTGCAGGAATTTCCTTGCAGTCAGCTGAGTTTGCCTTGACAGGTTTTTGAAGTAATCCGGTAGCTGACTTTGTTTTTCTTCTGTGAGGAAAGCCATTTGGGTGGTTGTGTCTAGACTCAGAAAGGTTATTCTTTGGGATGGTACTAGTCTTGACTTGTGAATGTTGACTGTATATCCCAAGGCCTGAAGAAGGTGGATGGCATAACTCAAATGTTTTTCCAAAATTTGTTGGCTGTCCGCTTCTATAAGGCAGTCGTCCAGATACGGGTATATTTGCATCCCCTGAAGTCTGCAGTGTGCAATTACTGATGCCAGGCATTTCGTGAATACTCTGGGTGCAGTAGATAAGCCAAAGGGCAATGCTGAGAATTGATAATGCTCTGAACCTGCAAGAAATCTGAGGTGTCTTCTGCAGCTTTGTCTGATAGGGACATGCAGGTATGCCTCTGAGGTCCAGAGTTACCAGCCAAGACCCCTTGCCCAGCATGGGAAGGAGTTGCTGTAGAGTCAGCATTTTGAATTTTGGCACAATGAGATAAGTATTTAGTGCGGTTAAGTCGAGTATAGGCCTCCATTGCTTTTCTTTTCTTGGAACAAGGAAGAGTCTGGAATAAAATCCTTGGCCTTGTTCTGAGAGAGGAACCTTTTCTATTGCTTTCATTTGCATTAAGTTTGAAATTTGTTTCAAGGCCTCTGTCCTTTGATTTGGTGGCAGGTCTGGCATGCCTTTTCGGTAATGTGTGGAAATGGAACCTGTATCCTTTGTCTATTATTTGTAGTGTCCATTTGTCCCTTGTAATAATGTGCCAATTTTCTGAAAATAAGGAAAGCTTTCCGCCCAAAGGTGCTTCCAATTGAGCCCTGGTTGGCGGTGTCAAAGCAAAGTCATTGAGTCTGTCCTTGTGCAGCAGTTGTAGGCCCTGCACTACCTCTCTGGTTGGGAGGCTGCCACTGACGTCCTCTGTAGGAGCCTCTAGTTTGCCCTCTACCTCTGGCACGCCTGTTCTTGCCTCTCTGAAATCTGTCTGTGTCTGGAAAGGACCAGTTCTTGGAAGGCCAATTTCTGCTGAATCTTGGTGGTTGGACTTGCATAAAATCTTTGACTGTTTGTACAGATTTTGCCTTTTCTTCAAATTTCTTTAAGACCTCCTGAGCAGTGGAGCCAAATAACTTTTGCTTTTCCAGTGGAGCATCCGGAAGCTTTGCTTTAACATGGTCTGGCAGAGATTGTTCCTTCAGCCAAGCATGCCTACGTATGACTGCACCTGTCATAGCTGACCTACATGAAGCTTCCAATGCGTCATAACCACACTGCAAGAAATGGTTGCTAACCTGCTGAGAGTTATGTACCAGATCCTTAAGTGATTTACGATCTAGAGGTTCAGGTGAAGACAGTTTTTTATGCAATTCATCTAACAAATACTCCTGGTACTGTACCATATGAAATTGACAGTTTAAAGCCCTCATAGAAAGGGTAGCAGAAGTATACACTTTTTACCCCATCGCTCTAAAGCCCTGGACTCCCTTTCAGAGGGGAGTGGATTTTTTGAAGTGACAGTTGCAACCCCTTTAGGGCCCTGGGAAATAGTTTCTGGATCAGCAGAGTGGGCCTTGTAAAGGAAAAGATGAGATTCCGGGACCCTGTAATACCTGTCGGGTTTGACAGGGGCCGGAGGGAGAGTGTCAGGGGTTGTGCTAGACTCAGAGTACACATCATCAATGACATTCAAAACAGGGGGAATAGCCAAAGGTCTATGCTGAGGCAAATGCAAGAAGGTCCTTAATCTTTTCCTGGAATCGGAGAATTCCTGGCCCTGCCATTGGAAATGCTCCCTCATGGTGTGCAAAGTTTCCCCAAAAGACAGCTCTTCAGGAGGGGAGGCCAAAGTGATAGATTCCTCTGCATCCGAATCCTCGTAGGCCGAAAAAGCCTCCTCCTGGTAGTCCGAGAGAGCAGAGCCATCAGAGGCCTCATCTGAGGAATGTGGATCAGAGGGCTCAACCCTGGGCCTTTTTTCTATAGGAGCTTGAGAGCCCCTGTCCGGGTGAGGCTGAGAGCCCCTAATTAATGAAATAAGGTCCTCGGCTAGACTAAGAATCTGAGAACCTGAAGTGGGTCCCTGAGGGATAACCCTGGGAGGCATAGATTTTGATTGTTTAGCAGCTTTAGCCCTAAAGAATGCCTTAATAGACATGGATGCAGGAGACCTGGCTGCACCACGTGCTGGAGTAGATTTGTCTAAGGGAATAGTGTCGGAAGGTTCCTGGACACCGGATTCCAAGGGAGATTCAATAACCGATACAGAAGCGGCCTCGGGGGCCGAGGTTGTCGGTTGTACAGTTTCGGTGGACGGAAGTACCAAGGACTCTGTTTCAGCCGAGACCGAGACACTCGCGGTAGGCCTGGCCATGGTTTCAGCCAAAACCGCGGGCCGCATGTGTCGGTCCTTGTCCTTCCGTTTCTTTATTAAATGTGAAGTCGGAGTCTCAGACGGCATATTATAAGCAAAACTAGCCCCAAAAAATTCCTCTGCAAACTCCGCCCGACGTCTAAGGGTGCGTTGGTTGAAGGAAGCACAGGCCGAGACATCGTGGTCTGGGCCTAGGCGGGGTAGGCAGTAAGAGTGGAAATCCTTATGCGGTATTTGTTTCCCACAAGTTAAGCAATTATTAATTTTATCTGACATCGGCTGAGGCAAGAGAGAGTCCCCAACGGGGTACTTAGCTTTTGAAGTCTTCGGTTTAGCTGAATTACAGGAGCTGGCCGACCGGCACTTGGGAACTGCTTCTGCTTCGGGCACCACGCGGCAAGAAAGACTGAGGAAGATGGCGTCGGCTGACGCTTTTATACCCCAGGAGCTCTGACGTCGGGGAAAGGGTGCCATCAGCCGACGCCGGACCCAGACTTTGGAATCCGGCCGACCGAAGGGCTACCTGAGGCAGAACAACCCATATGTGATGACTGCAGATGCATCCCTGAAGGACATCATGAAGAACATCTAGTTTTGGGTATGTCACTATCTGCATAAAGCTCGGGCCTCTCTCTATAATAATTTAAGGGGATATAGTTGCAAATCAAGACCTCTGTGTTTTGCTTTGGTAATAAAGAAAACATCCTAAAAAAGAAGAGACACTCGAAAGTTATTTTTCTGGATTTACTGATATGTATGCCACTGTTTGGAGGAAGTGGCCTTAGACTTCCAACACCAAAATCCATTCTCAAAAGCTATAGCTTCCCAAAAGGTGCCATTTTCTTGGTGTGGGGTTGGGGACACAGCATAATGACTTCTTGTCATACCATCAATAATCAAACCTGGTAGTTACTTAATTTCTTAAAAGACCAACTCTTTATGGTAATACAAAGTAGTTTTCTTTAATTTCCTCAGAAGCAGCAGTAGAAAGTATAACCAGATAAATAAAGGCAGCCGCAAAAGCTGATGCTGCAGAAAAAGTACATATGATCTGCTAGAGGCCAGGGCTCAAATGACTGTACACAGCTTAATGGATCATTTGAAAATAATTCTTCCCAGCGGAAATGTAATCCAAGACCTGGATTTGGACCCACTGTACCTGCTGTGAGTCAAATACATTAAGAAATCAGGCTGGGCAAAAAAAATCAGTGTATTCAGTCACAGTACCACAACTTACACAAGTTATGAAAACCACAAATAAAGAATAGTTGTGTAAAATCATCTTACCATAATCATAGATGTCCTTCTCTTCCATGTTGCAGTATTCTTTACATGAGGGATTCTCTGCCCTAAATGATCCCGAAGTCCACAAAGTATACAAAAGCCTTCTATCGCTGCTATGTACGTGGGATGTCATACGTAGGCCCAAGGCTGGCATCTGCCATAAAAGTGACATCTGCACATACTACCCTTATAACTGAATGCCCCAAAAAGAACATCAGCCTAAGGAACAAAAGGAAGAAACACATGCCCAAAGAAAGAACAAGAACCAGGGGAAGGTGGGAGGGATAGAATATTGCAACATGGAAAAGAAGGATATCAATAGTTGTGGCGAGATTTTACACAACTATTCTAGGTCCTTCTATTCCTATGTTGCAGTATTCTTTACATGAGGGAAGAGTACCACAGCTCTTGAGGGAAAAAAAAAAAGAGGAGGAATGAGCAGAGGCACACTCTACAAAGCCATGAAGAATGGATATAACTAAACTGACTCCGTCATCCAACTAGTAATGTTTAGCAAAGGTATGCACAGAAGTGTAAGTAGATGCTGTTAAAATGGAAGTAGCATCCAAACCTTTGAGAAAAGCACCAGAGGAAGCTGCAACACTAGTAAATGCTGTATTCTTAGCTTTGGAGAGTGCGGTTTCTACCTGTGTGGCCATGATTACCGGAATTTGGCAATCTTTTGGTATTGAGATGGGCCCTTTAAGGAGTGAGAGGTGGGTAAAGTTGGCACTAAATCGATCTGCCAGAATATTGGCAATATCTTTGGGATCAGTATATTTAATGCCATTCTGTTGTAGCTCACAGCAGATCTGAGCACTGCCATTTAGAGAAACATCCCCTTCCAAGAGGCTGATAGGGTGTCCAGCTTCCATAGCTCAGGACCTGCAACTCTGGCACAAAACTCTGAAAGTTGTCTGCTCAAAGAGGAGGCAAAAAGATCTATTTGAGATGTACCCCACCAGTGGAGAATGTCAAGAAACCCATCACTGTGAAGCATCCATTTTTGGGACTGAGTCATGGACCTGTTCAGTGCATCTGCCACAACATTTTGCTTGGAAGAAATGTACACTGCTGGCAGAGTGACCTGGTACAGAGTTGCCAATTCCGATGCCAAAAGCCTGCACAGAAGGTAAGATTTCGTCCCCAGTTTGTTTACATACCATAGAACTGTGGCGTTGTTTGTACACAGTTGTTGAGGTCCACGGAGAAGAAGAGTATGAAAAGCCTGATGGGCAAACAGAACAGCCTTCATCTCTTTCATCTTTGTGTGTTTCTTTGTCTATGAAGGAGACCGCTGGCCTTGTTCTTTCATGGATGCAGAGGCTGCCCTCCAACCCATGAACAATTCTTGAGTTGGAAGGGGAGGATGTAAAGGCATGCCAGGAGTCTGGGAAATCTGCTGAATCCACCAAAGAAGCTCCCTCTTAAGGCAAGGAAGAGGAGGGACAACAAACTTCAGTGGGTGAGCATGCAGCATCCAAACTGATTTCAGGAACCACTGAAACTTTCTCGCGTGGAGTTTTGCAAGAGGTAGCATGGGAATAGTGGAAGCCATAAAGCCTAGAAAAGTACAGTTGTGTAAACTTACCATAAATGTAGATGTTCGAGTGTATTCACTGTTGCAGTCATCACATTTGGGTTATCTGCTTGCAGTAGCCCTCAATCGGCCTGATTATCAAAATCTTGGGTACTACGCCGGATGCTGTCTCATCTTCCATGACGTCAGGTATATAAAGCATGCAGTCGATGCCATAACATCAGTTTTTTTTTGACCCAGATGTCAGGTGCCCCCATAATGGGAAGAAATTATATACAAGGTTACACCTCCAACAAAAAAGCAAATACATCACAAAGCTTTAAGCATAGCAAACAATAATAGAGGTATAGTCAATAGAAGTCAGGGGGTCTGGAGGGAGGGTAACCAGGACTGCAACAGTGAATACACTCGAACATCTACATTTATGGTAAGTGTACACAACTGTACTATATTCTTCATGTTTCACTGTTGCAGTCATCACATTTGGGTAGATTCCCAAAGCTAAGGATGGGAGGAGGTAATTAGATAGCAGTAGGACCAGCTATAAGACCCTGCAAGACTGCAGTGGCAAAAATGGCAAGTGGTAATGTTTGGTGAAGGTATGTACAGAACTCCAGGTAGCAGCTTCTAGGATGTCCCTGGTAGGGACACCTCTGAGAAAGGCTGCAGAGGTAGATGCAGTCCTGGTTGAATGTGGTCTTACCCCCCCTGTGGGGTAGGTTTTCCATGGTGCTTATAGCAGAAATTAATTCAGTGGCCTATCCACTTACAAATCGTTTGCTTTGAAATGGCCTTCCCCCTCTGCCCTTGCAGCAAATGCAACCAGCAGCTGTTCAGATTTCCTGAGAAGTTTAGTCCTGTCCAAGTAAAATCTAAGTTGTCTGTGCATGTCCAAGGAGTGCAGTATTCGTTCCCTTTTGTTCTGTGGATTAGAAAAGAAGGTTGGCAAATGAATGGACTGATTAAGGGCCACACTGGATACCACCTTTGGCATGAAGGAGGGATTGGTCCTGAGGGACACCCTGTCTGCATGAAAGATGATGAAAGGCTCCAATGCCATGAGAACCTGTAATTCAGACACCCTTCTTGCTGAAGTGATGGCTAGAAGGAAAGCGGTATTCCAAGAAAGGAATTTCAACTCTGCATTTGCAGCTGGCTCAAAGGGCGGTAATTGAGCTTTTCCAGTACAAAGTTAACGTCCCAGGCTGGAGTAGAGGCTCTCCTGGTGGCCTAAAGTTTTTGGCCCCTCTGAGGAACTGCTTCAGCAGTGGATGAGAGAAGAGGGGTGGTTCTGTATTGTAATGAGCTGGAATGACTAAGCATGAATTTTGATGGAGGAAACGGAAGCATCTTAGTTAAGTAGTGAAGAATCTGGAGGTAAACTGGGCACTGTTGTGCCCATCCCGAGTTTGGCTCCAGGAACAGAAATTTTTCCATTTTTCAGCATAGGACTTTCTAGTACTAGGCCCCCTTGCCTCCAGAATGACATCCATCACTTGCTTACTAAGGGATGGTAACGGAGAGATCAGGTAATTACCCAGGCTGCCAGGTTCAGGGTTTGAAGCTGTGGGTGCAGAATCTGGCAGGAGTCTGAGGCAGGTCCCATTGTGTCAGCAGTGACACACTGCGCAAAAGGGGGTACCCAGTGTTGGCGTAGCCAGTCTGGTGCAATCAGTATTGTCCTTGGTTTGTTCTGTTTGATCTTTAGTAGTACCATGGAGAGGAGAGGCAGAGGGGGAAAGGCATAAACTGATAGGTTTTTCCAGGTCAAGGACAGGGCATCCACTTTCCAAGCTTGTTTGTGGGGAGTCCTTGTGCAGAATTTGTCCAATTGGTAGTTCTGGAGGGAGGCAAACAGGTCTATCTCTGGGCTCCCCCATTTGTTTCTCAACATGTTCAATATCTTTGGTTCCAGTTTCCACTCGTGTGGGTCCATGAGACTTCTGCTTAGGTCGTCTGCCAGTGTATTTAGCTTTCCTGGCAGGAATTGAGCCTGTAGGTGCACTTGGTAGCTCAAGGCTGTGTTCCACTGAGCCATGGCTAGTCTGCAGAGAGGATACGAGTGGGTTCCTCCCTGCTTGTTTATGTACCACATAACAGTGGTCTTGTCCGTCTTTACCAATAATTGTCCTGGAAGAATGTGGTCCTCGAAGGCTGTCAGAACATTTTGTACAGCTAACATTTCTTTCTGATTGATATGCAAGTGCATTTGACTTGGGTTCCATTGCCCTGAATGCACTTCTCTGCCAAGTGAGCCTCCCATGCATAGTCTGATGCGTCTGTTGTTAGGGTTTGGATGGCAGGGGGAAGAGTGAATGGCAGTCCCTTGTTTTGGTGGCAGGCCTCTGCCCACCAAAGGAATTCTATCTGTAGACAAGGTATGATAGGAATCATTGATTCTAGATCCTGAGAATGTTGACACCACAGGCTTTTTAGATACCATTGTAGTGTCCCTCACATGCAGTCTTGCACATGGAATTAGAAGAATGCAAGAGGCCATGAACCCCAGGGCTTGCAGTATTTTCCTTAAAGACAGCTGGGTCTTTGTAGCCAGTAGTTTGAAGTAGGCTATCAAATGAACTTGTTTCTCTGGCGTAAGGTAGGCCATCTGGGAAGTTGTATTCAAGCCTGCCAGGAATATAATTTGTTGGCAGGGTACAAGATATGATTTATTTTCGTTTATGGTGTACCCCAGAGAAGTTAACAATTTCCTTACAAATGCCTGATGATTTAATAGTATTTCCTGGCTTTCTGCCTGAATTACACAATCGTCCAGGTATGAGTATATCTGAATATTTCTTTGTCTGCAAAATGCAATGACTGTAGCTAGGCACTTTGGAAATACCCTGGGCACAGTAGATGAGCCAAAGGGCAGTGCAGAGAACTGATAGTGCATGTAGCCTGCTTTGAAGCGTAGGTATCTTCTGCAAGATTCCCTTATTGGGATGTGCAGGTAGGCTTCCTTTAAATCCAGTGTTGCCAACCAGGCATCCTGTTCCAGCATAGAAAGCAGCTGGTGAAGAGTTAGCATCTTGAATTTTGGGATCACCAAAAATGTGTTTAGGATAAAGAGGTCCAGGATAGGACGCCAGGAGTTGTTTTTTCTGGGCACCAGGAAAAGTCTTGAGTAGAAACCTTGTCCCCTTTTCCTCTTCTGGAACAGGCTGAATAGCCCTGATGCTTAAGAGAGAGAATTTGCTTTTGAGCCTCTGCCCACTGATTTGGAGGTAGATCTGGCCAACCAATTGGGGTTGGCAAGGAGTAGAAGTGGAATCTATATCCTTGGGAAACTATATTTAAAACCCATTTGTCCTGGGTAATGAGTTCCCAATTTTTTGCCTGCAGGGCAATCTTTCCCCCTAAAAGAACAGTCAGTTGTGCAGGGCTTGGAAGACAAAGTTAAGTCACTGAGACAGTTTATCATAGGGGGGAGTCTTACCACTCCCTGCTTTGGAAGTGGGAGCCCCCCACTGCTTAGTCCTGTGTATACCTTGGGACTGAAGCCTGGGTGTTCTGCTGGTTCTGGGTTTGGACTGAGAAGGCAAAGAAGAGGCAGGATAGGACCAGTTTTTAGAAGGCCAATGCCTACTAAATCTGGGAGGCTGTACTTGCAGGAAATCTTTAACAGTTTGCATAGACTTAGCTTTTTCCCTCCATCTTTTTAAATAGTACTACTGCTTTGTTGCCAAACAGGCGGCCTTGGTTTAAGGGAGCATCCAGCAATTTAGCTTTAACATGATCTGGCAAAGATTGCCAAGCATGCCTTCTAAGTACAGACCCAGTCATAGCAGCCCTGCAAGATGCCTCTAGTGAATCAAAACCACATTGCAAAGCATGTTTCCCAACTTGTTCAGCAGAATGCATTAAATCCTGTAAATCTTTATTTTCAGCACAGTCAGGAATCAACATCAGTTTCTGTTTAAGCAATCCAATAATATGCTGCTGATACTTTAACATATGAAACTGGCAGTTTAAGGCCCTAATGGCCAAGGTTGCAAAAGTGTATACCTTCTTACCCCATCTACCCAGTGCCCTGGAATCTCTATCAAAGGAGGTAGGATGTTTGGCAGTAGTAGCCTTAATGCCCTTGGGTCCCTGTGAAATGGTCTCAGAATTTTTAAAGAGCAACTTGAGAGAGTCAGGAACCCTGTAATATCTATCAGGTTTTCTGGGAGCAGGAGGTAGAGAGTCAGGGACCAAGCTAGATTCCGAGAAGGCATCATCAACAATGTCCGGTACAGGGGGGATAGCTAAAGGCCTGTGTTGGGGCAGGAGTAAGAAATCCCTAAGCCTCTTTTTAGAGTCAGAGTAATCCTGGCTTTCCCAGCAAAAATGCTCCCTAAGAGTATGCAAGGTTTCACCAAAAGAGAAATCCTCTGGAGGAGAAGCAGAAGGAATAGAGTCCTCTGCATCAGAATCCTCATAGGTAGATAAGGGTAAATCCTGGTCATAAGAGGAAACAGAAATTTCAGAATCCTGATCAGAAGAATTATAAGGAAACTCAGTCCTAGGTCTCTTAGAGGGGGAAGGGTGGCTTCCCCGATTAGAGTAATAAGGTCTTCAGCCATTCTTATTTGTTTTTTTTTTTTTTTTTTTTTTTTTTTTTTTAAGGCATAGAGGCCTGGACATTGGTTTTCTAGGCATGAATCGAGTTTTAGGCCTTCAAGAAGATGATGGCAGTTTAATATGAAAGTCAGTAGGCCTGAATACACCCTCAGAAGCCGGTGCCTGCAGCTCCGGACCCACCAAGGCAGAGACATCCGCAGGTTCCACAGTTGAAGCATCTCGCGGCATACCAGACTCCAAATGAGTCTCAGTAGAGGTCTGTGAATCTGATGTTGCGGGTATCAGGGGCTGGGAAAGCGCCTCACTGAGTACTGGCAAACTGACGACTAGCTTAGGAGAAGCGTCGTTGGCAGCTTTGGACCTATGCGGTCTGTCTCTGTCGTTATCTTTGCGTTTTTTTTCGGAATGTCAGTAGTTGGGTGGCTTACCGAAGCCATATCTGGGTAATTGAAATGTGTACCAAAATATTTAAAAGCGTAAATAAACAGACGAATAGTTTGTTGTTTAAATAAGGCACAAAACCGACAGCAAGGTACATCGTGATCCGGGCCTAAGCAAAGAATGCAGTGCGAATGAAAATCTTTATGAGGTATTTGCTTTCCACAAGAAATACAATTATTAACTTTTACTGACATCGGCTGCATGCTTTACACCCACTGACTACCTGACGTCATGGAAGATGAGACAGCATCCGACGCATGACCCAAGACTTTGATAATCAGGCCGACTGAGGGCTACTGCAAGCAGATAACCCAAATGTGATGACTGCAACAGTGAAACACGAAGAACATCTTGGAAAACTCCCTGGCTGTCAAGGACTGCAGAGGGAAAAGGTCTTGGAAGTGAGTGAGTAGAGAGAACTTTTTGTGGAGGAAGAGAGGCCAACATGAGACCTGTCTGAATCCTGCACCCCAGAAAAACGTGGTTCTATGAAGGGGTGAGCATGGACTTTTTGAAATTGACTGTGAATCCCAACTTTTCCAGAAGAGTAGTAGTGAACAGGAAATTGTGATTCAAGTTCTCTGGGAGTGGTGCTGTAACAGCAAGTTGTCCAGACAGGGGAACACCTGTATGCCCTTGAGTCTGCAGAAAGCAATCAAAGGAGCTAAGCATTTTGTAAATATCCTTGGTGCCGCAAAGAGACCAAAGGGCAAAGTAGAGAACTGAAATGTGAGGAAGCAACAGAAAAACAAAATTTTTCTGTAAAGGGGATGAATGGGAACATGTAGGTAGGCATCTGATATACGGGGGAGGCCAAATGGGACCTGTGGAAGAATTACAGGAAACAAAGTTTGGGACCATCAGGAAGGTGTTGAGGTCATAAAGGTCCAGAATGGGTCTCCATGGGCCATCTTTCCTCGGAACCAAGAGCATCCTTGAGCAGAACCCTCTACCCTTTTTGACAGTGGGAGTTCTTGGATAGTTCCCTGGAACATCAACTCTTGCAGCACCTCTGGGAAGAAAATAAGTTGTTCTTGAGGTGGTTCAGGAATTCCCGTGAAAGAAGGAAGAGCTTTCCAGGCCATGAAATATCCTTTGTGGATAATGGAAAGAACCCATGAATTTTGTGTGATGTGTTCCCAGAATGGAAGGGAGAATAAGACACAGACAGGGGGAATGAGACCAGAGGGAGCCAGGTAGTTACAGACTACCTGGCTTGTCTGGAAAAGACAACTTTTCAGAAGAAGGCTGAGAGGGTTTAGAAGGAGTAGATCTCCTGACATCCCTTTTACTTCTGGATGGAGGAGTTCGAGATTATTTCCTGACAAAACTAGTCTTAAATGGTCCTTTGAAATTTGGGAACTGAAGAAACAAAGATATGTTTTAAATCCTGGAACTCTACCTTTCCCTTGCAGGGACTTGAACAAGGTAGTAGCTGCAGTACCAAACAAGGCATTATTTTCTAATAGTGTATCCATTAGCTTGGCCTTAAAGTCTTCAGGAAGAGGTTGAAGTTTTAGCCAAGAGCATCTCCTTAATACAAAGCCAGAGGCAGCAGCAGCCTGGCAGATGCTTCAGCAGCATCATAACTGCATCTAATGGAGTAGCATACCACTTGGGAAGATGTCCCCAAACCAGAGGCAAACTGCGACTTCACATCTGAATCCGGAAGATCGGGGAGAAGCTGAGCACCTGAGAAAGAGGGGCCAAAGCATACTTATTCATGTGGGTTTGATAGTTAATTCTCCTAAAGGCAAGAGTAGCTGAAGTGTACGCTTTTTTCCCAGCTTTTTCCATGGTTTAGTCTCATCTGAGTGGAGAAGAAAAGTGGAAGGCAAAAGTCTAGATGGCTTATCAGTAGCTACAGAAACAGCCACTGGGTCTGCAGCAGGGTATTTATAAAGGAATTTACAGTCCTCTGAGACTTTATAGAATCTACCTGGCCATTTGGATGCAGGAGGTCAAGAGTATGGACTCTTAGAAGCAGAACTGAAAGTGTCCAAAAAAGCTGGAAGAACTGGAGTCACAACGGATGGAGAAGGTGAATCCATTTGGAGTAAATTGTAGTACCTTCTCTGCACATCAGTAACTTGTGAGCAGTTCCACTTGAAAAACTCCCTCATATGAGCAGTAGACTCCCGAAAGGTGATATCTTTACAGACACACAGTTCCATTGGACTCCTCCTCAGGTGAAAGCATGCTCCATTGGAGAAGAAATTTGGCAGAGTATGCCAAAGACACATCCTCTGAGGAATCATCATCCTCAGATAAAATTTTTTTCCCAAAACCTTTTCTGAGGGGAAATAGCAGAAGGCAGGCTAGGAAGGGAAACACAAGTGGAAGGCTTCAAAGCCATAAAAGGCATTAAATAATCCCTGTGTGAAGGTCTACCAGTCAGGCAGAGGTTCCTGAGGAGCTGGAAGAAGTTTTTTTTTTTTTTTTAAGAAGCACAACAGCCTTATGGAAGGTGGAGGGACCCGACATAGGCCTGCATTCTATAAGTCGTTGGTATTTCCTCCCAAACCAAGATCTAAGGAATACCTCGAGGGCCTTCCAATATAATGAGCCTAAGTTCTCTCTGCTCGTCGAAACAGACATCTGCAACACCTTTGTGGATGTGCCACTGGCTGACTTCCCTGATGGCTTCTGCTCCAGTAGCCATTGAGGAATTAGAGCCAAATTCCAAACAGGCTTCCAGGCCTTCACTGCCCTCAACAGGGACGCCTAGAATGGGAGGTTCAGGTGATACTTCGGGTCAAAGCTTCTTGGCCTTCTTCACAGGCTCAGCAGCAGGGTCCAACATACCCTCCATAACACTGCGCACTAACCTCTTAAGTCTTTGATTCTCAAGAAAAATATTAAGAGAATGAAGGTGGCTAAGCAAGGTTTTGGAAACAAACACCTTATGGTCGTGGTTGGGGCCTAAACAAAACGGACATTGGTCATGGCTGTCTTCGTTTGGAATTTGTCCTCCACAACAGCACTTGCCTTTCCTGGATGACAAGTAATCTCATCCACAAAAGCAGTAGTAAAAATAAAAGAAAAAACCCCAATCTGGCACTTATCTGAACAAGCTTGTACAAATACCAGCAACTCAGGAGAGAAGACCAAAGGTCAAAAATAGAGTTCAGACTGGCGGCAGAGAAGTTATGAGGATGGTACATGCAGACATTACTTTTATAGCCAACACCAGCCTTGGGCCTATGTGTGACGTCCCATGTACCTAGCAGTGGTAAAAGGCTTTTGTATATTGGCTGGACGTCGGGATCATGTAAAGAATACTGCAACATACGAATATAGAAGGACATCATCTTTTCCTGGGACTCGTCCATTTCTGTGGAGATGTATACTGGTTCTAAATCTGATACCATGTTAAAAATGACTGTGCTCCTGACAGTAGTAGTACTATAAAAGATTAAATGGATAAAGATTTATTTTCTCCTTGGTGATTAATGGAAGTGATGGTTTTGCTTCATTTTAGGCAGGCTGCAATTTCTCTGAAGTAAGAACTTCAGAAGTGTTATCACCACTGAAGACAGTGATGGAAGAGACTTATAATACTTTTCTCATCCTTTTTGCTTTCTCATTTTTCAGCAATGCCTTTACCCTTTTGGGATCATCCTTCACCACCACTGAAAACTTGGTTCTAACATTTTTATTAAACTGTTCATCCTGGTTTCCCTACTTCACCTTTACAGTCTTTCCTACGTTTGTGAAAATTTACAGGTTTAGGACTCACTTAATGTACCTTTACATTTCTTACAGTGCTCACAATTACCAGTATTATGCACAAGTACAAAATACAGAAAAACAATGCCATTAGGGGATGTTTATCACAAGCACTTTTATTAACAGTACTCCCAATAAATCTCAAAAACTAACAAAACTACACTAACATTAGAAGTTGCAAACACATTAACTATTTTACAAAGATAACTCTCCAAAATGATGGCCCACTCAATAATGATGAATGGACAGAAGAATGGAAATGAAAGACAGCATATACACCTTTTACAATAAGCATTCACAAAAATAACAGTTACCTGCAATACTGAAGCATATACGCTGGATTAAAAACTGAGAGGGACATGACCTCAGAAGCCCATTTGTTAACATACTGACACAATAAGGAAATCATACACCACACAAGCGGCCAGACAAGAGAACACTTGCACAATATGTATGAACAGAAAAAATACATACCAGAGAATATAAGTAGACAGAAAAAAGACAGATAAGTTAACTTAAGTATTCACATAGCCCGCTCTGTTGATGTAGAAGGATAAAGCCCTGACTACGGCCCATGCAACCTGAATTCAATTAGCCGCTCAGGTGAGAGGGTGTGCATTGGCAATACAGGGGGGGGGTCTTGGGATTATCCAATGTCACAACCCCTTGAAAAAAGAGCAGTAAAGCAAAGAGCAGTCAAGTCGCAGGTGTCTGTCAACCAGTTCAAGGTGTACAGGATCATGCGTTCACACAGAGAAGGTGAAGTGGTTCCCACAATTATGTAGGTCACCTGCTTACTAGCATAGTAGGGGTTAAAAGCCATATTAAATGAGCTAGCACTGCCAGGATGCCAGCAAAGCCAACAATCACTGTTGAGGCTGCTTATACACATACCTGACTTGCCAGCCCTCACTCTCACTGGGATTTACTCATCACAGTGTAACAAATACGTCTAGCTGACAGAAGGTAAGGTGATCAGCAGGAAAGGTGGAAAAAGCATATAAAAAACATTAGTGGCCACTCAAGCATACAGGAAGCACAATGAGTACAAAGCACACCTGGGAAAAACAGTGGAATAGTGATGGGGAAAAAAAACAAAGGGTGAGGGGAAAACTAGAAAGCTAAGGAACATTTTTTTAATGTTTAAGTCCTTTCTTAATGATCACAAATCTTTCAACATGTTATGCACATAAAAACCCAATATGTTGGTCTCCTCCACTTGGCAATGCTGTATTCATGGTCTATAGGAAGGAGAAAAGGGAAAGACTGCAGCATTATCAATTCTGCCACCAATGGCCTGGTTCCACTATCTGATTTTGTTAACCATGTGCACTGCCAGAAGGTCCCTACCCCCAAGCAGAAGCTTCTCCAGTATTTGAGCCAATAATCAAAACAGGGTTATCAGAGATAGTCAGAGCTTCATCCCTCTGATGCATGGAGGTGACTTTACTGCAAAAGGATCAGCAGTGATAAATTAGAACATATGGCAGAGGAACTTGTGCAATAAGAACGATTATGAGACAGCAACGATGACTGAGACACAAACATACACAGAAACATAACATCTCTACACAACACAGGTATGTGAGCACACACACTCAAATACACAAGCACACATTTTGTGTATGTGTGTGTGTGTATATATATATATATATATATATATATATATATATATATATATATATATATGCGTGTGTGTGTGCGTGTACATATATGTATATATGTAAAACTGGCTATGAATAATAAAATACTGAATAAATAAATAAAAAAAAATAATAAATAAATGGGACAGAAGCAATTAAATAAAAACACTTTCCTAAACCCAGTAAAACTTCATACAAGCTTTTGAACTTTCATTCTTCAAAGTCAGACATAAGAACTAAAACACAGGTGGAGCTGCTTTTGCAAAACATTTAGTTCAAACCATTAGAACAATAAATCAGACATGGTAGACCAGTCCTATCCAAGACAAACTCAATATTTAAAGCAAGTTAATTATTCTTCTGAAATTTTCACCTTCCTCACATAGTTTTAGATCCGTGTTTACAATTAAATTTATTTATTCTATGCAACATGCTTCATTTTAAAGCTTACTGCTTCCTACAAAAAAAAAACAGACTGCACTGGCCCTCAAATACCCATAATTTAATGGCTAATAAAGAAAGAATAGAGTTGTACAAAAGAAGAGAACATACCACAATATCTCATTCTCGGAACACACATAGGTGGCCTTTTTATATGGAAATGAAATATATGTTTATTACAGCACTGCAAGAAAGTACAGTTGTGTACACTTACCATAAATGCAGATGTTCGAGTGTATTCACTGTTGCAGTCATTACATTTGGGTAATCTGCTGGCAGGTTGCCCTCGGTCGGCCTGAATAACCAAGTCTTGGGTCCTGCGTTGGTTACTGTCTCCTCTTCCATGACGTCAGGGGCATAAAGCATGCAGCCGATGCCATTTTATTCAGTTTTTCTTGACCCAGATGTCAGGTGCCCCCCAAATGGGGAGCAATTATATATATATATATATATATATATATATATATATATATATATATATATATACACACACATATAAACAAACAGAAATATATATAAATGCACTTTTATAGCAACATAACTTTAGCTTCATCTAATACCAAATACAGCACAAACGCTTTAGTATATAGTGAAGGAAAGAGTGGGTAACGCGGACTGCAACAGGGAATACACTTGAACATCTACATTTATAGTAAGTGTACACAATCGTACTATGTTCTTAGTGTTTCACTGTTGCAGTCATTACACTTGGGTAGAATCCCAAAGCTATGGATGGGAAGATGGAGCTAAACAGCATTATGAGAGGCTATAAGACCATGCAGAACTGCAGTGGCAAAGCCTGGATTTGTAAGAGAGAGGCAAATGATAATGCTTTGTGAAGGTATGCTCCAAGTAGCAGCCTCTAGAATGTCTTTGGTTGGAACCCCTCTAAGAAAAGCTGCTGAAGTAGAGGCAGCCCTGGTGGAATGACATCTGATCCCCTTGAGCACAGGTTTACCATGGTGCAGGTAGCAGAAACAAATGCAGTGGCTTATCCACTTAGAAATAGTCCACTTTGATATAGCCTTCCCCTCTGACACTGCAGCAAATGCTACCAGTAGTTGCTCAGACTTTCTTAGAGATTTAGCCCTGTTCAAGTAGAATCTTAGTTGTCTGTGTACGTCCAATGAAAGCAAAATCCGCTCCCCCTTGTTCTGCGGATTTGGGTAAAAGGTTGGCAGGTGAATTGTCTGGTTAAGAGCCACACTGGATACCACCTTAGGCATAAAAGGATGATTGGTCCTGAGGGACAACTTGTCTGGGTAAAATGTAATAAAAGGCTCCACAGCCATGAGAGCCTGTAGTTCTGAAACCCTTCTTGCTGAGTGACTGCCAAGAAAAAAGCTGTTTTCCAAGATAGAAATTTTATATCCGCAGTAGCTGCTGATTCAAAAGGAGGCAGGGTGAGTTTTTCCAGCACAAAATTGAGGTCCCATGCAGGAGTTGGTGATCTTCTGGCAGGCCTTAAATTCCTGGCCCCTATAAGATACTGTTTAAGCAGAGGATGAGAAAAGAGGGGAGGCTCTGTGTTGTAATGAGCTGAGATGGCAGAGGCATGGATTTTTATTGAAGAAAAAGATAGGCCCTTGTCAAGCATCTCAGTCAAATATTGTAAAATCTGAGGAATATTGGGCTTTGCTGTGTCTGTTCCTTGTGCTCGGTTCCAAGCACAGAATCTCTTCCATTTATCAGCATAAGATTTTCTAGTACTAGGCCTTCTGGCTTCCAAAATGACATCCATCACAGATTTACTGAGAGGTGTTGTTTGAATAATTAAATGATCAGCCATGCTGCAAGGTTCAGAGTATGGAGTTGGGTGTGCAGAATTTGATTGTTCTGCTGAGACAGTGGATGAGGTATTTGAGGCAAGTACCAAGGGGTAAGTTGAGACATATTCCTTAGAAGTGGGTACCAGTGTTGTTGAGGCCAGTCCGGAGCAACTAGGATCATTTTTGGTTTTTCCTGTCTGACTTTTAGTAAGACCTTGGAGAGAAGAGGCAGAGGGGGAAAGGCATAGACTGATAGGTTTTTCCAACTAAAGGATAGGGTTATCCACTTTCCATGCTTTTTTGTGATGAATTCTTGTGCAGAATTTGTCCAGCTGATAATTTTGGGGAGAGGCAAATAGATCTATGTCTGGGCTCCCCCCATTTCCGTGTTAACATGCTGAAGATTTGTGGATCCAGTTTCCATTCGTGTGGGTCCATAAGATTTCTGCTTCTGTCGTCTGCCAGAGTATTTAGTTTTCCTGGAAGGAATTGAGCTTGAAGATGCATCTGGTAAGTCAAAGCTGTTACACACTCCCTGCCTACAACAGGAGTTTCTTTGGTGGGTGGAGACATGTCACCAAAACAAGGGACTGTCATTCACTCTACCCCCTGCCACCCAAACCCTAACTACAGACGCATCAGACAATGCTTGTGGGCCCACCTGGCGGGGAGATGCATTTAGGGCAAATGGAGCCCAAACGAAATGCATCTGCAAATGCTTGGTGATGGTAGAGGAAAGTCATTCAGACTGCTTACTGTAGGGTTGCCCTTTGTTTCTTCCAGATTTGTAGGTGGAGGCACCCAATTGCTTTGACCTGTAAGAACCCTGTGACTGGCATCTGGAGCCTTTTGAGCACCTGGATTTGCCTTGAGTGGCTCTGTTGGACACAGGAAAGGACCAAGTTTTAGTAGGCCAGTGCCTACTGAACCTGGGTGGCTGCACTTGCAAGAAATCTTTTACAGTTTGCATAGATTTAGCTTTGTCTTCCATTTTCTTTAAAACCTCTTTTGCCTTATTACCAAACAGAGTGTCATGCTGCAAGGGGGCATCCAACAATTTAGCTTTAACATGATCAGGCAGATTTTGTTCTTTGAGCCAGGCATGCCTTCTAATCACAGATCCAGTAACTGCGGCCCTGCAAGAGGCCTCCAAGGAATCAAAACCACACTGCAAAGTACGCTTTCCAACCTGTTCTGCTGAATGCAATAACTCCTGTAACTCTTTTTTCCACACAATCAGAAATCATCATTTTCTATTTCAGTAGGCCCATAACATGCTGTTGATATTTAAACATATGAAAGTGGCAGCTTAAGGCTCGGATTGCCAAGGTAGCAGATGTATAAACCTTCTTTCCCCATCTATCCAGCACCCTGGAATCTCTATCAGAGGGGGGAGGATTTTTGACTGTAGAGGCCCTTGGGACCCTGTGAAATAGTCTCAGGTTCAGCAGCAGGATTTTTGAATAGAAATTTGTGGGAGTCAGGAACCCTGTAATATCTGTCTGGCTTACTAGGAGCCGGAGGTAGGGAATCAGGAGCCATGCTTGATTCCGAAAACACATCAACAATGTCTAATACAGGAGGTATAGACAAAGGCCTATGCTGAGGAAGGAGGAAATCCCTAAGCCTCTTTTTTGATTCAGACAAGTCCTGACTCTCCCAGTGAAAATATCCCCTTAAAGTATGCAAAGTTTCTCCAAAAGAGCAATCCTCAGGAGGAGATGCAGACGGGACAGATTCATCTGCATCAGAATCCTCATAGGGTGGAATGGAAAATTCCTGATCAGAAAAGGAATCAGAAGAAATGGAAACCTGATCTGAAGATACATAATCAGTGCCTTGCCTAAGCCTCTTAGTGGGGGGGGGGGTTGGAACCCCTGATCAATGTAATTAAGTCCTCAGCCATTTTGATCATCTGTTTTTAGGCATAGGGGCCTTAGCACGTGGCTCATGCGTCGGTTTTTACACATAGAAGATGCTTTTGACCTTGTTTTTGAGCTGGCGTCGGTTTTATATAAAACTGTTGAGGCCTGAAAACACCCTCAGAAGCTGGTGCCTGCTCAGCAGCTTCGGACCCATCCAAGGGAGAGACATCCGTGGGTTCAATACACTGAGAATCTCAAGGCATACCGAACTCCGAATGGGTCTCGGTAGAGACCTGCGACTCAAAAGAAGTGGGTATCAGGGGCTGCGAAAGCACCTCACTGAGTACTGGCAAATCGGTGACTGGCTTAGGAGAAGCTTCGTCATCTGATTTGGACCTCAACAGTCTGTCTTTTTCTTTGCATTTTTTGTGAACTCCAGTAGTCGGATTGCTAACCGAGGACGATCCAAAATATTTAGAAGCAAAACTATACCGACGCTTAATAGTGCGCTGGTTAAATCTAGCACAAAACCGACAGCAAGGCACGTTATGATCTGGGCCTAGGCAAGTAATACAGTATAAATGAAAATCCTTATGAGGTACTTGCTTCCTACAAGTAATGAAATTATTAACTTTTACTGACATTGGTAAGGAAAAAGAAAAAAAGTTTCCCCAACGGGATACTTAGCTTCAGTTTGAAGACTTCGGTTCTGAAACTGGAATGTGAAAATTTCAGCAGTCGGCCAACCGGCACTTGCGAAATGCTTCTGCTTCGGGCACCGCACGGCAAGAAAGACTGCATAAAATGGTGTCAGCTGCATGTTTTATACCCCTGACGTCATGGAAGTGGAGACAGCAACCGACACAGGACGCAAGACTTTGTTATTCAGGCCGACTGATGGCAACCTGCCAGCAGACTACCCAAATGTAATGACTGCAACAGTGAAACACGAAGAACATCTTAAAATTAACTTGACAGTTAATTATGAGGCATCCATAAAATATACTATATTTTCATCCATCCATCCTCAACCCCTTTTCCCACTTTGCACATTGGGTCGGGGTGTCACTTCAACAGTGACAATCATCGCGAGCCAAGCTTTACACCATTAGGTGGCTAAGCCCTGCTGCGGTAGTTAATTCGTACCACACACTTGCCCACACACACTCACCTACGGCCAATAGAGTGGCCAATCCACCTACTGCATGTCTTTGGAATGTGGGAGAAAACCGGAGCACCCAGTGGAAACCCACGTGACCACAGGGAGGACATGCAGACAATGCACAGAAGGCACCCCAGTCAAGAATCTAACTGGAGAACCTCTTGCTGTGAGGCAAGAACACTAACCATTGCACCACCGTGGCCACCCTATATTTAAGAACATGGAAACAATTAACAGCAAATGTTCATGGGGGCCATTAGATGCCTAGCCATCTAAATCTTTAAGTAGTTTCACCGAGAAGTTCTTGCCATCTTTTTACAAGCAATTAATAGTGCTTACTTCCTAAAATCACGCAAGACCATACATGACAACCATGGAGTATGTCTGTCGAGCCATCCAGTTATCAAAACTAGTCTTAAAGGTTGCCAAAGTTGTATCTTGCTTGACTTAGACTAACTTATTCCATATGCTGAGAATACACTATATTAGGAACCTATCAACCCTTTCAGAGAGTCATTTATTTGTCTGATAATAAACAAAAACATGCTACATAGGAAATTAGAAAACAGTAAAAAAAAGAGTAATAATATGTTGTATAAAAACAGCTGTCTCCCTTATTTTATGAGGGAACAGTATGGTGGTGTCACACTTAACATAGTTATAGATGTTTGACTAGAGCAATGCTGCAGTACCAATAATTGGGACTTCCTGCAGTGCAAATGCCTGTGACTGTCCCAATTTACAGCGTCTTAGCATCATCCCAAACCAACAGATGTTTTATGATCATTGTCTGGACAGGGTACAAGAAAGGTGCATGCCAGCACCATCTTCAGGTCTTTCTAAGCTGGGAAACTAGCTTGATACTCGAGGACAGCACAAACTCCCCAACTTTCTTGTCTTGGAAGTGAATGTAAAGGGGAAGAAACAAAGAGAGAAGGTTGGGATAACCCAAATGTACAATAAAGGCATCAACAACAGGAGAAGTCCCTACTCAGATGAGGAGTAGCAGGGAAGGAATGTGTACTGAAACATTAATCTACTCAAACGTCTACAACTAGAGTAACTTAAGGCGCAAATGTACTATGTTTAGACTTCCAAGAAGGCTGCACACTAAGTAACAGCTTAATTTCAGCTCTCCCAGTATGAAAACAGAAACTCAAGACAGAGCCAGTGATTTTTTTCTTTTTGGATAAATTTCAGTAACTGGATGAAAATTACTGCCTGGATGCCAGCAAAAAAGAAATTCAGAGAACCTGGCTGGGAAGAAACCTGCAGCTGTTCAGCAAAAAGCAGTTCAAGCTCTTGCTTTGTTGCAAGACATGACTTCCAGTAATTTAGAGGAAAAAATAAAATGTGCTCAAAGCTGACTAAAAGAAATGGAACATGATGGTAAAAATGAAAGACGCTTTAAACAGATACTCAGATGAGCTGATAAAACTGCAAAAATCAGCAGATGAAGAAAAGGCTGGCTGAGTATGAAGAGAAGTTTCAAAAAATGGTAGAATTAGAGGACAGAGCACGTAGAAAAAAACTGAAAAGAAAATGCTGTATTAATTTTATGAAAGCACAAATAAGCAACTGAACTGGTATTCCACAGCAGGAGGTAACTGAAAAGGCACATTATGTGTATGCACCAAAAAACCTGGTGTTGAGAAGGCAACTAAGACCTTAAATAGTCAAGATGCAATCCTACCAGCAGAAAGGGTTGATTCTGACAAAACTATTGCAGAAGGACAAAGTACTAAAAGCTCGAGATATTTGTTGTTGTGTCTTTCGGCTTTTCCCAGTTAGGGGTCGCCACAGTGAAACTCCAATCCGCTAATGATTGGGAGTAGATTTTTTATGTGCCAAGTTGCCGGCCTTGACGCACAACCTTCAATGAAGGAACTCCCATTCACGCAAGTCTCCACACAGAAGATGCTCTAGCTGAGAATCGAACAGGACGTCTTACTGTGAGACAACGCTACCGCAGCACCACCACCATAGTTTGTGGAAAATGATTACTCACTATACACCAAGCAGAACAGGGGTAAATTTACTCAATGGTGTCGGCTGCATGTTTTATACCTCTGATGATCTGACGTCATGGAAGAGGCAACAGCATCCGACGCAGAAATCCCAAGACTCTGGTATTCGGGCCAACTGAGGGCAGATAACCCAAATGCGATGACTGCAACAGTGAAACATGAAGAACATCACGGGTAAATTTACTCCAGCAATCAGGAAATGTCAAGAAGCAGGTGTAAAATTCGAGCTGCTGTATCCAGCTCGAGTTTAACCTCTTAACTTACAAGCCAAAGAAGCCAAAGGGGGAGAGACAAAGGCAGACAGGTAGAAATGGCTGACAAATGAACCTTCATCAAGGAGTAAGCCATACCATCTTTGAGCAGCTCACACAAATACAAAAAAAAGTACAGTTGTGTACACTTACAGTAAATGTAGATGTTAGAGTGTATTCACTGTTGCAGTCGGCCTGATTAACAAAGTCTTGGGTCCTGCATCGGTTGCTGCCTCTTCTTCCATGATGTCAGGTTTCCAGGGGGTATAAAATGCAGCCGACGCCATTACATCAGTCTTTCTTGCCGTACAGTGCCTAAAGCAAAAGCAGTTCGCATGTGCCGGTCGGCTGACTCCTGAAATTTTCGTTTTCGAGTTTCAGAACCGAAGTTTTCTACTAAAAGCTAAATACCCCGTTGGGGAAACTTTTTCTTGCTCTTAACCGATGTCAGTAGAAGTAAATAATTGCATTTCTAGTGGAAAGCAAATTCCTCAAAGATTTTCATTCGTACTGTATTCCTTTGCCTAGGCACTGACCACAACGTACCTCGCTGTCGGCTTTGTGCCTTATTTAAACCGCAAACTATCCGTTGTCGGTATATTTTCACTTCTAAATACTTTGGTGCTCTCTTCAATTATCCTGATATGTCTTCGGTAAACCATTCAACTACCGACATTCCAAAAAACCACAAAGATAAAGACAGAGACAGGCCGTTAGGTCCAAAGCTGCCGACGACGCTTCTCCTAAGCCAGTCGCCAGTGCGCCGGTACTCAGTGAGGTGCTTTCACAGCCCCTGATACCCGCTACTTCAAATTCGCAGGCCTCTACTGAGACCCATTCGGAGTCCGGTATGCCACGAGATGCTTCAACTGTGGAACCTGCGGATGTCTCTACTTTGGATGGGTCGGGAGCTGCTGTGCAGGCACTGGTTTCTGAGGGTGTATTCAGGCCTACTGACTTGCATATTAAACCAACGCCATCTTCTTCTTCAAGGCCTAAAACTCGAACCATGCCTAGAAAACTGACGCCCAGACCGCATGGACAGGCCTCTATGCCTAAAAAGCAAATAATAAGAATGGCTGAAGACCTTATTACTTTAATCAGGGAAAGCCAACCTTCCCCCTCTAAGAGACCTAGGACTGAGTATGCTTATGATACTTCTGACCAGGATTCTGAACTTTGTTTCCACTGATGACCAGGCTTTACCCTTATCTACCTATGAGGATTCTGATGCAGAGGATTCTATTCCCTCTGCATCCCCCCAGAGGATTTCTCTTTTGGTGAAACCTTGCATATCCTTGGGGAGCATTTTCGTTGGAAAAGTCAGGATTTCTCTGAGTCTAAAAAGAGGCTTATGGATTTCTTACTCTTGCCCCAGCACAGGCCTTTAGCCAATACCTCCTGTACCAGACATTGTTGATGATGCCTTTTCGGTATCTAGCTTGGCTCCTGACTCTTTACCTCCTGCTCCCAGAAATCCTGATAGATTTTACAGGGTCCCTGACTCTCAAGTTCCTTTTCAAAAATCCTACTGCGGATCGTGAGACCATTTCAAAGGGACCCAAGGGCATTAAAGCTACTACTGCCAAAAATCCTACCCTCTCTGATGGAGACTCCAGGGTGCCGGATAGATGGGGTAAGAATGTATACACTTCTGCAACTTTGGCTATTAGGGCCTTAAACTGCCAGTTTCATATGTTAAAGTATCAGCAGCATATTATTGGATTGCTTAAACAGAAAATGATGGTGATTCCTGATTGCTGAAAATAAGGATTTACTGCATTCAGCTGAACAAGTTGGAAAACATACTTTGCAATGTGGTTTTGATTCACTAGAGGCATATTGCAAGGCTGCTGTTACTGGGTCTGTACTTAGAAGACATGCTTGGCTTAAGGAGCAATCTTTGCCAGATCATGTTAAAGCAAAATTACTGGATGCTCCCTTAAATCAGGACCGCCTGTTTGGCAACAAGGCAGAAGTTGTTCTTAAAAGATGGAGTAAAAAGGTAAATCTATGCAAACTGTTAAAGATTTCTTACAAGTACAACCTCCAAGGTTTAGTAGACATTGGCCTTCCAAGAACTGGTCCTTTCCTGCCTCTTCCAGGCAGTCGAAACCCAGATCCACCCTGGCTTCAGGCTCAGGGCATGCACAGGACTAAGCTGTGGGTGGGCCTCTGCTTCCAAATCTGGGAGTAATAAAACTTCCACCTATGGTAAACTGTCTGAATGACTTCCTTTTAAAACTTCCAAGCACTTCTCAACTGACCGCCTCTTTGGGAGGAAAGATTGCTCTTCATGCAAAGAACTGGGATCTCATTACCCAGGACAAATGGGTTTTAAATATAGTGTCCCAAGGGTACAGATTTAATTTCCACATGTTACCAACACCAAGCGGGTGGCCAGATCTACACCCAAATAAGTGGGCAGAGGCCCAAAAGCAAGTACTTTCTCTCAAGCATGGGGGCTATTCAATTGAAAGAAGAGGAAAAGGGACAATGTTTCTACTCGAGCATTTTCCTGGTATCCAGAAAAGACAATTCATGGCGTCCTATCCTGGATCTGTCTACTCTAAACACCTTTTTGGTGATTCCAAAATTCAAGATGCTGACTCTTCACCAGTTGCTTTCTATGCTAGGCAAGATGCCTGGTTGGCAACACTAGATTTAAAGGAAGCATACCTGCACATCCCAATCAGGGAATCTTGGAGAAGATACCTGCGCTTCAAAGCAGCCTACACACATTATCAGTTCTCTGCACTGCCCTTTGGCTTATCTACTGCGCCCAGGGTATTCACAAAGTGCCTAGCTCTAGTCATTGCATTTTGCAGGCAAAGAAATATTCAAATATACCCATACTTGGACGATTGTCTAACTCAAGCAGAAAGCCAGGACATACTTTTGAATCATCTGGCCTTTGTACAAAGGGTGCTAACTTGTCTGGGGTACACCATAAACGAAAATGAATCACACCTGGTACCCTGTCAACAAATTATACTCCAGGGAGCAAGCTTGAATACAACTTCCCAGATGACTTTCCTCACACCACAGAAACAAATTCATTTGACAACCTACTTCAAACAAGTGGCTACAAAAACCTTGCTATCTACAAGGCAAATTCTACAAGCCTTGGGGTTCATGGCCTCCTGCATTCTTCTAATTCCATATGCAAGACTGCATATGAGGAAACTACAATAGCATCTAAAAATCCTGTGGTGTCAACATTCTCAGGATCTAGAAGCAATGATTCCTATCATACCTTGCCTACGCCTAGAGTTCCTTTGGTGCCAGAGGCCTGCCACCAAAACAAGGGACTACCATTCAGACTACCCCCTGCCACCCAAACCCTAACAGACTAATCAGACTATGCATGGGGGGGCTCACCTGGCAGGGAAGTGCATTCAGGGAAAATGGAACCCAAATCAAATGCACCTGCATATCAATCAAAAAGAGATTTTAGCTGTACAGAATGCTCTGACAGCCTTCAAGGATCACATTCTTCCAGGACAATGGTAAAGATGGACAACACCACTGTTATGTGGTACATA
The DNA here is from genome assembly GCF_019279795.1 of Protopterus annectens. Classification (NCBI taxonomy): domain Eukaryota; kingdom Metazoa; phylum Chordata; order Ceratodontiformes; family Protopteridae; genus Protopterus; species Protopterus annectens. Next base: position 1,709,220,997 of record NC_056743.1, on the reverse strand, counting down.
AACATGCAGGGGGGGTACACATTCTTACCCCCTCTGCAGACTAGCCATGGCATTGTGGAACACAGCCTTAAGCTACCAAGTGCATCTACAAGCTCAATTCCTGCCAGGAAAACTAAATAGACTGGCAGATGGACTAAGCAGAAACCTCATGGACTCACACGAGTAGAAACTGGAACCAAGGATTTTCAACATGTTGACAAGCAACATGTTGACAAGCAAATGGGGTAGCCCAAATATAGACCTGTTTGCCTCCCCCCAGAATGGTCAGTTGGACAAATTTTGCACAAGGACTCCGCACAAACAAACTTGAAAAGTGGATGCTCTGTCCTTCAGCTGGAAAAACCTATCAGTCTATGCCTTTCCTCCTCTGGCTTTGCTCTCCAAAGTACTACTACAGATCAAACAAGACAAACCAAGGACGATTTTGATTGCTCCAGACTGGCCATGCCAACACTGTTACCCTCTCTTGTGCAGTGTGTCACTATTGACCCCATGGCACCTGCCTCAGACTCCTACCCTGTTGTCTCAGCAGGAGAACCAGATTCTGCACCCTCAGCTTCAAACACTGAACCTAGCAGCCTGGCTAACTAACTAACCTCTACTTCATCATCCCTCTGTAAACCAGTGATATATATCATTTTAGAGGCAAGGAGGCCTATTACTAGGAAATCTTATACTGAAAAATGGAAAAGATTCTCTGCCCGGAACCAATCTCAAGGGATGAGCACAGCAGTTCCCAATTTACCTCAGATTTTGCAATACTTAACTGAGATGCTTCACAACGGCATGTCTTTCTCCTCCATAAAAATTCACGCCTCAGCCATTTCAGCTCAGTATAACACAGAACTTCCCCTCTTTTCTCATCCACTGCTCAAGCAGTTCCTCAGAGGGGCCAGAAATTTAAGATCACCCAGGAGAACTCCAACTCCAGCCTGGGACCTTAACTTTGTATTGGAGAAACTCACTCTTCCTCCTTTCGAGCCAGCTGCTACTGCAGATTTAAAATTCCTTTCTTGGAAAACAGCTTTCCTTATAGCAATCACTTCAGCAAGAAGGGTACCTGAATTACAGGCCCTTATGGCAGTGGAGCTTTTCATCATCTTTCATGCGGACAGGGTGTCCCTCAGGACCAATCTCTCTTTCATGCCCAAGGTGGTGTCCAGTGTGGCCCTTAATCAGTCCATTAATCTGCCAACCTTCTTTCCTAGACAACACTAGATTCTGCATGGACAAGACTAAACCTCAAAGGAAATCTGAACAACTGCTGGTGGCATTTGCTGCAGGGGCAGAGGGGAATGCTGTTTCAAAACAAACTATTTCTAAATGATTCGGCCATTGCATTAATTTCTGCTATAAGCACCATGGTAAACCTATTCCACAGGGGGGATCAAACCTCACTCAACCAGGGCTGCAGTCTCTACAGACTTTCTGACAGGTGTCCCTACCAGGAACATCCTAGAAGCTGCTACCTGGAGTTCTGTACATACTTTCACCAAGCATTACCATCTGCCAGTTTTCTCTAAATCCAGAGCTGGCTTTGCCACTGCAGTCTTGCAGGGCCTCATTGCTGGCCCTAATGCTATTTAAATTCCTCCCCCTATTCTTAGCTTTGGGAATCTACCCAAATGTGATGACTGCAACAGTGAAACATGAAGTAGTACAGTTGTGTACACTTACCATAAATGTAGATGTTAGAGTGTATTCACTTGTAGTCCTGGTTACCCTCCCTCCAGCCCCCTTACTTCTGTTGGCTAGACCTCTACTTTCCTTTACTATACTTAAAAGCTTTTTGGTGTATTTGCTTTTTTGTTGGAGGTATATCCTTGTATTTTTATAGATTTAATTGCTTCCCATTAGGGGGGCACCTGACATCTGGGGCAAGAAAAACTGATGTAATGGCGTCGGCTGCATGTTTTATACCTGACGTCACTGAAGAAGAGACGGCAACAGACGCAGGACCCAAGACTTCGATAATAAGGCCGACTGAGGGCTACTGCAAGCAGATACTCTAAGAAGTACCCCACCGGTGGACAATATCCAGAAACACATCCCTGTAAAGCATCTATTTGTGGGATTGAGTCATGGAAATGATCAGACTATCTGCCACAGAAGTCTGACTCGAGGAGAAAAAAAAAACTACCTGAAGAGTCACCTGGTACTGAATTGCCAGTTCCCAAGCCATGAGAGCCTGTCTAAAGAAGGTACAACTTTGCCCCCCCCCCCCCCCATTTGTTTACATACCAGAGAACTGTGGTGTTGTTTGTATAAAGTTTTAGAGATACGGGACAGAAGAGAGGATGGAAAGCTTGAAGAGCTAAAATGAGAGCTCTCTTCTCTTTGAGGTGGATATGGTCCTTTTCAGAAAGGGACCAAAGGCACTGTACCTTCAATGAAGCAAAGGTTGCTCACCATCCTATGTCAGATGCAACTGTAAACTCTTGAGTGGGGAAAAAGAGGATGCAAAGGCAGGCCTGGGTTCAGGGAAATCTGCTGAATCCACCAAAGGAGTTCCTTTTTGAGACGAGGGAGAAGAGGGAGACGAGGGAGAAGAGGAACCACAAACTCCAGTGGATGTGCATGCTGTATCCAAACTGATTTCAGGTACCAATGAAACTTACTCATGTGAAGTTTGGCCACAGGTAGCATGGAAATTGTGGATGTTATGAAACCCAAAAGCCTGAGAAATTCCCTGTGGCTGATAAGAGAAGGAAGAAGGAAAATACTCAAAGTGGGAAATGAGAGACTGAACTTTTCGTGGAAGCAGTGATGCCAGCAAGATATCTGTCTGCAACCTGCACCCCAGGAAGATGTGGTCCTGTGAGGAGGAAAGAAAGGACTTTTTTGAAATTTATTGTGAACCCCAACCTTTGCAGAAGAGAAACAGTGAAGTGTAGATTTTGTTCTAGGGTCTCTGGACAAGCAGCTAGAAAAAGATCATCATCCAGGTAAGGGTAAACCGGGATGCCCTGAAGTCTGCAGTAAGCAATGCTGGAGCAAGGCATTTTGTGAATACCCATGGGACAGTGGAAAGGGCAAAGCTGAGAAATTAAAGTGCAAAGAAGCAAAAGACAAACATAAAAATTTCCTGTAAAGAGGATAAATGGGAATGTGAAGTTAAGTAACCTTTATGTCCACAGAGGCCATAAAAGCCTGAGGAAAAATAACAGAAAACAAGGTTTGCAAGGACAGCATGCAAAAGGTAGGAACTTTCAGAAAAGTATTGATGTGAGAAAGATCAAGCATGAGTCCCCATGAGCCATCTTTTCTGGGTACGAGAAACATCCTGGAGTAAAAACCTCCTCCCCTGAGGGAAGCAGGAACTTCTTGAATTGTTGCCTGATGTAGCAACTCCTGATGCACATGTGGAAACAAATGCAGCTGGTCTCGAGGTGGTTGTGGAATGCCAGTGAATGGAGGAAGAGTCTTCCAGACCATGAAGTACTCTTGTTTGACAATGGAAAATAACCATCAATCTTGAGTAATCATTTCCCAATCTGGAAGATATATGGAAAGATGCAGAGAAAGAACAAAAGACCGAGATGAGTGTGGTAGGCACAGACTATCTGGCTTGTGGGGAAAGGGATGCTTCTGCGCAAGAACTGGCTGAGAGGGCTTAGACTGGGGAGGTCTCCTACCTCCTTTTTTTGCTTCTGGAACTGGGCAGGTGAATTTGTTTTCCAACAAAAGAAGTCTGAGGAATAATTCCTCAGAAAGTTGGTAACAGGAGAAACAAGGATATGTTTTTAAGTCCTCTAGTTCCTTGCCTTTCTCCTGTAAAGATTTAAACAAAGCTACAGCCCCAAACAAAGCACTTTTGTCTAAAGAAGCATCCATTAATTTTGCTTTGATATCATCTGGAAGAGGTTGAAGTCTCAACCATGAATATCTACTAAAAACAGAGACAGATGCAATTGCTCTGAAAGATGCTTCTGCTGCATCATGACTGCATTTAACAGAGTGGCAAACTACCTCAGAAGCAGCTTCTAAAAAAGACATCAGCAGAGTTTCAACATCAGAGTCTGGGAGGTGAGAAACTGCTTGAGAAAGAAGCACCAAAGCATATTTGGTCAAATGAGTTTGGTAATTTATAGCAGGGAAAGCTAAGGTGGCAAAAGTATAAACTTTTTCCCCCTATTCTTTAGATAGTCTTGCTCTCCCAAGCTTGGTGAATGGCAAAAGTCTGGATGTTTTGTCAGAAGCAATGGAAACCACTACAGGATCTGCTGAAGGACATCTGTACAGAAATTTACACTCTTCTGGCACTTTATAAAATTAATCAGGACTTTTAGGGTCAGGGGCCTGAGAGTGTCGGGCCTTAGATGCTGAAGAAAAAGCATCCAAAACGGCTGGTAAGACTGGAGGTACAGCAGAAGGGGAAGGAGAATCCATTTGTAAAAGATCATATCATCTTTTCTGCACATCAGAAACCTGAGAGCAGTCCCAGTTGAAGAATTCCCTCATTTTAGCTAAAGTTTACCCAAATGTGACCTCTTACACTGGTGAATCTGCCCCATTTAACTCTTCCTCAGTGGAAGCACATACAAGGGGGATGGAATTTGAGAGGAACAGGCCATTCATCCTCAGAAGAAAGTAAAGTTGTGTACACTTACCATAAATGGAGATGTTTGAGTGTATTCACTGTTGCAGTCATCACACTTTGGTTATCCTGTCAAGGGTAGCCGTCAGTCGGCCCAAATACCAGAGGCTTAGTATTTCTGCGTCGGTTGCTGTCGGTCCAGGACTGACGTCAGAGGTATAAAAACAGGCAGCCGACGCCATTACATCAGTTTTTCTTGCCCCAAATGTCAGGAGCCCCCAATAGGGAGCTAAGTTATGGTTTGAAGTTTGTCATTTTAACAAACGAAAAGCGTTTAACTCATTAAAGTTTTGTGGTACCGTCCTGCAGTCTGTTCCTTCGTTTTGCATTATAGTTTGTTTGTTTGTCGCCACGTTGCTTACTTATGGTGGAGTAACACCACCAGTAGAAAGTAAATACCAATAGCCCTGAAAGGGTGAGGGAGAGAGAGATGGAGAAAAGGGGACTGGAGGGTGGAAAATCAGGACTGCAACAGTGAATACACTTGAACATCTACATTTACGGTAAGTGTACACAACTGTACTATGTTCTTCGTGTTTCACTGTTGCAGTCATTACACTTGGGTTGATTCCCAAAGCTGAGGAACAGGTGGACGCAGTCAAGAAAAGTTGGGGCTGGCAAGTATGCCCTGCAGGACTGCGGTTGCAAAGCCTGCCCTGGATTTTGAAAAGATAGGCAGGTGGTAATGCTTAGTGAAAGTATGAATAGAACTCCATGTTGCAGCTTCCAGGATGTCCCTGGTAGGGACCTCTTTGAGAAAGGCTGTAGAGGTTGAAGTTGCCCTAGTAGAATGGTTCTGACCCCCTGTGGGGGTGGTTTCCCATGGCGTTTGTAACAGAAATGGATGCAGTGTGCTATCCATTTGGAGATGGTTTGTTTTGAATTGGCTTTGCCTTCTGCCCCTGGTGCAAAGCTGACTAATAACTGGTCAGATTTCCTAAAGGGCTTAGTCCTATCCAGGTAGAATCTGAGCTGTCTGTGCACATCTAAAGAGTGCAGGATCCTTTCCTCCTTATTTTGAGGTTTAGGAAAAAGGTGGGTAAATGAATAGATTGGTTGAGAGCCACACTGGACACCATTTTAGGCATAAAAGTTGGGTTAGTCCTGAGGGAGATCCTGTCAGCATGAAAAATGATGAAAGGTTCCACAGCCACAAGTGCTTGTAGCTCAGACACTCTTCTAGCTTAAGTGATAGCTAGAAGCAAGGCTGTTTTCCAAGAGAGGAATTTTAACTCTGCTGAAGCTGCAAGCTCAAAGGGGGGGGAAGCGTGAGCTTTTCCAAAACAAAGTTAAGGTCCCAAGCAAGGGTAGGGGTCTTCTTGGTGGCCTTAAGTTGTTAGCCCCTCTTAGGGGCTGTTTGATGAGAGAGTGTGAGAAGAGGGGTGGCTCAGTGCTGAGATCACAGAGGCATGGATTTTAATGCAAGAGAAGGACAGGCCCCTGTGGAGTAGTTCTGCTAGGGAATCCAAGATGAGAGGTAAGGAGGGCTGTGTTGGGTCAGCTCCTTTAGTCTGGATCCAGGAACAATACCTTTTCCACTTGTTAGCATAGGATTTACTAGTACTGGGTCTTTTGGCTTCATGTATGACATCCAGGACTTGTTGCTTAGGCTGGCCACTGGAGAAGTCACTGATTAAGCCAGGCTGCTAGGTTCAGGGTCTGCAACTGTGGATGCAAGAACTCTCCCTCCTACTGAGTCAGGAGAGTTGGAATCTGGGGGAGATGCCATGGAGGCAACAGGGAAAGACTGCGCAGTAGTTGGTACCAGTGTTGGCGTGGCCAGTCTGGGGCAATCGGGATTGCCCTTGGTCTTTCCTCCTTTATTTTGAGTAATACTCAGCTAGAGCGTCTTCTGCGTGGAGACATGCGTGAATGGGCGTACCTTCGTTGAAGGTTCTGCGTCAGGCATGGCAAGCCGGTACATAAATATCAACTGCCAATCATTCGCGGACCGGAGTTCTGCTGTGGCGACCCCTAACCGGGAAACGCTGAAAGACACACACACACTCTGGTAAGAAGAGGTAGAGGGGAAAATGCATAAACTGAGAGGTTTGCCCACTGGAAGGATAGGGCATCCACTTTCCAGGCCTTGCTGTGAGGTTCCCTGGTGCAGAATTTGCTGAGCTGGTGGTTGTGGGGGGAAGCAAATATGTCCACCTTCGGGGTACCCCCTTTTTCGGTCACAAGGCTGAAGGTGTTGTGGTTCAATTACAACTCGTATGGGTCTAGGAGATTTCTGCTTAGGTTGTCTGCCAGAGAGTTTTGGCTGCCTGGCAGGAACTGAGCTTGTAGGTGAATATGCATGGCTGAGGGCGTGTTCCAAAGGGTCATGGCTAGCCTGCAGAGTGGGTAAGATGTGGTTCCCCCCTGCTTGTTGATGTACCACATTACTGTGGTGTTGTCGAATTTGATTAGTAGAGGCCCCGGAGAGAGCAGGGATCTAAAAGCTGTCAGAGCGTGCTGAACTGCTAGCATCTCTTTTTGGTTGATGTGCAGATGAATTTGGTTTGGGCTCCAGTGGCCCTGACTGCACCTGCTGTCCAAGTGAGCACCCCAGGCATAGTCAGTGGTTAGGGTCTGGGCGGCATGGGGTTGTGAAAAGGGAAGTCCCTTGTTGTGGTAGCATGCTGCTGCCCACCAAAGAAAATCTTTCCTTAGACAAAGTATCATAGGTATAATAGTTTCCAAGTCCTGAGAATATTGACACCAAAGATTTTTTTGTTTTGTTTTTTTAAGTACCACTGAAGTTTCCTCATATGCAGTCTAGCATATGGAATTAGTAGAATGCAGGAGGCCATGAACACTAGGGCTTGCAGGATTTTCCTTGGGGATAACTGGATTTTCCTTGGGGATAACTGGGTTCTGGCGGCCAGTTGAGAAAAGCACCCTGTCAGATAGGCTTGTTTTTCCGGTGTTAGAAATGCCATCTGGGATGCTGTGTTCAGGCTTGCTCCCAGGAATACAATTTTCTGACTGGGTACTAGTTTGAATTTCTTTTCGCTGATAGTGTACCACAGTGAGGTTAGTAGGTCGTTTACAAATGTCAGGTGCTGTAACAGCTTTTCCTGACTGTATGTCTGAATCAGGCAGTCGACCAAGTAAGGGTAAATTTGAATATTTCTTTGCCTGCAAAAAGCAACGGCTGGAGTCAGGCATTTTGTGAAAACTCGGGGAGCAATGGATAAGCCAAAGGGAAGTGCAGAGAACTGATAATGCAGAGATCCTGCCCTGAAACGTAGATATTTTCTGCAAGAATCTCTGATTGGGATATGCAGATAAGCCTCTTTGAGGTCTAGGGTGGCTAACCAGGCATCTGTGGACAGCATAGGGAGAAGCTGCTGCAGTGTGAGCATTTTGAATTTTGGTACCACCAGGAAGTTGTTTAGAATAGATAGATCTAAAATTGGGCACCAGGTGCCCTCTTTTCTGGGTACCAGAAAAAGTCTGGGATATAAACCTTGGCCCATCTGATCTGCAGGAACAGGCTGAAATGCCCTCATGGAGAGTAGGGAATGAACTTGGTTTTATGCCCCTGCCCACTGGTTTGGAGGAAGATCTGGGAATCTCTTTGGGGTTGGCAACGTGTGGAAATAAAATTTGTATCCCTGGGACACTATGATGAAGACAGGTGATGGAGGCCCAGTTTTTTGCATGGGAGGCAAGCTTTCCTCCTAGGGGCACGAGCAGATGGCAGAGGTGAGAGGAGGAGTTGAGAAGTCACTGACTTAGCTTTTTCTTCCACCATTTTTAAAACCTCTTCTGCTTTGGTGCCAAACAGATTGTCTTTATTCAGTGGTCGGTTCAATAATTTTGACTTGACATGATCTGGCAAGGTCTGTTCCTTAAGCCAAGCATGCCTTCTAAGTACAGAACCTGCGACTGCTGCCCTGCATGATGCTTCTACGACATCAAACCCACATTGCAGGGTATGCTTACTGATTTGGCTTGCAGAATGCAGAAGTTCCTGTAAATCTTAACTTTCTGCACAGTCAGGGAAGTTAGATAACATTTGTTTAATGGGTCCAATGGTATGTTGTTGGTATTTCAGCATGTGGAACTGACAATTTAATGCTCTAATGGGCAAGAGTTGCAGAGGTATATACTTTTTTACCCCATCTGTCTAAGGCTCAAGAATCCCTGTCCTAGGGGGTGGGACTCTTAGCTGTGGTTGCTTTTATTCCTTTAGGCACTTGGGAGGTGACCTCTGTGTCAGCAGTAGGATTCTTGAAAAGAAATTTGTGAGAGTCAGGGACTCTGTAATACCTGTCTGGTTTCCTGGGAGCAGGGGTAAAGTATAAGGAGTTAGACTGGATTCCATAAAGACATCATCCACAACATCCAGAACAGGAGGGATAGCTAAGGGTCTGTGTTGTGGTAAATCTAAAAATTTCCTGAGTCTCTTTTTGGACTGAGGATAACCCTGGCATTCCCAATGGAACTGCTCTCTCAAAGTATGTAGGGTTTCACCAAAAGAAAAAATCCTCTGGGGGAGAGGCAAAGGGAATGGATTCCTCTGCATCAGAATCCTCATAAGCAGATAAGGGCATGTCTTCATAATCAGAAACCTCAGAGTCGTCGGACTCTTGGTCAGAGAAAGCTACTGGGGACAAGTCTCTTTCTTTTAGCAGGGGAAGGCTGACTTCCCCTAATCAGCATGATAAGGTCGACCATTTTAAACATCTGTGATTGTGGCAAGGAAGAAGACACGTGAGTTTGTGTCATCGTTTTTTTAGGCCTAGCTCGTACTTTGGGCCTTAGAAACTCAGTAGTTTTAGAAAGAACTGAAGACGCGAAAGAAATCAGTTTGTGCCAAATATCGGTAGTGGGAAGAAATTCCTCAGAAGCCAGTGCCTGCACGGCGGCTCGGGACCCTCTCCTCTCCTCCTACCACCAAACATTAATACATGTGAGAGATGCAATTATACAGCCAAACAGGAGGCTAAGCTCTCTCAACCTAAGGCTGGATCAGACAGTCAAGAGGAGAAGGGAAATACTTGCATCACACCACCAGTCTCACATAGACCCATTAAACCAGCACCAGCAAGAAACACACATAAAAACACGAAAACATACTCGGAGGCTCTAAATAAAAATCTGCAAAAGCAACAGAGACCTCCAAAGCAGACATCCAAGCAACCTCCACCCCCCGACACAAGTCATGAAACACATACTTCACAAAAGTACAGTTGTGTACACTTACCATAAATGTAGATGTTCGAGTGTATTCACTGTTGCAGTCATTACATTTGGGGTAATCTGCTGGCAGGTTGCCCTCAGTCGGCCTGAATAACAAAGTCTTGGGTCCTGCATCGGTTGCTGTCTCCTCTTCCATGACGTCAGGTCGTCAGGGTTATAAGACATGCAGCAGACGCCATTTAATTAGTTTTCCTTGCCCCATATGTCAGGTGCCCCCCAAATGGAGAGCAAAAATGTATACATACACACACATATATATATATATATATATATATATATGCATGTGATTTAGAAAGTACAGTTTTGTACCTACCATAAATGTAGATGTTAGAGTGTATTCACTGCTGCAGTCATTACACTTGGGTTATCCTGCCGGCAGGCAGTCCCCGCAGTCGGCCAGAGTTCCAAAGTCTTGGTCCGGCGTTGGTTGCTGTCGCTTCTTCCCTGACGTCAGTACGCCAGGGGTATATAAGATGCAACCAATGCAATTTTCTTCAGTTTTTCTTGCCCCAGATGTCAGGTGCCCCCAAATAGGTAGGCAATAAGAATTGCTAATATAACATACATAAAAAATAAAAACAATACCTTCAGTTACAAGCAAATACACCACATAGGTTGTACAGGGTAGAAAGGTATAGATAAGTCCCAGCTAAGAAAGTGGGGATGGAGGGAGGGTAACCTGGACTGCAGCAGTGAATACACTCGAACATCTACATTTATGGTGGGTATAAAACTGTACTATGTTCATCGTGTTTCACTGCTGCAGTCATTACACTTGGGTTGAATCCCAAAGCTGAGGTTGGGTGGCTGGGTCTATAAAGGATTCGGGGTGGCTGAGAGGCCCTGCAGCACTGCAGTGGCAAAGCCAGCTCTGGATTTAGAGTAAAGAGGCAAGTGGTAATGCTTGGTAAAAGTGTGCACTGAACTCTAAGTTGCAGCTTCCAAAATATCCTTGGTAGGTACTCCTCTAAGGTAGGCAGCTGAAGTGAATGTTGCCCTGGTGGAATGTGGCCTAATGTTGCTAGGTACAGCTTTTCCATGCTGTGTGTAGCAGAAAAGTACAGTTTTGTACCTACCATAAATGTAGATGTCCGATAGGTATGCATCTGCAGTCCTCATATATGGGTTGTCCTGCCTCAGGCAGCCCTTCGGTCGGCCGGATTCCAAAGTGTGGGTCCGGCGTCGGCTGATGTTGCCCTTTCCCCGACGTCAGAGCGCCTGGGGTATAAAAGCGTCAGCCGACGCCATCTTCCTCAGTTTTTCTTGCCCCAGATGCCAGGTGCCCTCTAAGGAAGGCTAAATTTGGAGAAATGCAATAAATTCCAAACAGGCACAGAAAAAAAAAAAATAAAATATATATATATATATATATATATATATATATATATATATATATATATATATATATATATATATATATATATATATATACACACACACACCATAATAGATAACCCTAGCTAGCTAAGAGAGGGATAAGTACCCAAGAAATACCAAAGGAGGGAGGGTAAACCTGACTGCAGATGCATACCTATCGGACATCTACATTTATGGTAGGTACAAAACTGTACTATGTCCTTCAAGGATGCATCTGCAGTCCTCACATAGGGGTAGAATACCATAGCCAATCTGGGGGTGATAGGATCTATGTAAAGGATGGTGTAGCTAAAATGCCCTGCAGAACTGCTGTAGCAAAGCCTGCTCTGGATCTGGAATATAAAGGTAAATTGTAATGCTTGGAAAATGTATGCACGGAGCTCCATGTAGCAGCTTCTAGAATGTCCTTGGTAGCCACCCCTCTTAAGAAGGCTGTGGAGGTGGCTGTGGCTCTGGTGGAATGAAGTCTAATGTTAGCTGGCACAGTTTTTCCATGAAAGGAGTAACAAAAACAAATGCAATTTCCTATCCATTTTGAAATTGTCTGTTTGGAAATTGCTTTTCCTTGTGCACCAGCAGCATATGCTACAAACAGCTGGTCAGTTTTTCTGTAACTTTTAGTTCTGTCCAAGTAGTAGCGCAACTGTCTGTGAATGTCCAGGGTATGCAGAAGTTTCTCCCCTTTGTTTTGTGGATTTGGAAAGAAGGTAGGCAGGTGAATAGCTTGGTTCAATGAGACCCTGGATACCACCTTTGGCATAAATGAAGGATTGGTTCTCAATGAAACTCTGTCCTGATGAAAGATAAGAAATGGTTGTACTGTCATGAGTGCCTGGAACTCAGAAACTCTTCTTGCTGAGGTTATGGCCAGAAGGAAGGCAGTCTTCCAAGACAGGAACTGTAGTTCTGAAGATGCTGCTGGGTCAAAGGGGGGCAGTGTTAGTTTTTCCAACACGAAGTTAAGGTCCCATGTAGGCACTGGTGGTTTCCTTGGAGGATTGATGTTTTTAATTCCTCTTAGAAACTGTCTTAGGAGAGGATGAGAGAAGACAGGTGGATCAGTATTGTATTCCGCTGAAATTGCTGAAGCATGAATTTTAATGGAAGGGTAAAGACAGGCCATTGCGGAGCATTTCTGCCAAGTATTCCAGGATATGTGCCATGTTCATCACTGTCACATCTAGGCCCTTTGTGGTGCTCCAAGTGCGGAATCTTTTCCATTTTGCTGAGTAAGCCTTTCTTGTGGAAGGACGGCGGGCTTCCATGATGATATCCTTCACTCTCTTGGATAGCTTATCCTGGGAAGGAGTCAAGGTATTCTCCAGGCTGTTAGATGCAAGGTTTTCAGGTTGGAATGCAGGGTTTTGTAATTGTGCTGTGTCAGGAGAAGTGGCCATTGAGGAAGAGGCCGCGGTTTCGTGCGTGACATGCTCTTTAACAGTGGGTACCAGTGCTGTCTTGGCCAGTCCGGAGCTATCAGAATCACTTTTGGCTGCTCTGTCCTGATGTTCAGTAAGACCTTGGTCATTAATGGAAGAGGTGGAAATGCATACACTGTTAGAGTTCTCCAGCTGAAAGAGAGGGCGTCCACTTTCCATGCTTGTGGGTGGTATGTCCTTGAGCAGAATTTCTTCAGTTGATGATTGTGGTGGGATGCAAAAAGATCTATGTCCAGCCTCCCCCATGATTGTGTTATCTGAAGGAAGATGTCGGGGTGCAGCATCCATTCATGTGCATCCATGATATTTCTGCTTAAGCGGTCCGCCAGTATATTGTCTTTTCCTGGCACAAACTGTGATTGCAGCTCTATATTGAGTTTCAGGGAAAGTTCCCATAGATTCATTGCCAGTCTGCAAAGAGGGTAGTAATGGGTACCTCCTTGCTTGTTTATGTACCACATAACTGTGGTGTTGTCTGTCCTTATTAGCAGGTGGCCTTGATGCAGAAAGAGTTTGAAGGCCTCGATTGCATGTATCACTGCCAGCATTTCCTTTTGGTTTATGTGCATGTGTAGCTCCTTTTGTGAACATAGACCTTGAATACATCTGCCCTCCATGTGTGCTCCCCATCCGTGGTCTGAAGCATCCTTTGTAATGGTTTGGCTGGCTATCGGTTTGCTGAAGGGCAGACCCCTGTTTGACTGGCTTGCTTGCGCCCACCACAGAAATTCCTTTTGCAGGCATGGAATGAGTGGGATCAAAGTTTCTAAGCTGTGACTGTGCTGAGTCCATAAACTGCTTAGATACCATTGAAGTTTCCTCATATGCAGCCTTGCTTGTGGAATCAGAAGAATGCAAGATGCCATGTAACCCAGGGCCTGCAGGATTTTCCTTGCAGTCAGCTGAGTTTGTCTTGTCAGATTCTTGAAGTAATCCGGTAGTTGTCTTTGTTTTTCTTCTGTGAGAAAAAACATTTGGTTGGTTGTGTCTAGATCCGCACCCAGAAAAGTTATTCTTTGGGATGGAACAAGTCTTGATTTGTGAATGTTGACTGTATATCCCAAGGCCTGAAGTAGGTGGATGGCATAATTCAAGTGTTTTAACAAAGTTTGTTGGCTGTCTGCTTGTATAAGGCAGTCGTCCAGATATGGGTATATTTGAATCCCCTGAAGTCTGCAGTGTGCAATTACTGATGCCAGGCATTTCGTGAATACTCTGGGTGCAGTAGAGAAGCCAAAGGGCAATGCTGAGAATTGATAATGCTCTGAACCTGCAAGAAATCTGAGGTGTCTTCTGCAACTTTATCTGATAGGGACATGCAGGTATGCCTCCTTGAGGTCTAGAGTTACCAGCCAAGACCCCTTGCCCAGCATGGGAAGGAGTTGCTGTAGAGTCAGCATTTTGAATTTTGATACAATGAGATAACTATTCAGTGCGGACAAGTCGAGAATAGGCCTCCATTGTTTTTCTTTTCTTGGAACAAGGAATAGTCTGGAATAAAATCCTTGGCCTTGTTCTGAAAGCGGAACCTTTTCTATAGCTTTCATTTGCATTAAGCTGGAGATTTGTTTCAAAGCCTCTGCCTTTTGATTTGGTGGCAGGTCTGGCATGCCTTTTCTTTTTGGCAATGTGTGAAAATGGAACCTGTATCCTTTGTCTATTATTTGCAGTGTCCATTTGTCCCTTGTAATACTGTGCCAATTTTCTGAGAATAAAGAAAGCTTTCCGCCCAAAGGTGCTTCTAATTGAGCCCTGGTTGGCGGAATCAAAGTGAAGTCATTGAGTCTGTCCTTGTGCAGCAGTTGTAGGTCCTGCACTACCTCTCTGGTTGGGAGGCTGCCACTGACGTCCTCTGTAGGAGCCCCTAGCTTGCCCTCTACCTCTGGCACGCCTGTTCTTGCCTCTCTGAAATCTCTCTGTGTCTGGAAAGGACCAGTTCTTGGTAGGCCAATTTCTGCTGAATCTTGGTGGTTGGACTTGGAGAAAATCTTTGACTGTTTGTACAGATTTTGCCTTTTCCTCAAATTTCTTTAAGACCTCCTGAGCAGTGGAGCCAAATAACTTTTGCTTTTCCAGTGAATCATCCAGAAGCTTTGCTTTAACATGGTCTGGCAGAGATTGTTCCTTCAGCCAAGCATGCCTACGTATGATGCACCTGTCATAGCTGACCTACATGAAGCTTCCAATGCATCATAACCACACTAAGAAATGGTTGCTAACGTGTTGGGAGTTATGCACCAGATCCTGAAGTGATTTGCGATCTAGGGGTTCAGGAGAAGACAGTTTCTTATGCAATTCATCTAACAAATACTATTGGTACTGTATCATATGAAATTGACAATTTAATGCCCTCATAGAAAGAGTAGCAGAAGTATACACTTTTTTACCCCATCTCTCTAAAGCCCTGGACTCCCTTTCAGAGGGAAGTGGATTTTTAGAAGTGGCTGCTGTAACCCCTCCCTTTAGGGCCCTGGGAAATAGTTTCTGCATCAGCAGAGTGGGCCTTGTAAAGAAAATAATGCGAGTCCGGGACCCTGTAGTATCTATCGGGTTTGACAGGGGCCGGAGGAAGAGTGTCAGGGGTTATGCTTGACTCAGAGTACACAACATCAATGACATTCAAAACAGGAGGAATAGCCAAAGGTCTATGCTGAGGTAAATGCAGGAAAGTCCTTAATCTCTTCCTGGAATCAGAGAATTCCTGGCCCTGCCATTTGAAATGCTCTCTCATAGTGTGAAGGGTCTCCCCGAAGGATAGTTCTTCAGGAGGGGAGGCCGAGGGGATGGATTCCTCTGCATCAGAATCCTCGTAGGCCGAAAAAGTCTCCTCCTGGTAGTCAGAGAGGGCAGAGCCATCAGAGGCCTCATCTGAGGAGTGGGGATCAGAGGGCTCAACCCTGGGCCTTTTGTCTAGAGGAGGTTGAGAGCCCCTGTCCAGATGGGGTTGAGAGCCCCTAATTAAAGAAATAAGGTCCTCTGCTAAACTTAGAATCTGAGAACCTGTAGAGGGTCCCTGAGGAATAACCCTGGGAGGCATAGTTTTTGTGTGTTTAGCAGCTTTAGCCCTGGTGAATGCCTTTATGTACATGGAAGCAGGAGGCCTGGCTGCACCACGTGCTGGTGTAGCTTTGTCTAGAGGAATGGTGTCGGGGGTTTCCAAGACACCAGTTTCTGAAGGAAATTCAATAACCGACTCAGTAGGGACCTCCGGGGCCAAGGTTGTCGGTTGAGCGGTTTCGGTGGATGGAAGTACCAAGGACTCTGTTTCAGCGGAGACCGAGACACTCGTGGTAGGCCTAGCCGTGGTTTCAGCCGAAACCGCGGTCCGCGTGTGTCTGTCCTTGTCCTTCCGTTTCTTGGCTAAATGTGGAGTCGGAGTCTCCGACGGCATGTTGTAGGAGAAACTAGCCCCAAAAAATTCCTCTGCAAACTCCGCCCGACGCCTAAGAGTGCGTCGATTGAAGGAAGCACAGGCTGAACAGGCCGAGACGTCGTGGTCTGGGCCTAGGCAAGGGAGGCAGTAAGAGTGGAAATCCTTATGAGGTATTTGTTTCCCACAAGTTAAGCATTTATTAACTTTATCTGACATCGGCTGAGGCAAGAGAGAGTCCCCAACGGGGTACTTAGCTTTTGAAGTCTTCGGTTAGCTGAATTACAGGAGCTGGCCGACCGGCACTTGCGAACTGCTTCTGCTTCGGGCATCACGCGGCAAGAAAGACGGAGGAAGATGGCATCGGCTGACGCTTTTATACCCCAGGCGCTCTGACGTCGGGGAAAGGGCGACATCAGTCGACGCCGGACCCAGACTTTGGAATCCGGCCGACCAAAGGGCTGTCTGTGGCAGGGCAACCCATATGTGAGGACTGCAGATGCATCTTTGAAGGACATCGGATACAGTGTACTATCCACTTTGAAATAGTCTGCTTTGAAATAGCCTTTCCCTGTGATCCTGCAGCATATGCTACAAACAATTGCTCAGTTTTCCTAAAAGCTTTTGTTTTGTCCAAGTAGAAGCGTAACTGCCTGTGTATGTCCAATGAGTGCAAAAGTCTCTCCCCTTTATTCTGGGGATTTGGACAAAATGTTGGCAAGTGAATAGTTTGGTTAAGAGCCACACTGGATACCACCTTTGGCATAAATGTAGGGTTTGTTTTTAAAGAAACCCTGTCCTGATGAAAAATTATTAAAGGTTCCACTGCCATTAGTGCATGTAACTCTGAGACTCTTCGTGCTGAGGTTATTGCCAGAAGCAGAGCAGTTTTCCATGACACATTTTAATTCTGCTGAATTGGCTGGCTCAAAAGGAGGTAAAGTTAGTTTTTCCAAGACAAAGTTGAGGTCCCAAGTTGGTGTTGGTGCTCACCGGGGCGGTCTTATGTTTTTAGCTCCTCTGAGGTACTGTTTTAATAATGGATAAGAGAAAATAGGAGGATCCGTGTTGTAATGAGCTGAGATGGCAGAGGCGTGGATCTTAATCGATGAAAAGGATAGGCCTTTGTCCAGCATCTCAGTTAAGTATTGTAATATCTGAGGAATATTTGGAACAAGAGGGTCAAAGCTTTGAGCCTGGTTCCAGGTGCAGAATCTCTTCCACTTTTCTGAATAGGATTTCCTGGTGCTGGGCCTCCTAGCCTCCAAAATGACATCCATAACAGCTTTAGACAGAGGTGCTGGCTGCTTGGCTAAGTAATCTGCCATGCAGCCAGGTTTAAGGTTTTGAGCTGGCTGTGCAGGATCTGATTGTTTTGTTGAGTCAGAAGATGAGGAATTTGAGGTAAAATCCATGCTGGGCCTTCAGCCAAGTTCTTTAAGATTGGGTACCAGTGCTGGCGTGGCCAGTCTGGGGCAATCAGGATCATTTTTAGCCTTTCTGGTCTGGCTTTTAGGAGTACCTTTGAAAGGAGAGGCAGTGGTGGGAAAGCATAAACTTTTAGGGTTTTCCAGCTGAACAAGACAGCATCCACTTTCCATGCTTGTGTGTGGTAAGTCCTTGTGCAGAATTTCTGTAGTTGTCAGTTCAGAGGGGAGGCAAAAAGATCTATGTCTGGGCACCCCCATTTTTGTGTTATCATGCTGAATACTTGTGGATGTAATTTCCACTCTTGAGGATCCATGATGTTTCTGCTTAAGTTGTCTGCCAGAGTATTTTTCTTTCCTGGCAGGAATTATGCTTGCAGATGAACTTGATAGGTCAGTGCTGTGTTCCACAAAGTCATGGCTTGTCTGTAGAGGGGATAGGAATGAGTGCCCCCTTGCTTGTTTATGTACCACATAACTGTAGTGTTGTCTGACTTTAGTAATAGTTGCCCTGGATGCAGAAGTTCCTTTAAAGCTGTTAGGGCATTTTGTACAGCTAGCATCTCTTTTTGATTGATGTGAAGATGCATTTGGTCTGCAGCCCACTTGCCCTGAATACATTTTCCTGCCATGTTTGCTCCCCAGGTGTAATCTGAAGCATCTGTTGTTAGTGTCTGCCTGGCTGTGGGTAAAGTGAAAGGCTGTCCCTTGTTGTGGTGACATGCCTGTGCCCACCATCGAAACTCCTGTTGTAGGCAGGGAATAAGTGGTATTACTGTTTCCAAACTGTGACAGTGTTGAGTCCAAACACTTTTTAGGTACCATTGTAATTTCCTCATATGCAGTCTGGCATATGGTATTAGTAGTATGCAGGACGCCATGAACCCCAAGGCCTGCAGATTTTTTCTTGCAGTGAGTTGGGTTTTTGTTGCCATCAAATGAAAGTACTGAGTCAGTTGTCCTTGCTTGTCTGGTGTGAGATAAGCCATCTGGGCCGTTGTATTTGAGCTGGCACCCAGGAATATTATCTCTTGTGAGGGCACTAGTTTTGACTTCTTTTCGTTTACTGTGTACCCTAAGCAAATTAGCAATCTTTTTACAAACGCCAGATGCTTTAGAAGAAAGTCCTTGCTCTCTGCTTGAATAAGACAGTCGTCCAAGTAGAGATATATTTGAATTCCTTTTTGTCTGCAAAATGCAATTACTGGTGCCAGGCATTTTGTGAAGACCCTGGGCACAGTAGATAAGCCAAAGCGCAGTGCAGAGAATTGGTAATGCATTGTGCCAGCTATGAATCTGAGATATCTTCTGCAATTTTGTCTGATTGAGACATACAGGTATGCCTCTGAGGTCCAAAGTAACAAGCCAAGCCTTCTTGACCAGAATGGGAAGAAGTTGCTGTAGTGTCAACATTTTGAATTTCGGAACATCTAGGTAAGTATTTAGAGTAGATAGGTCCAGTATGGGTCTCTAGGCTTTGTCCTTTCTGGGGACCAAGAAAAGTCTTGAGTAAAATCATTGTCATTGTTCCTGTTGTGGCACTTTTTGAATAGCTCTCATGTCCATGAGGGCTGTAATTTGTTTTTGTGCCTCTGCCCATTGATTTTGTGACAGGTCTGGCATTGCTTTTGGCCTTGGTAGAGAGTGAAAGTGGAACCTGTAACCTTGAGACACAATATCCAGAACCCATTTGTCTTGGGTGATTATATGCCAATTTTGTGAAAAAAGAGCTAGTTTTCCCCCTAAGGGAGCTGCCAAAAGGTAAGTGCTTGGCATGTGAAGGGGAAGTCATTGGGACTGTTTCCTGTAAGGTTGTGACTTGTCTTCTCCTCCTTTTGGGGTAGAATCACCCCACTGTCGTGGACTGTAAGAGCCTTGGGGCTGACATCTGCTCTTGGGTGTCTGTATCTGCCCCTTTGTGGTCTGTCTGACACTGGAAAGGACCAATTTTTAGAAGGCCAATTTCTGCTAAATCAAGGTGGCTGTACCTGTAAGAAATCCTTCACTGTTTGCATAGATGTTGCCTTATCCTCCATTTTCTTTAATACCTCTTCTGCCTTAACACCAAACAAGATATCATGCTGTAAAGGAACATCCAATAATTTTGCCTTAACATGATCAGGTAAACCTTGTTCTTTTAACAAAGCATGCCTTCGAATCAAAGATCCTGTAACTGCGGCTCTACAAGAAGCCTCTAATGAATCAAAACCACATTGCAGAGTATGTTCTCCCACCTTCTGAGCTTGTAAGCATTTTCTGTTTTAACAGAAATATTAAATATTGTTGGTATTTAAGCATGTGGAACTGGCAATTTAAAGCCCTTACTGCTAATGTTGCTGAAGTGTAAACTTTCTTCCCCCATCTATCTAATGCTCTAGAATCCCTGTCAGAGGGAACTGGATTTTTAGCAGTGGAAGCTTTTACCCCTCTGGGACCCTGGGAAATAGTTTCTGGGTCAGCATCAGGGTTTTTATAAAGAAATTTGTGAGAGTCAGGGATTCTGTAGTACCTATCTGGCTTGACTGATGCTGGGGGCAAAGAATCAGGGGTTAAACTGGATTCAGAGAACACATCATCCACAATATCTACCACAGGCAGAATAGCAAGGGGCCTGTGCTGAGGCAATAAAAGAAAATCTCTGGGCCTTTTCTTGGATTCTGAATAATCCTGCTCTCCCAATGGAAATGCTCCCTCATGGTATGTAAAGTTTCCCCAAAAGAGTAATCCTCCGGAGGAGAGGCTGAAGGCATAGATTCTAAAGCATCACAGTCCTCATAGGGGGGTAAAGAGTATCCCTGGTCTGAAGAGGAATCAGAAGAAATGGAAACCTGGTCAGAGGAATCATAGTCTGTATCCTGCCTAGGCCTTTTATCAGGAGGGGGATGGGAACTCCTGATCAGAGTAATTAGGTCTTCGGCCATTTTGAGCATCTGCTTTTTAGGCATGGAGGCCTGTCCAGGTGAAGGCTGTACTTATTTCTTTGTCTTTAATGGAGTTTTAGACTTGGTTGTTGTTTTGATGGTAAGCTGTGAAGGTCTGAAAACACCCTCAGAAGCCGATGCCTGCTCAGCGGCTCCGGGCTCATCTGAGGGGTTAATTTCCGTAGGCCCAATACATTGAGTTTCCAGAGGCCTAGAAATCTCCACGTGGGAGCTGGAGGCGGCCTGTGGCTGAGGTAGTAGGTGCCAGGGGCTGCGAATGAGCCTCACTGAGAACCAGCGACTGGCCTAGAACAGGCTTCATCGTCAGTTTTGGACCTCGGATGCCTGTCCTTATCTTTGTCTTCGCGTTTTTTGTGTATTCCGGACGTCGGTTGTTCCGACGGCATGGTATAATTGAACCTTCGGCCAAAATAATGGCGAGCAAAATCAAACCGACGTTTAATAGTGTGCTTGTTAAATCTAGCACAAAACCGACAACTAGTGACGTTGTGGTCTGGGCCTAGGCATGGAATACAGTAAGAATGAAAATCCTTATGAGGTATTTGCTTCCCACAAGAAATGCAATTATTAACTTTTACTGACAATGGTCTGATGCAATAAAAAGTTTCCCCAAAGGGGTACTTAGCTTTATTGAAGACTTCGGTTCTGAAGTCGGCCGACCGGCACTTGCAAACTTCTTTTGCTTCGGGCACCGCTCGGCAAGAAAGGCTGAAGAAAATGGCGTCGGCTGCATCTTGTATACCGCAGGCGCACTGACATCAGGGAAGAAGCGACAGCAACCGACGCCGGACCAAGACTTTGGAACTCTGGCCGAATGCGGGACCGCCTGATGGCAGGATAACCCAAGTGTAATGACTGCAGCAGTGAAACACGATGATCACAAAAAATTTACCTCCAACTAAAAGGAAATACACCAAAAAGGCATTTGAGCATAGTGAAGGAAAGAAGAGGTATAATAACAGAGAAGAAAGGGGGCTGGTGGGTAGGTAACCCGGACTGCAACAGTGAATACACTCGAACATCTACATTTATGGTAAGTGTACACAAAGTACAGTTTTGTACCTACCATAAATGTAGATGTCCGATAGGTATGCATCTGCAGTCATAACATATGGGTTGTCCTGCCTCAGGCAGCCCATTCAGTCGGCCGGATTCCAAAGTCTGGGTCTGGCCTCGGCTGTCGCACTTCACCCGACGTCATAGCTCCTGGGGTATAAAGGCATCAGACGATGCCATTTTCCTCAGTGTTTCTTGCCCCAGATGCCAGGTGCCCTCTAGGAAGGCTAAATTTGGATAAAAGTAGAAAATTCCAAACAGTAGAAAGCAAAAAGTATATATACATATATACATACAAACAAATACACCATAATAGATTCCCCCAGCTAGCTAAGAGAGGAGAAAGTACCCTAGGAATACCACAGAGGGGAAGGAGGGTGGGTAATCCTGACTGCAGATGCATACCTATCGGACATCTACATTTATGGTAGGTACAAAACTGTACTATGTCCTTCAAGGATGCATCTGCAGTCATAACATATGGGTAGAATACCATAGCCAAACTGGGGGAGGAGGCACTAAGATAATGATGGTGTAGTTAAGATCCCTTGTAAAACTGCAGTTGCAAAACCTGCTTGGGATCTGGAGTATAAAGGAAGTTTGTAATGCTTGGCAAATGTATGCACGGAGCTCCAAGTAGCAGCTTCTAAAATGTCTTTGGTAGCCACTCCTCGTAGGAAAGCTGCAGTGGTGGCTGTGGCTCTTGTGGAGTGAGGCCTGATATTTTCAGGAGTTGTCTTTCCATGAAAAGAGTAGCAGAATCGAATGCAATTTCCTATCCATTTTTGAAATTGTCTGTTTGGAAATTGCTTTTCCTTGCACTCCTGTTGCATATGCTACCAGAAGCTGGTCAGTTTTTCTGCTGGTCTTAGTTCTGTCCAGATAGTAGCGCAGTTGTCTGTGTACATCCAAGGTGTGCAGTAGTTTTCCCCCCTGTTCTGTGGGTTAGGGAAGAACGTAGGTAAATGAATAGCTTGGTTCAAGGATACCCTGGATACCACCTTTGGCATGAAAGTAGGATTGGTTCTCAGGGACACTCTATCCTGGTGAAAGATAAGGAAAGGCTGCACTGCCATTAATGCCTGTAACTCGGATACCCTTCTTGCTGAAGTGATTGCTAGAAGGAAAGCAGTTTTCCAAGATAAGAACTGTAAGTCTGCTGATGCTGCTGGTTCAAAAGGGGGAAGTGTTAATTTTTCCAGCACAAAATTGAGATCCCATGCAGGCAGAGGTGGTTTCCTTGGAGGTTTTACATTTTTGATCCCTCTTAAAAATTGTCTGAGGAGAGGGTGAGAGAAGATAGGAGGATCCATGTTGTACTCTGCTGAGATTTTTGAAGCATGAATCTTAATGGAAGAATAGGACAGGCCATTGTGGAACAGTTCTGCTAAGTATTCTAGGATGTGTGCTAGGTTTGCCAGTGTGACATTTGTTCCCTTTGATGCATTCCAAATGAGGAATCTCTTCCATTTGGCTGAGCATGTTTTCCTTGTGGAGGGTCTGTGAGCCTCCCGGATAATGTCCTTGACCCTCTGAGATAAAATAGATTGGTTTTGTTTTATGCAATTTTCCAGGCAGTTAGCTGCAGTGTTTTCAAGTTTGGATGCAGGGTCTTGTAGTTGTTCTGCGTTAGAAGTAAAGGCCATAGAGGTAGAGGCCATGAGTTTGTCCGAGACATGCTTCACAGTAGCGGGTACCAATGTTGCCTTGGCCAGTCTGGAGCTATCAGAATCACCTTTGGCTGTTCCTCCCTGATCTTCAGTAGAACTTTGTACATCAATGGGAGAGGTGGAAAGGCATAAACTGTCAGGGCCTTCCAGCTGAAAGAAAGGGAGTCCACCCTCCAGGCTTGTGGGTGGTATTCTCTTGAGCAGAATTTCTTCAGTTGGTGGTTGAGTGGGGAGGCGAACAGGTCTATCTCTGGCATTCCCCATTTCTGTGTTATGTTTTTGAAGATGTCTGGATGCAGCATCCATTCGTGAGCATCCGTGGTAGTTCTGCTTAAGCTGTCTGCTAGTGAATTCTCTTTTCCTGGTACGAATCTGGCCTGCAGTTGAATGTTGAGATTCAGGCCTAGGTTCCACAGGTCCATTGCCATCCAGCATAGAGGGTAGGAATGCGTGCCTCCCTGTTTGTTGATGTACCACATGACTGTGGTATTGTCCGTCCTTATCAGCAGGTGTCCTTGCTGGAAGAATGATTTGAATGCCTTGATTGCATGCTTCACTGCCAGCATCTCCTTTAGATGTGTGTAGATTCAGCTGGTCTTGAGACCATAGGCCTTGGATACACTTGTCTTCCATGTGTGCCCCCAGGCCTAGGTCTGAGGCGTCCGTGGTGATGGTCTGCCTTGGTTGTGGTTTGTGGAAAGGCAACCCTCTGTTGGTCTGGCAAGCCTGAGCCCACCACAGGAATTCTTTTTTCAGGCATGGAATGATTGGTGTCATGGTTTCTAGACTGTGCCTGTGTTGAGACCATACATTCCTTAGGTACCATTGTAATGTTCTCATATGGAGCCTGGCATGTGGGATCAAGATTATGCAAGATGCCATGTAACCCAGGGCCTGCAGAACTTTCCTTGCAGTAAGCTGAGTTTGTCTTGTCAATGCCATGAAGTAGACTGGTAGTTGCTTTTGTTTTTCTTCTGTGAGAAAAGCCATCTGAGTTATTGTGTCCAGTTCTGCACCCAAAAATGTTATCCTTTGGGATGGCACTAGTCTTGACTTCTGTATGTTGACTGTGTATCCCAAGGCTTGCAACAGTTGTATGACATAGGCCAAATCCTTTATTATTTTTGTCTTGTTGTCCGCTTGTATTAGGCAGTCGTCCAGGTATGGGTAGATCTGAATTCCCTGAAGCCTGCAATGTGCAATTACTGATGCCAGGCATTTCGTGAATACTCTGGGCGCAGTAGATAAACCAAAGGGCAATGCTGAGAACTGATAATGCTCTGATCCTGCAAGAAATCTGAGGTGTCTTCTGCAATCTGGTCGTATAGGGACATGCAGGTATGCCTCCTTCAGATCTAGAGTCACCAGCCAAGACTCCTTGCCCAACATGGGAAGAAGTTGCTGTAGGGTCAGCATCTTGAATTTTGGTACAATGAGATATGTGTTCAGTGCGGACAAGTCGAGAATAGGCCTCCATTGAGTTTCTTTTTTTGGTACAAGGAATAGTCTGGAGTAAACTCCTTGGCCTTGTTCCATAGATGGTACCTTTTCTATTGCTCTCATCCTTAGCAAGTTGATGATTTGTTTTGGAGCCTCTGACTTCTGGCTTGGTGGAAGGTTTGGCATTCCTGTCTTTTTTGGTAAAGTGTGGAAGTGAAACCTGTAGCCTTTGTCTACTGTTTGCAATGTCCATTTGTCTCCTGTAATGCAATGCCAGTTTTTTGAAAATAAAGCTAACTTTCCGCCCAAAGGTGCTTCCAGTTGTTCCCTGGTAGGCGGAATCAGAGCCAAGTCATTGTGTCTGTCCTGTGGAAGTTGTTGTAGTGGCAGTTGTGGCGGTACTCCTCTGGTTGGCAGGTCGCTACTGACGACCCCTGTAGGCACCCCTTGATTGACCTCTGCCTCTTGTGCGTCTATTTCTGCCTCTTTGTGCTCTGGAGGTGTCTGGAAAGGACCAATTCTTTGAAGGCCAATTTCTGCTGAACCTCGGAGGTTGGACCTGCAGAAAATCCTTGACTGTTTGCACAGATTTTGCTTTATCTTCCACTTTCTTTAGAACCTCCTGTGCAGGGGAGCCAAATAAACTTTGTTTCTCCATAGGGGCATCTAGGAGTTTAGACTTAACATGGTCTGGCAAGGATTGCTCTTTTAGCCAGGCATGCCTTCGAATCACTGCTCCAGTCATAGCTGATCTAAATGAAGCCTCCAGTGCATCATAGCCACATTTTAAGAAATGATTACTGACCTGCTGAGAGTTGTGTACCAAATCCTGAAGGGACTTACGGTCTAAAGGTTCAGGAGAGGAAAGCTTTTTATTCAGCTGATCTAACAAAAATTCCTGGTACTGTATCATGTGAAATTGACCGTTTAAATCCCTGGCAGACAGAGTAGCAGATGTATAAACCTTTTTACCCCATCTCTCTAATGCTCTTGATTCTCTTTCAGAGGGTAGGGGGTTTTTGGCAGAGGCAGCTGCAACACCCTTAGGGCCCTGAGAAATAGTTTCTGGGTCTGCAGCGTGGGCCTTATACAAGTGGAAATGAGAAGCCGGGACCCTGTAATATCTGTCAGGTTTGGCAGGGGCCGGGGGAAGAGAATCAGGGGCAGAACTGGCATCATTGTATGCATCAACAACTGATAGTACAGGTGGTATGGCTAAAGGCCTATGCTGTGGCAAGTGTAAAAAAGTCCTTAGCCTTTTCCTAGAATCAGAAAAACCCTGACCCTGCCATTGAAGTGTTCCCTCATTGAGTGTAGAGTTTCCCCAAATGAAAATTCTTCTGGGGGGGGAGGCAGAAGGAATGGAGTCTTCTGCATCCGAATCCTCATAAGGTGAGTATGGTCCTTCCTGATGGTCTGATAAATCTGATCCATCCGAGGAATAGTCAGAGGAGAGAGGTTCAGGGGGGTTCAGTCCTAGGCCTTTTTTCAGGAGGAGGTTGTGAGGCCCTGTCTGGGTGAGGTTGGGATCCCCTGATCAGAGATATAAGGTCCTCAGCAAGGCTGAGAATCTGAGAACTTGAGGAAGGTCTGTGAGAGGAAGTTTTTGTAGGTAAGGCCTTGGAAAATTTAGCTGCTTTAGCCCTGGAGAAGGCCTTAATAGACATAGAAGCAGGGGGTCTAGCTGCCCCACGTGCAGGAGTAGAGATGTCCAACGGAATGGTGTCGGACAATTCTTGTGCGCCTGCTTCTTCGGTAGGAATTTCTGTAGCCGACTCAGCCAGGGCCTCTGTGGCCTCGGTTGTCGGAGGCATGCTTTCGGCAGAAGGAAGAACCGAGGAGACTGTTTCAGCCGAAATCGAGACACTCGCGGTAGGCCTAACCGTGGTATCAGCCGAATCCGCGGGCCGCGAGTGTCGGTCCTTTTCCTTGCGTTTTTTGGCTAAATGTGTAGTCGGAGTCTCCGACGGCATTTTATATGCAAAAGCAGGACCAAAAAACTCTTCTGCAAACTCCGACCGACGTCTAAGTGTCCGTCGGTTGAAGGAAGCACAGGCTAAACAAGCTGATACGTCGTGGTCTGGGCCTAAGCAAGGAAGGCAGTAAGAGTGGAAATCCTTATGAGGTATTTGTTTCCCACAAGTTAAACAATTATTTACTTTGTCTGACATCGGCTGAGGCAAGAAAGAGTCCCCAACGGGGTACTTAGCTTTTTTAGAAGTCTTCGGTAGCTGAAATCTCTGGATCTGACCGACCGGCACTTGCGAACAGCTTCTGCTTCGGGCACCGCGCAGCAAGAAAGACTGAGGAAAATGGCGTTGGCTGATGCCTTTATACCCCAGGAGCTATGACGTCGGGTGAAGTGCGACATCAGCCGAGGCCAGACCCAGACTTTGGAATCCGGCCGACCGAAGGGCTGCCTGAGGCAGGACAACCCATATGTTATGACTGCAGATGCATCCTTGAAGGACATCTGTACTATGTTCTTCGCGTTTCACTGTTGCAGTCATTACATTTGGGTAGAATCCCAAATCTACGGACGTGAGGATGAAATTATACAGCATTAGGAGCAGCAATAAGGCCCTGAGGACAGCAATGGCAAAGCCTGCCCTGGATTTAGAAAAGAGAGGTAAATGGCAATGTTTTGTGGACGTATGAACTGAGCTCCAGCTTCTAGAATGTCTCTGGTAGGAACCCCTCTGAGAAAAGCTGACGAAGTAGAGGCAGCCCTGGTGGAATGGGATATGATCCCCTTGGGGACAGGTAGCAGAAACGAATACAATGGCTTATCCATTTTGAAATAGTCTGCTTTGAGATAGCCTTCCCCTCTGCCCCAGCAGCAAATGCCACCAGTAGTTGCTCAGACTTTCTTAGAGATTTTGTCCTGTTTAAGTAGAATCTTAGTTGTCTGTGTACATCAAATGAATGCAGAATCCGCTGCCCCTTGTTCTGCGGATTTGGGAAAAAAGTTGGCAGATGAATGGTCTAGTTAACAGCCACACTGGATACCACCTTAGGCATAAAAGAAGGATTGGTCCTGACGGCCACCCTGTCCGGATAAAAGATAATGAAAGGCTCCACTGCCATGAGAGCCTGAAGTTCTGAAATCCTTCTAGCTGAAGTGACTGCTAAAAGAAAGGCCGTCTTCCAAGAAAGAAGCTTTATGTCTGCAGTAGCAGCTGGTTGAAAAGGAGGTAGGGTGAGTTTTTCCAGCACAAAATTGAGGTCCCACGCAGGTGTTGATGCTCTCCTGGGAGGTCTCATATTTTTGGCCCCTCTGAGGTACTGCTTTAGCAGGGGTTGAGAAAAGAGAGGAGGGCTCTGTGTTGTAATGAGCCGAGATGGCAGAGGCATGGATTTTTAAAGAAAAAAAAAAAAAAAGACAGGCCCTTGTGAAGCATCTCACTTAAATATTGCAGAATCTGAAGAATATTGGGCATTGCTGTGTTTATTCCTTGTGCTTGGCTCTAGGCACAGAATCTCTTCCATTTATCAGCATAAGATTTTCTAGTACTAGGCCTTCTAGCCTCCAAAATGTCATCCATCACAGGTTTACTGAGAGATGTGATTGGTGAAATTAGTTGATGAGCCATGCTGCAAGATTCAGAGTTCGGAGCTGAGTGTACAGAATTTGATAGTTCTGCTGAGACAATAGATGAGGTGTTAGAGGCAAGTACCATGGAGGAGGGTGTGACATTCCTTAGAAGCGGGTACCAGTGTTGGCGAGGCCAGTTTGGAGCAATCAGAAACATTTTTGGTTTTTCCTGTCTGACTTAGTAAAACCTTGGAGAGCAGAGGCAGCGGGGGAAAGGCATAGACTGATAGGTTTTTCCAACTGAAGGACAGAGCCATCCACTTTCCAAGCTTTCCTGTGATGAATTCTTGTACAGAATTTGTCTAACTGGAAGTTTTGGGGAGAGGCAAAGAGATCTATGTCTGTGCTCTCCCATTTTCGTGTCAACATGCTGAAGATTTGTGGATCCAGTTTCCATTCGTGTGGGTCCATAAGATTTCTGCTTAGGTCGTCTGCCAGAGTATTTGCTTTCCTGGCAGGAATCGAGCTTGTAGATGTATTCGGTAAGTCAAGGCTGTGTTCCACAAGGCCATGGCTAGTCTGCAAAGGGAGTAGGAGTGGGTACCCCCCAATTTGTTTATGTACCACATAAATGTGGTATTGCCCGTCTTTATCAGTAGTTGTCCTGGGTGAAGGAAGTCCTTGAAGGCTGTCAGAGCATTCTGTACAGCTAGCATTTCTTTCTGGTTGATATGTAGGTGCATTTGATTTGGGTTCCATTCACTATGAATGCATCTCCCTGCCAGATGGGCCCCCCAAGCATAGTCTGATGCGTCTGTACTCAGGATTTGGGTGGCAGGGGGTAGAATGAATGACAGTCCCTTGTTTTGGTCACAGGCCTCTGCCCACCAAAGGAACTCCTGTTGCAGGCAAGGAATGAGAGGAATCATTGTTTCTAGGCTGTGACAATGCTGACTCCATAAGCTTTTTAGGTAACATTGAAGTTTCCTCATATGCAGTCTCGCATATGTAATTAGTAGAATGCAGGATGCCATGAACCCCAAAGCCTGCAGAATTTGTCTTGCAGACAGCTGGGTTTTTGTGGCCACTTGTTTGAAGTATGTTATCAATTGAATTTGTTTGTCTGGCATGAGGTAAGCCATCTGGGCAGTTGCATTCAGGCTTGCACCCAGGAATGTAATTATTTGAGAGGGTACCAGTTGTGATTTATTTTGTTTATGGTGTACCCTAGGCATGTTAGAAGCCTTTTTACAAATGCCAGATGTTGTAGAAGAGTGTCCTTGTCCTCTGCCTGAATTAGACAATCGTCCAGATAAGGATAAATTTGAATGTTTCTTTGTCTGTAAAATACAATCACTGGTGCCAGGCACTCTGTGAAGACCCTGGGTGCAGTAGATAAGCCAAAGGGCAGTGCAGAGAACTGGTAATGCAAACAGCCTGCTTTGAAGCGCAGGTATCTTCTGCAAGATTCCCTGATTGGGATATGCAGGTAAGCCTTTTTTAGGTTTAGAGTTACCAACCAGGCATTCTTGCCTAGCATAGGCAGTAGCTGTTGTAGAGTCAGCATCTTGAATTTTGGAATGTCCAGGAAAGTATTTAGAATGGACAAGTCCAGAATTGGATGCCATGATTTGTCTTTTCTGGGTACCAGGAAAAGTCTTGAATAAAAACCTTGTCCTTTTTCCTTTTCTGGTACTGGCTGAATAGCCCCCATATCCATGAGGGACATGACTTGTTTCTGTGCCTCTGCCCACTGATTTGGAGGCAGATCTGGCCATCCGTTTGGAATTGGCAATGTGTGGAAATGAAATCTGTACCCCCGGGATACTATATTTAAGACCCACTTGTCCTGGGTAATTAGATGCTAATTTTGAGCATGAAGTGTTAGCCCCCCCCCCCAAATGGGCTGCCAAAAGATAAGTGCTTGGAAATGGCAGAGGAAAGTCATTAAGACTGTTTACCATAGGGTGGTGCTTTGCTACTTCCTGATTCTGAGGTGGAGGCACCTCATTGTTTTGTCCTGTAAGATCCTTGTGACTGAAACCTGGAGTCCTTCGAGTATCTGGGTTTGACCTGAGTGGCTCTGTTGGGTACTGGATAGGACCAATTCTTAGTAGGCCAGTGCCTACTGAACCTGGGTGGCTGCACTTGCAAGAAATCTTTTACAGTTTGCATAGATTTAGCTTTGTCTTCCATCTTTTTCAAAACTTCTTCTGCCTTATTACCAAACAGACTGTCCCGCTGTAAAGGAGCATCCGACAATTTAACTTTAACATGATAAGGCAGATTTTGCTCCTTCAGCCAAGCATGCTGAAGAAAATGGCGTCGGCTGCATCTTTTATACCCCTGGCACACTGACATCAGGGAAGAGGCGCCAGCAACTGACGCCGGACCTAGACTTTGGAATTCTGGCCGACTGAGGGTAGCCTGCCAGCAGGATAACCCAAGAGTAATGACTGCAACAGTGAAACAGGATGAACATCCACATTGCAAAGTATGCTTTCCAACGTGTTCAGCTGAATGCAATAAATGTTGTAACTCTTTATTTTCCATACAATCAGAAATCAACATAATTTTCTGTTTCAGTATGCCAATGACATGCTGTTGATATTTAAGCATATGAAATTGATAGTTTAATGCCCTGATTGCCAGGGTTGCAGACGTATAAACCTTCTTACCCCATCTATCCAGCACCCTGGAGTCTCTATCAGAAGGGGTAGGATTTTTAGCAGTAGAAGCCTTAACACCCTTGGGACTCTGAGAAATTGTTTCAGGGTCAGCAGTAGGAGTTTTGAAAAGAAACTTGTGGGAGTCAGGAACCCTGTAATATCTGTCTGGCTTACTAGGAGCCGGAGGCAGGGAATCAGAAGCCATGCTGGATTTTGAGAAAACATCAACAATGTCTAAAACAGGAGGTAGAGCAAAGGCCTATGCTGAGGAAGAAGATGAAAATCCCTAAGCCTCTTTTTGGTTTCTGAAAAATCCTGACTCTCCCAATGAAAATGTTCCCTTAAGGTATGCAAAGTCTCTACAAAAGAAAAATCCTCAGGAGGAGAAGCAGAAGGGATGGATTCTTCTGCATCAGAGTCCTCATAAGGGGGAATAGAAAATTCCTGATCAGAGGAGGAAGAAGAAATGGAAACCTGATCTGAAGATTCATAATCAGTGCCTTGCCTAGGCCTCTTAGCAGGAGGGCATTGGGAACCCCTGATCAAGGTAATTAAATCCTCAGCCATTTTGATCATTTGTTTTTTAAGCATAGAGGCCTGAGCACGTGGTTCATGCATCAGTTTTTTAGACATAGAAGTTGGTTTTGGCCTTGTTTTTGATGATGGCGTCTGTTTAATATACAGATCTTTAGGCCTGAAAATACCCTCAGAAGCCGGTGCCTGCTCAGCGGCTCCAGACCCAACCAAGGGAGAGACATCTGCGGGTTCAATACTTGAAGAGTTTCGCAGCATACCGGACTCAGAATGGGTCTCGGTAGAGGCCTGAGGCCTGCGATTCAAAAGTCGTGGGCATAAGGGGCTGCGAAAGCACCTTACTGAGTACCGGTGAACCGGCATCTGGCTTGGAAGTAGCTTCGCCGTCGGTTTTGGACCTCGACTGTCTGTCTCTTTTTCTTTGGGTTTTTTGTGTATTCCGGTAGTCAGATTGCTAACCGACGACATTTCAGGATAGTTAAAACTTGATCCAAAGTATTTAGAAGCCAAAATATACAGATGCTTAATAGTGCGTTGGTTAAATTTAGCACAAAACCGACAGCAAGGCATGTTGTGGTTAGGGCCTAGGCAAGGAATACAGTACAAATGAAAATCCTTAGGAGTTATTTGCTTCCCACAAGTAATACAACAATTAACTTTTACTGACCTCAGTAAGGAGCAAGAAAAAGTTTCCCAGTTTGAAGACTTCGGTTCTGAAACTAGAAAAATGAAAATTTCAGGAGTCGGACGACCGGTACTTGCGAACTGCTTCTGCTTCGGGCACCGAGCGGCAAGAAAGACGGATTAAAATGGCATCGGCTGCATGTTTTATACCCCTGATGACCTGACGTCATGGAAGAGGAGACAGCAACCGACGCAGGACCCAAGACTTTGTTATTCAGGCTGACTGAGGGCAAACTGCCAGCAGATTACCCCAAATGTAATGACTGCAACAGTAAAACACGAAGAACATCCAGTGTGCCATGCAATCACAGCCCTTAAGGCAAAATAACATACCCAACATGCTAGTAATAGGTGACTCTATAGTCAGGCACACTGACATCCCACTCACTAGGCTAAATAAGGAGAAGGTTACTGTTAGCTGCCTGTTCGGTGCCAGGATCCACCACATAACAAACACTCAGGTCACTCCAGAACAAGTACAAATACGACTCTGTCATTGTCCATGTTGGTGTGAATTACCTGAGCCATACCTCCCTGGACTACATGAAAAGAGACATAGAAGAACTCTCTGATCTTGTAGCCCAGGCCAGTATGACCCTGACCCAGAGTAGCATCCTGCCCTCACCAAGAATGATTCCACAGTATGAAGAAAAAATTATCAATTTCAACAATTGGCCAAGTTTCTGGTGTCATTCAAACGGGATCCAGTGTCTGTCCACCTGGGATGACATGCTCGACAAGCCACACTACTTCGCTAGAGACGGCTTGCACCTGTCACTCTTAGTCTTTTGAATAATGGCCAAGGCTCTTGCCACCTCCATAGTGCCTTTTTTAGGCAAGGCTCAAAAAACAAACCCACCACCATAAATAGCACAAGTAACAAAAAACTGAGGGTGATGCTACTCAATGCCAGAAGTCTAAACCTCAAAATGCACGCACTCAAGGCACTCCTCAGTATGGAGAAAATCAATATATGTGCAGTAACAAAAACCTGGTTTAAGGCTCCAGAGAGCACCCCAGCACTACCAGGCTACAACTCATACCATACATTTCAGCCAAGAACCCAAACCGAAATACAAAAGGCGGGGGCGTATCCATATTCATCAAGGATACCCACACCTCCAGGTTAGTGCCACAGCACGATGCCTCAGAGATCATCCACATACAACTAACAAAGGGCAAAACTGCAATTCAAATTGTAGCTTACTACAGATCACCCACCATGTCCCAGGACCCCCATTCCAATTTTCTGAAAACACTGGGAAATATAAACATCCTACCAAACACCCTAATATTGGGTGATTTCAATTACCCAAACATTAATTGGGAGAACTACTCAAGTACTAACTCCCTTGCCCAACATTTCCTAGAATTTATAAACTCAAACGCCCTGGATCAACTGGTCAACACTCCCACCAGAGGTGACAATATATTGGACCTGGTCATCACCAAACATGGGCGACCAGTGCTCCACACCCTCACTGGTTAAATCTGACCATAAACAAATCACTTTGGATATCCACATACCACCCCCCCCCCCCACCCCCACCCCCGGACAAGGAAACCACCATGAAAAACTTTTCAAAAGCAAACTTCACATTACTTAAGACCAAGGTGGAAAGTTTCAAAGCCCCCATGCTAAAGGATAACATTGTCCAAGCTGCAAAATCCTTTACTAATGCAGTCTATGGTCACCTACAAGAATGCATGTATCATGCTATCCCAAGCAAAATCAAGACTCACTCCTCCAAGAAAAGGAAACCAGTCTGGTGGACTCCTGCCATAAACAAGCTGCACAACAGAAGGAAGAAACTAGTACAAAAAAGAGTAAAATCCCAAGAAGGGAAGACATCCCTGATCAGTATAAGCAAGAAACTATGATCCCTCATAAAATCATCCAAGGTGAGTTTCGAAAGATAACCACAAGGCATTCTTTAGCTATGTCAAGAATCTAAGTGGCAATGCTCAGATCTGCTCGGAGTTAGTGCAGAATGGTACAAAATACACTGAGCCGACTGATATGGCCAACATCCAGGCAGACAGGTTCAGCGCAAACTTCACCCCCCTCTCACCCTCAAAAGGGCCCATAACCATACCAGAAGAATGTGGACCTCCTGAAATCACAGGCACTCAGGTTAAAACAGCCCTCTCCAAAGCCAAATACACAGCATCAATGGGACTGGGCGGAGTCCCACGCTGCATCCTACATGAGCTCAAAGACGAACTAACCCCTCACCTAAACACAGTGTTCAAACTCAGCCTCTCCACAGGTTACATACCCAAAGAGTGGCACACAGCAACGGTTATTCCTCTCCACAAAGGTGGAGCCACAACAGACCCCGGGAACTATCACCCTATAAGCCTGACTAGCTTGGTCTGCAAGGCTATGGAGCGCATCATCATGGAACTCATTAACAAAGACATTGGGAACCTCCAAACAATGGACCCTACCCAGTTCAGCTTTGTTAAGGGCAGATCATGCCTCCTAAACCTGGTGGACTTCTTTGAGACAGTTACCAAGGCTATAGACGAGGGAAAGGTGGTACCCACAGCCTACCCAGACCTCGCAAAGGCCTTTGATACCATTCCCCATTCTGGTATTATAGACAAGCTCACCAGCCTGAACATAAACCCCTACGTCACAAGATGGGTTGGCAAATGGCTCATGGACAGAACCCACATGGTAAGAGTTGCGGGAGATAGGTCTGACTCTAAACCGGTTATAAGTGGCGTTCCCCTGGGCTCAGTCCTAGGACCCCTCCTGTTTGGCATATCCTTCTCAGAGGTACAGGCAAGCACAGCAGGACTATGGCTGACTAAGTTCGCAGACGACTGCAAACTAGGGGCTGTAATTGACTCCAGCTGACACAGACATCCTCCAAAAGGGTCTCACTGAGACGGACACCTGGTGTCAAAATCATGGCCTCAAACTAAATGCTAAAAAGTGCACAGTCATCCCCTTTGGAAAAAAACAAAGTACCCACAAACTACCACATAGGTGGCAGTCCCCTAAATACGGGAGACATAATAAGGGATCTGAGAACCCAAGTAGATAGTAAACTCTCCTTTGATAATCAGATTGCCAAAGTGGTTAGAAAATCCTTCTACGTGGCGCACCTCATCACAAAAGGGTTTGCATCCAGATCAAAAGAGGTCATTGTTCCCCTCTACTCATCGCTCATCGGACCCATCAGAGTACAACGCCCCATTTGGGATGTATCTTACAAGACACCTGCAACAGCTGGAAAGACCACAGACGTACCTCACCAAGAGGATCACTGGCCTCAAACAAATGCCCTATGCAGCTCAAATGAAGAAACTCCAGTTGTACTCAGTTGCATACCACCTACTCAGAGGTGATGTCTGCCTGACATAAAAGGCCATGCCTAACCCAGAAAGTACAGTTTTGTACCTACCATAAATGTAGATGTCCGATAGGTATGCAACTGCAGTCCTGACATATGGGTTGTCCTGCCTCAGGCAGCCCTTCGGTCGGCCGGATTCCAAAGTCTGGGTCCGGCGTCGGCTGATGTCACCCTTTCCCCGTCAGAGTGCCTGGGGTATAAAAGCATCAGCCGACGCCATCTTCTTCAGTGTTTCTTGCCCCAGATGCCAGGTGCCTTCTAAGGAAGGCTAAATTTTGAAAATAGAGAAAAAATTCCAGACAAGTACAACAACATAAAAACAAATACACCATAAAAGATTACCCCAGGTAGCTAAAATGAGGGGTAGAAACCCAAAAGAATACCACTGAGGGGTAGGTGGGAAGGAAAACCTGACTGCAGTTGCATACCTATTGGACATCTACATTTATGGTAGGTACAAAACTGTACTATGTCCTTCAAGGATGCAACTGCAGTCCTGACATATGGGTTGAATACCATAGCCAACCTGGGGGTGGGAGGCACTAAGACAAAGATGGTGTAGCTAAAATGCCCTGAAGGACTGCAGAAGCAAACCCTGCTCTGGATCTTAACCCTGCTCTGGATCTGGAATATAAAGGCAGGTTGTAATGTTTGGAAAATGTATGCACGGAGCTCCATGTAGCAGCTTCTAAAATGTCCTTTGTTGCCACCCCTCTTAAAAAGGCTGTGGAGGTGGCTGTAGCTCTGGTGGAATGTGGCCTGATGTCAGCTGGCACAGTTTTTCCATGAAAAGAGTAGCAGAATCGAATGCAATTTCCAATCCATTTAGAAATTGTCTGTTTGGAAATTGCTTTTCCCTGCAATCCAGCAGCGCAAGCTACAAAAAGCTGGTCAGATTTTCTGAAAGACTTTGTTCTGTCCAAGTAGTGGCGCAACTGTCTGTGCATGTCCAAGGTGTGCAGAAGTCTCTCTCCTTTATTTTGAGGATTGGGAAAGAAGGTAGGCAGGTGAATAGCTTGATTCAGGGACACCCTGGATACCACCTTTGGCATGAATGACGGATTTGTTCTCAAAGAAACTCTGTCCTGATGAAAAATGAGAAATGGTTGTATTGCCATAAGGGCCTGTAGCTCAGAGACTCTTCTTGCTGAGGTTACTGCCAGAAGGAAAGCTGTCTTCCAAGACAGAAATTGCAACTCTGAAGATGTTGCTGGTTCAAAGGGAGGAAGAGTTAATTTTTCCAGCATGAAGTTGAGGTCCCATGCAGGCACTGGTGGTTTCCTTGGAGGGTTGATGTTCTTTATACCTCTTAGAAACTGTCTTAGCAATGGGTGAGAAAATACAGGCGGATCAGTGTTATATTTGGCAGATATTGCTGAAGCATGTATTTTTATGGAAGAATATGAAAGGCCATTGTGGAGCATTTCAGCCAAATATTCTAGGATCTGTGGAATGCTCATCACTGATGGGTCTTGACCCTTTTTGCTGTTCCAGATAAGAAATCTCTTCCATTGAGATGAGTATGTTTTTCTAATGGAAGGTCTGCGCGCCTCCAGGATGATATCTTTTACCCTTTTGGAAAGTGTATCCTGAGGAATAGTCATGGAATCTTCCAAGCTGTCAGCTTCAATGTTTTCAAGCTGGGGTGTAGTGTCCTGTAATTGTGCTGTGTCAGAAGAAGTGGCCATTGAGGAAGGAGCCACGGATTGGTGTGTGTCAAGCTCCGTAGCAGTGGGTACCAGTGTTGTCTTGGCCAGTCTGGAGCTATCAGTATGACTTTCGGTTGCTCTGTCTTGATCTTTAGTAACACCTTGGACATCAAATGAAGTGGTGGGAAGGCATATAGTGTTAGAGAGTTCCAACTAAAGGAGAGAGCGTCCACCTTCCATGCTTGAGGATGTTATGTCCTTGTGCAAAACTTTTTCAGATGGTGATTGAGGTGGGAGGCAAAAAGATCTATGTCCGGCCTTCCCCATGCTTGAGTTATTTGTAAGAAAATGTCTGGATGCAACATCCATTCGTGTGGATCCATGATGTTTCTGCTTAGGCTGTCCGCCAGGAAGTACAGTTGTGTACACCTACCATAAATGTAGATGTTCGAGTGTCTTCCCTGTTGCAGTCATAACTGTAGGGTGCTCCTGCCGGCAGGCAGCCCGAGGTCGGCCAGAATCCCAAAGTCTGGGTCCGGCGTCGGCTGTATAAGCTAGTATCCTGACGTCAGTACGCCTTGGTACATAGCCGTCAGCTGACGCCATCTTCTCCAGCCTTTCTTGCCCTAGATGTCAGAAATCCCCAACAAATCAAAAATGAATCCAACAAGGAAACACAAATACACCACAAATAAGAGAAAGAGGGGATAGGAGGGAGGGAAACCCCGACTGCAACAGTGAAGACACTCGAACATCTACATTTATGATAGGTGTACACAACTGTACTATGTTCTTCGTGTTTCACTGTTGCAGTCATAACTGTAGGGTGGAATCCCAAAGCAGTGTAGAGGGGGAGGAGGCTTTAGATAGAAGAAGGGGAGGCAAGAATACCCTGCAAGACAGCAGAGGCAAAGCCTGCCCTAGACTTAGAAAACAAGGGGAGATTGTAGTGCTTGGAAAAAGTATGCACAGAACTCCAAGTGGCAGCTTCCAAGATATCCTTGGTAGGGACTCCTCGGAGGAAAGTTGTAGAAGTAGCAGCTGCTCTAGTAGAATGACTTCTAATGGTCTCTGGAAACTGTTTCCCATGATGAGTGTAACAAAATCTGATTCCATAAGCAATCCATTTGGAAATAGTTTGTTTAGAAATAGGTTTTCCAAGAGAACTGGAGGCAAAGGAAACAAACAATTGGTTAGACTTTCTGAAGTATTTAGTCTTGTCCAAGTAAAATCGTAACTGTCTGTGCACATCCAATGAATGCAAAATCCTTTCCCCTTTATTTTGAGGATTTGGAAAGAAAGTAGGAAGGTGAATTGTCTGATTTAAAGCCACTTTCGAAATCACCTTAGGCATGAAAGTAGGATTGGTCCTCAAGGATACTCTGTCCTGATGGAAAATAAGGTATGGTTCCACAGCCATGAGAGCTTGCAACTCTGAGACCCTTCTGGGCAGAGGTCAATGCTAACAAAAGAACAGTCTTCCAGGATAGAAACTTAATATCTGAAGATGCAGCAGACTCAAAAGGAGGCAAAGTAAGTTTTTCTAAAACATAATTAAGATCCCAGGCAGGGACAGGAGAGGTCCTTGGAGGCCGCAGATTTTTAGCCCCTCTCAAGAACTGCTTCACCAAAGGATGTGAAAAAACAGGAGGATCAGAACTGAAATGCGCAGAGATAGCAGAAGCATGAATCTTAATGGAAGAAAAGGAAAGTCCTTTAGATAAAAGTTCCGAAAGGTAAAGCAAAATAGAGGAGAGATCAGGAACCTGAGGATCAGAGCCTCGGTCCTGCATCCAAATAGAAAACCTCTTCCATTTAGAGGCATAGGATTTCCTTGTGCTAGGCAGTCTAGCTTCCAAAAGAACATCCAAAACTTGTTTGGGAAGACTAGAGGAAATCAAATTCCTTTGAAGAGCCAAGCTGCCAGGCAAAGGGTCTTGAGATTGGAATGTAGTAACTGACCCTGATGCTGGGACAGAAGCGAAGGGTTCAGTGGGAGAATCCAAGGAGGCCCCGAGAACAGGAGCTTTAAGGTTGGATACCAAAACTGTCGAGGCCAATTTGGAGCAATCAAGATGAGAAACTTGGGCTTGTCCTGTTTTATCTTCAGTAGTACCCGAGGCAGTAGAGGAAGAGGAGGGAAGGCATATGCTGAAAGGCTTCTCCAGCTGAAGGACAGGGCATCCACTCTCCATGCTGTTTTGTGGAAGGACCTGGTGCAAAAGCGAGGCAGCTGATGATTGAGATGGGATGCAAACAGATCTATCTGAGGACATCCCCAAACTGCAGTAATCCTGTTGAACAAGTTGGTGTCTAGCATCCATTCGTGAGGATCTGAAATGTTTCTGCTCAGGCTGTCTGCTAAGAGATTCTGTTTCCGTGGAATGAATTGAGCCTGGAGATGCAGATTCAAATTTAGAGCTGTGTCCCATAAACCCATAGCTAGTCTGCAAAGGGGATATGAATGAGAACCCCCCTGCTTGTTGATGTACCACATGACCGTGGTGTTGTCTGTGCGAATTAGCAGAGGCCCTGGTTGTAAAAGGTTTTTGAAGGCTAAAAGGGCATTTTGAACTGCCAACATTTCCTTCAGATTGATGTGCCAGTGAAGATGGTCCTTTGTCCAGGTTCCCTGCTGGCAATTGTCTAGAAAGTGTGCTCCCCAAGCATAATCCGAGGCGTCCGTGGTTAGGATTTGAGCAGGTTGAGGGAGACGAAAAGGTTTTCCTTCGTTTAAAATGCATGCCCTGGACCACCAGAGGAACTCCTTCTGGAGGCAGGGGATCAGAGGAATCAGAATATCCAGATCGTGGTAATGCCGTGACCATACACTTTTCAGATACCATTGAAGCTTTCTCATGTGAAGCCTTGCGTTTGGAATCAACAGAATGCAGGAAGCCATGTAGCCCAGAGCCTGCAGGAATTTCCTTGCAGTGAGCTGAGATAGAGTTGCCAAGGTGTTGAAAGTAGAAGCCAGCTGAGTTTGTTTTTCTGTAGTGAGGTAGGCCCTTTGTAAGGTTGTATTTAAGAGGGCTCCCAAGAAAACCATTTGTTGAGAAGGGATCAAATGTGACTTTTTTATGTTCACTGAGAATCCCAGTAGTAGGAGAAGACGTTGAACAAAGTCCAGGTGTTGAAGCAGAAGATCTTTGCTGTCTGCCTGAATAAGGCAGTCGTCCAAATAGGGGTAAATCTGGATCCCCTGAAGTCTGCAGTAAGCCACTACTGGTGCCAGGCACTTGGTGAAGACTCTGGGCGCAGTAGATAAACCAAAGGGCAGAACAGAGAATTGAAAGTGCCTTGAACCTGAGGAATTTCCTGCGTTCTTGTCTGATAGGGATATGCAAATAGGCTTCCTTTAAGTCCAATGTCACCATCCAGGCGTCCTGAGAGAGCATTGGAATTAGCTGATGCAGAGTAAGCATCTTGAACTTTGGAATTTCCAAAAAGGTGTTTAACACAGAAAGGTCCAGAATAGGTCTCCATGAGTTTTGTTTTCTGGGGACCAGAAACAGCCTTGAATAAAACCCTTTTCCCATTTCTGAGAGTGGAACAGGCTCTATGGCTCTCATGGCCAGAAGAGCATCCACTTGAGTTAAGGCCTCTGACCATTGAAGTTTTGGCAGATCTGGCCAACCGTGAGTCCTTGGCAAAGTGTGAAAGTGGAACTTGTAACCTTTTAAAATCACGTCCAATACCCATCTGTCCTGGGTAATATGAGTCCAATTTCTGTAAAAAAGAGACAGTTTTCCTCCGAGAGGGGCGTCCAGGTGAAGGGGTCCTGAAGCCCAACCGAGAGAGTCATTGAGTTTGCTTTCTTTGAGATAGGGATCTGTCTTCTCCCCTTCTAGGTGAAGAAGCAGTCCATTGTCTAGATCTGTATGAGGTCTGGCCTTGACCACGACCTCTGGAGCGTCTGTATATTCCCCTTTGAGGCCTGTCAGACGTGGGAAAGGACCAATTTTTAGATGGCCAATTCCTGGAAAATCTAGGAGGCTGAACTTGCAAGAAATCTTTTACAGTCTGCATGGACTTTGCCTTTTCTTCCATCTTTTTAATAACTTCCTCAGCCTTAGAACCAAAAAGAACATCTTGTTGAACAGGGGCATCTAATAACTTAGCCTTAACCTGTTGAGGTAAACTTTGTTCACGAAGCCAGGCATGTCTCCTAATCACAGTACCAGAGGCAGCAGCCCTGCAAGAAGCATCCAAAGCATCAAAACCACAATGTAAGCTATGCTTGTTAACCTGTTCAGTAGCATGCAAAACATCCTGAAGTTCCTTATCCTCTGCACAAGCAGGAAGGGAAGCAAGCTTTTGCTTTAAAACAGACAAAAGAAATTGCTGATATTTAAACATATGAAACTGGCAATTTAAAGCCCTTACAGACAGGGTAGCAGAAGTATATACCTTTTTCCCCACCTGTCTAAAGCACGAGAATCCTTCTCAGAGGGAATAGGATTTTTAGAAGTAGCAACCTTAGCAGCCTTAGAGCCCTGAGAAATAGTTTCAGGATCCGCAGAAGGGTTTTTAAATAAAAATAAATGAGAGTCAGGAACCCTATAAAATCTATCAGGCTTAGAAAGAGCAGGAGGCATGGAATCAGGATTCAAATTAGCCTCAGAAAAAGCATCATCTACAATGTCCAAGACAGGAGGGATAGCTAAAGGCCTATGCTGAGGAAGAAGAAGAAATTCTCTAAGCCTCTTTTTGGAGGCAGAATATTCCTGTCCTTCCCAATGAAAATGTTCCCTCATCTCATGCAAGGTTTCCTCAAAAGAAAAATCCTCAGGCGGAGAGGCCGAGGGCAAAGAATCCTTAGCATCCGAATCCTCATAAGGGGGGAAGGAATAGTCCTGATCAGAGGAAGAAACAGAAGATACAGAAGCCTGGTCAGAGGAATCCAGAGTAACATCCTGTCGAGGTCTTTTCTCAGGAGGGGGGTGAGAACCCCTAATCATTGTAAGCAAATCTTCAGCCATCCTCAATAATTGTTTTTGTGTCTTGGGAGTGGATTCAGAAGCAGCTTGAGCTGGAACTTTAGACTTAGAAGGAGTCTTTGTCTTTGCCTTTGAAATAGTGATGTGAGTAGGCCTGAAAACCCCATCAGAAGCCGGTACCTGCACAGCGGTTCCGGACCCATCTGAAGGAGCGACGTCCGAAGGTCCTGCAGCAGTTAAAATAGTGGGCCTTGATGGCTCCCCATGGGAGTCCATATCGCCACCGGTTCAGAAGCGACGGACGACAGGGGCTGCAAAAGCCTCACTGACGACAGCCGAACCGGACGCTGGCTCCAGCTGCAACGAGTCCTGTTTGGACCTCGGAGGCCTGTCCTTGTCTTTGCGCTTCTTTTGAACTCCGGTAGCGTCCGGCGACATTCTATAATTGAAGCGTCTGCCAAAATAATTTAAAGCCCAATCGTACCTGCGTTTGATAGTACGAGAGTTGAACCTGGCACAGAACCGACAACAAGAAACGTCGTGGTCAGGGCCTAAGCAAGGTAGACAGTAAGAGTGGAAATCTTTATGAGGTATTTGTTTCCCACACGCTATACAATTATTAACTTTTTCTGACATCGGAGGAACAAGAAAAAGATTCTAACGGGTACTTAGCTTTGAGAAGAGAAGTAAGAACTTCGGACCGACAACAATCAAATACGCTGTTCGAAAATCGCCAACCAACGTTTTGCGAGCTGCTTTCCACCGCACGGCAAGAAAGACTGGAGAAGATGGCGTCGGCTGACGGCTATGTACCAAGGCGTACTGACGTCAGGATACTAGCTTATACAGCCGACGCCGGACCCAGACTTTGGGATTCTGGCCGACCTCGGGCTGCCTGCCGGCAGGAGCACCCTACAGTTATGACTGCAACAGTGAAACACGAAGAACATCATTGTCCTTCCCTGGTACAAACTGGGATTGTAGCTCTATTTTCAATTGTAGGGAATATCCCAGAGATTCATTGCCAGTCTGCAAAGAGGGTAGGAATGGGTACCTCCTTGCTTGTTTATGTACCACATAACTGTGGTATTGTCTGTCTTTATTAGTAGATGGCCCTGATGCATGAACTTTTCGAAGGCCTTGATTGCATGTATCACTGCCAGCATTTCTTTTTGGTTGATGTGCAGGTGCTTTTCTTTTTGTGTCCATTGTCCTTGAATGCATCTGCCCTCCATGTGCGCCCCCCATCCATGGTCTGAGGCGTCTGTTGTTATGGTTTGACTATTATGAGGCTTGCTGAAAGGCAGACCTTTGTTTATCTGGCTTGCTTGAGCCCACCACAGAAATTCCTTTTGAAGGCATGGAATGAGTGGGATCAATGCTTCCAGGCTGTGGCTGTGTTGAGACCATAGACTTTTTAGAAACCATTGTAGTTTCCTCATATGCAGCCTTGCGTGTGGAATCAGAAGAATGCAAGATGCCATGAAACCCAGGGCCTGCAGGATTTTCCTTGCAGTCATCTGGGTGTGTGTTGCCAATTTTCTGAAGTATTCTGGTAATTGTTTTTTTCTTTTGTCAGAAACGCCATCTGGGTGTTTGTGTCCAGTGTGGCACCCAGGAAAGGTATTTGTTGGGATGGTACGAGACTTGATTTCTGAATATTGACTGTGTATCCCAAGGCCTGCAGTAGGTGAATGACATAGTCCAAGTTTTTTAACAAAGCTTGTTGGCTGTCCGCTTGTATAAGGCAGTCGTCCAGGTAAGGGTATATTTGTATCCCCTGAAGTCTGCAATGTGCAATTACTGATGCCAGGCATTTCGTGAACACTCTGGGTGCAGTAGATAAGCCAAAGGGCAATGCTGAGAATTGATAATGTTCTGAGCCTGCAAGAAATCTGAGGTATCTTCTGCAACTTTGATTGGGACATGCAGGTATGCCTCCTTGAGGTCCAGAGTTACCAGCCAAGACCCCTTGCCCAGCATGGGAAGGAGTTGCTGTAAAGTCAGCATTTTGAATTTTGGCACAATAAGGTAAGTATTCAGTGCGGACAAGTCCAGAATGGGTCTCCATTGGTTTTCTTTTCTTGGAACAAGGAACAGTCTTGAATAAAATCCTTGGCCTTGTTCTGCAGAAGGAACCTTTTCTATTGCTCTTCTTTGAAGTAGGTTTGTTATTTGTTTGAGTGCCTCTGCCCTTTGATTTGGTGGCAGGTTTGGCCTGCCATGTCTTGTTGGTAGTGTATGAAAATGGAATCTGTATCCTTTGTCTATTATGTCCGGTATCCATTTGTCCTTTGTAATATTGTGCCAATTTTGTGAGAATTAAGATAATTTTCCGCCCAAAGGTGCTTCTAATTGAGCCCTGGATGGCGGAGTCAAAGTCAAGTCATTGAGATTGTCCCTGCGGAGCAGTGGAAGGTCCTGCCCCACCTCTCTGGTTTGGAGGCTGCCATTGACGTCCTCTGTAGGAGCCTCGAGTTTGCCCTCTACCTCTGCCACGTCTGTTTTTGCCTCTGAAATTTGTCTGTGTCTGGAAAGGACCAATGCTTAGAAGGCCAATTCCTGCTGAATCTTGGAGGTTGTACCTGGAGGAAATCTTTGACTGTTTGCACTGATTTTGCCTTTTCCTCTATTTTCTTTAAAACCTCTTGCGCAGTAGCACCAAATAGCTTATGTTTCTCTAGTGGTGCATCCAAAAGTTTAATTTTCACATGGTCTGGCAATGTTTGTTCCTTTAACCAAGCATGTCTGCGTATGGCCGCACCTGTTATTGCTGCTCTACATGAAGCTTCCAATGCATCATATCCACACTGAAGGAAATGGTTGCTAACCTGCTGAGTATTATGAACCAATTTCTGTAACCCCTTTCTATCTAATGGTTCAGGGGAAGCCAATTTCTTTTGCAAGTCATCCAACATGTATTCCTGATACTGAATCATATGAAACTGACAATTTAATGCTCGCATAGAAAGGGTGGAAGATGTATATACTTTCTTGCCCCACCTTTCTAAAGCCCTAGAATCCCTTTCCGAAGGAAGTGGATTCTTAGCAGTAGTGGAGGAAACCCCTTTAGGCCCCTGAGAAATAGTTTCAGGGTCAGCAG
Organism: Protopterus annectens; assembly: GCF_019279795.1. Taxonomy (NCBI): domain Eukaryota; kingdom Metazoa; phylum Chordata; order Ceratodontiformes; family Protopteridae; genus Protopterus; species Protopterus annectens. The sequence continues at coordinate 1,709,176,004 of NC_056743.1, read as the reverse complement.
TATTGCCCTTGTACAGAAATTGATGTGTGTCTGGGACCCTGTAGTACCCGTTTGGCTTGACAGGAGCAGGGGGGAGGGAGTCAGGGGAAACACTAGATTCTAAGTACACATCATCTAAAACATTTAAAACTGGAGGAATAGCTAAGGGTCTATGCTGAGGTAGCTTTAAAAATTCCCTTAACCTTTTCCTAGAATCTGAGTATTCTTGGCCTTGCCATTTGAAGTGTTCCCTCATGGAATGAAGCGTTTCCCCAAAGGAAAACTCCTCAGGAGGAGAAGCAGAGGGAATGGATTCCTCCGCATCAGAATCCTCGTAGGCCGGGAAGGACTCCTCCTGGTAGTCTGAATGTGCAGAATCACCTGAGGCCTCATCTGAGGACTGGGGATCTACCTGCTCAACCCTAGGCCTCTTGACAGAAGGCGGCTGAGAGCCTCTATCTGGATGTGGCTGAGAACCCCTAATTAAAGAAATAAGGTCCTCAGCTAAACTTAAAATTTGAGAACCAGAAGTGGATCCCAGAGAAACAGATCTTGGAGGGAGAGACTTAGCCTGTTTGGCAGCCTTAGCACATGTGTAGGCCTTAATGGACAGACACTGGAGGCCTGGCAGCCCCGCGTGCTGGAGTAGCCTTATCCACTGAAATGGTGTTAGAAATATCCTGGGCTACGGTCTCAGCGGGAAGAACAGAAACCGGCACCGAGCTGGCCTCCGGTACCAAAGTAACCGGTGGGGCGGTGTCGTCGGTCTGTAGTGGTTGTGAAACCGGCTCAGAAGAGACCGAGACACTCGCGGTAGGCCTAAGCGTGGTGTCGGCCGAGACCGCGGGTGTCGGTCCTTATCCTTCTGTGTTTTAGGTAAATGTGCTGTCGGAAGCTCCGACGGCATGATATAACAGAAATCTTCCCCAAAATAATCCTGTGCAAACTCTGTCCAATGCCTAAGAGTGCGTTTACTGAAAGGAGCACAAGCTGTACAGGCCGAGACATTGTGTTCTGGGCCTAGGCAGGGTAAGCAGTAAGAGTGAAAATCCTTATGAGGTATTTGTTTTCCACAAGTTAAACAATTATTAACTTTTACAGTTTTATCTGACATCGGCTGAGGCAAGAAAAGGTCCCCAACGGGGTACTTAGCTTTTTTGAAAACTTCAGTAGCTGAAAACACAGGAGCTGGGCGACCGGCACTTGCAAACTGCTTCTGCTTCGGGCGCCGCGCGGCAAGAAAGACTGAAGAAGATGGCGTCGGCTGACGCTTTTATACCCCAGGCGCTCTGATGTCGGGGAAAGGGCGACATCAGCCGACGCCGGACCCAGACTTTGGAATCCGGCCGACCGAAGGGCTGCCTGAGGCAGGACAACCCATATGTCAGGACTGCAGTTGCATCCTTGAAGGACATCTGATCGACATGCTCCACCTAAAGAAAAGCTTATCCCCTCGAGCCACATCCTCTGGGGATCTAAACCTCACCACAACAATAAATAGGACATGCTGGAGGGACAGATTCCTGTCAAAGAGACTTCCCATGCTTTGGAACAAGATTCCAATCTACATTAGACAGAGCTCCTCGCTAACACTCTTCAACAGAAACCGGGGTACTTAGCTTTTTGGAAGTCTTCGAAGTAGTATTCGGTAGTAGTAATCTCTGGATCTGACCGACCGGCACTTGCGAACAGCTTCTGCTTCGGGCGCCACGCGGCAAGAAAGACTGAGGAAAATGGCGTCGGCTGATGCCTTTATACCCGAAGACCAGCAGAGATGACGTCGGGTGAAGTGCCACACTCAGCCGAAGCCGGACCCAGACTTTGGAATCCGGCCGACCGAAGGGCTGCCTGATGACAGGACAACCCATTTGTTATGACTGCAGATGCATCCATGAAGGACATCAAGATTCCAATCTACATTAGACAGAGCTCCTCGCTAACACTCTTCAACAGAAACCTTGACGAATGGATGGGAAACAGAAAGTTTACCCCGGGGATCACTTCAGTGGCTCTGCTGGACAGAGGCACAGGGAACTAATCTAAGGGGGCAGCAAAAGCCAACACATTCTGGCTAGGCTCATAAATGCCTTTGGGCAGACAGCCTACTGTCTACCTATGAACCAATCCAAGGTAGAGACATCCGCAGGTTCTGAAGTCAAAGATGATGAATAGTTTGGGCGTTGAACAAAGCACAAAATCGGCAGTGAGGGACATCGTGGTCTGGGCCTAAACAGGTGATTCAATAAGAATGGAAATCTCGGTGTGGTATTTGCTTTCCACAGGTGAGACAATTATTAACTTTTTCTGCCATCGGTTAGAGCAAGAAAAAAGGATCCCCACGGGGTACTTACCTTTAGAAGACTTCAAGTTCAGTTTCGGAAGGCCAACCAGCACTCGTGCAAACTGCTTCTGCTTCGGGCAAGAACGACTGAGGTAATGGCGTCGGCTGTTTTTATACCACTGACGACCTGACGTCAGTCCTTTAGCGACAGCAACCGACGCAGAAATACTAAGACTCTGGTATTTGGGCAGACTGAGGGCTACCCCGGCAGGATAACCCAAGAGTGATGACTGCAACAGTGAAACACGAAGAACATCCCTCATTCTCACATGATTCCAGCACCCTAACTCTTTTCAGTGGGGAAGACGTGGAGAGACATAGGATCAGCTGAACGAGGCCTAAAAGCCATGAGTGCTTTAAGCAAGCCTTGAGAAAGAGCCTCCCAATCTGGTTGTGGAGTCTTAGTTACAGAAATAAGCTTGTTTTTCTACTTCTTTATTAATCTGACATCAACCTGATGGAAAATAGAAGGACCTGACCTAGGTCTGCACTCAATAATAATAGTTGTAATATCCTCTCTGACTAGTATCGGAGGGATGCCCGTAGGGTCTTCCGAAACAATGAGTCTGGTTTCCCCCTGAGCGTCCGATGTGAACATTTATGTGGCCTAAGATGACATGCCTAAAGCGGATTCCTTAACAGCATCCAATGTGGTACTTGTAGAAGAACCCGAGCCAACCTCTGGATGGACCTCCGGGTCTTCACTGACTTCGAGAGAGACGTCAAAGGTAGAAGGCGCAGCTGAAAATTTAGGCTCCGGCTTCTTGGCCTTCCTCTTCAACACACGCTCGAACAGAAGTCCCAGATATACCCTCCATAATGTTCCTAGCTAACTACTTCAGTCACTGATTTTCTAAATAAATTTTAACGGATGAAAGATAGCTACATAGGGTCTTAATGATGAAGGCCTGACAACTACAGCAAGATGTGTGACCATTCATAGACCTTTAACAAAAGGGACACAGGACATGCCTATCCTTGAGTAGAGTCTGTCTTCCACATTGGCAATTGCCTTTCCTAGATGACATGAAACTCTCACAACAGAAAGCAGTAGCTAGAGAAAAAAGAAAATTCCAACAGGGCACTTATATGAAAAGTAGACTAGAAGCAAATGACTGAGGTGAACAGATCCAATGATAAAAGATGGCATTCGGACTGTGGCAGAGAAGTTCTGAGGATTGTACGTGGTGAAGTAGTTTTATGGCCAGTATTCTCCTAAGCCATTCATGTGACATCTCACGTACTAGCAGTACTTAAAAGCTACTGCATACTGGCTGGATGTCAGGTCATCCATGGCGGAGGATTCCCACTCATGTAAAATATACTGCAGCATGAGTACAGGAGGACATGAATTGTTGTCTGGGCCAGAATGGGGGTACCAGAATCCTGCTCGGTCTGTTAGTCCTGATCTTGGCAAGTACCCTCAGAATGAATGGTAATGGTGAGAAGGCATAAAGGAATTTCTGGCTACATGTGAAGGAAAAAGCATTTATCGTCCAGGCTCCCTTCCTGTTGTGTTCTGAAGCAGAACCTCAGAAGCTGTTCTATGCGAACTCAAAAGAGGTCAACAGAGAGGATTACCAAAGGGTAGTGAAATCTAGGAACACTTCCCTTTCCAACATCCATTCACTTTGGTGTAGTAAGTCCCTTCTCAGGGAATCTGCCAGAATATTGCTGTGGCCAGGTATATACGATGCAACGAGAGCGATTTTCCTGGGCAAGCATCCAGATCTGTCTGGTAAGACAGTTTCATAGGTTAGTACTAAGCTAACTGCCCTTGCGAGCCATTTTAAGCCTAGCCAATTATTCCTTGTGAGACTCAAACCCTGCACCTTGTGTTTGTAAGACAAACACCTTAACCATTAGGCAACCCTCCCCCTACATTCATACATACATACTTACAAAGATAACATTCATCCTGTGGCACTGTCAGCTCAAATTTTCAGGGTTCTGGGATTCAAATGCTGTTGGATAGCTTTCATGGCCAGGAAACTGCTAGCATTTCCTTTAGATAAGATATGTAACTATCCCTATTTTGGGGACCAAATGTCCTGTACCCCCACTGGACCTAGGTGGGCTCCCCAAACTGCATCTGAGCTGTCTGGATTAATGGACTTGTCTGCCTGAGGCACAGTGAAGGTTGCTCCTGGGTTGTTTTGTATGGTGGAAATCCACCATAAAAGCTCTTTCTTGATGCATGGGAGCAAGGAAAGAAGGGATTCTAAGGGCTGAGTGTGTTGTTCCCAGACATTTTTAAGAAGCCACTGGATCTTCCTCATGTGAAGCTTTGCTAAAGCGACAGGATACACAAAGCCATGTATCCTAAGATCCTTAAGAACTCTGGTTGAGATCAATTGTTTTATAAGCAGGTGTTTAAGTACTCTGTAAGGGAGACTATCTTGTCATTATGGAGGAATGTCTTCTGTTGGATGGAGTCCATCATGACTCCCAGAAAAAAAGAATCCTTGTTTGGGGAGTTATCCGAGACTTCTGCAAGTTCAGTGTGAGACTTTTTCATCCAGTGAGGCATCCAACAACTCTGCTTTAACATGGTCTGACAATGTCAGAGTTCTGAGCCAAGCATGTCGGTGTATAACTTATTCTGTACCAAAATATAGATAAACACCAACTGCAGAAAAGTTTCACTGCTAAAATATCACACTATGGAATCAGATAAAATAAAAAGCAGCAAAGCAGCACTATTTTATTCAACAATAACAGGATAAAGCTTTCGGGTAACACCCCTCATCAGTATAGTAAGACCATCTTTTTCACAGTATAAATAAGCATTTTTCTAAGAACACATGACACAACCAACCAATAAAAAGTTAATCCATATCAATTAACATTAATAATACTTTAAAGACATATTACTAAATAAAACATTTTCATTGACATTTTACTACTGACATTCATCATGTTTGTGTAGGACATTCATTTATATTCTTTTTGTTTAGCTACTAAAAAGAAGTTATGTACTTACCATAATGTTCCATGTGAGTTGTTCATCTTGCCTTCATTCTTACACATGGGTTCGGAACCGATCCCTCGGCTCCGAGTCGGCCGCTTTCACAAGCTCGAGGTTTTAGAGTAGCTCGAGGCCAAGTCCCTATCCCATGATGCTCTCTGCCTCACCTCAGATCTAGTTTGCTGATCTCAACATGTACAACATAATAAACACATGAACATTACTCCAGCCAGAGTAAGAAATCCTATGATCAGACCCACCAGACCGCAAAAACTCTTACTCGTTCTTCAAGAAGCCTGGAGGGGGAAGGCAGGTGGGAATGTAAGAATGAATGAGAGATGAACAACTCACATGGAACAGTATGGTAAGTACATAACGTCTTTAAGTGAAGTTGTTAAATCTCGCCGTTCATTCTTACACATGGGTAGCGTCCCAAGCACCATTCATTTTGGGTGGCTCACGGGAATATATTCCTGAGGACAGTGGAACCAAAGGAATCCAGTCCCTGGAGGCCTTATCGACTTTGTAAAGCGTAATTAAGGTATGAGGCTTAGCCCAAGTGGCAGCTGCACATATGTCCAATGGCAGCCTAGCCATATAAGCTGAAGTAGTAGAAACAGCCCTAGTGGAATGCGCTTTCACGCTATGTTAACGGCTGATTCACAGAGGAATATGTGAATTTTATGCAGTCAGTCAACCATTTGGAAAGAGTAACTTTTGACACTGGTAGGCCTTTCTTGGTGTCAGAATGAGAGACAAAAAGTTGTTCTGATTTTCTAAATTCTTTTGTTCTATCCAAATAAAATCTGAGTTGTCTGTGAACATCAAGTTTATGCAAAATATACTCCAACTTGTTGGAATGGTTACTGAAGAAAAGTTGGGAGTTCAACAGTTTGATTCAGATTAGCCTCCGAACATACCTTTAGAAGAAAGGAAGGGTTAGTCCTGAGCGACACTTTGTCAGGGTGAAAAATCAAATATGGGGGTTTAATACACAAGGCCTGAAGTTCAGACACTCTACATGCTTATGTAATGGCCACCAAGAAGATGGTTTTCCAAGACAGAAATTTTAGTTGGCAGGATGATGCAGGCTCAAATGGAGAGGGTATAATCCTTGATAACAAAATTCAGATTCTAGGGAGTGAAAGGTTGTCTAACTGTTGGTCTAAGATGTATGGTTCCTTTAAAGAAGGCTCTACATAACCTGTGAGACATAAGATTAGAACCTTCCGATCGGAGGTGAAAATTTGAAATTGCAACTAACTGAACTCGTATAGTGGCAGCCGCAGCACCTTCATTAAAAAGCTTAGTCAAGAACTCTAAAATGCTAGCAATTGGGACAACATATGGGTCAATATCATTTTGCGAAGCCCAGAAAGCATACCGCTTCCATTTGCTGGCATACAACTTTCTGACTGAAGCTTTATGAGAGGATACAAGGACATGCTGTACCTCTGAGGAAAAATTGTGGGACCTATGTTGGGAATCGGAGCAGCCAAGCTGTCAATCTGAGGGAATGAAGAGAAGGATGAAGAGCCCCCGATGAACGTGTCAGCACATCTGGAACTGGGTCCAGAATCCAAGGTTCTTCTAGTTGGTAGAGTCGAAGGAAGGGGAACCAAATCTTTCAAGGCCAATACGGGGCTATCAGAATTACAGTCCTCCCAGGGCTTTGGCTTTCTGCAAAAATTTCGGAATCAGTGGAATTGGTGGAAAAGCATATAGAAGTCCCAGGGGCCAAGCGTGTACTAGAGAATCCCTTGGGTTTTCCCCTGGTGGGAGATTCAGGGCAAAGTAGCTTCTGCATTTGGCATTCATAGGAGATGCAAACAGGTCGCAGCAAGGCTGGCCTCATCTGTGGAAAATCATCTCCACTACGTCATCTCTGATGGACCACTCATGTGGCATCAGAATGGCTCTGCTCAGTTTGTCCGTGATCACGTTGGATTTCCCCGGGATGTGCGTCGCTATCAGAAAGCGCCCGGTGCATACAACCCACTGCCAGACTCTCAGGGCCACTCAACATAAGGGAGAAGACTTGGTTCCCCCTTGCTTGTTGATATACCAGACTACTGACATGTTGTCGGTCTGAATCGCAATCGTTCCCACAGGAAGAGAGTCTTGGAAGTACTGCAATGCCAAATGTAGTGCTCTCATCTCCAGAACACTGATGTGCAATTGTGTGACTGTCTCTGACCAGGTGCCTTGGGCTGTTCTTCCCTGAGAAAGCCCCCCCCCGCCCAATCAGAGAAGCATCTGTGGTCACCGTGGCTGATGGCAGGGGGAGAACAAATGGACGACCTACTGTTACATGATGGCTGTTCAACCACCAAAGAAGATCCTTTCTGCATGAATCTGTAATCATTATTAAGAATGACATCGAAAGTTGTTAAGACCACTGGGTGAAGAGTAACCATTGAAGTATTCTCATGTGCATACGATGCCCTAGAGGAACTGAGAGTTGCTGCCATAGTCCCTAGTAGTTTTCAACACTTGAGAGGCTGGTACTTTTTTGTTTGTGAGAATGTCTGATACCTGTTTTCGAAGAGCGACTATTCTTTCCAGTGGCAATTTTGCCAAGGCGGTGGTGGTGTCTAAGTCTGCTCCGATAAAGGAGATGCGCTGTGATGGTGACAACGCAGACTTGTCGAAATTTATAGTTATTCCTAACTGAGAGCACAGATCGAGAGTGAGATCCCTGGACTGAAGTAGATGATGCTTGGAGGTGGTGGTGAGGAACCAGTCATCCAGATACAGAAACACTCGGAATCCTAGATGCTTCAGGTGAGTTGTAACCACTGCCATACATTTGCTAAACACTCAGGGGCTGTTGTGAAACCAAAGGGCAGTGCTCGGAACTGATAATGACTGGCTCCCAGCTGGAAACGCAGGTTATCTCTGGATGGTCTGGCCATTTTGATATGATAGTACGCATCCTTGAGATCTATAGAGTACATCCAATCACCTGTTCCTAGAAACGGAAAAATCGACTGAAGCGTGTCCATCTGGAACTTCTCCCTCTTTACAAAGGTGTTGAGTCTGCGGAGGTCCAAGATGGGCCTTCAATCCCCGGTTTTCTTTGGAACTATAAAGAATCTGGAGTAGGTTCCGGATCCGATTTGGTCTGCTGGGACTGACTAGATGACTCTTTTCCCACAGCCTTTGAATTTCTATGGCTGCTTGATCCCGGAGACTGGGTGGAACTCTGGGATTTTCTTTTGTACAGGGGGAGGTTCTGAGAATGGAATGACATAACCTCTGGTAACAATGCTTTGTACCCAAGAATCTTTTGTAATTTCTAGCCAAGCATCTGGATACAAAGACAAGCGACCCCCGACTGCCTCCAGAGTAGGACAGTCGGGCCTCCTTTCAGGAGCTCTGGTAGGGCTTGCCAAAGAACTGATCCCAGTCGTCCTGGTTTTGCAGACCCCCTCTGCCGCCTGGGCGGCATCTTCCATAATTACCCCCTCCTCTGCCCCTGGAGGGGGGTTCACTATGTGTGTTCTGAAAAGCTCCTTGGGACTTCCGGAACCACATTTTTCCTCCATTTTACCCTTTGGGGTAAGGTCTAGTAGAGGTCGAAAAACAGACTCCTACAGTAGATAGGGTCTTTCCATCTTGTTCACACCTAGTGAAGGTCTCCTTGACTTTAGGCCTGAAAACGGAAGAGCCATCAAAAGGGGGTATTAATGAAGGAAGACTTGAAAGCTTCCGCAAAGGAGCATCAGCACATCCAGGAATGTCTCTGAAGAGCTACTGCTGAACCCGCTGCCCAACTTGTACAGTCAGCTGCATAAGAAATGAGCCACATAGACGAGTTAACTATGGAATTAAGGGTATTGAGCTGGGATGTCACCTTATCAGGAACACCTTCAGCTGCAATACTCTGTAAAGCATTTCCAAGCTCTTTAAGGAGATCTCTAAGTCGGGTAAAATATGTTAAATAGCTGAGCAATTGCATAGCAAAAATCGCTGAACTAAAAATGTGTTTCCCATACCTGTCCATAGTCCTGGAATCTCTATTAGGAGGATGGACAGTAGAAGAGGTTTCAGACATCTCTTTCTTGGTGGCCACCGCCACCACCATGGCATCAACTGGCACTCCCTTGGTAAGAAACATTCTGCCTTGTGGCGATGTAATAAACTTGTTGGGCCTCCGAGGGACAGGTTCCACACTATCAGGAGACTCCCATGCCCTTCGAGCAACCAACTCCATTAGTTCATCAAACTCAGGAGATGGAGGGTTGAGACCCAAAGGCCTTCAGAAGTACAGACTCATTACCAGTAGGGCTAATGGACTATGAGTCACTCCTCTGTTACAGGATTTCAAGGATATCAGCAAAGCAGATATCCTCCAAGGGGGACCCTTCTGACTCCTTTAAGTCAGTGTCTGATGTGACAGACTCCTGTGGGGAGTCTAAATGCCTCCTCTTGCAAAGCTTCTTCCTGGGAAACTCATCAGTGGGAGCTTCTGGTGAGGTCTCAGTAGAACATGGGTCACCCAATGGGGCTGTCTGAGGCTCTGGGTCTCGACGCTTTACAGGGACCTGTGATGCAGAGGTAGAAAGTGGCACTTTCGGGGAAGAGGAGGAAGGCCCTGATGAAGTGGATTTCTTAGAAGACATAACTCTCCTCATGGCATCGAAGGCTCCACTGCTCCGAAGCGAGGAAGTAGCCGGTTTCCTAAGAAGTTGGCATCCTCCCCAGTGGCGAAACAGTGGGCTCCAACCCAGAGGAAGGAGCCGAGCTCATCTGTGCCGAAGCTCCAAGAGGAAGGGTCGGAACCTACCCATCGGTTCAACTCCACCCCCCCAACCCCCGGAGCTGACCGGAGTGCGTCAGCTCCCAAACTCCTCGAACAGTAACCGAAGCAGTCTGAGTTGACTGAGCCGATGGCATTGAAACAGGCCTCGGCTCCAGGGGTTCAACAATCATCAGTTCTACCTCCCCTGGCTCCGAAGGCCCAGCTTGGCTCGGAGGCAGCGTAGACAGTAGGTAAGACAGTCTTCGGCACTGAAACTGGTTGGACCGGAGCCAACAATAATTGGGTTACTGCCGGATTCTCGAGGAGCCTCTGCACCACTCGGTCCACATTGGACGGGCTCCTTGAAGAATGAGTCGAAGGGATCGACGAAGCCACCGACTATAGAATAGGTGATTTCAAAGTTTTGGAGACCAGCTCCAAAAGGCGAGCTTGGTTCCGAGGACTGCGGAACCAGCGACCACACCTTCTCAGCAAGTTTCGGAGCTGAAGACTTCGGCTCCGAAGAAGCTTTCAAAGATTTAGATCCCTTAGAAGATTTTGAAGTTTGGTCGGCCTTGTCAAGCGACTGCTGGAAATCAGGTTTAAATAAAGCCCTGTCCATCAGTTTTCTTCTGCGTTCCAGCAAGACCCTGCAGCTAAAAGAATGACAAATGGAGAAGTCCTCCTGAAGATGGACTGCCCCCAAACAGTACACACAACTGACAGGAAGATCAGTAATTGACATTTTCTGTCCACACTTAGGGCATATCTTGAACCCAGACTTTTGCTTCTCTCTTTCTTTATGATTCGACATAATTCAATGAAAAAACAGTATATATCTACGTCTCTCTATGTATATATAAACTGCCTAGACACAAAAAACACTCTAGACAAATTGATACCAAAATCTAAACAGTTGAATAAACTAGCAACACACACACTAGGAAAAAACGCTAAAGCTTCAAACAGATATAAAGTACAGTTTTGTACCTACCATAAATGTAGATGTCCGAACAGGATAGCATCTGCAGTCCTTACAAATGGGTTGTCCTGTCGTCAGGCAGCCCTTCGGTCGGCCGGATTCCAAAGTCTGGGTCTGGCCTCGGCTGGTGTCGCACTTCACCCGTCATCTCTGCTGGTCTTCGGGTATAAAGGCATCAGCCGACGCCATTTTCCTCAGTGTTTCTTGCCCCAGATGCCAGTTGCCCTCTTTGATAGCTAAATTTTTGGGTAAATGCCAATGTTTCCCAAAAAATAGAAGGCAAACACAAAAAATAAACATGTATGTACATATATACAAACAAATACACCATAAGAGATCCCCCCCACAGCTAGCTATTAGGTGGGCAAATACCCTAGGAGTACCACAGAGGGGAAGGAGGGTGAGTAATCCTGACTGCAGATGCTATCCTGTTCGGACATCTACATTTATGGTAGGTAGAAAACTATACTATGTCCTTCAAGGATGCATCTGCAGTCCTTACAAATGGGTAGAATACCATAGCCAAACTAGGGGAGGAGGAAGAAGAATTATGGTGTAGTTAGGATCCCTTGCAAAACAGCAGTGGCAAACCCTTCTCGGGATCTAGAGTATAGAGGTAAGTTATAATGCTTGGCAAATGTATGCACGGAGGTCCAAGTAGCCGCCTCAATAATGTCCTTGGTAGCCACTCCTCGTAAGAAAGCTGTGGTAGTGGCTGTAGCCCTTGTAGAATGAGGCCTTATGTTCTGTGGAATTTGCTTTCCATGGTAGGAATAACAGAATCTTATGCAATTTCCTATCCACTTGGAGATTGTCTGTTTGGAAATTGCTTTTCCTTCCCTTCCTGTTGCATAAGCTACTAGCAGCTGGTCAGTTTTTCTATTGCCCTTGGTTCTGTCCAGGTAGTAGCGCAACTGTCTATGTACATCCAAGGTATGCAGCAGTCTTTCCCCCCTGTTCTGTGGGTTGGGAAAGAAGGTAGGTAGGTGGATTGCCTGGTTTAGAGACACTCTGGATACCACCTTAGGCATAAATGTAGCATTAGTTCTCATGGACACTCTATCTTGATGGAAGATTAGGAAGGGTTGTACTGCCATTAAAGCCTGTAGTTCCGAAACCCTTCTTGCTGAAGTAATTGCCAGTAGGAAAGCAGTTTTCCAGGATAGGTGTTGAAGATCTGCTGTTGCTGCTGGTTCGAATGGAGGGAGTGTAAATTTTTCTAGCACAAAGTTCAAGTCCCATGCTGGCAATGGTGGTTTCCTAGGAGGTTTTACATTCTTAATTCCTCTCAGGAACTGCCTGAGTAGAGGATGTGAGAAGACAGGGGGATCGAAGCTGTATTCTGCAGAAATAGCTGATGCATGTATCTTGATGGAGGAATAGGACAGGCCTGTATGAAGAAGCTCTGCCAAGTACTCCAGGATGTTGGCAATGTCTACCTTTGACATCTTTCCCTCTTTCAGAACTCCAAATGACAAACCTTTTCCATTTTCCTGCATAGTTCCTTCTTGTTGAAGGTCTGCGGGCCTCAAGGATTATGTCTTTAACCCTTTGGGATAATTCCGGGTTAGTTGCTCTTATGTAATGTTCCAGGCAGTCACTTGTAGAGTTTTCAGGTTTGGATGCAGGATGTTGTAGTTGCTCTGAGTTAACATCAAAGGAATCAGGGGCAGTGTCCATGTTTCTCCCCGAGACATGCTCCTCAGCAATGGATACCAATGTTGTCTTGGCCAATTTGGAGCTATCAGAATTATCCTTGGATGTTCCTCTTTGATTTTCAGTAGTACCTTGTGCATCAAAGGAAGAGGTGGAAATGCATATGCTGTTAGGCCTTTCCAATTGAAGGATAGAGAGTCCACCTTCGAAGCAAGTGGGTGGTATGTCCTTGTGCAGAATTTCTTGAGCTGGTGATTGAGTGGGGATGCGAATAGGTCTACTTGTGGCATTCCCCATTTCTTTGTGATGGCCTTGAAGATGCCGGGTGTAGCATCCATTCGTGAGCATCCGAGGTAGTCCTGCTTAACATGTCTGCTAGGATGTTTTCTTTTCCCGGTACAAAAATTGCCTGTAACTGAATGTTGTAGCCCAGAGCCATATTCCATAGGTCCAGGGCCATTCGGCATAGGGGGTATGAATGAGTGCCTCCCTGTTTGTTGATGTACCACATGACTGTGGTGTTGTCTGTCCTTATCATCAATTGGCCTTCTTTGAGGAATGGTCTGAAATTCTGGATTGCTAGTTTTACTGCCAGCATTTCTTTTTGATTTATGTGCAGGTGCTGCTGATCTGGAGTCCATAAGCCTTGAATGCACTTGTCCAGCATGTGGGCCCCCCATCCGAGGTCTGAGGCATCCGTTGTGATGGTTTGGTTTGTTTGAATGTTGCGGAAAGACAAACCTGGGTTTGACTGCCATGCCTGAGCCCACCATAGGAACTCTTCTTTCAGGCATGGGATTAGTGGTATTTCGGTTTCTAAGCTGTGTTTGTGTTGAGACCATAAATTCTTTAGGTACCACTGTAGCTTTCTCATATGTAGTCTGGCATGGGGGACCAAGATTATGCAGGATGCCATGAAGCCCAAGGCCTGCAGTACTTTTCTTGCTGTTAGTTTGTTCTGCTTTGTTAATGCCAGGAAGTAAAGAGGAAGTTGTTCTTGTTTTTCTGCAGTTAGGAATGCCATCTGTTTTACTGTGTCCAATTCTGCACCCAAGAATGTTCTTGTTTGGGATGGAATCAGTCTTGACTTTTTTAAATTGACTGTGTATCCCAGGGCTTGCAGTAAGCAAATGACTCTTTGTAAGTCTTGTGTCAGCTTGCTTTTGTTGTCCGCTTGTATCAGGCAGTCGCCCAGGTATGGATACATTTGGATTCCCTGAAGCCTGCAATGAGCTATTACTGATGCCAGGCATTTCGTGAACACTCTGGGCGCAGTAGATAAGCCAAAGGGCAATGCTGAGAATTGATAATGCTCTGATCCTGCAAGAAATCTGAGGTATCTTCTGCAAATTGGTCGTATGGGGACGTGCAGGTATGCCTCCTTGAGATCTAGAGTTACCAGCCAATACTCCTTGCCCAGCATGGGAAGAAGTTGCTGTAGGGTCAGCATTTTGAATTTTGGAACAATGATGAATGTGTTTAAAACGGAAAGGTCGAGAATAGGTCTCCAACTTTTCTCTTTTCTTGGTACTAGGAAGAGTCTGGAGTAAAATCCCTTGCCCTGTTCTGTAGGTGGTACCCTTTCCACAGCTCTCATCTTTGTTAATTGAGCTATTTGTTTTAGGGCTTCTGTCTTTTGATTTGGTGGTAGGTTTGCCATTCCTCTTTTTACTGGTAAGGTGTGGAAATGAAACCTGTAGCCTTGGTCTATAGTTTGCAAAATCCACTTGTCTCTTGTGATATAGTGCCGGTTTTTTGAAAATAAGGCTAACTTTCCGCCTAAGGGTGCTGCTATTTGTTTCCTGGTAGGCGGTGTCAGAGCCAAGTCACTGTGATTGTCCTGTTGCAGTGGTAGTGGTTGTATCTGTGCCTCGTTGGTTATTGCCTTGCCACTGGCGTCCCCTGTAGGCACCTCCTCTGGATTGGTTTCTGCCTCTGGTACGTCTATTCCTGCCTCTCTGATTTTTAGAGGAGTCTGGAAAGGACCAATTTTTGGAAGGCCAGTTCCTGCTGAACCTCGGGGGCTGAACCTGTAAGAAATCTTTAACTGTTTGTACAGATTTTGCCTTTTCTTCCATTTTCTTCATTACTTGTTGGGCTGGAGAACCAAATAGACTGACCTTATCCATAGGAGCATCTAATAGCTTTGCTTTAACATGATCCGGCAAGACCTATTCTTTCAATCATGCATGCCTTCTTATAACTGTGCCAGTCATGGCTGATCTAAATGAAGCCTCCAGTGCATCATAGCCACATTTTAAGGAATGGTTACTAACCTGCTGAATGTTATTCACCATTTCTAAAACATATTTCTTATCTAAGGAATCATCAGAGGACAGTTTCTTAGTTAACTGATCAAGCATAAACTCTTGGTATTGGATCATATGAAACTGACAGTTCAGAGCTCTAGCTGAGAGAGTAGCAGAGGTGTATACTTTTTTACCCCATCTCTCTAAGGACCTGGATTCCCTATCAGAAGGGAGAGGGTTTTTTGCTGAGGTCGAAGCTACTGCCTTAGGCCCCTGGGAGATAGTCTCAGGATCTGCAAAAGGAGCCTTGTATAAGTGGTGATGAGTGTCCGGTACCCTGTAATACCTATTGGGCTTAGCAGGGGCTGGAGGTAAGGTATCCGGAGCAGTGCAAACATCATTAAATGCATCATCCACAACAGGAAGAACTGGAGGTATAGCTAAGGGCCTATGTTGCGGTAAGTGTAAAAAGGTCCTAAGCCTTTTTCTTGAATCTGAGAAATCTTGTCCCTGCCATTGGAATTGCTCTCTCATGGCATGTAAGGTTTCCCCAAAGGAAAATTCCTCTGGTGGAGAGGCAGAAGGAATAGATTCTTCAGCATCAGAATCTTCATAAGTAGAAAAAGGAGCCTCTGGATGGTCTGTATTGTCTGAATCATCAGAAGAGTCATCTGAGGACACTGGCTCAGGGGGCTCTACTCTAGGTCTCTTTTCTGGAGGTTGAGAGGCCCTGTCTGGGTGAGATTGGGATCCCCTTATTAAAGAGATGAGATCCTCTGCCAGAGTAAGCATTTGAGAACTGGAGCTAGGCCTGTGAGAGGGGGGCTTAACAGGCACTGACTTAGCAGTTTTGGCTGCTTTAGCCCTGGCAAAGGCCTTTATAGACATGGTTGCAGGAGGCCTAGCAGCACCACGTGCTGGGGTAGAGACATCCAAAGGGATGGTGTCCGATAATTCTAGGGAAACCACATTAGTAGGCAAAACTTCAGAGGCCGATTCAACTAGGGTAGAAGGAGCCTCGGTAGTAGTCATGGATTCGGCTGAAGATTGAACCGTTTGCTTGGTTTCGGCCGAAACCGAGACACTCGCGGTTTGCTTAACCGTGGTTTTGGCCGAAACCGCGGACCGCGAGTGTCGGTCCTTTTCTTTGCGTTTCTTAACAATTTGGGTAGTCGGAGGATCCGACGGCATAATGTACGCAAAATCTGAGCCGAAAAACTGTTCAGCAAACTCCGACTGACGCCTAAGCGTTCGTCGGTTGAAGGAAGCACAGGCTAAACAAGCTGCTACGTCGTGGTCTGGGCCTAAACAAGGTAAGCAGTAAGAGTGGAAATCTTTATGAGGTATTTGTTTCCCACAAGTTAAACAGTTATTCACTTTTTCTGACATCGGCTGAGGCAAGAAAGAGTCCCCAACGGGGTACTTAGCTTTTAGAAGTCTTCGAAGTAATATTCGGTAGTAGTAATCTCTGGATCTGACCGACCGGCACTTGCGAACAGCTTCTGCTTCGGGCGCCACGCGGCAAGAAAGACTGAGGAAAATGGCGTCGGCTGATGCCTTTATACCCGAAGACCAGCAGAGATGACGTCGGGTGAAGTGCGACACCAGCCGAGGCCAGACCCAGACTTTGGAATCCGGCCGACCGAAGGGCTGCCTGACGACAGGACAACCCATTTGTAAGGACTGCAGATGCATCCTTGAAGGACATCAGCTATAATCATCAAGTTAAACTTTTAAACAGGATATTTACACAGGATAGGGTAAAACTCAAACACGGCCAATGAAAGACCTAAGAGCAGCCGCTATATAAAGATGAAATTTCATCAAAAAAAGACTAAGGACAGTGCCTAAACAAAAAGCTAAGGCTAACTAGCCAAGAAACCCACTTTTTTAGTAAAGAATCTAAGGCTAAATATCTAATAATAATTTCACAATAGAAATACTGGCCCGAGCTCTACTCTCAATCTCCAATCTATTGCAGCGGCAAACTAGATCTGAGATGAGGCAGAGAGCATCGTGGGATACGGACTTGGCCTCGAGCTACTCAAAAACCTCGAGCTTGTGAAAGCGGCCGGCTCGGAGCCGAGGGATCAGCTCCAAACCCATGTGTAAGAATGAATGGCGAGACTGAACTTGTGTACACTTACCATAAATGTAGATGTTGAGTGTATTCACTGCTGCAGTCATAACATTTGGGTTATCTGCTTGCAGTAGCCCTCAGTCGGCGTGATTATCAAAGTCTTGGGTCCTATGTCGGTTGTTGTCTCATCTTCCATGACATCAGGTAGTCGGGGGTATAAAGCATGCAGCCGACGCCATTACATCAGTTTTTCTTGCCCCAGATGTGAGGTGCCCCCATAATGGGAAGCAATTATGTACAAGGTTAAACCTCCAACAAAAAAGCAAATACACCAAAAAGCTTTAAGCGTAGTAAACAAGAACAGAGGTATAGCCAATAGAAGTCAGGGGGCTGGAGGGAGGGTAACCAGGACTGCAACAGTGAATACAATCGAACATCTACATTTATGGTAAGTGTACACAACTGTACTATGTTCTCCGTGTATCACAGTTGCAGTCATCGCATAAGGTTAGATTCCCAAAGCTAAGGATGGGAGAAGGTTATTAGATAGCATTAGGACCAGCTATATAGCCCTGCAAGACTGCAGTGGCAAAGCCAGCTCTGGATTTAGAAAAAATTGGCAAGTGGTAATGCTTGGTGAAAGTATGTACAGAACTCCAGGTAGCAGCTTCTAGGATGTCCCTGGTAGGGACACCTCTGAGAAAGGCTGTAGAGGTAGATGCAGCCCTGGTTGAATGTGGTCTTATTCCCTGTGGGGTAGGTCTTCCATGGTGCTTATAGCAGAAATGAATGCAATGGCCTATCCAGTTAGAAATGGTTTGCTTTGAGATAGGCTTCCCCTCTGCCCCAGCAGCAAATGCAACCAGCAGCTGTTCAGATTTCCTGAGAGGATTAGCCCTGTCCAAGTAAAATCTAAGTTGTCTGTGCACATCCAGGGAGTGCGGTATTCGTTCCCCTTTGTTCTCTGGATTAGAAAAGGTTGGCAAATGAATGGACTGATTAAGGGCTACACTGGATACCACACCTTGGGCTTGAAAGAGGGATTGGTCTTGAGGGATACTCTGTCCGCATGAAAGATGATGAAAGGCTCCACTGCCATAAGGGCCTGTAATTCAGATACCCTTTTTGCTGAAGTGATTGCTAAAAGGAAAGCTGTTTTCCAAGAAAGGAATTTTAACTCTGCAGTTGCAGCTGGCTCAAAAGGAGGAAGGGTGAGTTTTTCCAATACAAAATTAAGGTCCCAGGCTTGAGATGGGGCTCTCCTGGGTGGTCTTACATTTTTGGCCCCTCTGAGGAACTGCTTGCACAGTTGGTGAGAAAAGAGGGGTGGTTCTGTGTTGTAATGAGCTGAAAAGGCTGAGGCATGAATTTTGATGGAGGAAAAGGAAAGGCCCTTGTGAAGCATCTCAGTTAAGTATTGAAGAATCTGAGGAAAATTGGGCGCTGCTGTGGCCATCCCTTGAGTTTGTTTCCAGGCACAGAATTGTTTCCATTTTTCAGCATAAGATTTTCTAGTACTTGACCTCCTTGCCCCCAAAATGACATCCAACACTTGTTTACTGAGGGACGGTAACGGAGAGATTAGGTAATTAGCCAAGCTGCCAAGTTCAGGGTTTGAAGCTGGGGGTGCAGAATCTGGCTCTCCTGCTGAGACAGCAGGGTAGGGGGAATCTGAGGTAGGTGCCATGGGGCCAGCTGTGACACACTGCTCAAGAGGGGGTACCAGTGTTGGCGTGGCTAGTCTGGTGCAATCAGTATAATCCTTGGTTTGTCCTGTTTGATCTTTAGTAGTACTTTGGAGAGCAACGGCAGAAAGGCATAAACTGATAGATTTTTTCCAGCTGAAGGACAGAGCATCCACTTTCCAAGCTTGTTTGTGGGGAGTCCTTGTGCAGAAATTGTCCAATTGGTAGTTCTGGGGAGGGGGGGGGGCAAACAGGTCTATAATCTGGGATCCCCGATTTGTTGATCAACATGTTGAAAATCTTTGGTTCCAGTTTCCACTCGTGTGGGTCCGTGAGATTTCTGCTTAGTTCATCTGCCAGTGTATTTAGTTTTCCTGGCAGGAATTGAGCCTGTAGATGCACTTGGTAGCTCAAGACTGTGTTCCACAGAGCCATGGCTAGTCTGTAGAGGGGGCAAGAATGGGTACCCCCCTTCATGTTTATGTATCACATAACAGTGGTGTTGTCCGTCTTTACCATTAATTGTCCTGGAAGAATATGGTCCTTGAAGGCTGTCAGAGCATTCAGTACAGCTAACATTTCTTTCTGATCGATATGCAGGTGCATTTGACTTTGGTTCCATTTGCCCTGAATGCACTTCCCTGCTAGGTGAGCCTCCCATGCATAGTCTGATACGTATGTTGTTAGGGTTTGGGCGGCAGGGGGTAGAGTGAATGGTAGTCCCTTGTTTTGGTGGCAGGCCTCTGCCCACCAAAGGAATTCTAACCGTAGGCAATGTATGATAGGAATCATTGATTCTAGATCCTGAGAATGTTGACACCATAGGCTTTTTAGATACCATTGTAGTTTCCTCATATGCAGTCTTGCATATGGAATCAGTAGAATGCACAAGGCCATGAACCCCAAGCCTTGCAGTATTTGCCTTGCAGCTAGCGGGGTTTTTGTGGCCACCTGTTTGAAGTAAGTTGTCAAATGAATTTGTTTCTCTGGCGTGAGGACAGCCATCTGAGAAGTTGTGTTCAAGCTTGTTCCCAGGAATATAATTTGTTGACAGGGTACCAAATGTGATCTCTTTTCGTTTATGGTGTACCCCAGACAAGTAACAACCTTTTGTACAAATGCAGATGATTCCGAAGTATGACCTGGCTTCCTGCTTGAATTAGACAATCGTCCAGGTATGGGTCTATTTGAATATTTCTTTGCCTGCAAAATGCAATGACTGGAGCTAGACACTTTGTGAATACCCTGGGCACAGTAGATAAGCCAAAGGGCAGTGCAGAGAACTGATAGTGCATGCAGCCTGCTTTGAAGCATAGGTATTTTCTGCAAGATTCCCTGATTGGGATGTGCAGGCAGGCTTCCTTTAAATCCAGTGTTGCCAACCAGGCATTTTTGCCTATCACGGGAAGCAACTGGTGGAAGAGTTAGCATCTTGAATTTTGGAATCACCAAAACGGTGTTTAGGATATACAGGTCCAGGACAGGACACCATGAGTTGTCTTTTCTGGGTACCAGGAAAAGTCTCAAGTAGTAAACTTGTCCCTTTTCCTCTTCTGGTACAGTCTGAATAGCCTTTAATCATAAGAGAAAGTGTACTTGTTTTTGAGCCTCTGCCCAATAATTTGGGGGTAAATCTGGCCAACCGTTTGGGGTTGGTAATGTGTGGAAGTGAAATCTGTATCCTTGGGGAAATTATGTTTAAAAACCATATGTTCTGGTTTAAGAGTTACCAGTTTTTTGCTTGCAGAGCAATCTTTCCTCCTAAAGGAGCAGTCAGTTGAGAAGTGCTTGGAAGGTTTAAAGTCAAGTCACTGAGACAGCTTACCATAGGGGGTAGACTTACTATTCCCTGATTTGGAAGTGGGAGCCCCCACTGCTTAGTCCGGTGCTTACCATGGGACTGAAGCCTGGGTGTTTTGCTGGTTCTGGGTTTGAACTGAGAAGGCCTGGAAAAGGCAGGAAAGGACCAGTTTTTGCACGAAATCTTTAACAGTTTGCACAGATTTAGCTTTTTCCTCCATCTTTACAAGAACAACTTCTGCTTTGTCGCCAAACAGGAGGTTCTGATTTAAGGGAGCATCCAGCAATTTAGTTTTAACATGATCTGGCAAAGATTGCTCCTTAAGCGAAGCATGTCTTCTAAGTACAGACCCGGTGACAGCAGCCCTGCAAGATGCCTCTAGTGAATCAAAACCACATTGCAAAGTATGTTTTCCAACCTGTTCAGCAGAATGCATTAAATCCTGTAAATCCTTATTTTCAGCACAATCAGGAAACATCATTTTCTGTTTAAGCAATCCAATAATATGCTGCTGATACTTTAACATATGAAATTGACAATGTAAATCCCTGATGGCCAATGTTGCAGTGGTGTATACCTTCTTATCCCATCTATCCAGGGCCCTGGAATCTCTATCAGAGGGGGGAGGATTTTTTGGCAGTAGTAGCCTTAATGCCCTTGGGTCCCTGTGAAATGGTTTCAGGATGCGCAGTAGGATTTTTTAAAAAGGAACTTGTGAGAATCAGGAAAGTACAGTTGTGTACACTCACCATAAATGTAGATGTGCGAGTGTATTCACTGTTGCAGTCATTACCATTTGGGTAATCTACTTGCTGCCCTCAGTCGGCCTGAATATCAAAGTCTTGGGTCCTGCGTCAGTTGCTGTCTCCTCTTCCATGACGTCAGGTCGTCAGGGGTATAAAACATGCAGCCAATGCCATTTTCTTTAGTTTTTCTTGCCCCAGATGTCAGGTGCCCCCCAAATGGGGAGCAAAAAAAAATATATATATATATATATATATAAAACAATAAATAAAAATGCAATTGTAACATAGACTTTACCTTCATCTAAAAGGAAATACACCCCAAAGGCTGTAGAATATAGTGAAGGAAAGAGAAGTTCTAGAAAAAAGGGAGATGGCGGGTGGGTAAACCTGGACTGCAACAGTGAATACACTCGAACATCTACATTTATGGTAATTGTATACAACTGTACTATGTTCTTCATGTTTCACTGTTGCAGTCATTACATTTGGGTAGAATCCCAAAGCTATGGATGGGAGGCTGGAACTAAATAGCCTTAGGAGCGGCTATAAGGCCCTGCAGAACTGCAATGGCAAAGCCTGCACTGGACTTGGAGAAAAGAGGCAAATGATAATGCTTTGTAAAAGCATTAACAGAGCTCCAAGTAGCAGCTTCTAAAATATCTCTGGTTGGCACCCCTCTTAGAAAAGTTGCTGAGGTAGATGCAGCCCTGGTGGAATCTGACATGATACCCTTGGGCACCAGTTTACCATGATGCAAATAACAGAAACGAATGCGGTGACTTATCCATTTTGAAATAGTCTGCTTTGAAATAGCCATTCCCTCTGATCCTGCAGCAAATGCCACCAGTAGCTGCTCAGATTTTCTTAGAGATTTGGTCCTGTTTAAGTAGAATCTTAGTTGTCTGTGTACGTCCAAGGAATGCAGAATCCGCTCCCCCTTGTTTTGCGGATTTGAGTAGAAAGTTGGCAGGTGAATAGTTTGGTTAAGAGCTACACTGGATACCACCTTAGGCATAAAGGAAGGGTTGGTCCTGAGGGACACACTGTCGGGGTAAAATATAATAAAAGGCTCCACAGCCATGAGGGCCTGTAGTTCTGAAACCCTTCTTGCTGAAGTGATTGCCAGAAGGAAAGCTGTTTTACAAGATAAAAACTTTATATCTGCAGTAGCTGCTGGTTCAAATGGAGGCAGGGTGAGCTTTTCCAACACAAAACTGAGTTCCCATGCAGGAATTGGTGATCTTCTGGGAGGCCTTAAATTTTTGGCCCCTATAAGATACTTTTTTTAGCAGAGGATGAGAAAAGATGGGAGGGCTCTGTGTTGTAATGAGCCGAGATGGCAGAGACATGGATTTTTATTGATGAAAAAGATAGGCCCTTGTCAAGCATCTCAGTTAAGTATTGTAAAATCTGAGGAATATTTGGCTTTGCTGTGTCAGTCCCTTGTGCTTGGTTCCAAGCACAGAATCTCTTCCATTTATCAGCATAAGATTTTCTAGTACTAGGCCTTCTGGCTTCCAAAATGACATCCATCACAGATTTACTGAGAGGTGTTGTTTGAATAATTACATGATCAGCCATGCTGCCAGGTTCAGAGTTTGGAGCTGATTGTGCAGAATTTGATTGTTCTGCTGAGACAGTAGATGAGGTATTTGAGGCAAGTACCAAGGAGAGAGTTGAGACATATTCCTTAGAATTGGATACCAGTGCTGGCGAGGCCAGTCCGGGACAATAAGGATCATTTTTGTTTTTTCCTGTCTGACCTTTAGTAGGACCTTGGAAAGAAGAGGCAGAGGAGGAAAGGCTTAGACTGAAAGGTTTTTACAACTGAAGGATAGAGCATCCACTTTCCATGCTTGTCTGTGATAAGTCCTTGTGCAGAATTTGTCCAGTTGATAATTCTGGGGGAGGCTAATAGATCTATGTCCGGGCACCCCATTTCTCTGTTATCATGTTGAAGACTTGTGGATCCAGTTTCCACTCATGAGGGTCCATAAGATTTCGGCTTAGGTCGTCTGCCAGAGTATTTTGTTTTCCTGGCAGGAATTGAGCTTGAAGATGTATTTGGTAAGTCAGGGCTGTGTCCCACAATGCCATGGCTAGTCTGCAAAGGGGATAGGAATGTGTAACCCCCCCCGCTTGTTTTTGTACCACATAACTGTGGTGTTGTCCGTCTTTATCAGTAGTTGTCCTGGATGAAGTAAGTCCTTGAAGGCTGTCAGGGCATTCTGGACAGCTAACATCTCTTTCTGGTTGATATGCAGATGCATTTATTTTGGGCTCCATATGCCCTGAATGCATCTCCCCGCCAAGTGGGCCCCCCAAGCACAGTCTGATGCGTCTGTAGTTAGGGTTTGGTTGGCAGGGGGTAGAGTGAAAAAATGTCCCATGTTCTGGTGACATGTCTCCGCCCACCAAAGGAACTCCTGTTGTAGGCAGGGAATAAGAGGAATCATTGTTTCCAGACTGTGACAATGTTGATTCCATAAACTTTTTAGATACCACTGTAGTTTCCTCATACGCAGTCTTGCAAATGGAATTAGTAGAATGCAGGATGCCATGAACCCCAAAGCCTGCAGAATTAGTCTTGCAAATAACTGGGTTTTTGCTGCCATCTGTTTGAAGTAAATAGTCAGTTGCCTTTGTTTGTCTGGCGTAAGGTAAGCCATCTGGGCAGTTGTATTCAAGCTTGCACCCAGGAATGTAACCTTTTGAGAGGGTTACCAGTTGTGATTTCTTTTCGTTTATTGTGCACCCTAGGCATGTTAGAAGCCTTTTTACAAACTCCAGATGTTGAAGAATGTCCTTGTTTTCTGCTTGAATGAGACAGTCGTCCAAGTAAGGATAGATTTGTATGCTTCTTTGTCTGCAAAATGCAATTACTGGTGCCAGGCACTTTGTAAAGACCCTGGGCGCAGTAGATAAGCCAAAGGGCAGTGCAGAAAATTGGTAATGCATAAAACCAGACTTGAAGTGGAGGTATCTTCTGCACGATTCCCTTATTGGGATATGCAGGTATGCCTCTTTTAAGTCTAGAGTCACTAGGCCAAGCGTTCTTGCCCAGCATGGGCAGAAGCTGTTGCAGTGTCAGCATTTTGAATTTTGGGATGGCCAAGTATGTGTTCAAAATCGATAAATCCAGTATTGGGTGCCAGGCATGGTCTTTTCTGGGTATCAAGAACAGTCTTGAGTAAAACCCTTGTCCTTTTTCTAGTTCTGTTACTGGCTGAATAGCCCCCATATCCATGAGGGACGTAACTGGTTTCTGTGCCTCTGCCCACTGATTTTGTGGCAGATCTAGCCAAGCGTTTGGAATTGGCAAGGTATGAAAATGAAATCTGTATCCCTGGGATACTATGTTTAATACCAACTTGTCCTAGGTTATTAACTGCCAATTTTGAGCATGAAGTGCTAGTTTTCCACCTAAGGGGGCTGCCAAAAGATAAGTGCTTGGTGATGGCAGAGGGAAGTCATTGAGACTGTTTACTGTAGGGTTGTGCTTTGTTTCCTCCAGATTTGGAGGTAGAGGCACCCCATTGCTTTGACCTGTAAGAACTCTGTGATTGATATCTGAAGCCTTTTGAGCGACTGGATTTGCCCCGTGAAGCTCCGTCGGACACAGGAAAGGACCAATTGTTTTGTAGGTCATTGTCTACTGAATCTTGGTGGCTGCACCTGTAAGAAGTCTTTTACAGTTTGCATAGACTTAGCTTTGTCTTCCATTTTCTTTAAAACCCTCTTCTGCCCTATTACCAAACAAAGTACCATGCTGTAATGGTGCATCCAACAATTTAGCTTTAACATGATCAGGCAGATTTTGCTCCTTGAGCCAGGCATGCCTTCTAATCACAGATCCAGCAACTACGGCCCTGCAGAAGGCCTCCAAGGAATCAAAACCACACTGCAAAGTATGCTTTCCAACCTGTTCTGCTGCATGCAATAATTCCTGTAATTCTTTATTTTCCACACATTCAGAAATCAACATCATTTTCTGTTTCAACAATCTCATAACATGCTGCTGATATTTAAGCATATGAAACTGGCAGTTTAAGGCCCTACTTGCCAAGGTTGCAGACGTATAAACTTTCTTTCCCCATCTATCCAGCGCCCTGGAATCTCTATCAGAGGGGGGTAGGATTCTTAGCTGTTGAGGCGTTTACACCTTTGGGACCCTGTGAGAGTTTCGGGGTCAGCAGCAGGGTTTTTGAATAAAAATTTGTGGGAGTCAGGAACCCTGTAATATCTGTCTGGCTTGCTAGGAGCCGGAGGTAGGGAATCTGGAGCCATGCTTGATTCCGAAAACACATAATCAACATTGTCTAATACAGGAGGGCATGGTCAAAATGCCTATGCTAAGGAAGATGAGGAAATCCCCAAGCCTCTTTTTTAATTCTGAGAAATTTTGACTCTCCCAATGAAAATGTTTCCTCAAAGTATGCAAGGTTTCCCCAAAAGAATAATCCTCAGGAGGAGATGCAGATGGGATAGATTCCTCTGCATATGAATCCTCATAGGGTGGTATAGAAAATTCCTGATCAGAAGAGAAATCAGAAGAAATAGAAACCTGATCTGAAGATTAATAATCAGTGTCTTGCCCTAGGCCTCTTTTCGGGGGGGGGGGGGTTGGGAACCCCTGATCAAAGTAATTAAGTCTTCAGCCATTTGATCATCTATTTTTTTGGCCATAGAGGCCTGAGCATGTGGCTCATGCATCTTTTTTTAGCCTTAGAAGATGCTTTTGCCTTTGTTTTTGAAGCTGGTGCCGGTTTTATATAGAAATACGGAGGCCTGAAAACACCCTCAGAAGCCGGTGCCTGCTCATCAGCTCCGGACCCATCCGAGGGAGAGACATCCACGGGTACAATACACGGAGAATCTCATGGCATGCCGGACTCCACATGGGTCCCGGTAGAGGCCTGCGACTCGAAAGTAGCAGGTATCAGCGGCTGCGAAAGCACCTCACTGCATACCGGCGACTGGCTTAGGAGAAGCTTCGTCAGTTATGGACCTCGACAGTCTGTCTCTGTCCTTTTCTTTGTGTTTTTTGTGAACTCCGGTAGTCGGATTGCTATCCGACGACATTTCAGGGTAATTAAATCTGTTTCCAAAATATTTTGAAGCAAAGAAATACTGACGCTTAATAGTGCGTTGGTTAAATCTAGCACAAAACTGACAGCAAGGCACATTATGATCTGGGCCTAGGCAAGGAATACAGTACAAATGGAAATCCTTAGGAGGTATTTGCTTCCCACAAGTAATGCAATTATTAACTTTTACTGACATCGGTATGGAGCAAGAAAAACGGGGTACTTAGCTTTAATTTAAGACTTCGGTTCTGAAACTTGAATGCGAAAATTTCAGGAGTCGGCCGACCGGCACTTACAAACTGCTTCTGCTTCGGGCACCGCACGGCAAGAAAGACTAAAGAAAATGACGTCGGCTGCATGTTTTATACCCCTCATCATGGAAGAGAGACAGCAACAGACGCAGGACCCAAGACTTTGATATTCAGGCCAACTGAAAGCAACCTGCCAGCAGATGACACAAATGTAAAGACTGCAACAGTGAAACACGAAGAACATCCCTGTAATATCTATCAGGTTTTCTGGGAGCAGGAGGTAAAGAGTAAGGGGCCAAGCTAGATTCCAAAAAGGCATCGTCAACAATGTCCAGCACAGGAGGGATAGCTAAAGGCCTGTGCTGGGGCAGGAGTAAAAATCTCCAAGCCTCTTTTTAGAATCAGAGTAATCCTGGCTTTCCCAGTGAAAATGCTCCCTAAGAGTATGCAGGGTTTCAAAGAGAAATCCTCGGGGGGGGGGGCAGAGGGAATAAAGTCCTCTGCATCAGAATCCTCATAGGTAGATAAGGCAAAATCCTGTTCATCAGAGGAGACAAATTTCTGAATCCTGGTCAGAAATATCATAAGCAAATTCAGTCCTAGGTCTCTTAGAGGGGGGAGGTTGGCTTCCCATGATTAAAGTAATAAGGTCTTCAGCCATTCTTATCATTCGTTTTTTAGGCATAGAGGCCTGACCATGCGGTCTGGGCGTCTGTTTCCTATGCATGGTTCGAGTTTTAGGCCTAGAAAAAGAAGATGGTGTTGGTTTAATATGCAAATCAGTAGGCCTGAATACACCCTCAGAAACTGGTGCCTGCACAGCGTCTCCAGACCCATCCAAGGTAGAGACATCCGCAGGTTCCACAGTCGAAGCATCTCGCGGCATACCGGACTCCAAATGGATCTCAGTAGAGGCCTGCGAATCTGAAGTAGCAGGTATCAGGGGCTGCGAAAGCACTTCACTGAGTACCGACGAACTGGCGACTAGCTTAGGAGAAGCGTCATCAGCAACTTTGGACCTAGGCGACCTGTCTCTGTCTTTATCTTCGCATTTTTTCAGAATGTCAGTAGTCGGGTGGCTTACCGAAGACTTAACTGGATAATTAAACAGAGTACAAAAATATTTAGAAGCAAAACTGTACCGACGACAAATAGTTTGTGGTTTAAATAAGGCACAAAACCGACAGTGAGGTACATCGTGGTCAGGGCCTAGGCAAGGAATACAGTACGAATGAAAATCTTTATGAGGTGTTTGCTTTCCACAAGAAATACAATTATTGACTTTTACTGACATCAGTTTAGAGTAAGAAAAAGTTTCCTCAATGGGGTACTTAGCTTTAGTTGAAGACTTCGGTTCTGAAACTCGAAAACAAAAATTTTAGGAGTCGGCCGACCAGCACTTGCGAACTGCTTCTGCTTCAGGCACCGCACGGTAAGAAATACTGATGTAATAGCATCAGCTGCATGCTTTATACTCCTGACTACCTGACATTACGGAAGATGAGACCGCAACTGATGCAGGACCCAAGAATTTGATAATCAGGCCGACTGAGGGCTACTGCAAGCAGATAACCCAAATGTGATGACTGCAACAGTGAAACATGAAGAACATTTGCCACTTAGATTCGTGACATAGCTAAAGAATGCCTTATGGTCATCTTTGGAGTCCATGGCAATTTTTCTTTCGAAGCTAGCCTTGGATGATTTATGAGAGAATGTAGTTTCTTGCTGATACTGATCAGGGATGTCTTCCCTTCTTGGGATTTTACTCTTTTCTGTACTAGTTTCCTCCTTCTATTGTATAGCTTGTTTATGGCAGGGGTCCACCAAACTTGGTTTCCTTTTCTTGGAGTGAGTCTTGGTTTTGTTTGGGATAGCATGATCCATGCATTCTTGTAGGTGCCCTTAGAGTGCATTAGTAAAGGATTTTGCAGCTTGGACAGCGTTATCCTTTAGCATGGGGGCTTTGAAACTTTCCACCTCAGTCTTAAGTAACGTGAAGTTTGCTTTTGAAAAGTTTTTCACTGTGGTTTCTTTGACCGGGATTGGTGGCAAAATGTGGATATCCACAGTGATTAGTTTATGGTCAGATCTAACCGAGGGGTTGACCTCCGGTGTGGAACACCAATTGCCCATATTGGTGATGACCAGGTCCAATATGTTGTCACCTCTGGTGGAGGTGTTGACCAGTTGATCCAGGGCTTTTGAGTTTATAAATTCTAAGAAATGTTGGGCAAGGGAGTTTGTACCAGAGTAGTAGTTTGGGTAATTGAAATCACCCAATATCAGGGTGTTTGGTAGGACCTTTATGTTTCCCAGTGTTTCCAGGAATGCGGATTGGGGTCCTGGGACATGGTGGGTGATCTGTAGCAAGCTATAACTTGATAACTTGAATAGCAGTTTTGCCCGTTGTTAGTTGCACGTGGATGACCTCTGAAACATCGTGCTGTGCCACTAACCTGGAGGTCTGGGTATCCTTGATGAATATGGATATTCCCCCACCTTTTGTACTTCGGTCCAGGTTTTTTGGCTGAAATGTATGGTATGAGTTGTAGTCTGGTAGTGCTGGGGTGCTCTCTGCAGCCTTAAACCAGGTTTCTGTTACTGCACATATACAGATTTTCTCCATACCGAGGACTGCCTCGAGTGCGTGCATTTTGAGGTTTAGACTTCTGGCATTGAGTAGCATTACCCTCAGTTTTTTGTTACTTGTGCTATTTACGGCGGTGGGTTTGTCTTTTGAGCCTTGCCTAAAAAAGGCACTATGGGGTGGCAAGAGCCCTGGCCAGTATTCGAAAGCCTAAGGGTGACAGGTGCAAGGTGTCTCTAGCGAAGCAGCGTGACTTGTCGTGCATGTCATCCCAGACTGACAGAGACTGGATTCCCTTTGAATGACACCAGAAGCTTAGCCAATTGTTGAAATTGATCATTTTATTTTCTATACCGTGGTATCATTCTTGGTGAGGGCAGGATGCTACTCTGGGTCAGGGTCATACCAGCCTGGGCTACGTGATCAGAGAGCTCCTCCATATCTCTTTTAATGTAGTCCACGGAGGTACGGCTCAGGTCATTCACACCAACATGAACAATGACAGAGTCATATTTGTACTTGATCTGGAATGACCTGAGTGCTTGTGTTGTATGGCGGATCCTGGCACCAGACAGGCAGAGAAGTAACCTTTACCTTGTTCAGCCTAGTGAGTGGGACGTCAGTGTGCCTGACTATAGAGTCACCTATTACTAGTGTGTTGGGTATGTTATTTTGCCTTAAGGGCTGTGATTGCGTGGCACACTGGTTTTGTGAAGCATATATATCATGGTTTGTGTTGGGTGGGGGGGGGGGGTGGAGGTTGCTTGGATGTCTGCTTTGCAGGTCTCTGCTGCTTTTGCCAATTTTTATTTAGAGCCTCCAAGTATGTTTTCGTGTATTTGTGAGTTTTTTTTTTGCTGGTGCTGGTTTCACAGGTCTATGCGAGACTGGTGGTGTTGATGCAAGTAATTCCCTTTTCCTCTTGACTGCTTGGTCCAGTCATGGGTTGACAGAGCTTAGCCTCCAGTTTGGCTGTATAACTGCATCTCTCGTATGTATTAGTGTCTGGTGGAAAGAGGAGAGGTTTGTCTGTGTACATGAGGCAATTGTAACATCGCCTCAGAATGCCCAGATTCACCAGTTGGTCCGAAGAGTACACCTGAAACTGCCCTTTGGACATGCCTGGATAGGTACAGTGAACTGTTGTACTGATTGGCTGGTAAGGTCGAAGAGAGAGCCTTGTCCTCCTCTACAGTACAGGGGGGGTTTAGTGCTAAGGTTTATTAGTGCTTACTATGAGTTTTGAGCAAGTGCCAGGATGAGAAGTGAATGGTTTGAGTGCTTAAGTTGAAAGTTTGTCTAGTTCCAAGGGAAAAATTGAACAGTAGACTTTGCGGTGCCAGGAAAAGTTATACCCTAGCTAACCGGCACTGCCCGGCTCGCACATGCGGGTTTTATAGCAGGGAAATGAAAGAGATCGAAATTAGCCCAAAATGGCCAATAAACTAATTTCTGGGCTGAAACCACTCCTCCAACGACAGATAGGCTGCTCAAAGCTCCCTCTCTCACAGTGAACAGAGAAACTTCCTTCTATCCAAGAAAGGTATCGGCAAACACAGAAACTTGTAGCACAGCCCTGAATTCAGCACTAACCTGAAAACTGGACTATACTAGCTTAGAAAGGCGGGAAAACAAGCATTTTTTTTGTTTGTTTTTTTAAGAAAATAAAGCAGATACAATAAAAAAAACACTTTAAATGCACAGAAATGGCTATCACACTTGAGTGTGTAGCCTACAACAGTTAAACAGGTAATTTAAACACAAAAGCGACTTTGTTAAAGTGCAGGCAGTAAAATAAGTACAATATGTAGCTGAAACAAGCTTTTTAAATCACAGAAACTCTAGAAAATTGGCGTTTTAGGCAGAATTAGCTAAAGGCAGCAAGAAAATGCAGAAGAATGATACTTAATCACTCCAAAGTCTCTCTTTTGTCTCTCTGCTGCTGTAGAACTCTGCAGGGCACCAGGCAGGAGTTTGCTGAGCTATTGGTTGGTTGTGTCATGTGTTCTTAGAAAAATGCTTATTTATACTGTGAGCAAGATGGTCTTGCTACACTGATGAAGGGTGTTACCCAAAAGCTTTATCCTGTTACTGTTGAATAAAACAGAGTGCTGCTTTACTGCTTTTTATTTTATCTGAATCCATAGTATAACTGATTCTGTGGCAGCTGCACTGCAAGAAGCATTTTAAGCATCAAAACCACATTTCACGGCATGCCTGGCTACCTTGCAAGGCTTCTCTAGCAAAGTCCTGCACCTCCTTGTATGAAGTTCTGTCTGGCATGGAGTCGAGTTTTGTTAACAAAAACTATATATCACATCACTGAACGCTTAAAAAAGCAAACGGTGAATAATCGACCCCATGTAAGTGAAAGCTTACAATCTCGCAAGCTCAGAACAGTGACTTTTTTCCAAGGGAAAAAAAATCGCTGTTCCAAAAAAAAAAAAAAAAAAAAAATTGAAAGAATACATAAAGTGAACACCTCCCTACTTAAACATACCAACTCCGAGATTGCACTACAGTGCCAAAAACGGCAAAGTAACAGAAGCAACCAAGCAAATTCTTTCCCTGGAAAGAATTCCTTTAAAAGCTGCTTCACTATTTTGCCTTTTCATTGTTTTAAGTTCGATCAAGATGCATTCAATAGAATGCGTCTTCGGTCATCTAATAGGAACCCAAGTTTTCTTGCCAAACCTGTTTAGGATTCTGCTTTCCTCGTCATTAGGTAAAGGGAGCCAAGAAGGCCCTTTGGAAAACATTTTGGTAACTTCAGCGGAGACTACTGAGGGATCTGCTTTAGGATTTTTGTAGAGATTTTTAAGTGAGCAAAGTACCCTGTAAAACCTATCTGTTTTCCTAGGAGCAGGCAGTAAGAAATCTGGATGAAGGGCTATGTGCTCAAATACATCAACCTAGCACAATGTATACTGGAAGAACAGCCAATCGTCTAGTGGAGGGCAAACTTAGTATTTCCCTGTAGTGTGTCTGAGTTTGGGAGACATGCTTACTTTCCCAAGTTAAAGGCTTCTTTCATTTTTATGTAACATGTCCCCAAAGGAAAGGTTTTCAGGTGGGGAGGCAGAAGAGACAGTGTTATCAGAGTCTGAATCAGGGTAGGTCTAGAAATGAAAGTGACCTGAGAAGGAGAGTTTTTCCTGATCTT
Source organism: Protopterus annectens (assembly GCF_019279795.1). Classification (NCBI taxonomy): domain Eukaryota; kingdom Metazoa; phylum Chordata; order Ceratodontiformes; family Protopteridae; genus Protopterus; species Protopterus annectens. The sequence continues at coordinate 1,709,143,682 of NC_056743.1, read as the reverse complement.
CCTTATATCAGAGCAGGGAAGACTTCAGAAGTTTGTGAAGTTTCTCTGGCTTTAATGAAGGCCATGAATTCCTGTGCAATTTTAAGTCCTGGACTTCGGCTTGCGGCCCATATGTGAGCCCATGGCGGGGATACGTTTTGGTTTTAACTGTTGTTTGGCAAGCAGTGTAGAGAGACACTGTCTACTGAGTCTGGCTTTGGAAGGAACATCTGAAGTCTGCACAAGGTTAAGTACTCTTTGCAAATCCACTTCTCAGATGTCAGAGGCTGATGCCTGTGTAGCGGTGTCAGACCAAACTGACGTACAGGTGATGGTGATGATTGTGGGAAGACTGGGGACCATGGCAGCCTCCTGCAGGGTTCACACTAAAGGTTTCACCTGTCCTGGGGGTGGGAAAAGGCACCCCACCAAGGACCAAGTTCCTTGGTCAACTTAAAGTCAGAAGAAGTCTTTCTGTGGACTCTGGAGTCTTGCTTCCTTTTTTTTTTTTTTTTTAATCTTTTCGCTTTTTGAGGATCACACCAGTGGTCACTGGAGCAGTAGAGGAACCTGCCTAAGACAGGGGTTTTGATGTTACCAAAGAAGCCGAAGATATGGATTCCATATGTGCAGTGAGTATTTTGGCCCTGTGTTTAAGGGTTTTTGCCCTGGATTTGGCACAGTGACAGCAGTTAGAGACATTGTGTTGAGGCCCCAAACAAAACAAGTGAAAATCTTTATGAGGGACCTGCTTCCCTCAGAGCAAACAATGATCTTTTTTGAACATTAATTAGAGAAGAAACTTCCCCAATGGGATACTTAACTGTCTGGAAGCAGAGGAACTCTGGAAATATCACTTCCTTGCTTCTTTACAGTCCAATGATGGACTGAGAGAGTATAAAACACATAAGAACTGCATTGGACTGCAGAGCTAGAAAGAACTGAAGATGTTGCCACCTTTCTTACACTCAGATGTTGGTCATAAAACATCCGTCAGGCTGATGATGCTAGGACTCTGGAAACTGAGCCAATTACAAGCTTCTACATGGCAGGAAGTCCCAAGGATTAGTACTGCAACAATGACTATGGAGAACATCTGCAGAGGTAGTTTATGCAGATGATATAAAATACTGACTATGCTGCAAAAATCACATGTTAAATAAAATAAGCAATATATTTTACGAAAGGGGTATTCTAAGCAACAGATGGATCCTGAACTGCTAAAAATTAAACACAAAAGGGATACCAGTAAAGCAATGCCACATAAAGAATATGAAGAAGCAAGGGTAACTAATCAAAGCAAAATATGAACCATTATGCTGTCAGTGGCTACCTATACTTTTGCAAATGAAAGATAACTGAGTAAAGAAGCCAGAAAGTGACTTAGTCACACAGTGTTCTCAAGTTGCCTCTTAAGCCAGACAGACAAACGCATCCAGTGCGTCGAGCTGGTTAACAAAACTAGGAAAGGTCCTAAAACACAAAAGCCTACATAGAAGTAGCTATGGCTGTAGAAGAAAAAAAAAAGTTTACCCAATGATAGGCACATAATTTGGAACAGCTGCATGAGCTAGACAGAGAGAAGCACTATACTAATGTGAACTGTTAAGATATTTAAACATTTAAAATATATTAATTTATAGTCAAAAATAATACTTCTGTCCATCCACTGGACAAAATGTAAATTCTACTAAAGGCATGGTACACATAGTTAAAAGCTGGTATTACGCCTCTTACGTTGGAAAAAGACAACAGACTAGGTATTCACATACAAAAGCATTTGTATAGCATCAAGAAAAATATGAATAATGTACTTGCAAAGCATGAAGAACATTATCATTAATGAACATTCTTATTTCAAGCACAGAAAATAAACTTTAAAAAGAAAATTAGAGGGACTGATTTTACCCAACAGAGGAAAAAAAAGTTGACATCCTTAGGACAATAATTATCTTAGTACTGCATCAGAACAAATTAAGTTATTCTTAGATATGGCTGGTCCACAAAATAACTGATTTTAATGGTTAGAAACAAAATACAAAAAGATGACTGTAACCCTGTATTTTAGCCCTGAATGTCTGACATCGGAAGTGTTCTAAAGTTTGTCTGAACTATCATTTATTAAAAGATTTTGCTTCTGAATTTCTACACCTGTTAATTTTAACAAATACACAGACATAATCCAGTGCACATACAAAGATACATAAATGACTTCTATAAATGTATAAATTATACATGCAGTATATGTATCAACTACATGCACATACATATAATCCCTTAACCATACACACCTGCATACATATGAATATACACATAGAACAAGACATATGCAAACAGAATATGCACAGTTAAACACACATGTGCAACTACATTCTATACATATTTACACACAAATACACATTTATATATATATCTACGGGAATATAAATACACATTTATAACAATTCTTACAAGTGGGTGTACAAATATACATACATAGACACACACAAATAGAGGTTATGTTCCTAGATACACAACAAATACACGCATTTATATATATCCACATGAATATAAACACATGCACATTTATAAAATTTCTTACACATGGGTGCACACAAACTTACATAGACACAGACAAATATACAAAAATTTGTATGTTCTTACACACACAGATACTATACATATATTAAATGCACAATGACATCTATTTGAATGTTTTGTCTGGGACCGAATATGGATCCAAATGGACCAAAGTCAGGTTCTGACTGGAAAATTAACAATGGAAAAAAGTACATTTAAATAATGTTTAAAATAGACAAAATACAGAAAATCTGTGAATATTCAATGTTGCAACTTTAGAAATATGTCAGTTAGTAAAGTACAGTTGTGTACCTACCATAAATGTAGATGTTAGAGTGTAATCACTATTGCAGCCATTACACTTGGGTTATCCTGCTGGCAGGCGACCCGCTGTCGGCCCGAGTTCCAAAGTCTTGGTCCAGCGTCGGTTGCTGTCGCCTCTTCCCTGATGTCAGTGCGCCAGGGGTATAAAAGTTGCAACTGACACCATTTTCTTCAGTTTTTCTTGCCCCAGATGTCAGGTGCCCCCAGATATGAAGGCTGAAAAAGTACAGTTTTGTACCTACCATAAATGTAGATGTCCGATAGGTATGCATCTGCAGTCATAACATATGGGTTGTACTGCCTCAGGCAGCCCTTCGGTCGGACGGATTCCAAAGTCTGGGTCTGGCCTCGGCTGATGTCGCACTTTCCCCGACATCAGAGCGTCTGGGGTATAAAAGCATCAGCCGACGCCACTTTCCTCAGTGTTTCTTGCCCCAGATGCCAGGTGCCCTCTAGGAAGGCCAAATTTGGAGGAATGCAATAAATTCCAAACATTTTCCAAAATATATACATATATACACAAACAAATACACCATAATAGATCCCCCAGCTAGCTAATGGAGGGGTAAGCACCCTAGGAATACCACAGAGGGGAAGGAGGGAGGATAAACCTGACTGCAGATGCATACCTATCGGACATCTACATTTATGGTAGGTACAAAACTGTACTATGTCCTTCAAGGATGCATCTGCAGTCATAACATATGGGTAGAATACCATAGCCAATCTGGGGGAGGAGGTACTAAGAAAAGGATGATGTAGTTAAGATACCCTGCAGGACTGCTGTAGCAAAACCTGTTCTGGATCTGGAGTATAAAGGTAAATTGTAATGTTTGGCAAATGTATGCACGGAGCTCCATGTAGCAGCTTCTAAAATGTCCTTGGTAGCCACCCCTCTTAGGAAGGCTGTAGTGGTGGCTGTGGCCCTCGTGGAATGAGGCCTAATGTTTGCAGGAACAGTCTTTCCATGAAAGGAGTAACAAAATCGAATGCAATTTCCTATCCACTTTGAAATTGTCTGTTTGGAAATTGCTTTTCCTTGTACCCCAGCAGCATATGCTACAAGGAGTTGGTCAGTCTTTCTGTAACTTTTAGTCCTGTCCAAGTAGTAGCGTAGTTGTCTGTGTATATCCAGAGTGTGTAGAAGTTTTTCCCCTTTATTTTGTGGATTTGGGAAAAATGTAGGTAAGTGAATAGCTTGGTTCAAGGATACCCTAGATACCACCTTTGGCATAAAAGTAGGATTGGTTCGCAATGAAACTCTGTCCTGATGGAAGATAAGAAATGGCTGTACTGCTATTAAAGCTTGTAAATCAGATACTCTTCTTGCTGAAGTTATGGCCAGAAGGAATGCAGTTTTCCAAGACAGAAACTGTAGATCCGCCGATGCTGCTGGTTCAAAGGGAGGAAGTGTTAGTTTCTCCAGCACAAAGTTGAGATCCCAAGTAGGTAAAGGTGGTTTCCTTGGAGGATTGATGTTTTTGATTCCTCTCAGAAATTGCCTGAGGAGAGGATGCGAGAAGATAGGTGGATCAATATTGTATTCTGCTGAAATTGCTGAGGCATGAATCTTAATGGAAGAATAGGACAGGCCATTGTGGAACAATTCTGCTAAGTATTCCAGAATATGTGCCATGCTCGACACTGTCGCATCTAAGCCTTTTGTTGTGTTCCAGATGAGAAATCTTTTCCATTTTGCTGAGTATGTCTTCCTTGTGGAAGGCCGGCGGGCTTCCATAATAATGTCCTTTACTCTCTGTGATAACTTATTTTGAGGGGGGTTTATGGAATTTTCCAGGCAGTTAGCTGCAATGTTTTCAAGTTGGGATGCATGATCTTGAAATTGTTCTGCGTCAGAAGAAGTGGCCATAGGGGGAGAGGCCACGGTTTCGTCTGTGACATGCTCCTCAATAATGGGTACCAGTGCTGCCTTGGCCAGTCTGGAGCTATCAGAATCACTCTTGGCTGTTCTGCCCTGATCTTCAGTAAAACCTTGGACATTAATGGGAGAGGTGGGAAGGCATACACATTTAGAGCTTTCCAGCTGAAAGAGAGAGAGTCCACCCTCCAAGCTTGTGGGTGATATGTCCTTGAGCAGAATGTCTTCAGTTGATGATTGTGGGGCGAGGCGAACAGATCTATCTCCGGCTTCCCCCATGCTTGTGTTATGAGTAGAAAGATGTCTGGGTGCAGCATCCATTCGTGTGCATCCATGGTAGTTCTGCTTAAGCTGTCTGCCAGTGCATTTTCTTTCCCTGACACGAACTGGGACTGTAGTTGAATATTGAGTTTCAAGCATAGTTCCCATAGATTCATGGCCAGCCTGCATAGAGGGTAGGAGTGCGTGCCTCCTTGCTTGTTTATGTACCACATGACTGTGGTGTTGTCTGTCCTTATTAACAGGTGGCCTTGATGGAGGAAAGGTTTGAATGCCTCGATTGCGTGTATCACTGCCAGCATTTCCTTTTGGTTTATGTGCATGCACAGCTGCCCTTGAGACCATAGGCCTTGCATACATTTGCCCTCCATGTGTGCTCCCCATCCTCGGTCTGAAGCATCCGTGGTGATGGTTTGTTTTGTTTTTGGTTTGTTGAAAGGCAACCCTCTGTTGGACTGGCAGGCTTGAGCCCACCACAGAAATTCCTTTTGAAGGCAAGGAATGATTGGTATCAAAGTTTCCAAACTGTGACTGTGCTGAGACCATACACTCCTTAGGTACCATTGTAATTTTCTCATATGCAGCCTGGCTTGTGGAATCAGAATTATGCAGGATGCCATGTAACCCAGGGCCTGCAGGATTTTCCTTGCAGTTAGCCGAGTTTGTCTTGTCAGGTTCAAGAAGTAATCCAGAAGTTGTTTTTGTTTTTCTTCTGTGAGAAAGGCCATTTGGGTGGTTGTGTCTAGATCTGCACCCAAAAAGGTTATCCTTTCGGATGGAACAAGTCTTGATTTTTGGATGTTGACTGTGTATCCCAAGGCCTGTAATAGGTGGATGGCATAGTCCAAGTCCTTTATCAAATTATTTTTTGTTGTCCGCTTGTATAAGGCAGTCGTCCAGATATGGGTAGATTTGAATCCCCTGAAGTCTGCAGTGTGCAATTACTGATGCCAGGCATTTCGTGAATACTCTGGGCGCAGTAGATAAGCCAAAGGGCAATGCTGAGAATTGATAATGCTCTGATCCTGCAGGAAATCTGAGGTGTCTTCTGCAACTTTGCCAAATAGGGACATGCAGGTATGCCTCCTTGAGATCTAGAGTCACCAGCCAAGACTCCTTGCCCAGCATGGGAAGAAGTTGCTGTAGGTTCAGCATCTTGAATTCTGGCACAATGAGGTAAGTATTCAGTGCGGACAGGTCGAGAATAGGCCTCCATTGATTTTCTTTTCTTGGAACAAGGAATAATCTGGAGTAAAATCCTTGGCCTTGTTCTGAAAGAGGTACCTTTTCTATGGCTTTCATTTGTATTAAGTTGTTGATCTGCTTTAAAGCCTCTGCCCTCTGATTTGGTGGCAGGTTTGGCATTCCGTTTCTTCTTGGCAAAGTGTGGAAGTGGAACCTGTATCCTTTGTCTATTATCTGCAGTGTCCATGTGTCCCTTGTAATGTAATGCCAGTTTTTTGAGAATAAAGAAAGCTTTCCGCCCAATGGTGCTTCCAATTGAGCCCTGGTCGGCAGAATCAAAGGAAAGTCATTGAGTCTGTCCAGGTGTAGTAGTTGTTGTTGCTGCTCCTGCACTACCTCTCTGGTTGGTAGGCTGCCACTGACGGCCTCTGTAGGAGCCTCTAGCTTGCCCTCTACCTCTGGGACGCCTGTTCCTGCCTCTCTGGGATCTGTCCGAGTCTGGAAAGGACCAATTCTTAGTATGCCAGTTTCTGCTGAATCTCGGTGGTTGTACTTGCAGAAAGTCCTTAACTGTTTGCACAGATTTTGCCTTTTCTTCAAACTTCTTTAAGACCTCCTGAGCCGAGGAACCAAATAATTTTTGTTTTTCCATTGGAGCATCCAGGAGTTTAGCTTTAACATGGTCTGGTAAAGATTGTTCCTTCAACCAGGCATGCCTACGAACAACTGTCCCAGTCATAGCTGACCTACATGAAGCTTCCAGTGCATCATAACCACACTGCAAACAATGATTACTAACCTGCTGTGAGTTATGTACCAGATCCTGAAGGGATTTACGGTCAAGGGGTTCAGAAGAGGAAAGCTTCTTATGCAATTCATCTAACAAATGCTCTTGGTACTGTATCATATGAAATTGACAATTTAATGCCCTCATGGAAAGAGTTGCAGAAGTATATACCTTCTTTCCCCATCTCTCTAAAGCTCTAGACTCCCTTTCAGAAGGTAGAGGATTTTTTGGCAGTGGCAGCTGCAACCCCTTTTGGGCCCTGAGAAATAGTGTCTGGGTCTGCAGAATGGGCCTTGTACAGATGTAGATGAGAATCCGGGGCCCTGTAGTATCTATCAGGTTTGGCAGGAGCCGGAGGGAGAGAATCAGGGGCTGTACTAACATCATTGTACACATCATCAATAACATTCAAAACAGGAGGTATAGCTAAGGGCCTATGCTGAGGTAAATGTAAAAAGGTCCTTAATCTCTTTCTAGAATCAAAAAATTCCTGACCCTGTCATTGAAAATGTTCTCTCAGAGTGTAGTGTCTCACCAAAGGAAAACTCTTCAGGAGGGGAGGCCGAAGGGATAGATTCTTCAGCATCAGAATCCTCGTAGGCTGAATAAGCCTCCTCCTGGTGATCTGACAACACAGATCCATGCGTAGACTCATCTGAAGAGTGCTGGTCAGAGGGCTCCAGTCCTGGGCCTTTTGTCTGGTGGTGGTTGAGAGCCCCTGTCCGGGTGAGGCTGAGAAGTATAGTCCAGCGTCCCAGTCGGCCCGAATACCAGAGAGCTGCAAGGCTGGCTCATGGTCTGACCCACGCCCAGACGGGCCATGGTATGAACAACCATGACCTTGGCCGGCGTCATTTCCTCAGTCTTCAGAGATGTCAGAAGACCCAAAAGACCAGTCCAAAAACAACAAAAACATTAATAATATACAGCAATATATATAACAATATTATACAAAAAATATAACCATACACCACCACCCTGAACCACAGACCCTGGGAGGGAGAGGGAAGGAGGGAGAGGGAATCCCTACCAAGCTTCAACACAGAATATGCCAAGCTGTGAGATGAAGAGATCCTCTAATTAAAGAGATAAGATCCTCTGCAAGGCTGAGGATCTGAGAACTAGAAGAAGGTCTCTGAGATGTAGTCTTGGGAGGCAAAGCTTTAGCAACTTTAGCAGCTTTAGCCCTGGAAAAAGCCTTAATGGACATGGAAGCAGGGGGTCTGGCTGCACCATGTGCAGGATTAGACTTGTCCAAAGGAACGTTGTCGGACATTTCCTGGTCACTGGTTTCAGTAGGTAGCTCAGTAACCGACTCAGCCGGGGCCTCCAGGGCCGCGGTGGTCGGTTGAGTGGATTCGGTTAAAGGAAGTACCGAGGACTCGGTTTCGGCCGAAACTGATACACTCGCGGTAGGCCTAACCGTGGTTTCAGCCGAAACTGCAGGCCGCGAGTGTCGGTCCTTGTCCTTCCGTTTTTTCACCAAATGCGAAGTCGGAGTCTCCAACGGCATCTTATATGCAAAATTAGCCCCAAAGAATTCCTCTGCAAACTCCGACCGACGTCTAAGAGTTCGTCGGTTGAAGGAAGCACAGGCTGAACAGGCCGAGACGTCGTGGTCTGGGCCTAAGCAAGGGAGGCAATAAGAGTGGAAATCCTTATGAGGTATTTGTTTCCCACAAGTTAAACAATTATTTACTTTATCTGACATCAGCTGAGGCAAGAAAGAGTCCCCAATGGGGTACTTAGCTTTTTCGAAGTCTTCGGTAGCTGAATCACAGGAGCTGACCGACCGGCACTTGCGAACTGCTTCTGCTTTGGGCACCACGTGGCAAGAAAGACTGAGGAAAATGGCGTTGGCTGATGCTTTTATACCCCAGACGCTCTGACGTCGGGGAAAGTGCAACATCAGCCGAGGCCAGACCCAGACTTTGGAATCCGGCCGACCGAAGGGCTGCCTGAGGCAGGACAACCCATATGTTATGACTGCAGATGCATCCTTGAAGGACATCATAAAAATATGCCAAACAACCATGCATATATTACTATAAACATTTCCTAAATCTACAAGTAAATACACCACATAGGTTGTATAGAGTTGAGAAGCATAGAATAGTCCCAGCAAAGAGGGGGATGGTGGGTGGGTAACCAGGACTACAACAGTGAATACACTCGAACATCTACATTTATGGTAGGTACACAATTGTACTATGTTCATCGTGTTTCACTGTTGCAGTCATTACACTTGGGTAGAATCCCAAAGCTGAGGTTGAGTGGCTGGGTCTAGATTGGATTTGGCGAGGCTAACAAGCCCTGCAGAACTGCAGTGGCAAAGCCTGCTCTGGATTTGGAGTAGAGAGGTAGGTGGTACTGCTTGGAAAAAGTGTGCACTGAGCTCCAGGTTGCAGCTTCCAATATGTCTTTGGTTGGTACCCCTCTGAGGAAAGCTGCTGAAGTGGCTGCTGCTCTGGTAGAATGAGGCCTAATGCCCTTAGGCACAGATTTGCCATGTTGTGCATAACAGAAGGGGATGCAGTGTCCTATCCATTTGGAGATTGTCTGCTTTGTAACAGGTTTTCCTTGTGATCCTGCAGCATATGCTACAAACAGTTGCTCAGTTTTTCTGAAAGCTTTTGTTTTGTCCAAGTAAAATCGTAGCTGCCTGTGTATATCCAAAGCGTGCAGAAGTCTTTCCCCTTTATTCTGGGGATTTGGGTAGAAAGTAGGCAAATGAATGGTTTGGTTTAATGCCACATTGGAGGCCACTTTTGGTATGAATGTTGGGTTCATCCTTAGAGAAACCTTGTCCTGGTGAAAAATGAGGAAATGTTCCACAGCCATCAATGCCTGTAACGCTGAGACTCTTCTTGCTGAAGTTATTGCTAGGAGCAGAGCAGTTTTCCATGACAATAATTTTATATCAGCTGTGCTGGCTGGTTCAAATGGAGGCAGTGTTAGTTTTTCTAAAACAAAATTGTGGTCCCAAGTAGGTACTGGTGCTCTTCTAGGGGGTCTTATGTTCTTTGCCCCTCTGAGGTACTGTCGTAGTAGAGGATGTGAAAAAATAGGAGGATCCGTACTGTAATGAGCTGAAATGGCAGAGGCATGGATTTTAATAGATGAAAAAGAGAGGCCTTTGTCCAACATCTCAGTCAGGTATTGCAAAATCTGAGGTATATTAGGGACCAGTGGGTCGAGCCCTTGTGCCTGGTTCCAAGCACAGAATCTCTTCCATTTTTCTGCATAAGATTTCCTAGTGCTGGGTCTCCTGGCTTCCAAAATTACATCCATAACAGCTTTAGAGATAGGTGCAGTCTGAGTGGCTACATTACCTGCCATGCTGCCAGGTTTAAGTTTCTGAGTTGACTGTGCGGAATCTGATTGTTTTGCTGTGTCAGAAGATGAGGGATTTGAGGTAGAGGCCAAGGTGGGCCTTGGGACAAAGCCTTTAGGATTGGGTACCAGTGCTGGCGTGGCCAGTCTGGTGCAATCAGGATAATTTTTGGCCTCTCGTCTGACTTTTAGAAGCACCTTGGTGAGAAGAGCATCGGAGGGAAGGCATAGACAGTCAGGTTTTTCCACCTGAAAGATAGAGTATCCACTTTCCATGCTTGAGAGTGATAAGTCCTTGTGCAAAATTTCTGCATTTGGCAATTGTGAGGGGAGGCAAAAAGATCTATGTCTGGGCATCCCTGTTCCCTTGTTATCATGGTGAACACTTGTGGATTTAGCTTCCATTTGTGAGGATCCATGAGATTTCTGCTTAGTTCGTCTGCCAGTGCATTTTTTGTTCCTGGCAGGAATTGTGCTTGCAGATGTGCCTGGTAGGTCAGTGCTGTGTTCCACAAAGTCATAGCTTGTCTGCACAGGGGGTAGGAATGTGTGCCACCTTGCTTGTTTATGTACCATATAACTGTGGTATTGTCAGTCTTTATTAATAATTGTCCTGGATGTGTTGGGTCCTTGAAGGCTGTCAGGGCATTCTGTACAGCTAGCATCTCTTTTTGATTGATGTGAAGATGCATTTGTTCCTTGGGCCACATGCCCTGAATACATTTTCCTGCCATATGTGCTCCCCAGGCATAATCCGATGCATCTGTTATTGTCTGCCTGGCTGTAGGTAAGGTAAAAGGATGTCCCTTGTTGTGGTGACAGGCCTGAGACCACCATCAAAACTCCTGTTGTAGGCAGGGAATCAAGGTTATGATGGTCTCTAGGCTATGACAATGCTGAGTCCAAACAGTTTTTAGATACCATTGTAGTTTCCTCATATGTAGTTTGGCATATGGAATTAGTAGAATGCAAGATGCCATGAAACCCAGGGCCCGCAGAATTTTTCTTGCAGGGAGCTGGGTCTTTGCTGCCATCATTTGAAAGTAATGAGTCAGTTGCCTTTGTCTGGCGTGAGATAAGCCATCTGGGCAGTCGTATTTAAGCTTGCACCCAGGAATATTATCTCGAGAGGGCACTAGTTTTGATTTCTTTTCGTTTACTGTGTACCAGGGCAAATGAGCAATCTTTTTACAAATGCCAGGTGCTTTAGAAGAATGTCCTTGCTCTCTGCTTGAAATAAGGCAGTTGTCCAAGTAGGGATATATTTGAATTCCTTTTTGTCTGCAAAATGCAATTACTGGTGCCAGGCATTTTTGTGAAGACCCTGGGTGCAGTAGATAAGCCAAAGGGCAGTGCAGAGAATTGGTAATGCATTGAGCCTGCTATAAATCTGAGGTATCTTCTGCACGATTATCTGATTGGGACGTGCAGGTATGCCTCCTTGAGATCCAAAGTAACTAGCCAAGCCTTCTTGCCCAGCATGGGCAGAAGTTGAAGTGTTAACATTTTGAAACATCCAAGAAAGTATTTAGGATTGACAGGTCCAGTATTGGTCGCCAGGCTTTGTCTTTTCTGGGTACTAACAAAAGTCATGAGTAAAATCCTTGGCCCTGTTCTTCTTGTGGAACTTTTTGAATAGCTCCCATATCCATAAGAGCAGCAATCTGTTTTTGTGCCTCTGCCCATTGGTTTTGTGGCAGGTTTGGCATACCTTTTGGTTTTGGATGCATGTGGAAGTGGAACCTGTACCCTTGAGAAACTATATTCAACACCCATTGGTCTTGGGTGATCATGTGCCAATTTTTCGAGAAAAGTGATAGCTTTCCCCCTAGGGGTGCTGTCAACTGGTAAGAGCTTGGCGTTTGCAGAAGGAAGTCATTGTGACTGTTTCCTATAAGGATGTGATTTGTCTCCTCTTCCTTTGGGGGCTGAAGCACCCCATTGTTTAGGTCTGTAGGAGCCTTGGGGCTGAGATCTGCCTCTTGGGTGTCTGTATCTGCCTCTTTGTGGCCTGTCTGACACTGGAAAGGACCAATATTTTGAAGGCCAGTTTCTGCTAAATCTAGGTAGCTGAACCTGTAAGAAATCTTTCACAGTTTGCATTGACTTTGCTTTATCCTCCATTTTCTTTAACACCTCTTCTGCCTCAACACCAAAGTATCATGCTGTAGTGGAGCATCCAATAATTTTACTTTAACATGGCCCGGTAAACTTTGTTCTTTCAACCAAGCATGTCTTCGAATAACTGAGCCTGTAACTGCGGCTCTACAAGAAGCCTCTAATGAATCAAAACCACATTGCAGAGTATGCTTTACCACTTGTTCAGCTGCATGCAATAAATCCTGCATTTCATTACTGTCAGGACTTTCTATATTTCTAACCATTTTCTGCTTTAACAATGACATGAGATACTGTTGATATTTAAGCATGTGAAACTGACAGTTTAAAGCTTTTACAGCTAAAGTAGCAGAAGTGTAAACTTTTTTCCCCCATCTGCCAGAGCTCTGGAATCCCTGAGGGGACAGGATTTTTGGCAGTGGAAGCTTTAACCCCTTTAGGACCCTGAGAAATTGTTTCTGGGTCTGCTGCGGGGTTTTTGTAAAGAAATTTATGAGAGTCAGGGACCCTGTAGTACCTGTATGGCTTTACTGGTGCAGGGGGTATCTGGAGACAGACCGGATTCAGAGAAAACATCATCTACAATATCAAGCACAGGGGGGATAGCCAGGGGCCTGTGCTGAGGCAATAAAAGGAAATCTCTGAGCCTTTCCTTGGTTTCTGAGTAATCCTGGCTCTCCCAATGGAAATGCTCCCTCATGGTGTGCAGGGTTTCCCCAAAAGAGTAATCCTCAGGCGGTGAGGCTGAAGGAATGGACTCTTCAGCATCAGAGTCCTCATAGGGAGGGAGAGAATAGCCCTGGTCAGAAGAAGAATCACAGGAAATGGAAACCTGATCAGAGGAATCATAATCAGTGTCTTGCCTAGGCCTTTTGTCAGGAGGGGGATGGGAGCCCCTGATTAAAGTAATAAGGTCTTCGGCCATTTTAAGCATCGTTTTTTTTGGCATGGATGACGGTTCTGAAGAATGCTGCACTTGTTTCCTTGTCTTTAATGGTGTTTTTGACTTTGCCTTTGCTGCTGTAGTAGCCTTAATTGTAAGCTATGAAGGTCTGAAAACGCCGGTGCCTGCTCAGCGGCTCTGGGCCCATCTGAGGGTATAGTTCCCATAGGCTTAATACCTTGAATTTCCACAGGCCTCAGTGTCTCCACGTGGCAGTCGGTTACGGCCTGTGGCTCTGAGGTAGTGGGTGTCAGGGGCTGCGAAAGCGCCTCACTGAGAACCGGCGATTGGCCTAGAAGAGGCTTCATCGTCGGTTTTGG